>NC_090270.1:23332646-24006813 GCF_040414725.1 Anabrus simplex | reverse complement strand
GATAACGACTGCCGCAGCATCTTTGGCGATCAAGGCCTACGCTAACGAATAATGTGACGTCACTTCCGCAACACATTTTGTCGCTTTACACGAAGTTTCGGATGACCCCCAACCATAAAACATATTCGTGTCGAAAGATATGACAGAGATTGGAACCACAGAAGATATAATACACAGAACAACTTTCAGAAGATTGATGCAAAATTTCAAGCATTCCAGGAGAAGGAGAAGAGGAAAGGAATAGCGTGTGGGCAAAAGAAAGGAGGAAACAGCAAAGTGATGAAGAACTAATGGAAGTCAAGGAATGAAGGGTTGAGATGAATGCACAGGGTTAACTTCCGTGGTTCTTTGATGGCCAAATTGGTAATAATAATAATAATAATAATAATAATAATAATAATAATAATAATAATAATAATAATAATAATAATAATACAAACGTATTGTCTCCACTGGCTGCAGCAAACTATCGACATTTCAACTCCACAGCCATCTAGCAGGAAAGTGTTCGTTTTCTAAGGCTGAGCTGATATTTATGTCGGGAGGCAGAGTGCGCCACCTAACAATAACGACATCGAATGTCTAAATGTTGACCATCTGGCACAAATCTGCAATCCTAGGTGGTGATTATTGTTTTAAGAGGAAGTAAAATTAGGCAACCATCCTCTATATAACACTAATCAGAGAGAAAAAATGGAAGGGGTCCGACACTTCGAAAAATGAAGGTATCGGCCAAAGGAAGACAAGGGCCGCGAAGGGTATGAAAATTAAAGACTCCCTAGGCCTCGCAATCCTAATACCCTCGGGGTCTGCAAAAACAAGAGCTGACCAAGGCAGGTCGGATAGGATAGATGGAAGTGAGGAGCCTGGCACAAGTAAGTGGAACCAATGCCCGGACTCAGCTGAGGTCCCCGTGGTCGCCAATCCACACTCCAAAGTTCAGAGCCCATGAAGCCCCTTTTAGTCGCCTCTTACGACAGGCAGGGGATACCGTGGGTGTTATTCTACCGCCCCCACCCATAGGGAGTGCAATCCTAGGGTCACATTCACCCTGTGGTCTACGGAGACAGCAGATGCTCTGGTTAGACACGTGCGGCATATGTCCTAGAGGAATGTGAAGTAATAATAATGGTTTTTCAGGTGGAGATGTGCACGAAAATTCATTGGTTTTCTCAATTCTCTGCAAATTGGACATTATTTGAGTTACAATCATGAAACGTTGCGCACTGTTTTAAAATGCATTGTTCTGAGCTATAAATATTAATCAGGTAATTTAGATAAAATGTTTTTGAAAAAATTTCAAATTTGAATTTTGGTTGTATTGTGTACCTTTTCCTCAGCAACGCCGAGGTCCTGGACCTTGACATTTTTTAGTGAATTCTCAGAACTTGGTTATTTGATGCCTGCATATGTTTTTAATTGCATGCCTATTTCGATTTTTGAAAACAAAAACTTATCACTTTGAAAACTTCAAAGAAAATACATATATATTAACCTTCAATATCCATGTTTTGTAATCTTCTTGTAATTTCTGCCTATCAAGTATCATATTGATGCCTTTAGTAGTTCCAGAGAAAAGGGTACCTTTCTCATGGAAAAAGGAAGTCTAGGAAGTGACAATTGAATTTCAGAACACAAAACCTCGCTCAAATGAAAACAAACTTTCCGCTGTAATCAACACCTCCTAGATAATAAGGCCTAACAACAGCGTGGTGACGTCACGCTACGGAGGCGATGGCAATGCAGGGAAACGCGGAACATGGTTAAACACAGACATGATTTTAATATTTTTGCCAATGAAATCATTTATTTACTAACAAATAGCATTTAAATTTTAAAGTATACTGAATTATACTGTCGTTATTACCGTATTTTAGTGACTCTGTCACTAAATATAAAGAGCAAACAGTTGTAAAACACGACAGCATCTTGCAATGTTAACTTACTTGGGCCGAATTGTTAACAGCACAACAGGATGTTACAAACACATTTCAATTTAAATAGGCATTACATGATCTTAAAAGAAAACTAACACGTATAATATTAGCATAGGCCTAACATCTAAGCTGATGTAGCATCACTGGCAGTATTTGCACATGAGCCTACAATGTTTCCTCCCTTGAAGTTCATGTATGGTGTAATGAGATTTCACCTACCGTCGATGTTACCAATTTGTCATTCTGTTCGAAACCTTGAACTTTATGTTTTATGTATTCCAGAAAGTATGTAAGTTTCTATCCTAATATTGGACTACCATTCGGACTAGAGCCTACTCTTTTAAAAGTATTGACATGTGGCAACATTAAATTGCTACTATGTCTCATAAATTTGTAAAAATCGTACGACGCAACAGCCCTGAAGTGCTTGGCCTTGGCTCTGCTCAGCCAGAAGGCCTGCAGATTACGAGGTGTCATGTGTTCGGCAGGACGAATTCTCTCGGCCGTTATTCTTGGCTTTCTAGACCAGGGCCCCTATCTCACCGTACGATAACTCGCAAATGTAATCACGTAGGCTGAGTGGACCTCGAACCAGCCCTCAGATCTAGGTAAAAATCCCTAACTTGGCCGGGAATCGAACTCGGGGCTTCCGGGTAAGAGGCAGGCATTATATCCCTTCACCACGGGGTCGGCCGTAAATTTGTAAACATGAGGAGATATCAGGCAGAAGGTTGAACAAATAACAATAAAATCATGCACATACTCCTTTATGAACTAAGAAATGTTTTAACTGCGACTATTAAATTAACTGTGGGGACATCATCCTCAGTGTTCAATTCAACAACTAGGACTAGAATTAACTTATTTCTTGAATCTTTCTACACATTGTTACAGTCATTCCTTGTAATGCAGCTATGATGTTTTGTAACTAAAGAATATACCGCATTTGTATTAGTAATTTTGTTCACATATACATTAGAAATATTTTATACTTGAATAAAACCCGTTTAGAATAAATGCCCTGTCTTATTAGATATGCTATGCAGTATGGTTGCCTTGATGTATCGACGTACAGAAAAATTACTTACGTAGCCTTCATCACAGTACAACAACCATCAGGCACGGTAACATGTTTATTGTACTTTTCAGCTGTGTAAGAGTGTGGATTGAAATTCTGTGTACGGTATGAGATATGTACTATCTTCAATGGCTCTGTTTATTGCTTCTCTTTCTATTCTACTTTTTTGCCTGGTTCTTCTCTTCACCTGCCAGAATGTGACGATAAATATGATGGGCAGTTCGGAAAGACATAAGGCACTGCATTCTCTGACAATCATAGTCTTGGAAGAGAAGTAGTTAAAAAGTTTTTCTTGAGGATCAGTACCAGTTATTTCCCATAAAATATCACCGACTTTGAAATGTCTGTGGCATACCTGTAAAATAATGTATCACCGTGAGCGAAATTCATGCATTTACAGAGTGAATCGGCCTACACCAGCAGCTCTTGTAGGTGGTATGTTTTAATGCGTATAATAAAAATAAAAATAAATAATACAGTTGAAATAATTTATTCCATGATTGTGAGCTAACATAACCTTATATCACTGAATAGTAAATATGCCTACATATCACCAGCTGTTGCGTGTAGTTAAATACGTCATAGGTCTATGCTCATTATGATTGTGTGAGAATGTATTAATAATAGTTACTCACCACTGAGTTATTAGTAAATCTGTATTCTTGTCTTGGAATTGCATGTAAACATATCTGCCGCATAACCTCGTCTTTCGGAAACTTAATGCATGCACTTCGTTATCACTGTCGCATTTCTCCTTACAGTTGAGTACCCAACACATCAGTACCATTACGTACAACGGTATTAGCAATTGGCACCATTAAACGAATTAAAACTCTTCTGATTTCAGCGTTACATGGCCAAACTCATTGCTGTGTTATTACTGAAAAGGTTCAAGCTTGCCCGCCGATGCTGACGTCACAGTACATTCCCAGAACGGTTGTGAGGCCTTATATCTAGGAGGTGTTGCTGTAATCACCATGTTTGACCAACCGGAAATGACGATTCACAGCCTTATTCAATACTCCTGAGTGTGATACTGTCAACTGCCTGACAAAACAGTGGTAAAAAGTTCAGCGAAAATGATAGTTTTGAAGATTTCGTGCATTTGTCCCCTTAAACCTTACGTTTACAAAGCTGAAAACAGTTACAGATATGCTGTTTAATTTAATGTCTCTGCAAACATTTTTCTATAGAACGCTGTGCTGCCGGAATCGATTAGAAGAGGAACACTGGAACCCGAGGCAAGATAAAGTCTTAAGTGCTTTTGTTAAAAGGAAAGTTTGTTGTTGAGTTCACGATACTGTCTGATGTTTCTCTAATTAAATTAAGATTGTTCTTTCAAAATATGGTTCGTGCAATAATCTGTAGCGTGTGCTCGTCACAAAGGAGGTAAAGCAGGTAATTAATATTCAGAGGCGGAATCCACTTGTGCGCGCTGCCGACATTAAGACTGCCAAAGTACGGTATTGTTCACTCTGCCAGACGTCACCCGAGCTGCCTGCTCGAATGTGACACAAGGAACGGGATTAACTACTTGATAGTGAGAAGTGTTCACTTCAACAGAGACTGTTAGACCATATATTCTACTAACAAGGGACATGTTCTAGATCTAACACTCTGGTTCCATTCAAAATGTGTACGCTGGTAGCTGACCTAGTGTACGGTACATTCCTTAAGCGAAAACCATATGTGACCAGATTAATATTTAATGCTGTTTTAACACGGATATGTTTTTGCGTTGTGAGTCTATCTGGAGTCCGCCTCTATGGTGTAGTGCTTAGCGTGATTACCTGCAACCCCCGGAGGTCCGGGGTCGATTCCCGGCTCTGCCACGGAATTTGAAAAGTGGTACGAGGGCTGGAACGGGGTCCACTCAGCCTCGGGAGGTCAACTGAGTAGAGGTGGGTTTGATTCCCACCTCAGCCATCCTCGAAGTGGTTTTCCGTGACTTCCACCTTCTCCTGCAGGCGAATGCCGGGATGGTACCTAACTTAGGGCCACGGGGGCTTCCTTCCCTCTTCCTTGTCTATCCCTTCCGATCTTCCCATCGCCACACAAGGCCCCTGTTCAGCATAGCAGGTGAGGCCGCCTGGGCGATGTACTGGTCCTCCTCCCCAGTTGTATCCCCGACCCGAGGTCTCACGCTCCAGGACACTGCACTCGAGGCGGTAGAGGTGGAATCCCTCGCTGAGTCCGACGGAAAAGCCAACCCTGGAGGGCAAACATATTAAGAAGGAAAAGAGGAAGAAGAGTCTATGTGGAATTAGAAACATCAATTTACCGACACCATTGCAACCATGGTACTACACTTCATCTATTATGTACACTACGTCAGTCATCTTATCACTGAGCGCCTTCTTCGCGTAACTAAGAGCATGAGAAAATCTCGTATCAAGTGAACAATGTTCGACTTCTCAATCCAGAATTAAAATCCTTCAACTGGCAAGAAAACGAACCCAAGGCCTTGGAACAAAAGACAGGCATGCTGCCTCTAATAATAATCGTAAACATGATGCGTGAGACCCGTATGGCCACGTATTGCGTAGAGAAGGTTGCTCTATTCTACAGACGGGACTTCGCATCATGTGGCCACGTGGTTTGCCCAAGAAGACATGCGCTATGTTCATCTTGTTCCAAATAACATAGAGGGGCTGCAGTGTCTTGATCCGGTCGTGGCCAAGGCTGCGCGTCCAGGCTGTCAGCAGCAAAAGTGTGGACGACAATGGACTATTCTCCCGCCACAACCGGAATTTATTTTGCACTCAAACACAATATTCAGCCACAGGAAGAACTTTATCTTGAAGTCCCCTCTTCTACTCAAGCCATATAGGGCTGCTCTGTTATCAAGATGCGCACAAATCAAGCCCAGCTACTATGATTTTAAATTGCCATGATCACGGTCATAATCAGTAGTAGCACTTTTATCCTAAGAAGATACAAGTTTTAGGAATACAAATACAAGTGTACCTGAGTGCTTGCAAATATTAATTGCCATACACGACCAGCCTGATTTTACCCAGTATGATGTTTTAACCCATATATGCCCAACTTTTTTTTTCGGTTTGAATATCTTCCACCTTCACACAAAATGGTCAAATGGATGCACTGATGTTGTAAAAAAATGAAAAATAAGTTGTTCCCTAATCCAGTCGTGAGGAAAGGGCCGCCCCATAAATGGGGCGATGGGCATGGGAGGGTACATGTAAAGCAAATTACTTTCCCTTTCGACTAGAAGTTTACTACGTTCACACATTCAATTATATCACAAGAAATACAAATACAAAATATAAAACTTGTCAAATAAACAAAGAATAGTGTTCCAAGCTAGAGAGATTGCTAAATTATTTCTATTTGTCACCATTATACACGTAAACACAAAAGAACGTTTGATAGATATCACTTGCTTTATGTTACCTTACAATGGAACTTCTGAAAGCAATTAGCATGGCAGCCCACATCACATTTTCTACATTTCTTGGTAGTGTTCTTATGGCATTCTGCACATCGAATCTGGGTTGGGTTTGATATTATTATATCCCCAACACCATCCAACCGCACTTCATCCTGCACGCACTGTTTCACAGGTTTCAGAGGTGTACCAATTGCAGGACGATTGGTGCATTTTCCTAGGTAACATTGGACACTATAACGTATGAAGCCCAAAAAATCACAAGCGCATTTATCCATTCCTGCAGGAGTCATCCTATACAGCTAGTATGCATTATTGATACTGCAGCTCAACGGGAACAGTATAAGCTGCCAGTACCATTTTTTCATCCTTATACCAGGCCGATCAGCTGGTCCACTCCTCCCATATATAGATAATACTGAGCAGCAAGCTCTACCTGTCTTACGGATATCCTCTTTCTTTCCTTGGAACTCCAACAACTCCAT
Source organism: Anabrus simplex (assembly GCF_040414725.1). NCBI lineage: Eukaryota > Metazoa > Arthropoda > Insecta > Orthoptera > Tettigoniidae > Anabrus > Anabrus simplex. The sequence continues at coordinate 23,999,904 of NC_090270.1, read as the reverse complement.
ATGCCCATCGGCGAAACACTGTTCTCTTGGATGCCAGAGTTACAATATTATTGTCGTTGAAACTCATGAGAGTTGTTACCGAGTTTACATCTGTGATTTGGTCATAACTACCTTGTGGAAGCTTTTTCATTACAGCAGGGTCCTGGAGAGGGGCCTTTTCAATACGATTATTACGAATCGTGCCAGTGCAGTCATGACCACTTCTTCCTAGTTTTGATAAGAGAGGCAGGGATGTAAAGTAGTTATCAGTAAATATACTATATGCCGAAACTTGAGTCAGTTTATTCACCATGTCTACAACTACTGATCCTCCTACACCCAGGTCAGGGTTTGTGTTACCTGTAGGGGCACCTTGATAAGGCTCAGCTTTAACAAGGTACCCTAATCGCGAACACATAGACCACACTTTGAAGCCGAGTTTGGGTGTGCTGTTTGGTTCCATCTTTTCCAAAGTATGGGACCATGGATTCATCAATGCTCAAGTACGCATCTTTAGGAAAGAATTTTAACCATTTTTCACTTTACATGATCCCAAAGTGGGTGCACTTTTGCGAATTTATCATTGGTATTTAGAGTGTTATTATCAGAAATGTGTATGTAGCGAAGTAATTATTCAAATCTATTCCTTGAAATAGCACCTGCGACCCCGGGATGGTAGGTATCAGCACCTGAATCCCAGTAGAGACGATGCCTGGCAACAATACAATGTCCACTCAAAAGTAATATGGCAATAAGTAACCTGATGTCATTAACTTCAACATCAAATTTATGGTTACCTTTGAACATGGCATATCGTTTTGACTCATTAACAATGGCATTTATTATTTGGTCATACTAGAATCGTTCGAAAAGTTCTTGTTGTATTTGTATTGTTTGTGTTTAAAAATTCTGGCCTTGTCCATTCACGTTCAGGTTTAGTGGGTATATCAACATGTTCCCACTTACGTGTTGGTGGCAATGTTTACTTTTTTCGGGGAGGTGATAACATGTAGTTATCACTAGAAATAGCTGAAGATGCAGTCTGTTCATTGTGACTACCTGATGATGCTACTTGGTCAGCACAGCTAGTTGTATCTTCCCGAATCTCAGGTACTCCCAATACCACTTCCTCAAATCCATTTTCAGTAACGACAGTAGCCCGGAGCTCTCCCTCAGCCCGAAGTTGGTTCCCAGATAGATGATTGATGTTTCCATCTTCGTCACCACTTTCTTCATCACTATGAAGATGATTTTACGGGGGACAAGTGTATATTGTAGCACTTGCAAATTGTTGGTCGTCACTCTCAAGAATCGCCAAGATTTCATCGATGGTCGACCTAAAATATTATAAGAAACACGTGAAAATATTTTAACGATATATCTACAGTAGGTAACAATACTGATATAATGCAGATGGAAGCCTACAATCATTTGTATTTTTACAACATTTTTGCTGGATTACTCGACGCATATTGTGTTTTATAACCAGTTAAGGCGTAGGATAGGGAATCTGTAACTTGTGTATATCTACATATCATACCACAAAGTATTTTAGTCAGTAGAACGTAAGCTGCCGTAAAGATTGTATCATAAAGTATGGTGTACCCGCCCATGCCCACTGCCCCATTTTTGGGGCATTGAAAGAAATGACTGGAAACAGTACTCAAATTACAAATAACCACCTATATTCTATTACCGCAACATTATGCAAGTTATATATCATAAGGAATCACACAATCATATTAATAATTATCAATAATAATTAAAATACTTACTTGTTCTCGGAGGTCATGTTGCATGTTCACAATGAGCTGTAGTCAACAACGAATAACTGTTCTGTTGAAGCAGCTGTGTGTTGGCAGGGACCCAGGTCTTATCCACCAATGCCAACCCTCTTGAAATATAATATGAAACTTACCTCAAGAAGAAATTCCTTGAAATATAAAAATAAAATTCTAGCTGCCCCAAAAATGGGGCGGTGGGCATATATGGGTTAATGACACAACACAAATGTCAATCTCACTCAAGTGCTTATTTTATCTAAACAAGTACCTTCTTTTAATAGTTATTTTAATGTTAGAAGCCACTTTATGTAGCATTTTAAGTTTAGCCTTAAGTCTAGTCTACCTCTTTAACTTTAATTTTAAGTTGATAAAGGGCAGCCATGTTAACGGTTGTCAAAAAGCGAGCTGGAGTGAGAACACGATGAGGTGACAGGGAAATTCCGCGTGGCAGTTGATCATGGTAAGTTTTAAGAAATGAAATGTTAGATTCTCGCTTTCAAGAATGCCAGCCGTATGCTTGCGTATGTATGGTAATTGATAATGTTCCCTTTTTTCGACTTATCATAAATGATTATTTCTTGGCAGCCTGTTTATCTTTTGACCCTGAGAGCTCATTTTTGTTTCCAGCTGTTGTTGGTGTGTGATTCACTGAAGTGATATTCAGGTTCTTTCTTTGTTTTCTCCATAATGGTCCTGAAGGCTGTGTGTCACCCTTGATGACTTGTGCTTGGGCATCATTTTGATGCAGGTCTATTTCAGACAAACGTACACCAAGCGTAGTAACAACAGTATTTTACAGCTTTTTGTGAAATTTATAAAGCGTTTATTGTAGAGGTCAGTCGCAATATTATTTAAAAATAGGCTACAGCTCATAATGGACAATTTTCAAGGTTGCGTTTCGCCTAGTAAACCAAGCACCGAACGAGATAACCTTCGCACATCTGTAAACTTGTTGTGATGGTGATCGTAGTGGCGGTGGTGATTATTATTTTAAGAGGAAATACAGCTGTTGACACCAAAGGAAAAAAATGGAAATGGAAGGGGGCCGATCCTTCGATAACACTGAATGTGTCTGCCATAAAGAGACAAATGCCATGAAGGGCATGTACTGTAAATGAAAGACTCGCTAGTATTCGCAAACCTAATTCCATCGGGGTCGGAAAAGAACAAGAGTTGACCAAGGAAGGTCGTATAGGATAGATGAAAATGAGGAGCCTGGCATAAGTAAGTGGAAGGAATGCCTGGACTCAGATAAGGAACCTATGGTCGCCAACCCACGCCCCCAGTGGGGCCCCTTTCAGTCGCCTCTTACGACAGGTAGGGGTTTCCATGGTTCTTGTTCTACGCCCCAACCGCAGGGGGTGCTATGAGCTTGCATTCGGGAGATAGTGGGTTCGAATCCCACCGCGACAGTACTCAAGATGGTTTTCCTTGGTTTCCCATTTTCACACCATGCTGTAGATTAATTAAGGCCCTGGCCGCCACCTTCCCATTCCTAGCGCTTTTCCATCTCTTCGTTGCCGGAAATGTTCGATGTGCTAGTGCGACGTTAAACAAGTAGCAAAAAAAAGTCATTCCAATACGATACCGTAAGGAGAAATAATGATGTGTCCCCTACATTAAACCATTATAGTGCTACTCATGGGGATGCAATACGTTTAAAAATATGTTCAGATTGAGGTTGTAAGTTATCGTAAGTCCCTTTCGTTTTAAGAATTTCTGTCATAAATACTCATCCACATCCACGGTTTTTATTGTAATTTACGTTTAACCACAACAACCAAGCAGGGTTTCGATTTCGTGGCCTCTTCGTATGCCACTGTATGACTATTGTCCTTATGTCCTTTTCAAACTACCCTACAATCAGCTGATCGCGATGCTGGCCTCGCGTCCAAACGAGGATGAAGTGGTGCTATTCGCACTGTATGATTACAATGCTCTACGCTTTTGGCTAAACGGTCTTCAATTTTGCACCAGTGATCCTATAATGCGTATTTTCAACATATTTCGTCATTTGAGAACCACGTCCCCTTGCTTATGCATTGGCTTATGTGACCACTGGAAACATGGCGGACCTGCGTTCAATTAGCTTCAGCCAGGCAGCGCTTCCGCCTCTCTAAGGTCCCGAGTATGCTGAACATTGCGGAAAGTAGCACATGCTATATGACTGTCGCGTCAACGACGGGTACTGCAGCTATAGTTTGTTCTTCTTTTCTTCATGGGGCCTCTAAATATTAGTTTCTAGTGAGCGTCGACCTCTAAGATGTTTTGCTACCATGTTTTTCCTTCATTACCACCTAGATATACCTGCTCCCTTCACAAAAGTGCAGGTTGTTCTTATTGGGTCTTCTTGGATTTTTTCTCTCTCTTCACCTGGTAGTCCTAGAGTGGAGAGTCTGATTCTACTCAGCGCCTCACATTCGAAAAGTATGTGTTCAGCTGATTCCTCTGAATCATTGCATTTCCTACATATATTGTCTCTTATGATTCCAATTCTATGTAGGTGTCTTTTCAGATGGCAGTTTCATATCAACAGTCCTACTACCCATCTTATATTTTCTCTGCTGAGTTTCTTCTTCTTCTCCTTAATCGGTTTACCCTCCAGGGTCCGTTTTTCCCTCGGACTCAACGAGGGATCCCACCTCTACCGCCTCAAGGTCAGTGTCCTGGAGCTTCAGACTTTGGGCCGGGGATACAACTGGGGAGGATGACCAGTACCTCGCCCAGGCGGCCTCACCTGCTATTCTGAACAGGGGCCTTATGGAGGGATGGGAAGATTGGATGGGACAGGCAAGGAAGAGGGAAGGAAGTGGCCGTGGCCTTAAGTTAGGTACCATCCCTGCATTTGCCTTGAGGAGAAGTGGGAAACCACGGAAAATCACTTTCAGGATGGCTGAGGTGGGAATCGAACCCACCTCTACTCAGTTGACCTCCCGAGGCTGAGTGGACCCCGTTCCAGCCCTCGTACCACTTTTTTTTCAAATTTCGTGGCTGAGCCGGGAATCGAACCCGGACCTCCGGGGGTGGCAGCTAATCACGCTAACCACTACACCACAGAGGCGGCCTGCTGAGTTTCAACAGTTCTTTAGTATGCTTTTTGTTTAGTCCTTTTATCAGTTCCTTTGCAAGCCTTCATCCTGGAGTACTTTTCCAGTTTTCCATTTGTTTCTTTTGTACCCATTTTCCTATGTAGTGTCGGGCTTGTCCATAGGAAATCCCGCATACAGGTTTTGGGCCTACAAAATGTGTTTCTGCCTCTTTCCTGGCCAGTTTATCTGCCTTTTCATTTCCTTCTATACCTGCATGCCCTGGTATCCATATTATTTTGACAATGTTGTACTTTGATAGCTTCAGGAGAAGTGAGTGGCGCAGCTATAGCTACTCAATGAAGTCCAGCAGCCAGTAAAGGTGCCCGCATACGGCCCGGAAATCACATGAAGAAAACTCTGCAGGCCTGCTAGTGGTCGTGATTATTGTTTAAAGAAGACCTACAACTTGCACAGCCATCCTCTATTAAGAGCTCCAACACTTCCAACAATGAAGGTATCGCTTAAAGGAACAGAAAAGCCACCAACAACTTGAAAGTGATAGACTCCCCAGGCCTCGTAAACCTAATTCCGTCGGGGTCGGAAGAGAACAAGAGTTGATCAAGGGAGGTCGGATAGGAAAAATGAAAGCGAAGAGACTGAAAATGGAAGAAATACCAGACGCACCAAGGTCAACCATGGTCGCCTACTTAGGCTCCCGAGATGAAAACGCTGGGTCCCCTTTTAGTCACCTTTTACGATAGGCAGGATATACCGTGGATGTATTATATCGTCTTCACCCAACATAATTACATTTCAACAATCAGTAATGCAGATTGTGTCCATCGCTTGGTTACTGGTAAAAATCTGAAAGCACAAGAGCTGAAGGTAAAGTATCAATTTTGATTCAGTACGGACCAAAAACCACCAATTCACCCATGCTTTGTAAAAAAAGAAAAGTCAACGTTAATACATGACTGAACCAACGATTTGTTTTTCCGCTCGCCTCTAAATGTTAAATGAATGTAATAATATCGTTTAGGCCTGATTTAATGCTGTGCAACGTATCTACAGTTTCGTCCCTTTCTGCATCTTCACCAATTACTTGTCTGATTCACTTATATCTGGTCCTTCGCCTTTTCCGCACATAACTTAGTCCCTGAAGCACAAACTTTGTGATATTTTAAAGGGTCGAATGTCTTCATTTTTCCCACTTGATTTAGAGTTAAGATGGGAATGTAGTTGAACCTAAAACGATAATCAACACCATCACCATATTAAGTGTCTAAGTTATGCATGTCAATAGATATAACTGCAAGCTATAAATCCTCCCTTCATAGCTAAATCCCATTACACTGGTATCCTCTTATCGTGTAATAACACCTGTGGGTGGGTGCGGGTAAAATAACCTCCACGATATCCCCCGCCTATCGTAAGAGATGACTAAAAGGCATATCAGGCGATCTTAACTGGGGAGCGTCAATTGCCAACCACGGGCCCCTAAGCTGAGTCCTGACATTGCTTCCACTTACTTGTGTCAGGCTCCTCACATTCTTTGTCCTATCCGACCTCCCTTGGTCAACTCTTGTTCTTTTTTCGACCCCGACAGTATTGCAAAGTCAAGGGAGTCTTTAATTTTCATGTTTTTCGTTGCCGTTGGTTTTCTTTGGCTGATCCCTCCATTTTTCGAAGTGTCGGACCCCTTGCACTTTTTCCATCTGATCAGTGGTAATAAAGGATGGTCGCCCAGTTGTACTAAGTCTTGAAACAACAATCACCACCTTCACCACCACCAACACTATCCTGCATGACTGACCAACTCCATGGATTAGTACGCTGGGGTCCCGGGTTTGGTTCCCAGTCGGTCAGGAACGTTAACCTTCTTTGGTTATTTCTTCTCAGTCGGCGCCTAGATGTTTATACCATCTGCAACATTAGATTCCGTCCTAGGTAGGGTCGCATCCTCAGAGATGGGCAGGTCACCAACGGCCGTCAATTCCTTCGATCTTTTTACGACGCACTGACTCAGAGAGGTCTTGTGGGATATGGCTAGGACTAGGAAGGAAGCATCCGTGACCTTGATTAAGACACAGCTTTAACATTTGGATAGTATGAAAATGGGAAACCATGGAAAACTACCTTCAGGGTTGTCGAAGGTGGGGTTCGAACCCATTATCTCCCAAATGCAAGCTCACTCATATGTGACTCAAACCACGAAGCCAACACAGTTCGGACGATAACTAGAAAAACCTGCGTCAGACCTCTCCGGAGCCTACACACCATTTTTGCTGTTATTAATAATCACCGCCACCACTCTAAAGGTGGGAGCGTGGACTGGTGACTAGGCAAGCCCTGTGGATGAGGGTAGTGATGGGATAATCGAATAAGCTCCATCCGATTATTTAAATAATCGAATGAGTTTCAAATATCAATCAGTTGTATCGCCTAGAATATTCGGGTGTGTCATGAATCAATTTTTCGGTGTAAGTGTGTCGGATGGATAATCGATTGAAATAAGCGAATAGATGAACTCTTATGAAAAACAGAATTTCGCCGTTTTCCAAACGTATTTCCAATTGTTGAAACTAAATGAGCGAATTAACTTTCTTGATAACATCACTTTTCATTCGCTTATTTCGAAAGCATCCACTATTCAAATGCGTCATTCATTCGAATGCAGTCCCGAATGAATAATCGAAAAATAATAGAAGCAAAATTCACTATATGATTGCCTCATTGATTCGAATGGAGTTTCGAATGAATAATCGAAAATATAATCGGATGGAAAAACATTCACTATTTGATTGCCTCATTCATTCGAATGAATAATCGAATGGGGAATATAATCGAATATTCGAACAAAATGAAATAATCGAATAAGCGATTATTTTGTATTCGATTATCCCATCAATAGATGAGGGGAGTAGAAGACATAAGGGGCGATTAAATGGGGGGGCCAGGGCCTTTGAACTTGGGAACGTGAATTGGCGACCACGATTCCCCTAGCTAAATCTAGTATTGCTTCCACTAACATGTGTCAGGCTTGACGCTATCTGACCTCCCTTTGTCAAATCTTACTCTGTTTCGACCCCGATGGTATTAGGTTTGATGATGATGATGATGATGATGATGATGATGATGATTGTTGTTCAAAGGTGTCTTAACAGCTAGTTCATCGGCCCCTGGTATTAGGTTTGCTAGGCCTAATACCATCTTGAAAGACCCATGGGCTTTTTCACTTTTACGACCTGTATTGACCTTCGGACTTCTCCCATTTTCCTTCTTAAGGTCCGCCTCTGTGGTGTAATGGTTAGAGGGATTACCTGCGACATCCAGAGGCCCGGGTTCGATTCCCGGCTCTGACACGAAATTTGAAAAGTAGTCAGAGTAATGGCAGCCTCCGTGTCTCAGGCGGCAGCGCATCGGCCTCTCACTATTGGATTCCGTGGTTCAAATCGCGGTCACTCCGTGTGAGATTTTTGCTGGAGAAAACGGAGGCAGGTCAGGTTTTTCTCCGGGTGTTTTCCCTGTCATCTTTCATTCAGCAACACTCTCCAATATAATTTCATTTCATTTGTCAGTCTTTACAGTAATCAGGCTTCGGCAACCGGCACAATTCCTATCCTCGCCACTAGATAGGGCTTCACTCATTCCGTTCCTGAACAGGTCAAATGACTGGAAATAGGCTGTGGATTTCCATTTTCATAAGACTAATGGAACTCAGCCTCGGGAGGTTAACTGAGTAGAGAGCGATTCGATTCCCACCTCAGCAATCCTCGAAGTAGTTATCCGTGATTTCCCAATTCTTCAGGCAGATACCGGACCGAATGAAAACGTTTTAGAAGTAGTACTAGTTTAGTTTAGTTTATTGCCTTTCTTATATGGCGGGGCTCAGGCTATGAAGCCTGCTATTATGCCAAACCATATTGTACAACAGCTTTATACAATTTACGGAATAATGTACATAAAATCATTTTTACATATATTTCTAAAAATCACTAAAATTAATTTACTTAACCTCTATAATTTTGTATCCTTATTGATAATTAAGAGCTAATTATTAAATTTTTACGCTGAAATCTACTTTTTACATATTTGAGTACCACATTAAACATTTCCTTTTAAATAGCCTCGGATTGCCTATGCCTCTAATTTCAGCTGGGATTGAGTTCCAGGAACGTATGGTAGCAGGTATGAATGAGTTGTTGTACGAGTTACTGTGGTGAATGGGAATGGACAAGAGGGAACGTGTGGATGACCTTGAGGGAGCTCTATCGGTAGGGGAGAGGTATTTAAAGTATTTTCTAAGATAGTCTGGTTTGCTTGTTTGCAGAATACTGTTGCCTATTCCCTTCAAACTTCCCATCCTCCCACAAGGCACCTGTTCACTACAACAGGCGAGGCAGCCTGAGCAAGGTACTTGTCTTCTTTCCCAGTTGTATCTCTGACCAAATGTCTCACGTTCCAGGACACTGCCCTTATGGGGTAGAGGTGGGATGCTTCGCTTATTCCGGGGTAGAAACCAAACCTGGACGCTAAATGACTAAATAAATATTAATCTTAAGAGAGTACGGATGCCCAGTTGCAACACCTCCTAAGTAACAATAACTACCTAAGGTATGTGAGGCCCAGAGAGTCTTCCATTCTCTTACCCTTAGGGATCCTTTACTTCCCTTTCCAGACACTTTTCACTCTTCGAAGTATTGGAACTCTTCCATTTTTTATTGCCCTTAAGATAAAATGGTTGGCGAGATGTACTTCCTTTTTAAACAATAATCACCACTACCAACTTTCTTCCTCTTCCTCCGAAAAACACAACAGAAACCGATTATGCTGTATCAGAGCGATGATGAACAGTGCAGTGCCCAATGATCATGAAACCTGGCAGTATCCTAGATCATGAAATAGATTATCTTAAAAAGCCAATTCCCGTTACAGGTGAATCATGTCTCGAGAACGATTACAACGAAGTATCTTCACGGCCACTGACAGGGCGATTCAGAGTGTACCGTCAACGCCGCTACAAGAAGTACCACCACCAATCGCACCACCATCCCGGAGAAATCTTCGTAACTACTGCAGCAAACGGTTGGGGGAAGCTGTGAGATTTCTGGACGTGTTCTACACAGCTCAGCTCGTTCCAGGTGGCGATCCAGTGTTTGTCTTCGTTCCACGTCCCTGGGAATGAGTTGATATCATCTTACTAACCCGAAAGACACCAGAGAACAATGTTTCCATGCCTCATGTTCAAGAAGGAAGTGTACCTCTGCACCATCTGAGCACTGTACTTGGAGAGCCGAAGTTTATTGACATCTCCAATAGAATGATATTCAAAGGACGTCAGATGATGCTCCTTGCGTCCCTCATTATCCACACGCATTAGGTATATCGAGCCGAAAGTAGGATCTCAACAAGATCTGAACCGGAAGATCTGGAGTTTTTCTCTTTCATTCTTTTAAATTTGGGTGTTGACATTGGTTGACCACACAACCAGCTGCAATTTGTAAGTAAATTATAAATAATATTGAAACTTGTACTTTTTGCATTATTCTCCAGAACAGGCAACGCTAGTTAGAAATAGTGACGATTTAAAACTGAAGTCAACACAAACAGCTGGACTAGAATCGACATCAGACGTATCGCTAATTTCCACAATCACTCATTACGTCCCTAAGCTATACATGCTGACGACATCTGAAGTTGTCAGCTCAAAGTGTGAATAATGCAGACCGCTTCGAACGCGTTGCCGCTGCTTAGTTACAAACAACGTGAATAATGCAGACCACTTCGAACGCGTTGCCACTGCTTAGTTACAAACAACGTGAATAATGCAGGCCACTTCGAAAGCGACGCCATTGTTTAGTTACAAACAACGTGAATAATGCAGACCACTTCGAAAGCGTTGCCATCGCTTAGTTCCAAACAACGTGAATATTGCAGAACACTTTGGAAGCGTTGCCACTGCTTAGTTACAAGAAACGTGAATAATGCACACCATTTCGAAAGCGTTGCCATTGCTTAGTTCCATACAACGATAGGGCTTGTTCTAGAATAAACATTAAAATATCGAAAGGACAGCTATTCTTAGCCAAACGATGCCATGATTGACAGTCCAACAATTAGCTTAAGTTAAACAATAGGCCCATAATATTTTACTTAGTTATAGAGTGAAGATCACCTTGTTAAGAACACCTACCTTATAACGAACTGGAAAAAATACTTTCTTCTTTGCTGGCGATCACGGCTTGCAAACGTCGGGGAATGAATTCCATACGGTAACGCACATCCCCCATATCCAATCCAAGCCATGCCTGCTGCAGCGTCTCGTGTAGTTGATGCACATTTCGTGGAGACGTAGGAGAAGCCCTCACAGCGCATCTCAGACATGTCCGATGGGGTTACACTATGGGAAATTAGGGGGCCATGACAGAAAGAGAATTCATTGTCATGTTTCTCCAACTAGTTTATAGTAGTGCTGGGCAAAACAGTTGTTAATGGACAACGGTTGTCGCCGAAACCGTTGCGCGCAGACAAAACGGTTGTAAAATAACGTATTCCTACTGATATGCATAGAAACGAGGTAGTGCGCCAACCGTGCTCAACCCCGGCAACGTCTCACCACTTTGCCTGTACCGGCCAGCCGATGATCCACATCATTCTATTCAGTGCAAACGGACATAAAAGAAGTGAATTTACGTAGTTCACTGTAATGCAACTTAACTATTGAATATATACAGATTACAATGCGACAAAGAGCACAATTTTCCAACGACCCTGAGCATGAAGGAAAACTGCCTTAAACATTGAACACACCTTTTTCCATGGACATTTAACATTCTGAAATGTATTTAAAAATGCAGATAAAACATGCAATTGAATACTGTGTTAAAATTTGCATTCGGTCAGCTAACGTGCATTCGGAGACGCAGAGGTGCCGGAATGTTGTCCCTTAGGAGTTCTTTAATGTGCCAGTCAATCTACCGACACAAGGCTGACGTATTTGAGCAGGATCGAACCTGCCAAGTAGGGTGAGATGGCCAGCGTTCCACCATCCGAGCCATTGTGAGAGTGCCTTTGTCATTACATAGCCGGATTTGAAGTCGGATGTTTTCGTATTAGTTTTAAATAATAAATTTTACGGCATCTAAAGATCCATTAGTTCTGTATTTCATGACTGTGTGGAGTGTAATTAGAATAACTAAGAATATTAACTGAAAGATACTGGGCTAACTGTACCTAGCAACAATCAAACCACTCAGTCCATTGAATCTAGCGTAGCACTGTTCTTCTCGCTCTCGGTGACATCAGGGGCATCAGTCAATAACAGCGCAGGTCTCCGGAATGGCCTGCCTGACCAGTGAGTTATTCTAGATAACAATGGAATACCCCATTTACAAGAAATGCAACGATTGCGAACAACGATTTTGTATACGTACCGGTTGTGAAACTGTCTAACTGTGAAACGGTGCTAGTGAAGAACGCAAAAGCAGAGCGGCACTGCAACTGCAAACCGTTATTTTCTTACAACGGTTGCATTCCACAACGGTTGTGTTCACTAAACGGCCGCGATATAACGGTTGGGTTGTGTCTGTCCAAGCTTTAGTTTATAGTGCCCTGAGCCTGGTGGTACGGTGAATTGACCTACTATAAAATGGCGTTGTTGTCAAAAAGCAGTGTCTTCAGAGGTTCTTGTAGTCTTCATCACTCAATGTGTGTGGTACGATGACCAGTTAGCTTACGGCATGCCAGGAGAATGTTCCCCAGACCATGACACCGGCCTGTTCGACGCTCAAGGTACAGGCAGGAAAGGCCTCCTAAAGCTCGAAATAAGCTTTGAACATACTCTGTTAGGTCGTGTTCAGTACATACTGAAGAGATATTAAGTACAGAATAAAACAGCCAATGGGACACCACTGAACTCCGAACCTACAACGTCCCGATTTCGCGTCGGTTGCCACATTTGTTCTGTTGGAAAGAATCTAGGCGACAGGTCTGGCACTACTGCCATCACACTGTACTGCATGTCAAACCCTTGTCCCGTTTCTCTACAGAGTCGGATATGAAGTGAGCGAGCTTTGACGACCAGGTGCTCTTCCTGACGTCAACCTCATCAGAGGAGAGGCGAGGGTGAAGCCCGGTGCCGGCACATAGCCTACTCCTTTCGAATAGCACCAAGGGCTCTACTGGAGGCTGAACGTCACCATCCGACGGACGAATCACTATGAATAGTGTAATATGCGCTCACTTCATATGAACATTGTGGAGAGGTTTGGAATTGAATCCAGTAGAATGCGGTCGTGAATCATTGACTTGGATCACATCGGGTGACTTGCACGCACTCTACAATATGTACTGAAAACGACCTCATACGTTAAAAGTTTGAGTACAACGTGGGCGTGAAAATGAAACATTCGCCACCTAGAGCTGTTTACGCCTGATACAGACTCACGCGTCAGGACGGTGCAACAGGAAACGAAACTCCTCACTCCAGACAACACTCTTCCAAGATCCAGTGACGCCTTTCTAAACCCGCGTCCAAATGTCTACAATTGATCAGGATCTTCTTCTGTAGGGCCTAACACATTATTTGCCACATAATGGTCTAGCAAATCCGTACTTTCATCCATAGATACCCATTTTTCTCCCACACTCTTTGTCTAATTTGCTGCTTTGTTCTTTGGTAGCATCTACTCACATAGGTAGGTAAGGGTTATACCGCCCGAAGGCAGGTCCGAACCTCCAAAGAGGTGCTCCTGAGCCGGAGTTTACGTGCGGTAGGGTGGCCAGTTCCTTTCCGCTCCTCCATTCCCTTACCTCCACCAACAGCGCGTGGCAACCCATCCAACTCCTGACCACGCCCAATGTTGCTTAACTTCGGAGATCTCACGGGATCCGGTGTTTCAACACGGCTACGGCCGTTGGCTCTACTCACAAAATGCTTCCTTAATGTTGAAGAGTCTGGCATAGGCTTTTCAGTATATTTTTTTAGGAAGGCGTATAACTTTCGATTATTCACTTTGTTCAAGGGAATATCTGCACAACACTTCACGGCGTTCTTCAAAGAAATGCGAACCTAAAGGAGAGCAAGCTTCACTGAGTAACATTTGGTGTTTTGTCATTTTACCTTCAAGCAGCTGTATAGCTCGAATGTGTTTCGTTCTCTTCACGATTGCTCTATAGTAATCTTCTTTCGGCTACCGCTCTTACTTCGCATCACTTCCAGAAAGGAATACTCCGATCCGTAGAGAAAGTTACAGTCGAAACCGGTTATAACGACACCGAAGGCACAGTCAATACCGATCGTTATACTGTAGGTAATAGTCGCATAAACCGGTTATAACGACACCGAAGGCACCGTCAATTCACGGTCGTTATACTGTACGTGATAGTCGCATAAACCGGTTATAACGACACCGAATGCACCGTCAATACACGTTCATTAAAGTGTAGGTGATAGTCGCGTAAACCGGTTATAACGACACCGAATGCACCGTCAATATACGTTCGTTAAAGTGTAGGTGATTGTCGCATAAACCGGTTATAACGACACCGAAGGCACCGTCAATTCACGGTCGTTATACTCTAGGTGATAGTCGCATAAATCGGTTATAAAAACACCGATGGCACCGTCAATACACGGTCGTTATATGTAATAGCCACACAAACCGGTTATAACGACACCGAAGGGACCGTCAATACACGGTCCTTACATGTGATAATCGTACAAACTGGTTATAACGACGCCTCAGGGACCGTGAATACGTGGTCGCTATAGGTGATAGTCGCACAACCGGTTATAACGACACCGAAGGGACCGTCAATAAATACACGGTCGTTATAGGTAATAGTCGCATAAACCGGTCTTTTTCGATGTTACTAAAACTCTGTAAGTTTCAGGTTGCACACTTATATGGTTAATTAACAGAATAAAGTCGAAACTTCAAAAAACGTAAGAGAAATAAATACTGTACTTGCAATACAGTATTTATGGATTAGGACAGAGAGGAATTTTTCTTCTCATCTGTACACAGTAGGTACAGCATTATTACAGATTAGCCACACACCCCAGAGCATGGTCGATTCCCGGGAATCAAGCACTTCAAGTGCTGTGCCCACATTTATTGAATACAAGATATGTCACCGAAAGTTTACAAAGAGGGGCATTAACATACACATAGCAAGAGCTCACGATTCACTATCTCAAGATTCATCATTTGTAGATAATGAACAATTGCACGTTAATTTCGGAATTCCTCAGGCATCTCAAATTCTTCATCCAAGTTTATCAGCTAGCCACACTGCGAATTCTTCCAATCAGGCATTTGACAATATATATTCTCAGTCTCCATACTGAGGATGGCATTACTCCAGTTCCCGTGGGGTCAAAATACATATCAGCAAAGCTCATCCTGATATTCACCGTCAAATTTTAGTTTCTAGAAATCGACAGGGAGTCAAGAAAGTGACCCTCATGCTAAACTAAAGGTGTCAGCGCTATACCGCATGAATTTAAACAGAAAATGATACCGTGGCGAAGCAATTTTTAAATAATTTGACAGATGAGCAATTTAACCATGAGTGGTTGTGGTGGTGATTATTGTTTTAAGAGGAAGTACAACTAGGCAACCATCCTCTATATAACACTAATCAGAGGGAAAAGTGGAAGGGATCCGATACTTCGAAAAATGAAGATATCGGCCAAAGGAAGACAAGGGCCACGAAGGGCGTGAAAATGAAAGACTCCCTAGCCCTCGCAAACCTAATAGCGTCGGGGTCGGAAAAGAACAAGAGTTGACCAAGAGAGGTCGGATAGGATAGATGAAAGTGAGGAGCCTGGCACAAGTAAGTGGAAGCAATGCTAGGACTCAGCTAAGGGCCCCGTGGTCGCCAACCCACGCTCCAAAGTTCGGAGCCCCTGGGGCCCCTTTTAGTCGCCTCTTACGACAGGCAGGGGATACCGTGGGTGTTATTCTACCGCCCCCACCCACAGGGGGGTTAACCATGAGATTAACATTTAGTGTGAATTCTTGGCTTCTGCGATTGATCTACTCTCTGGCCCCAAACATCTGTCACGGAAATACTACCAGTACAGGAAAAATAAACAAACCACAGTCAACGAAACGAAATGTAAACAGACAACCAATCCTGAACGGGCAACAAAACGGGACGGAATAAACTGCCGCGAAAGATACAAATATCAGCTTATCCAGTACCACGTTTACTATAAGCGCAGAAAGGCTATTACATCTCTTTTAAATTTCAATGCTGAAAATTGTAAAATTCCTTCGGATGAAATATTCCACCCTTTTTCTGAAATTCTCGGGCAACCTAATGTCATGATTCGATCCGAATGCACATCTCTAAGTGATATTGATAGGGAACAAATTGACATTTTATTTAATGACACTATACGCCCAGATGAAATGAGCTTCGCTGTTAATCATATAACCGTAGACACATTACCCAGCCCAGACCACGTCCTCGTCAGAGTTATCAAAGACAGTATTGCAGTCGACATAATATCTCACCTGTGTTGAAAACTGGGGTTGTACCTTCTATCTTCAAAAAGTCCAGGACTGTTCTAATCCATAAAGGTAGAGATACACTCAATATTAAGAACTGGAGACCTATCACGATCTGTTCAGTAATAAGAAGAGTAATTGGGCGGGTCCTTGACAAGCGTCTCCGTGAACATGTCTTAAAAGCCATTTAACGAAGATTTACCAACTCATCTGGAACGCATGTCAACACTGCGATACTCGACTCTCTTCTCCGTGAAGCCAAAAACAAACAAGCCAATCTAACTACTATATTCTTAGATATTATACAGAAAGACTTTAACAACGTTGGTCATGCTCATGTAAATGAGACACTGAAGTCCTTACCAATTCCAACCAAACTTGCGAATTCAATTCACGAATCTGCAAACAGGAAACGTCACACAAATTCAGACGCAGAGAAGCAAACCAAGACCTCTCTTGATAAGCAGTGGAGTTATTCAAGGTTCTCCTCTGTCGCCAATCCTGTTTAATCTCGCTATCAATCATATTCTGGATGACATTAGCGAAACGTCGATATCTACCCAATATGGCTTTCAACTGAGTCCAGATCATGAAGCTCTAACATTATTAAGTTTTGGTGATGATGTAGTTATTGTTCGAGAAGATTCTGAGTCAGCTTTATTACTTGTTCATGCGGCCATACATCAGTTACAATCAGTATTGG
The DNA here is from genome assembly GCF_040414725.1 of Anabrus simplex. Classification (NCBI taxonomy): domain Eukaryota; kingdom Metazoa; phylum Arthropoda; class Insecta; order Orthoptera; family Tettigoniidae; genus Anabrus; species Anabrus simplex. Next base: position 23,982,890 of record NC_090270.1, on the reverse strand, counting down.
AAAATGTAAAGGAATATGCATCAAACATGGTCACCTATCAGAAGAAAAACTATTCACGGCAGATGAAAAACAGATACCATGTCTGAAGAAAGGAGAATCTATTAAGTATTTGGGTGTAAATTCCTCCAATAAAATTACTTTTCAGTCCGTCGAGGTCCTAAATAAGCTCAAAACCACCTAGAGCTCCTCATTTCTTCACCGCTTTTGCATTCCAATCAAACATTTGTAATCATAAACACTTCAACAATCTGTCCCAGTTTGGTATATAAATTTCAGACAGTACCACCAGAAAAGATTCCAGTCACATTTATAAACGACGCCGATATTATGGTTAGGGGAACATTAAAGGAAATGTTGCAGCTTCCCATGGATGTCTCGAATGATATCATATACGCTGAAATGAAATTTAAATGTTTGGGTTTATTTTGTGCACAATTCATGCACAATTTTGAGATCATACAATAACTTTTTTTTTTACACTCAACGAGAAACTTATGTCAAGAAATCAGCACGAGCATTGCCGCATTTAATGTAGCAAAAACAGAAAGTATTCCGGAAAAAGGCATGGTTTTGTAGATACAAAGAAAGCTCGACTCGAATTGAGAAGAAGAGCTTTTGACAACTGGAGCGAGAAAGAGCATAAAAGCAAAGGTGTAGTTCTATTTAAACAGTATACTCCAGCGAATACTTGGATTCATGATCATAAAGGATTGTCTTGCAGTGAATGGCGCGACGCAATAAAAATGGATGCTAATGTCTCTGCTGTGCGTACTGTACCTGGCAGATCCCAGGGCAACAGCCCCTGTCGTCGTTGCCACAGAGAGTTCGAATATCACATGTCCTGGGAGCTTGTCCATATGGTGAATTACTACGCAACTCTCGCCTTAATGTATCCAGATCAATGATAGCTAACGCTTTGAGAGGACAAGGTTGTAATGTCTATGAAGAAGTACACGGTCTCTCCAACAGAGGAAGCAACCGACGTATTGACATTATTGATTTTAAGCCATCCTGTTCTGAAAGTTTCAACATTGATCCAACACTTAGATTTGAGACCAACGAAAACAGAAGAGGTCGATGCGGAAAAAAGAAGAATTTATGAAGAAATGGTGGACTTCTCTAAGCAAAAGTATAAGCTCTCATCCATCTCTGTAATCGGCTTGATGTTAGGTGCTCGAGGAACCATACCTACATTTTTTGTTAACTTCTGCAATACCTTTGGGATGTATAGAGATTCCATCTATAACATCGCCAGTACCGCACTCAAGAAGTCCACGATGCTTGCGGTCCTCAGATAAATGTTTGACGTGCCTCACACTTTTGCCTACCCTTAACCTCATACGATCTCATTATCTACTGTATCTACGAAGTATGTCCATTATTGTTGTTGAGGTAATCTTTGTCCTTGGGCAACCTGCAGCTGTTGCAGGAAAATTATATAATAAAATAATAAAACGCACACGGTCTTGGCTAATAAATGAGATGTTCTCTTTGTCATTCCAAATTGTAGAAGTCGTTACATCCAAGTCCTTGGCGGCGCTGACGTTTGTTTCCCCATCACCAGATGATGTGTGATTTTTCCTTCCTTATAAAACTCTTTCCCTTTCTTTTGCGATATCTTCAAAATCATTACTATTTAACACACAGACTGATTTGAAATCAACACTTTACTGAAAATAAGAGTTTGAAAACAAGCTTTACATTGCTGTCAGCAATTTATAAATACGTAACAAACAAATATCAATATTGGACGTTACAGCCGACACATTTCTCTGAAAATCGGATAAAAATAAGTCGAAATAAGCGAGGTCGCACTAAGCGATATTTCTAAATACAGTGTTTATACAGGATTTAGACGGAAACGTTATATTTCGCCGTAACACGTCGTTAAAAACGATGTCGCAATAAGCAGTTGCGACTGTATTTTATGTGAAACTTTTATTTTAAAATTATGCGCCATGCTTTGCTCTACTTTACGCATGATGTGAAAGACACCTACTCTGCACCTGCTATTGAGGAGACACAGGTTGTGACCTGCAGTTACCTGCTACGGTAATAATAATTTTATCATGTTTATGCATGGTGCTGGTTTCTCTTAGCAACCCTGCTACTTGTGGTTGTGGGTTAGTTCCTTGTTAGTCCAAGTACACACAGAAATCTGAGGACCTTGGAAATCAGCTGTACAGTTAGTAAGAGAAGTGGCTAACCCACATGCCTCGATCAACTGGAGCGCAGGGGCGAGAGTCACATGTAGGTACTTTTCTAACCAGAACATGTCTTGTGATGGTACAAATAAAGAGTAAATGTAAAAAACGTAAACGGAGCGAAGACAACTGGAAGAGGTCCGTAGCTAAGAGATTGAGAAATAGCGGCGAAGCTTATGTAAGTGATAAAACTAAAACACTTGTGCCAGCTAAGAGAAGGGTGTAAGTGCACAGTGGAGAATGAAAAGGCTAATGTTAAGTGGTGTGAGCATTACAAACTATCAGACATTGAAAAAAATACCTGTTTTGTATGATTTTACAAACTTGCAAATTACAACTTACGAAATGTATTTTTAGTTCGGTCTGACTGAACAGAAGTCATGTAAGAGAGCCTATGCAAAAAAGGAAAATGGCATTAAGAGAAAGGTGACATACTACAATTACCTAAAAAAATGAGAGCGGTGCAGATGTTAAAGTGTGTCTAAAACCTTTTTATAGAAGAGTTCACGATAATTTTAGTGCTAGTGATGCAAGTCTGAATGGAAGTACTTCATTTTTTGGGTCACCATCCGTCCTATCAATACCATGTCAGGACAAGAGAGGAAGACATGAGAAGTTTGGAAAAAAATAACTGACTGTCAATTTAATTTTTAATGGATGTCAGTAGGTAAGAAATTCAACGGAATTGAATGTCATATTGGTGATACAAAGCTACAACAGGTCGGTAATTTCAAGTATTTAGGTTGTGTCTTCTCCCAGGATGGTAATATAGCAAGTGAGATTGAACCAAGGTGTCGTAAAGCTAATGCAGTGAGCTCGCAGTTGCGATCAACAGTATTCTGTAAGAAGGAAGTCAGCTCCCAGACGAAACTATCTTTACATCGGTCTGTTTTCAGACCAACTTTGCTTTACGGGAGCGAAAGCTGGGTGGCCTCGGGATATCCTATTCATAAATTAGAAGTAACAGACATGAAAGTAGCAAGAATGATTGCTGGTGCAAACAGGTGGGAACAATGGCAGGAGGGTACTCGGAATGAGGAGATAAAGGCTAATTTAGGAATGAACTCGATGGATAAAGCTGTACGCATGAACCGGCTTCGGTGGTGGGGTCATGTGAGGCGAATGGAGGAGGATAGGTTACCTAGGAGAAATGATATGATTTCTGGGGATATAATAAAGGCAAGTATCTGAAATACTTATTTGATTATTGTTTGGTTGAAGGAGCTATACCAAATGAATGGAGAGTTGCTATAGTAGCCCTTGTGTATAAAGGAAAGGGTGATAGACATATAGCTGAAAATTACAGGCCAGTCAGTTTGACATGCATTGCAATAAGCTTTGGGAAAGCATTCTTTCTGATTATATTAGACATGTTTGCGAAATTAATAACTGGTTTGACAAAAGGCAGTTTGGGTTTAGGAGAGGTTATTCCACTGAAGCTCAGCTTGTAGGATTTCAGCAAGATATAGCAGATATCCTGGATTCAGGAGGCCAAATGGACTGTATTGCGATTGACCTATCTAAGGCATTTGACAGGGTAGATCATGGAAGACTACCGGCAAAAATGAGTGCTATTGGACTAGAAAAAAGAGTGACTGAATGGGTGGCTATATTTCTAGAAAATAGAACTCAGAGAATTAGAGTAGGTGAAGCTTTATCTGACTCTGTAATAATTAAGAGGGGAATTCCTCAAGGCACTATTATAAGGCTGTTTGCAGATGATGTTATTTTGTACAGAGTAATAAATATGTTACAAGATTGTGAGCGGCTGCAGGGTGACCTCGATAGTGTTGTGAGATGGACGGTGGGCAATGGTATGATGATAAATGGGGTTAAAAGTCAGGTTGTGAGTTTCACAAATAGGAAAAGTCCTCTCAGTTTTAATTACCGTGTTGATGGGGTGAAAGTTCCTTTTGGGGATCATTGTAAGTACCTAGGTGTTAATATAAGAAAAGACCTTCATTGGGGTAATCATATAAAGACGATTGTTAATAAAGGGTACAGATCTCTGTACATGGTTACGAGGGTATTTAGGGGTTGTAGTAAGGATGTAAAGAAGAGAGCATATAAGTCTCTGGTAAGACCCCAACTAGAGTATGGTTCCAGTGTATGAGACCCTCATCAGGATTACTTGATTCAAGAACTGAAAAAAATCCAAAGAAAAGCAGCTCGATTTGTTGTGGGTGATTTCCGACAAAAGAGTATCGTTACAAAAATGTTGCAAAGTTTGAGCTGGGAAGACTTGGAAGAAAGGAGACGAGCTGCTCGATTAAGTGGTATGTTCCGAGTTGTCAGTGGAGAGATGATGTGGGAGGACATTATTATTATTATTATTATTATTATTATTATTATTATTATTATTATTATTATTATTTTATTATTATTATTAAAGCGTCTTTATTGTGGCGAAGTTAGGGCTCCCGGCCCTTTCTTACACTTAACCACTTCATGTATATACAATGTATATTTTACATAAAATTTAAACATATGAAATCTTTACAACCTAAAGTATAACTAAAGCAACTTAAGTATCACTAACTAAACTAAGGTGAGTAAAGTATAACTAAATTATATACAGGAACACATTGCAATAAACAACCATATTCACTCTCATTCATGCATCCCATTCACACTCAAGAAAGACTGGAAGTGCTTAAAAGATGACGCTGGCAAAGGATTTTAAATTTTGTCTTAGATTTAGCTTCCCTGATGTCATTGGGGAGTTCATTCCACCAGCTCGTGGCGGTGATAGTGAACGATCTGTTGTAGGTTGCGGTTCGATGCACAGGAATTTCTAGCGTACAGCCTGACCGGGTATTGAACAGGTGCAGGGAACTAAGGTAGCGAAATCTGGTGGATAGGTAAGGAGGAGTGTTTTCAGAAAGCACTTGATACACCAAAGTAGTTGCGTGGAGTCTACGTCTGTCATTCAGTCGTAACCAAGATAATTGTGTATAGAATGGGGATACATGGGCGTATGGTTGTATGTCGAATGCATACCTGATGCATGCATTTTGGGCACGTTGCAGTCTCATGCTTTGCTCGTTATTGATATCAATAAAAACTGTATCACAGTATTCGAGAATTGGAAACAAGAGTGATTGAATGAGCTTTATTTTCAAGGACCGAGGAAATATATTTTTAAACCGCTTCAGAGGATGCAGGCTTTGATATACCTTTTGGCACACTTTCATCACATGTTGCGACCAGTTCAATGTTTCGCTTATAGCCACACCAAGATTCATAACTGTTTCACAAAATGGAATAATGGTATTGTTTAGTGCTACAGGAGGAATTTCGTATTGTTTTAAGACGTGTAAGTTTTTTGAAGTACCAATGATTATTGCTTGCGTTTTAAGAGGATTAATTTTGAGATTGTTACTCAATGCAAAATTACTTATGAGACTTAAATCAGCATTAACTTTTTCTACAGCACTCTGAATTTTATCAGTTCTTGAGTGGTAGTAGATCTGCAGATCATCAGCATAAAGATGATACTTGCAATGTGTAATCGATTTGGCAACATCGTGTAAGTAAATTGCAAACAGCAATGGTCCAAGTACAGACCCTTGGGGGACACCGAGGGGTTTGTTAAGCCACTCAGATCTGCTATTATTTACTTTGACACACTGACGGCGATTTTTGAGGTACGAACTGATGGAAATTGCTAAACGCCCAAATAATTTTAACAAAGGTGACGGTTATATCCTGAGTATATCATGGCTACCCTCCATAGTTAACTCTTCAACATCTTTCTCTGGAGGCCCTGGAATTAACTATATTTATAACAGGGTCTCCCTGTCTTGAGTATGGTTGCTGAAATTTAATGAATCCAATTTTGAAAGTAGCAGTTGAGGAACAACAGTATCAAAAGCACTAGAAAAATCAAGTAGAACCAGTACAGTCACTTGTCGAGTGTCCATTGCCTGTCCGATATCATCAGTTACTTTCAGTAGGGCAGTCGTTGTGCTGTGTCCTTTCTTGAAACCAGATTGGTAAGGGTCAAGCAGTGAGAAGTTAGTCAAGTAAGTGAGGACTTGTTCGTGTACCAAGCGTTCTAGTACTTTGGAAAGGGGTGGGAGAATGGATATAGGGCGATAATCTGATGGTAAAGTAGGAGAATTCTTCTTAGGAATAGGAATGACGATATCGTGCTTCCACACAGTTGGGAATACTTCCTGTACAAGGCAATGATTAAATATATGCGTCAGAATAGGTAATATGGCACCAATAATATTTTTTAAGAAAGATAATGGTATGTCGTCGTTACCCGGAGCATCAGACTTGAGGGAGTAAATTACACGCTTCACATCGTTCGCCCCAACTTTTTTGAAAGTGAATTTTACTTGATTTACTCGGGAATGACCATTTATGGCGTTAATATCATCATTAGTTAGGTCATCAACTGGTTGATGATGATAATTATTATTATTATTATCATTATTAGGATAGTTAGCATCATAGTCATTATTGTCAGTAATATCATTATTAGTGTATGCTGCTTTCGTAAAATGAGAATTTAGATCATCAAGTAGTATTCTGGGTGTCTGCATGGTCAGGCTGCGACCTATACCCATCTGATGCAAATGTTTCCATATTAGTGCTGAATTTCGTCTGTTTGTTATCTCTTGAATATATTTATACTTGCTGTTACGAATTAATTTCTTAACTTGATTTCGGAGAATACGGTAATTTTCGAAATCACTAGTGCTTTCAGTTCGCCTAAATCGCCTATACCAAGCATCACGATTTGCCATGACCGACTTAATTTCATTTGTTAGCCAAGGAGACGAAGGGTGAGAAACTCGAATTTGCTTCTTCGGAGCGTGTTTGTCATACAGTCCTAATATTAAAGAGTTCAGTCTGTCAACCTTATCATCAATGTCATTAGTCAGTAGAATGTCATTCCACGGCAATTGATATGCTTCATTTCGTATTATCTCAGTATTAATATGCTTGAAGTTTCTTCGCATTATGTACCTGGTTTTGTACTTTGGTGCCTTGAGAGAGTAACATAAGTATATGAGATCGTGGGTCGAAATACCTGGTACAGCAAGCTGTCCATGTTTTACCACTTTCTGCGGATTGTTTGTTATAATAAGGTCAATCAGTGTGTGAGACGTGTGGTTTATTCTGTGAGTGGTGGTGGTGGTGATTATTGTTTTAAGAGGAAGTACAACTAGGCAACCATCCTCTATATAACACTAATCAGAGGGAAAAATGGAAGGGGTCCGACACTTCGAAAAATGAAGATATCGGCCAATGGAAGACAAGGGCCACGAAGGGCGTGAAGATGAAAGACTCCCTAGCCCTCGCAAACCTAATAGCGTCGGGGTCTGAAAAGAACAAGAGTTGACCAAGGGAGGCCGGATAGGATAGATGAAAGTGAGGAACCTGGCACAAGTAAGTGGAAGCAATGCCAGGACTCAGCTAAGGGCCCCGTGGTCGCCAACCAACGCTCCGAAGTTCAGAGCCCCTGGGGCTTTATTCTGTGAACATGGTTAGTCGCGTCTAGTGTCAGTATATTGTAATGAATGCCATGGACTAGGTTTTGTAAGTATGTTGATTCGTTACTTGTAACTAGGAGATTAGTATTGAAGTCACCAAGAATGATTATGTTTTCGTACAGCGGAGTTAACTTCGATAATGCCACTTCTAGGTCAGATATATGTTGTATGTCCGGCGCCTTGTATACCACTCCGATCAGTAGTTTTTGATTATTAACCAAGAGTTCAACAAACATGAATTCAGGTCGAAATGGAGTCTTAGGATCTGAGGTCATAATTATTTTACTTTTTAAGTCGCTACGGCAATATACAGCGCAACCGCCCCCTACACGATTTAAACGATCTAGGCGATGTAACGTCATGTTATTCAGCTTTACGAGATCAGATTTGAGTGACTGTTGTAACCATGTCTCTGTTACACAAATACAATGCAAGTTACTGTTACTAAATAGAGCCTGTATTTCGTCAAAGTGACAAAGAAGCGATTATGCATTGATATGACAACACTGAAAATATTGTTGGTGGGGAGCTAACATTTCCTTAAGAATGTCTCCTGCCACAGCTGGTGAAAGGGAAGGTAAGGGTGAAGGCGGACGACAATGAAGAGGGATAGGGTCAATGACATCACGGACATGCTGTTCGGTATAAATAATTGACTCATTTACGTTAGCCATTGTCAACAGAAAAATTCAAACTACTCACCCTAGTTGTTTCATAAGCACCTCCAGAAATATTTACACAATCACTCTCACACACACTATCACATTCACATACACAAACATTATACGCTATTATATCACTCATTGTTTTTCCTAGTCAATCTCGTCGCTCACATAAGGCTTATTAATTGTTCCATGCTGCTAACAAACATTTTCTGTCCATTGTCTTTCAAAACAACAATGCGGCCGTCCTGTGTCCACACCCGTCGGAGTCCGAAGTGATCACGTGCCCTGTTTGACATCAGTAGACGAATAAGTTTGAGTGGTGTCTTTAAAAGTAGAAAAGATCACAATATGAAGATAAAGTTGAAATTCAAGAGGACAAATTGGGGCAAATATTCGTTTATAGGAAGGGGAGTTAGGAATTGGAATAAATTGCCAAGGAAAATGTTCAATAATTTTCCAATTTCTTTGCGATCATTTAAGAAAAGGCTAGGAAAACAACAGATAGGGAATCTGCCACCTGGGCGACTGCCCTTAATGCAGATCAATAGTGATTGATTGATTGATTGATTGATTGATTGATTGATTGATTGATTGATTGATTGATTGATTGATTGATTGATTGATTGATTGATTGATTGATTGATTGATTGATTGATTGATTGATTGATTGATTGATTGATTGATTGATTGATTGATTGATTGATTGATTGATTGATTGATTGATTGATTGATTGATTGATTGATTGATTGATTGATTGATTGATTGATCTGGCTGTAACTACGTGCTAGGGTTCCGATGTTAAACCTCATTTAATTAATTACTCTTACCGTTTGCGCCTGATGCGCAGATAACAAAAAAAGCCATATCAATGTTGAAAACTATAGACTAATATTATCCCCAAAATAGTTCATTTCATTCCCATCACGACGCACAGGTCGCCTACGGGCGTGAAATCAAAAGACCTGCATTATCTGGCGAGCTGAACTTGTCCTTGACACTCCCGGCACTGAAAACCTTAAACCCCCTTCTTTTTTCTTTTTTTTTTTTTAAGCAGTCCCCCTGCTGCATGGACGTTGGAAACCCTTTATAGGCTGCTGGTAATTTTACAGTGAACACAACTCCTGCCACTTGTAAAGTTAGTGTAAACTAGTAATTCTTTGGGTAAGTTCACTGTTGGTCCATAGAATGGGACGAAAGTAGTCTTTGTGTAGTTTCCTGAAACCGAAGCGTAATTATATTTTTTCAGACAATAAACACTTCCATCATAATGTGGTTGCCCATGAGGACAAAGAATACTAAGTATGTTAATGACTGTATAAGTGATTTCTCAGTATTGATAGTGATGGCTTCCAGAACCATATTCTTCGTCAGCGATTGGTAGTTTTAACCTTGAGCGGAATTGTTCGAAGAACTTAGGAATTGTTCCTCTAGGCCTAGTACTGTTAAGAATCAAGCAAATTAACTTACTAAGAAGTGAAATCAGAATGTAAGTATCGGAAATGTTCCTTTGCTCTCAAAAACATAAGTGAAATGTATTTTAAAATGTATAAATATGCAATAAAACACTCAGAATTATTTAAAATTCATAAAAGCAATAAAAGCCCCTGAAAAGTGTCCTATCTCACGAAATTAGCAAAAATTGCAAATTATGCTGTATCAAATATGGTCAGTTTAACACCTCTTACTATGAAAAGACTTATATAAAACCCCTTAATAAATCTGGGTTACAAAAAGGAAAAAAGATGCAAAGTCATGCAAAATCCCAGCCTTTATTATTATTATTATTATTATTATTATTATTATTATTATTATTATTATTATTATTATTATTATTATTATTATTATTATTATTATTATTATTATTATTATTATTACTTAAAAGCGAATGGACCAGTAAGGATCACGCTACAACTTCATTTGTCTGTCTCCGTGCGGAGTTTCCTCTCTGTCCAATACTCCTTCATGCGTTCGCTGGCCTGCTTCCATTGTTCATCTGTCCAGGGTCTTGCGGTCTTCTTAGTTATTCCTGCGGCTTCAAACCCTTCCAAATTATTAAACGTGTTCCTAAACCTATTCCTTTCTAACAGCTGGACTTTCGAGATGCTTAACCTTTCCACATCCTTCTTTGTTTCCTTAATCCATGCTGCAGTAGTCTTTTTTTCTCCGGAAGTAATCAAATATCATTTTGGTAAGTCTGTTTGTGTTCATTCTGTACAAATGTCTCTTTTTCTTCATAGTCTCTGAGACTCTTTCCACCTTCTGGTAAACTTCTTTGTTGCTCCAAAGTTTCCATCCGCTTTCAGTTTGGACCAGCTCCCAAAATTTTTCTGAGGATTCTTCTTCCCAAAACCTCTAGCTTCTCCAGCTTGTAGTTCATGGACAGGCATTGACTGGCATACAGGAAATGCTTTTACCACGGTGTTTTAATGGTTTAATTTGGAATCCCAGGATAAGCACTTCCTATTGTAGATGCTTTTTAAGCCATATGCTCTCTCCATTTTTGAGATCCGATCTTCAACTGCAGCTTTTTCTAGTCCATTCTCCTGTATGGTCTCACCAAGGTACTTGAATACTGTATCTTGACCCTGTCAATCCGTTCTATCTCTGTTTCCAGAAATGTTGTTCCATCTCTGATGTTCGTCGTGAATTTGGTCTTTTCAGCTGAGATCGTCAGTCCTTTTTGATTGGCTATTCTTTCCAAGAGGTTATTCTGGATGGTTGCGACCTCTGAACTTTCTGATAGTATAGCAAAGTCGTCAGAGAAATCTAAGCAATTGACTTTAATTCCTCCTGATTTTCTCCCTAGACAGATCGGGATTATCCCTTGACGTTCGAGTTCTGAGTTCCATATTATCGCTATCTTTTCTAGGACATAGTTGAATAGGAGCCTTGCCTCACGCCTGTCTTGATTTCAAGTGATTGCGAGAGATGCCCGAAGAATTTTACATTGGAGGTTGTGCCTGTTAGGGCCTCTTTGATTATATTTGCCAGTTTGGTTTTGACTCCAAATTCCCTCATGATCTTATCCAAGGTCTCTCTGTCCACCGAATCGAAGACTTTTTTGAAGTCAATAAACGGCACCACAATTTTCTTACCACTCAATATTCTGTGTCGGAGCATTGACTTCAGGTTGAATATTTGTTCCATACGCAGCGTCCTTTCCTAAACCCTGCTTGGTATTCCCCTAGTTGTTGGTCCAGATTCGCTTCTATTCTATTAAGAAGCAGTTCTGAGAGAATTTTATAGGCGATCGGGAGGAGGGACACGCCCCTATAGTTGTTGAAACCCTGTTTGTTCCTTTTGCTTATGCAGCGGATGGATAAGTGCTGTTTTCCATTCTTCTGGGATTGTCTCCTTCTCCCAGATTTCCTTGATGATTTGGTGAAGATCATCTATGATTCCCGGTACTGCCCATTTCAATATTTCTACCGTTATCCAGTCCTCTCCACTTGCCCTGTTGTTTTTGAGGTTTACAAGGGCTTCCTTGACTTCTTCTTTTGTTGGTGGTTCGTCATCTTCTGAGTTCTCTGATATGTCTAGAATTTCTAGTTTGGAGGTTGGGGAAGGACAATTCAAGAGAGTTTGGAAGTATCTTGCTAATATCTCACAGTTTTCTTGGTTGTTCAGTCCGATTTTACCCCGTTCGTTTCTGAAGCTCAAACTTGGCGCTTGGTATCCCTTGAGTTTGCTCTTGAAGTTACGATAAAAAAAACTCTGGAATTGTTCTTGACAAAGTCGGTCTGGACCTCTTCTAGTTGAGCTCTTTCAAATAATCGTTTGGTCCTTCGAAATATCCTGGATATTTCTTTCCTCTCTTCCCTGAATTATTCCATGTATTAAATTTCTCTGGAGCATTTCCATTTTCTCCATTTCTTGGATCTCTTCCTGAGAGCTTCCTCGCACTCTTTATTCCAGCATATTTCTCTTTTCCTCCTAGCCTACCGAACACGATAGCAGCAGTCGCTTAAGTGCGGCCAATATCCAGTAATCGGGAGATGGTGGATTCGAACCCCACTGTCGGCAGCCCTGAAGATGGTTTCCAGTGGTTTCCCATTTTCACATCAGGCAAATGCTGGGGCTGTACCTTCATTAGGGCCAAGGCCGCTTCCTTCCCATTCCTAGACATTTCCTATCCCATCGTCGCCATAAGACCTATCTGTGTCGATGCGACGTAAAGCAAATAGCAAGAAAAATCATCCTAGACTCTCCGAGTATTTTCTTTGCGGCTTCATTGATTCCCTGCATAGTTCTTGCCAGTTCCCCTTTCTGCTGGTCCGGACTTCGTCTCTGAAGTTTCTAATGATGTTTCAAATGATGTTCATTTAGTTTGCGTTGTATCTCTCATAATTTTAGGTGGGTCTTTTTTTTGTCCTACTGGGAGAAAATGGATTTTAACTTCGGAGAGATAGTGGTCTGATTCGAATTCACCGTTCCTAATCACTTTGACGTTCATCACCTCCTTTGAGATTTTCCTTGTTATTGTTATGTGATCCAATTGGAATTCCCCTAGTTCGGGATTTGGAGATACCCATGTCTTTGATTTTCTCGGGAGTTTCTTGAAGTTTGTTGACATTAGTTTCAAATGAAAAGCTTTGCAGAGTCCAATGAGCCTTTCCGCATCCTTGTTTGTCCTCCTGTGTGCCGAATATTCCCCTACAACGTCTCTGTGCTTTCGTTCCTTCCCAATCTGCGCGTTGAAGTCTCCCAGCAGGATTTTTACGTTGCTCTTGGGTATCCGGGTGATTTCAGTTTCCAGAAGATCCCAGAAATCATCAACTTTCTGTGGATTCCTCTTGTTGTCTTCGTTGATCGGGGCGTGACAGTTGATAAGAGTGTATCTCTTGTTCTTGCATTTAATAGTTAGTAGAGACAATCTTTCAGATTTTGATGTGAAATCTGTGACATTGTTTACTATCTTCTTGTTTAAGTAGAAGCAGGTTCCGAGCAGAGGCATGTTGGTTGTTGTTCTAATAGCCAGCTTTCCTTTGAATATTCTGTATTGGTTGGTGTCTATGATGTTTCCTTCCGGGAATCTTGTCTCTTGTACAGCTAGGACCTGGGTTTGGTTTTTGTCCAAAAGCCTTTCTAGTTCTTTTTTCTTTCCGACTCTGGTGAGTTGACGTTTATTGTTCCAATGAAATAGTTCTTCTTGAATTTGAGGTTGGAAGATGTTTCAAGACGCTCCGATACGTCTTTCTCGCAGATGTTGGGACTCCCCAGAATCCTACGTCCCGTTGCATTGCATAGTGCAATGGCGGATTTCTCTGCCGAGCTGCCACCTGGGGAAGTGCTTTCGTTCAGCGACATTTCAGTCTTGCGAAGGAAGTTGTGATTTGTGAAGGAAGGAATTAGCTTCCAAAGTAAAATCGAATTGTTAGTCCGAAATGATTATTTTTTCGTGGTCACTCCACTAGGTTCCTCCGCTCTCATTGCCGTTGGGAGTTAACATTCCTCTTCCACCTTCAAGACCATTGACCAAGCACCTTGGAGCCGCCCCGCACATGGGAGACAAACGCTGCTGATAAATCGCGTACTCATACTATTCCCTGAGTACTGGGCTGCCTCCTCCGCAATCTCCACCGTTCCGAAGTTCAACTTTTCCGCTGTAGATTCCGTTGAGGTCTTCACTCGTAACCCTGAGCTGGGACCCTTACCAGATGATACACACCGAGTCGGTGTGCTCTGGGACTCGCATAGGCAGGGGCGCCACTCCCTGTAGAGGGCTGCCTACGAAGAATGGCCCTACCTGCTACCTTATTTTCATTATTATTATTATTATTATTATTATTATTATTATTATTATTATTATTATTATTATTATTATTATTATTATTATTAGCGAATTCTCCTAGTTTTGGATGACGTTAAGCAGATAACTCAAACAATTCTTCTGTGGGTTGTTTTTGTTGTTCCAATAGGCTTTCATTCATTCCGAGAAGGCTTGTTTACGTTATTCCGACCAGTTTGTTCTGTACTGCTTTTGTTGTGGTTGAAGCTCCCCATTTAGTTATCGTACATAGTATCTAAAGACGACTCTTTCTAGAATGTCTGTTGAGCTTATGTTTTCTTACTATTATTATCACTTTCTTCGTAAAGTAGCGAAAAAACAATGGATAACACTTTTTTTTTTTTTTTTTTTTTTTGGAACGTTAACAACTTGCAGACGTTCTCGGAATTTGGGAGTGCAATGTGCAGATGCTATTTAGTACGATGCGAATTGTAAACTCGTGCCTTCGTCCCGAGGTGGTGCAGCTCTTTTCAGACACACGCCCAACGTAAGTGAGTAGCTTGTATCTTCTTAACCACTTATCAGCTCTCGTGCCAATATTAAATTTCTGGCAGGACTGTAAATCAAGCTTGGAACTCCGACAACAGCAGCAAATAACGTTAACCGGCATGCTACGTCGCTAAATCAGGACGCTCAGATGCTAAAAATTCGCATATTGAATCACCCATCTAAAGAAACATGGTAGTTTTAGGTTTTTGACATGAATATACCTTCTGGTTGGGGGCCGCCCGCAAATTTGTGTGGCGTAACGTGACAAAATATGTGACATAATTGACGTAACATTAGTCGTTACCGTGGGCCTTGGTCGCCAAATATGCTGCGGCTGTGGTTTGGTAGAAATAGTGTTGAAATAGAAAGTGCACCATCTGTGACGTCATATTAGTCGTTACCGTAGACCTTGGTCGCCAAAGATGCTGATGACGTAGAGTTGCAGATCTCCTTGATGTAACATTGAGTTTCATTTATTGAAAGACATATTCATGATCATCAGTTTTTCGCAAAGGAAACTTTTCTTTTCTGAGCGCTGTTTCCTACCTGTTTAACGTTGCACTAACACATCGAGGGTTTTCGGTGACGGAGTGATGGGAAAGGTAGGGACCGTGGCCTTAATTAAGGTGCCTGGTGTGAAAATGTGAAACTTTGGAAAACAATCTTCAGGGCTGCCGACGGTGGGATTCGAACCCGCTATTTTCCGAGAACAAGCTCACTTCTGTGCGATCCTAACCGCACGGCCAACTCGCTCGGTTTTTAATGTTTTACTACACCGAAGGAGTTCAATCTCCATTTGGATGGAATTAACTTTCGTGACCAATGGAGCGAATAAAACAAAACGTGGCAAGAAACACGGCAAATGGCATACTGATATGCGGAGACAAATAAAAAGTATGAAACCAGGTGAGGTAGGAAGGAAGGAAGGGGAAAGATAACAGTAAATGGAAAACCGATAGAAGCTGTGAAAAGTTTCAAATACTTGGAAAGTGTAATCACGGAAAGTGGGAAGGTAACTGAGGAGATTGAAAAAAGAATACAACAAGCAAATGGCGTCTACAAGAGCCGGAGGAATATAATGTGGAACCGAGAAGTTCCAAAGAAATGCAAAGAAGTTTTGTATACGATATATTGTGCACGGATATTGACAAACAGTATGCACCAGGTACACGGATGATAGCAAAATGAGACGAGTCAGGCGGCCGAGATTAAATTCCTAGTTTACACGACGCCAGTTGTCAGAAGACACTTGACTGGCTTACAAGTATTGGCTCCGTGTGAACACTTCGGTTCAGCTGTCCAGCCAATTGCCCTCACAATTGCCCAGGCAATCAATTGACTCCAGGAGCAGAGTGAGGACAACTTACCGGGCCCAGCTGCAACCCCCACTACCCGGAGCTCAGTATTATAGGGACAATTGGCGCCGTGTGGACGTGACAGGTCAGTAGCTGTATATTTATTCTGTGCCAGTTCGCTTGTGTCAACCGAGACGTGCGGGGGTCTCAATAATTTAAATACTTTAACTTTAAAATCATTTGTAACCTGTTCGCGTAATTATGGCTCCAAAGTAAAGTGATGACACTAATGTAAAATTTGTTGAGCTGTATAGGAAACAACGATGTTTGTGGGACCAGTACGAAGACCTGTACAAAGACAAAAATGTTCGTCAAGCGGCACTTTGTGAGATTAACGATAAAATTAGCATTCAAAGATTCGATGTGATTGAGGTCAAAACACTGCATGACTCAGCAATGAATTCCCAGTACATACAGGCCTACCAGGTGTATTCATAAGTTTTTGCCGGGTTTTGTGGTAAAAAAAAAACACGTAATTTTCAAGGGAAATTCACTTTTTGTTTATGCAAAAATTTTGCCATTGGTTTCTACACACTTCTATCTTTCAGGTAAGTTATGAATACCATGCCAGAAAAACTGTTTGTCTTTTGCGGCAAACCATTCATCGAGCCATTTTCCATCTTCCTCGATATTGCTGAAGGGCTGCTCTGCGAGCGCGTGTCGCATTAATGCGGAGAGGTGATTATCAGATGGCGCCAGGTCGGGGTAGTACGGCGGGTGCGGAAAGATATCCCATACAAGGGATTTCAAGTGCCTTTCACTGGTTTTGCTGTGCGAGACGGTGCATTGTCGTGTAACAAAATCACGTTGCTATGTCTTTTGGCCCATTCAGATCGTCTTTCGATCAATGCGTGATTTAAAATAATAATGTCTTGGTGATAGCGTTGTGCATTGACGGTTTCGCCGGGCTTCAAGAGTTCATAATGCGCAATCCCACTCTGGTCCCACCAGACACAAAGCACTGACTTTCACATTGAAATCACCAGGTTTAAACTGTCTCACATGTTCTAATCGATGGAGCGTGTTCACAAACGATTATTTGTCCGCCTCTGTGGTGTAGTGGTTAGCGTGATTAGCTGCCACCCCCGGATGCCCGGGGTCGATCCCGGCTCTGCCATGAAATTTGAAAGATGGTACGAGGGCTGGAACGGGGTTCACACAGCCTCGGGAGGTCAACTGTGTAGAGGTGGGTTTGATTCCCACCTCAGCCATCCACGAAGTGGTTTTCCGTGGTTTCCCACTTCTCCTGCAGGAAAATGCCGGGATAGTACCTAACTTAAGGCCACGGCCGCTTCCTTCCCTCTTCCTTGTCTATCCCTTCCAATCTTCCCATCCCCTCACAAGGCCCCTGTTCAGCATTTCAGGTGAGGCTGCCTGGGCGAGGTACTGGTCCTCCTCCTCAGTTATGTACCCCGACCCGATGTTTGACACTCCAGGGCTCTGCCCTTGAGGCGGTAGAGGAAGTCCGAGGGAAAAACCAACCCTGGAGGGTAAAAGGATTAAGAATGAATGAAAGAAAGAAAAAAAGAAAGAAAGAAAGAAAGAAAGAAAGAAAGAAAGAAACGATGACTTTCCACAGCATTTTTCTTTTGATTAAATGAGAAAAGCAATGCGTTCCGCAAATGTTCTTTTTCACTGAACGATGAGCTAGTTTTTGGTGGACTTAACTTGTGTGTGTTGGTAAGTTAATGCCAGACGAACAAAGTGACGTACGTGTCAAATTCATACGCTGCATACTATCGCTGGCGCCATCTCTTAGAGAAATCGGGAAGACTTATGCATACACCTGGTAATAACAAAACAAATTTAATTCCTCACGGAATACTACAGACGCTGCGCATTGAACCACTTCTCAACATTTACTGGCGCGGCTGTTCAACTGGACTGTCTCGCAATAATTAGCGGACAATTGTCTCATCAAGTGGCATCGTGTAAACTAAGCAAGCTATCGAGTTAGTTCGCTCACGCTCATTGTTGAGCTGGTTGCTAGCATCATGTAGTCGGAGGTATAAGGCTGCTGATGAGCCTGCGAACAGTGTCAACGAAGTTACAGCGAAAAAGTTTGAAAGGAGCGAGAAAAAGAAAGTTGTTGCCTATAAAATTTTGAATATATTTGAATATTAAAACGATATATCTATTGATCTTCACAGCTGGAAGTAATTAATTACAAACTTAACTTACTATAAAAACTCTGTGGTCAATTTGTGTTGTTGGTAGACACAGAACATTAACTTTAGTCTTTAACATCGTGATAAACATTCACCATATTATTGTTTTAGTACAGAATGAATCAAGAGAGTGTCTGCCATGTCGATAAACCTTGATAATGTCGTAATAATCTGAAAATTATTTAAATATCTTAAAATGGTGCCTATATTTAAAAATGTTAAAATTGTATTTCATTAGAATGACATTTCAGTCGTTAATACTTGTGGATAAAATAATAGTTGCAACTTACTTGTTCTATACAATTTACGCCTATTGTCACATCCGAGCATCATTGATTATTTCGTGATATCCTTGATAATTCCGTGATAGTACCTTGGTAAGTTCGGGATAGTTTGAATAAGTCCATTAAACTAAATTGGAACTTCTTGTCCTTCATTACCAAGGTTTACCTACTCTGTCTGGGTTAACTAAGCTCGTTTTGTCGCTAATTAGGTTGCTGAACTCAAATTTGTTTCACTTTCCACGTTCGAGGCTGGGATATGCAATAATTTCTTATCTAGTAGAGTAAGTGTTGGATATTCTGTGCTGTAATTTGTCCACCATGCAATGCGATCATCAGAAAGGTGATCCTTTAATAAGTACGTAACAATCAATTTTATATTCGAAGATAGTTTCTCATCTGTATCATTATGCTATTCCGAAAAGAAAAAAGACTCTTTGGGGACGCGGATGGTCTGGATATTACACCCCAAACAAGACGAAAAGCCCCTACGGACATAATGATACCCTACACTCGATCGTTTATGAGCTGTCTGCTTTAGTTATTAGTTGGAAATGGGGGGGAGTTCGTATTTAGGATCAACTTTGCAGTCGGGCGTGTCATTAAGGCGGAATTACACCTACCGAGTGCTGGATCGAGTCACTCGCTTTGTTGCCCGGCCGAGAAACTTACTGAAGAGTGGAGGTGATCACAAGGACGAGGATTTACAGGCACTAAAATATCCAAAATTGGGAGGCAAACATGCACTTAAGAGTCGCAAAATAGGCACTAAAAGGAACCCTAACATGCCATCTCCTTAGCATTTAAAATTACTCGGCATATGTAAATCATACCACTTCGTTCTCAGCTAAGACTTTACACCTAGGAACAAGTGGTCACCAAAATCAGGAAACGGCAATAGTAATTATAATTATTGTTGTTAATAAAATTGGAGATACTGTCATCTCTTCCAGACAATAATTATGTCAACAGAATACTTCAAATGAATCTTAGTCAGCACATGTTACAATGGACAAACAGATATTGTTCTAAATTTTGAACAGTAAAACTTTGCCTCTCGTCGGCTATTACATTTTTAAATTGAGAAAATGGCTTTTCCACTTCACCCATGAGGTCAGGGGATGTGGTGGTGGTGGTGGTGATTATTGTTTTAAGAGGAAGTACAACTGGGCAAACCATCCTCTTTATAACACTAATCAGAGAGAAAAACTGGAAGGGGTCCGACACTTCGAAAAATGAAGGTATCAGCCAAAGAAGATAAGGGCCACGAAGGGCATGAAAATGAAAGACTCCCTAGCCCTCGCAAACCTAATAGCGTCGGAGTCGGAAAAGAACAAGAGTTGACCAAGAGAAGTCGGATAGGATAGATGAAAGTGAGGAGCCTGGCACAATAAGTGGAAAAATGCCAGGACTCAGCTAAGGGCCCCGTGGTCGCCAACCCACGCTCCAAAATTCAGAGCCCCTCGGGGCCCCTTTTTGTCGCCTCTTACGACAGGCAGGGGATACCGTGGGTGTTATTCTACCGCCCCCACCCACAGGGGGAAGAGGTCAGGGGACAGTATGTAAGAGCAGCTAGCTCTGCTTGGGTAAAACCTGGTGGTAGAGATACGTCTTTCCTTTCGAGAACAGCAGCAATGGCCAAAGCATCCTTCCAGCTGGGATTCCTCTGCATTATACTGTGAAATTTGGCACTGAAATGAAAATGAAGTGGCGTATGGCTTTTAGTGCCGGGAGTGTCCAAGGACAAGTTCGGCTCGCCTGATGCAGTTCTTTTTAATTGACCCCGTAGGCGACCTGCGCGTCGTGATGAGAATGAAATGATGGTGAAGACGACATATACACCCAGCCCCCATGTCAGCGAAATTAACCAATAATGGCTAAAATTTCCGACCCTGGCGGGAATCGAACCCGGGACCCCTGTAACCAAAGGCCAGGACGCTAATCATTTAGCTATGGAGCCGGATACTTGGCACTGATCTCATCTTCTATTGCTCCATTAAAGTTAACAATGGACCTCTCCACCTCATGAACAATCCCTAGAGCCTAGTTGTACTTCCCCTTAACAGTAATCACCACCACCACAATCTCTCTTCTAGCTGCTTTATTTTGGAATGTAGCTCTTCAGACTTGGAAACAATGTACGTGAGCCAGGTGAAAATTTTGGGGTTGGTCAGTGCAGGGTGCAGATTCAAGACCAGCTCGCTCCAAGCAGAATCAGAGGACAGAAGAACGCTGTTGTCCTTTAATCACATTTAAGTGCCTCTCATTGGTAGCTACTTGCAAAGAATGCCTGCTTTCAGCGGCTGTTTGGTAAAGAGAACGGAAGTAGGGATGGGTGGAAAAATACGATATGAAAATTTAATATTTGTCATTTTAGGCACTTAACATGCAAATATCAATCTTCCTATCATTAGGATTTTCTGCATACTATTAGCGAGAAGTATGACTATTCACACGACCATTAAGATGAAACTAGAACTTTTACATATGAAAATACGGTGTTGAAATTATAACTGTCTCAACATGTTAACAGCCGAGATTCACACTAGCAACTGATGCTTGCCAGGTCGAACACGTGCAGGCTGCCTGCAAGGTCAAGAACTATGCGCGCGTCTCCCGTACTACACCTGCCGTAGCACAAACACCGTGCGTTCGGTCAAGGCCGCACTAGATAGACAGGCCACAAGGCTCGGACCGTGACGTCACGCCAGTGGCTGGCGTTCAGCATGGTAGTATACGGCCCGCTCTCACTGTCTCCATGATATTATTAATTTATTGAACCTTAACGATATAACTGAACATGCCTTTAATTGTGGTTTTATTTAGGCTTGTGCACTACATCAGTTTTATGCGGGGGAAAACTAGCGGAACAGTTTATGTACATTTATTTACGTAAAATTAAGCTGACATCTGTCATTTGTAACGGAACACGGTTTCATGCAAAAGATTAAAACCCATAATACGTATAAAAATAGTTTTAATGTTACTATGCAAATACATTATAGCAATTCACAAGAATAGTCTGGAACCTTTCTTAGAAATTAGGCTTCAACTTAAAACTTATCTAACAATTCTTAAGGTTTCAGTTTATCAATTTTCCTTTTCTTTGCCGATTTATGGCTATCCTTACTTGAGGATTTCTTCTTCTTAGCAACGACTTTGTCTGCGATAACTTTTCTATAGTTATTCAATAATATATTACAAAAGATGTATATACATTTGTCAACGTAATCTTTAAAACTACTTCTACTATCACTGCATGTTTCAAACATGACGTTTTCATTTTCCAGAACTTTGTTGACAAGCAAAATCAGAATGTTTCTTTGAGAATCACAATGTAAAAACCTCGATTCAAATTTATCTCTTATAAGTACACTAAATAATTCAAACTATGTGATCAAAATGTTAACTATAAAATCTGATGGATATTTCAAAGCTCCCCTGTCAATTATATTGAAATAAAAATTGTCCTCCGGCTTTAACACATCTGACGTTACATTATCATTATTTAACAATAAAACATCTTGACAATTTATACATGTACAATTTTTCATAATTACTTTACAAATATATCCACCAATATAAACTAGACCTAACAAAATGTTTTCAGATACAATAACATCATTTAACTCAACTACCACATTTTCAAAATGTGAAATGTCTGTTGGTTTGAAGCTTTTACAATCTGAGCTCTTGCAATCCACATACTTACTTAATGAAATATCACTAATAGGGATGGCTGCATGTTTAGCAGAGTATGCATTTATTACCGTCAGGGCTTTCAATTTTCGTTCTGACTCAAGGATTTGCTTCACTGAAATATGGTAGCAAGCACCACTCATTTCCCTGTACTGCCCAAATCGTGCTTCCAGTTCGTCAGTTTGAAATTTCCCTAACAATACATACTTGAATCCTAAACTTGTTTTCAAGAAATTTATAACTCTAAAATAGTTATTGTAGTGTGAACTAAGGCTGTTTGAGTTTCATCAGTAAGTTTTCCATGACGACTCTCTGTTTTTTGTGTAATCTCCCCTTGCACAGACAGATTATCCAATCTAATTAACCATGTTAAAAACTGGCGCAGAAATAAAACATTGTTGTCATGAATTGAAAATATTGCGTTACAATGAAGGTCGTTAAATCTGTCGCCTTTGAAAGCATGCTTAACATTAACAATCTTCCACCACTGAAGAATTATTTCTAAGAATACAACTGTGCTTTTAAAACCATCTCCATTTTTTATTTTATCAATGTGTTTTAGAGCAGCGACATTTTTCTCATCGAAGAGCATTTTACATTTTGTCGTTCTAAAGAAGTTGGGTACAACACTTTTTGGTTCAGGGCAGGAGCAAGTTAACTACATTATTCTCTTCTCCTCTGTGGAGCTGTTTAAGGTGACCAACGCTAGCAAAACATTTTTTTGTCTGAATCAGGGTTGTCAAAGTCAGGAAACACGAACGTTTGTAAGTTATCAGCCTGATTAAGCCAGTTATTTCTTAAGCTTTTAAATAAATGAACAGTATCGAACATTACAAAAATCTTTTGTGTTTCGTCAAATGGATTTTGAAAAGTGGTTTGTAAATTGCTTTTGCACAGCTTTTCAAACATTTTTCTATGAACACTGCTATTATCAGAAATTATGCATACTACCTTATAACCTATATCCGTTAATACTTTAAGGACTTGCAAAGTTAGTTCTTCTAAGAAATGTGACGTTAGGTTCCTACATGGAAACAAACCAACAACGTCTTTATTTTTTTTAAGAATGGATGACAACATAAAGGTTTATACAGTTGTAGCTGATGTTGCGTTATTTTCTCCACTTTTACTACTAAAAGCAACTCCCTTTACCTTTCCTCCTTTATAGTTAAGCTCAGGTTTTACATAGACTTCATCCAACAACAAGTTACAAAATCGTTCATGTTCATTTAACAATTTTACTTTCTTTTTCAAGTAATTCCAATGTGAATCATCTATACCCGAAATTCCCGTGCCTAGTTTTGAGGTAAAAGACTGCAAATACACAGGGTGAGGCATTGTAAGGAACGTTGACTGTCTTATCTTCTTATACGCCCCAGGAATTGCGAAAAATATTGAAGCGAACCATGTTATTAATATACAGGAGTAAGACACTTTCTTTGCAAAGGCTA
This sequence comes from Anabrus simplex, assembly GCF_040414725.1. Lineage (NCBI taxonomy): Eukaryota > Metazoa > Arthropoda > Insecta > Orthoptera > Tettigoniidae > Anabrus > Anabrus simplex. The sequence continues at coordinate 23,959,282 of NC_090270.1, read as the reverse complement.
AATTTAACTGTTCCTTGCAAAATTCTAATTTGTCAGTAATGATATAGTCATCAACTTCACTTTCAATTTCATCGATTATTTTGTTCACAGTTTCTATTTTGTCGTGGACAGTCACTTTTGATTCACAAGCAGGACTAAACAGGAAGTTACAGATACTTTCCAAATTTTAACCATTTTAATATCTTGCCCCCGTTACCTAATGCACATATATCAGGGTTATCATTCATGAAAATACCATGTTTTATGGCTTTAAAATCAAGAGCCTCGTTTAATGTCAAGGAACTACCCATTTTCGGAATATTTTCCTCAGGCATATAAATTTTGAAAATACATAGACTTTGGCCGTCGAAATTGACAAAAACTTTGTCAAAATCTAATTTGCATTTAGTAGTGAAATTACATTTAACGTAATCGAAGTCCTTGTACCTGTCATCTTCTTCCTCAGCTTTCTTTCTTTCTTCTTCCCGTTTTTCAATTTCTTCTTGTCTTTGAATAGGAGTTTTCCTCGGTCTTGGAAGATTTTTAGACAGATAGGCAGGCACATTTTCAAACTTAGTAGAAATAGCGTCGTTTGAGAGTTTTAAACGGTTACGTTTTACTGTTAAAATAGACCCATGAGGTCTTTTAACAGAATCCTCCCTAATTACGAAACGTTCGTCGAAGTGATTTATGCACACAACTGAGCTTGCTGAAGGGACAAATTCTGTTCGATGGATGCCTAAGATCCACTTTTGTTTCCGAACCAAATCAGTAGGAAATTTAAACACTGAAATACTGGGCTCTTCTGAACTATAGTTGCTTCTACAGCCAGGTACACAACACGACGTGGGCATAATTCACAATGTTCACACACGTTTAAGTCATTCAACACCATTGATAGCCTTACTGCTGCGAGGTTCATATCAGCCTACAAGTCACTGGCGAAAAATGAAGCGGATGGCTCTTAGTGTGACGTAGCGCCGGAAGTGGAGGGGGAGCCTTATGGCCTGTAGGTATATCTAGTTGGCCTTGGTTCGGTCTGGGTTTAAAAGACATCCTGGATAACATTTTGAAGAATTTTTTTATCATTTCAAAATGCTTTTCAATTTATGCATGTATTCCTTATTGTCAGACTGATAAAAGTCCACAAGTGACAGCATAAAAAATTATACATTTTCCTTACATATGGTTAAATTTGCTCAATTACCTTCATGGCCAACCAAACTGACCAACAGTTGCTGATGACTGAGAAAATATAACGAAAGGATTTATACCTGAGTCTTGTTCTTCCAACATATATGCAGGAACACAATACAGAAGTCTGAAAATTAGGAGAATGTATTTTGTAACGTCTCAAGCACGAAGAATGTACCAGCCTTCGCACCCGCCCCTGCAGCCAGTCATTTCCAAGGTCAAGAAGCAATGGAAACGCTTCAGTACAGAACTATCTCCCAAGTAGTTCTGTGCAAGAAAAATGCCAAAAGTGAAAGCATCACAAAGAGTACTTTCAAATCAGCTAGTAAATGGATTTGGAAATGACGCGTTTACAACAGATGGGTGTAATTAATTATGTAAAGTGGTCAGTGTTAAAGTGAGAGCGGACAGGAAGTTTGTTGTACGACAGCATAAAATGACATAAACTTCAGAAAGCTGTAATGAGTGCGAAGAACAAAAAGTGCTCCCAGTTTGCTTATAGCCAGTTTAACTATATTTATAGCCGGGTTGGGAGCTAATTTTGAATTGGATTTGAAAAAGACTATTGCTCTCTCAACTTTAATAAAAGTGGGGTTAATACTGTAATAAGAATTTTAGCACATAGAGCCCATCAATTATGTCCATATTATATACACTTCCAAGTAAATTACGAGATAATTATTTATGTAAAAACAAGAGCTGTGCAGTGAATAGAACACGGATATATTACTTGTGAAATCTTTGTTTTACAGTCACCAGAATTCAGTTTGATCAAATATCTTATAGTCTTTTTTTTACTTGCCGGCCCCCACAGTGTACGGGTAGCGTGTCTACCACTTACCTCGAGGCCCCGGGCTCGATTCCCGGCCAGGTCAGGGATTTTTACCTGTATCTGAAGGCTGGTTCGAGGTCCACTCAGCCTACGTGATTACAATTGAGGAGCTATCTGACGGTGAGAGAGCGACCCCGGCCTAGAAAGCCAAGAATAACGGCCGAGAGTATTCACCGTTTTGACCACACGACACTTCTAATCTGTAGGCCTTCGGGCTCAGCAGCGGTCGCTTGGTAGGCCATGTTGCCCGAGGGTGGGGTTACTTACTTTATAGCAATTTTGTATAATCTTAAGGGCCTTTTATTGATCATTTTCGGTGATGTTTAAGATCGTCAACATCCGCTCCGAAGTCATTAGCTAGAACGGGGGAGAGTTCGTATTTAGAATCAAGTTTGAAGTCGGCCTAGCCGTTACGAACATTGGAGTACTTCGCCAGCGGATGGAACAAGGTGACAATCATCAGGCGCACGATGGACATGTTGAGCACTTCTTGTATTAGAATACAGTATCGCTGCTGGTACATCAGCATGGTGACAGCTACTTGACATGGGATGTGCCACGTACTTCCCGTACAAAGTTGGAACGATCAACCGTAGGGCAAATATTCTTAGGGAATTCTTGTGTTGTTTTCAGGTGTTTTATCCACTTCCACCCCCCATCCCCCACCCCCCGATTACTTACCACATGGTTGAGAGCACCAGTGAGATACAGAAAAGTTCTTCCACTTTCAAATGATCTACCTGTTAAACCATAGGTGGGTAATGAGAGATTCCCGGTATGAGCGCGGGAAGAGGCGAGAGCAGCTCACCCACCGCCGTCACGATCCTCTTATACTGCCTGGTCTATGCCAGTAGTTTGACACAGGAAGGCGCGAATACCAATATTTCTTCAAGTCGCCGTATAAGTGCAGTAGTAGACACACATCCTCACTATCAGTGTGAGTGTAGCATTGTGTGTATGAATGTGTGTGAAAAGCAGAGTTATTTCGTACAATGAGTAAACGTGTCCACTCACTTCCGTTAGTACAAGAGATATTTTGTATAGAACTGTGAAATGAATTAATCATGTTATGCTTATTAGATATTTTAAAAGCAATTTCAAGATGTACTTGTTTCTTTCCGTTTGTGCAAGTTATATATTGTAGAACTGATAATTCAGATTCTTTCCCCGAAATATTACATTGTTGTGTACCATTTTGCCAATCTCGGCAAGGTGGTTCGCAGCCAGAAGAGATACGACTCCATGAAATACCGTCTAGAAGGGAATTAAGAGAAAAGCGGCTGTCGGCTTTATTTAGGCAAGAACCTGATAAAGGAAGTAATTGGATATCCTCACATTACTCTCGCATATGTAGCCTTTACACCTTTCTTCAGAAGGTGATTAAAGCCGTGGAGGATAGCGGATTCCTTGTGATAAGAATTGTGATGGACAATCACAAAACAAAGGTCTTCATGTTTAGACATTTTGGACAACCTCAAATATCCAGACGATAATATCCCAATCAAACCATAAACAGGAAATCAAATTCTAATTTGCGGGTACTTGGTTCATGTTGTTGAAGAGAGCATGGAGTGTAACATTTGCGTCAGCAACAGCTCTCTGCCTAGAGCAGGGCCTCTCAGGGTGCAGGCGCGTGATGCATGCACTGTGCACGGTGCAAAAGACGACTTGGCTTGGTTGACCAGAGTGCAGACCCCCCACTCCTAGATTTGGAGCAATAGCGCTTATTCTCTCTTTCCTCACGCCTCTCTCGCTCGCTCCGCCTGTCTCCCTCTGACCCACTTGCGCCGTAGCGCTCCAAATCGGGGCTGAGTTGAGCCGAGTTGAGCCGAGTAGAGCCGAGCTTAGCCGAGTAGTCCAGAGACGAAGCGTTGATCCGAGTCATACCGAGCGGCACCGATGCACAGTGCACGGAGCTCTTGCGCCTCACTCTGCACGCGTGAGAGTTTGGGCGTTTGAGAGGCCCTGGCCTAGAGCTTCGACACCAATAAATAGAACTAATTATAGTAGTATAATAGGACAGTTCGGGCGCCACCACCACCACCGGCTCACAGAGGCCTCCTCCACCACCACCACAGCCAGAGGCCTCCCAGAGGACTCCTCCACCACCCGCGGGAAATTTGAATTGGTAAACAAAGCCACGTGCATTTTTTGAGAGCCACGTGCTTTTTGACAGACAACAACGCATCGCTAACCTCAGTACTGCCATCTTGACGGGCCTAAACCTCAGCGGTACCAACTTAACCTAACTAGCGCGAGATTTGAATAGGTAAACAAATCCACGTGTTTTTTGACAGCCAGGTGCTTTTTGACGGACAACAACGTATCGCTAACCTCAATGCTGCCATTTTGACGGGCCTAAACCTTAGTGCTACCTACTTAACCTTACTAGCGCGAGATTTGAATCGGTAAACAAATCCACGTGCTTTTTGACAGCTGTCATCCGCCATCTTTAAACTACAGAACACCGTGCTGCCCTCTTTAACGCAGTAGCTGCAAATTCGTCACCTGTCATCCGCAGTGCTGCCATCTTAACGGGCCTAAACCTTAGTGCTACCAACTTAACCTCACTAGCGCGAGATTTGAATCGGTAAACAAATCCACGTGCTTTCTTGGCAGCCGTCATCCGCCATATTTAATCTATAGAGCAGAGTGCTGCCCTCTTTAGCTACTTACCTTAGAAATGTGGTGGCGGATAATATGAAAAATGCTTTTTGACAGCAGCCATCTTTAATCTAGAGAGCACCGTGCTGCCCTCTTTAACTAGATACCTTTGAAATGTGGTGGCAGGCAATTCCACATGACAGCAGCCATCTTTAATCAAGAGAGCACCGTGCTGCCCTCTATGTGGTGGCGGCAAATTCTACATGCTCTTGTTTGGAAACAAACTCACGCGCTTTTTTGACAGCCGTCATCCGCCATCTTTAATCAACAGAGCACAGTGCTGCCCTCTTTAGCTAGATACCTTTGAAATGTGGTGGCGGCAAATTCCACGTGCTCTTGTTTGGAAACAAAGCCATGTGCTTTTTTGACAGCTGTCATCCGCCATCTTTAATCAACAGAGCACCGTGCTGCTATCATGCGGGCAATTTCGTCAGCTGTCATCCGCCATCTTTAATCCACAGAACACCGTGCTGCTCTCTTTATGGCTACTACCTTAAGCACGTAGTAGCGGGCAATTTGAAAAGTTCTGTTTGCTATCATCCGCCATCTTTAATCAATAGAGCACCGTGCTGCCATCTTTAGCTAGATACCTTTGAAATGTGGTGGCGGCAAATTGAAAAATTCCACGTGCTCTTGTTTGGAAACAAACTCACGTGCTTTTTTAACAGCTACCATCCGCCATCTTTAATCAACAGAGCATAGTGCTGCCCTCTTTAGTTAGATACCTTTGAAATGTGGTGGCGGTAAATTCCACGTGCTCTGTTTGGAAACAAAGCCATGTGCTTTTTTTGACAGGGGTCATCTGCCATCGTTAATCAACAGAGCACCGTGCGACTATCATGCGGTAATTTCGTCAGCTGTCATACGCCATCTTTAATCTACAGAGCACCGTGCTGCCCTCTGTAGTAGCGGGCAATTTGAAAGTTCTGTTAACTGACATCCGCCATCTTTAATCAAGAGAGCACCGTGCTGTCATCTTTAGCTAGATACCTTTGAAATGTGGTGGTGGATAATTTAAAAAGAAAAATTCTACAGCAGCCATCCCTCGACGCTAATTGCATAAGATGGTGGCTATTCATGACTCCTTAAGGGTGCTTACGTAAGATGGCTACTATACATAGGTTCTTATGAGACGCCCTTGGGATGCTTGCACAAGATGGCAGTTATACATGACTCCTTATGAGATGCCCTAGGGATGCTTGCTCAAGATAGCGGACGCTCTTATACGACGGCTTAAGGGTCCTTGCAGCAGATGGCTTGAGACGCCCAAAGGATGCTTGAGCAAGATGGCGGACACAAGATGGCGGCTATACACAACTCCTTATGAGACGCTTTAAGGGTGCTTGCGCAAGATGGCTGCCACTCTTATGAAGAAAGCTAGCTTAGAGGCTAACGTGTCATGTTAGTCCGATTTAGGGCTTAAATGCAAAATGTTAAATATATCGAAAACGGTGCACCGTTGAGCAAAACGGACAAATTTTTCCGCCTAATACGTAGGTTCGCAGTATGAGGAACAAGAAAACCATAGTCTAATGGTGGGATCAACGGTTCGGTTCCTACTTAGGCCCTTTGGCATTTGCTCTGTTTTAGCTTGTATTGAAGCGAGTCTTCGTAACATGATCAGGTCTAGCTATGGTAGAGAGTATAACGTACCGTGCTGGTTCGATTCATTAAATTTGGGGGCTTAAATACAAAATGTTAAATATTTCGAAAACGGTGCATCGTAAAGCAAAACGGACAAAATTTTTCCGCCTAATACGTAGATTCCTAGTATCAGGAATAAGAAAAAACATAGTCTAATGATGAAAACAACGGTTCGATTCCTACTTAAGCCCTTTGGCATTGGCAGCTATCTATTTCTACAAGATGGTGGCTGCTCTTATGAGACACAAGATGGCTTGAGACGTCCTAGGGATGCTTACGCAAGATGGCGGACACAAAATGGTGACTCTACATAGCTCCTTATGAGACAGCCTAGGGGTGCTCGCACAAGATGGCGGCTACTCTTATGAAGAAAGCTAGCTTAGAGGCTACTGCGCAAGATAACAGCTGCTGTTATGCATGCGGTGGAGGGCAATTTGAAATTCTATGTGCTTAATCAACAGAGCACCCTGCTGCCCCCTTTAGCTGAAATGTGGTGGCGGATAATTTGAAAAATTCTTTTGACAGCTGTCATCTTTAAACAATGGCGACTATACATAGGCTGTTAAGGCACTATCATTCTCCTCCTCCTCCTCCTCCTCCCTCTCTACCTCCTCCTCCGCCTCTTATGTCAAGGCATAGCTTTATATCGAACAAGTTTAAACCTGCATCGCGAAGGTAAGCGTGTGCAGCGATAACATTATTGTGCATGTTTAGAATTTCGAAACATACGAAGAGTAGAATCAAACGCTGTACTCGATACAACATGTGATCAGAACATTGATTGATGTGTTCAGAAAACAAAATAAGTGATCAAGACTAGAATCGACCACTGTACTCAATACATCATGTGTTTAGAATATGTCAGGGGATACCCTTGTTCTAAGAAGAACAGATTGAAACATAGCCAGACTAGAATAGAACACTGTAATCGATGTTGTTAACTTCAACATGTGATCAGAACATTGATTGATGTGTTCAGAACACAAAATAAGTGATCAAGACTAGAATCGAACACTGTACTCGATACATGTGATCAGAACATTGATCGATGTGTTCAGAACACAAAATAAGTGATCAAGACTAGAATCGAACACTGTACTCAATACAACATGTGTTTAGAACGTGTTAGGGGGTACCCTTGTTCTAAGAAGATCAGAATGAAACATAACAAGAATAGAATCGAACACTGTAATCGATGTTGCTACCTTCAACATATGATCAGAACATTGTTTGATGTGTTCAGAGCAAAAGTACAATTTTGATGATTTGCTTAGTGTAAAATCAAAAACTATGGAAACACGCTGTGCACATATCGCGTAGCTAACTCGCTCAGTAAGCAATATTGCAAAACTACAACTTCAATGATTTGCCTAGTGTAAAAATCAAAAACACACTGTACCCATACTGCGCAGCTAACTCGCTCGGTAAACGATGTAGCAAAAGTATAACTTCAAATTATTTACCTTCCATCATTCGTCTTATGTGAAAATCAGTCGAACAAGTTATCGCATAAACATGTAACATGAAATATCAGTCAATCTGTTGGCATGGGTTACAAGCATGTAGCTTATGCGGGAAGTAAAATTAACAGAACGCTAGTGCTATAAGAAATACTCTGCTTACATTTAAGTCCCTAGCTGTTGAACAAGTTATTACGTAATTATGTAACATGAAATATCGGTTCGGAAACATATTGTTTCAATCTGTTGACATACTGTAGATTACAAGCATGTAGCTTGTACAGGCGAGGGCTACTATGCAAAATGCTAAGCCGAAAAAAATCGTGATAGGGTATGGAACCCAGGGGTTACATCTTATCAGAAGGGCAAAAAGGATGAAAGGACTCTTCCTCCTCCTTACCGCACATTCCTTGTAGGGCTAATTGGGTAAAGGGCTAATGGGCAAAAGGGCTAATGGGCTAAAGGGCTAAAGGGCTAAAGGAGCAACAACCTCATCGATCGCTATCAGCAAGAACGCTTGTACTTTGTTAAGTGTAGAAAATTAATCTTTATTGGTAAATGGTTTTATGTTCAGAACAAGGAATGGAACCTAGGGGTTACGTCTTACCTAATAAAATCCCAGAGGTGCGATGAGTTACGTTTTTCTAACTAGTGTTTGGAAGACTGAACTTTTCAAGATGGCAAGAGTGAGGTTAGCAATGTTCTGTTGTTGGATTTTAAATTCTACGCTATAACATGCATAAGGTGGCAGCCTTGAGGTTTACCGCCGTAAAGATGACAGCAGTGAGGTTAGCGACGCTTTATTGTCCTCCAAAGTGAGGTTAGGGTTCGTCAAGGAGACAGCTGTCAAAAAAGCACGTGGCTATGTTTACCAAACAAGAGCACGTGGCTGTGACGTCATGGTCACGAAGTATGCTGCTTCAGCATGCAAAGTTCAATGTCTACATCTACGTAGTTAACACTCTGCTATGTTCACAAGATTTTTACACATAACTATTCATTATGTTTTAAGTTCGTGCACATAGGTTACGTACAAGCGATGGTCGCACGCTCGCGTAGAAGTTGTTTAGTGCGATAGTTGATGTATGCATTATCAAAAGGTGATATGTACACGCTTTTAAACCTTGCTATTCTTACTGCTACTATGTTCGCAAGATTTTTAAACATCGCTATTCTTTGAGCTTTAAGTTCGTGCGCATAGGTCATGCTAAAGTAGCAGCGCAAACACATGTGAACATTGTACATTCTAGCGGAATGTGTTTGGTATAATAGCTGATGCATGCAAAATCGATAGGTGATGTGTACACGCTTTGAAACTTAACTATTCTTCGTGCTTTATGTTCATGCACATAGGTTATGCTATGATAGCAACACACTCTAGCGGGAGAAGTTTAGTACTCTAGTTGATGCATGTATAATCTATAGGCAATGCGTACACGCTTTTAAAACATTGCTATTCTTACTGCTGCTGCTATGTTCACAAGATTTTTATACATCGCTATTCTTTATGCTTTAAGATCATGCGTATAAGTTATACTAAGTTAGCAGCATAGTTATAAGTTTGTCGCACGCTGTAGTGGTAAGAAGTTTAATGCGAAAGTCGATGCATGCAAAATCGATAGGTGATGTGTACACGCTTTGAACTTGGCTATTCTTTGTGCTTTAAGTTCGTGCACATAGGTTATGTTAAGATTGCAGCACACACAAGCGATGAGTGCACGCTGTTGTAGAAGAAGTTTAGTACGATAGTCGATGCATACATCATCGATAGGTGATGTGTACACGCTTTAGAACATAGCTCTTCCTTGTGCTTTAAGTTCGTGCACATGGGTTAGGGATACACAAAAGCAATTGCTACATGCTCTAGCGGAAGAAGCCTAGTACGATAGTCGGCGCATGCATCATCGATACGTGATGTGTACACGCAATTCTTTATGCATTAAATTTATACACATAGGTAGCAGCACACAATTGTGATCGTTGTACACTCTAGCGGGAGAAGTTTAACTTTATACACATACGTTAGCAATACACTTATGCGATCGTTGTACGAAAGTCGATGCATGCAAAATCGATAGGTGATGTGTACACCCTTTGAACTTAGCTATTCTTTGTAGTTTAAGTTCATGCGTATAGGTTATGCTAAGATAGCAGTACAATCTAGCGGAAGAAGTTTAGTATGCGAGTCGATGCATGCAAAATCGATAGGTAATGTGTGCACGCTGTGAAACATAGCTATTCCTTGTACTTTAAGTTCATGCGTACAGGTTATGCTAAGATAGCAGAACAATCTAGTGAAAAAAGTTTACTATGATAGTCGATTCATGTAAAATCAATAGGTAATGTGTGCACGCTTTAAAACATGGCTATTTTCTGTACTTTAACTTCATACGTATAGGTTATGCTAAGATAGCAGTACAATCTAGTGAAAAAAGTTTAGTATGATATTCGATTCTTGCAAAATCAATAGATAATGCGTACACGCTTTGAGACATGGCTATTCTTTGTACTTTAAGTTCATGCGTATAGGTTATGCTAAGATAGTGGGACAATCTAGCGGAAGAAGTCTGGTACGAGAGTCGGTGTATGCAAAATCGATAATTAATGTGTACACCCTTTGAAACATGGCTATTCTTTGTACTTTAAGTTTACGGGTATAGGTTATGCTAAGATAGCAGCACAATCTAGCGGAAGAAGTTTAGTACGATAGTCGATGCATGTAAAATCGATAGGTGATGTGTACACGCTTTAAAACATGGCTATTCATACTGCTGCTCTGTTCCCAAGTTTTATAAACATAGCTAATCCTAATGCTGCTCTTAACGAAGTAGAGCTAAGGATTGATTACGCGACCGTGACGTCACAGCCACGTGCTCTTGTTTGGTAAACATAGCCACGTGCTTTTTTGACAGCTATATCCTTGACGAACCCTAACCTCACTTTGGAGGACAATAGAGCGTCGCTAACCTCACTGCTGCCATATTTACGGCGGTAAACCTCAAGGCTGCCACCTTATGCTTGTTATAGCGCGGAATTTAAAATCCAACAACAGAACATGGCTAACCTCACTCTTGCCATCTTGAAAATTTCAGTGTTCCAAACACTAGTTAGAAAAACGTAACTCATCGCACCTCTGGGATTTTATTAGGTAAGACGTAACCCCTAGGTTTCATTCCTTGTTCTGAACATAAAACCATTTACCAATAAAGATTAATTTTCTACACTTAACAAAGTACAAGCGTTCTTGCTGATAGCGATCGATGAGGTTGTTGCTCCTTTAGCCCTTTAGCCCTTTAGCCCATTAGCCCTTTAGCCCATTAGCCCTTTTGCCCATTAGCCCTTTACCCAATTAGCCCTACAAGGAATGTGCGGTAAGGAGGAGGAAGAGTCCTTTCATCCTTTTTGTCCTTCTGATAAGATGTAACCCCTGGGTTCCATACCCTATCACGATTTTTTTCGGCTTAGCATTTTGCATAGTAGCCCTCACCTGTACAAGCTACATGCTTGTAATCTACAGTATGTCAACAGATTGAAACAATATGTTTCCGAACCGATATTTCATGTTACATATTTATGTAATAACTTGTTCAACAGCTAGGGACTTAAATGTAAGCAGAGTATTTCTTATAGCACTAACGTTCTGTTTAATTTTACTTCCCACATAAGCTACATGTTTGTAACCCATGCCAACAGACTGACTGATATTCCATGTTACATGTTTATGCGATAACTTGTTCGACTGATTTTCACATAAGACGAATGATGGAAGGTAAATAATTTGAAGTTATACCTTTGCTACATCGTTTACCGAGCGAGTTAGCTGCGCAGAATGGGTACAGTGTGTTTTTTATTTTTTACACTAGGCAAATCATTGAAGTTGTAGTTTTGCAATATTGCTTACTGAACGAGTTAGCTACGCGATATGTGCACAGTGTGTTTCCATAGGTTTTGATTTTACACTAAGCAAATCATCAAAATTGTACTTTTGCTCTGAACACATCAAACAATGTTCTGATCATATGTTGAAGTTAACAACATCGATTACAGTGTACGTTTCTAGTCTTGTTATGTTTCATTCTGATCTTCTTAGAACAAGGGTACCCCCTAACATGTTCTAAACACATGTTGTATTGAGTACAGTGTTCGATTCTAGTCTTGATCACTTATTTTGTGTTCTGAACACATCGATCAATGTTCTGATCACATGTTGTATCGAGTACAGTGTTCGATTCTAGTTATGATCACTTATTTTGTGTTTTGAACACATCAATCAATGTTCTGATCACATGTTGAAGTTAACAACATCGATTACAGTGTTCTATTCTAGTCTTGTTATGTTTCAATCTGATCTTCCTAGAACATGGGTATCCCCTGACATATTCTAAACACATGATGTATTGAATACAGTGTTCGATTCTAGTCTTGATCACTTATTTTGTTTTCTGAACACATCAATCAATGTTCTGATCACATGTTGTATCGAGTACAGCGTTTGATTCTACTCTTCTTATGTTTCGACGGTTTAAACATGTACAATAATGTTATCGCTGCACACGCTTACCTTCGCGATGCAGGTTTAAACTTGTTCGATATAAAGCTATGCCTTGACATAGGATGCGGAGGAGGAGGAGGAGGAGGAGGAGGAGGAGGAGAATGATAAGGCCTTAACAGCCTATGTATAGTCACCATTGTTTAAAGATGACAGCTGTCAAAAGAATTTTTCAAATTATCCGCCACCACATTTCAGCTAAAGAGGGCAGCAGGGTGCTCTGTTGATTAAGCACATAGAATTTCAAATTGCCCTCCACCGCATGCATAACAGCAGCTGTTATCTTGCGCAGTAGCCTCTAAGCTGACTTTCTTCATAAGAGTAGCCGCCATCTTGTGCGAGCACCCCTAACTGTCTCATAAGGAGCTATGTATAGTCACCATTTTTTGTCCGCCATCTTGCGTAAGCATCCCTAGGGCATCTCATGCCATCTTGTGTCACATAAGAGCAGCCACCATCTTGTAGAAATAGATAGCTGCCAATGCCAAAGGGCTTAAGTAGGAACCGAACCGTTGATCCCACCATTAGACTATGTTTTTTCGTGTTCCTGATACTAGGAATCTACGTATTAGGCGGAAAAATTTTGTCCGTTTTGCTCTGCGATGCACCGTTTTCGAGATGTTTAACATTTTGCATTTAAGCCTCCAAATTTAATGAATCGAACCAGCACGGTACGTTATACTCTCTACCATAGCTAGACCTGATCATGTTACGAAGACTCGCTTCAATACAAGCTAAAACAGAGCAAATGCCAAAGGGCCTAAGTAGGAACCGAACATTTGATCCCACCATTAGACTATGGTTTTCTTGTTCCTCATACTGCGAACCTACGTATTAGGCGGAAAAATTTTGTCCGTTTTGCTCTACGGTGCACCGTTTTCGAGATATTTAACATTTTGCATTTAAGCCCTAAATTTAATGAATCGGACTAACACGACACGTTAGCCTCTAAGCTAGCTTTCTTCATAAGAGTAGCAGCCATCTTGCGCAAGCACCCTTAAAGTGTCTCATAAGGAGTTGTGTATAGCCGCCATCTTGTGTCCGCCATCTTGCGCAAGCATCCTTAGGGCGCCTCAAACCATTTTGTGCAAGGACCCTTAAGCCGTCCTATAAGAGCAGCCGCTATCTTGAGCAAGCATCCCTAGGGCATCTCATAAGGAGTCATGTATAACTGCCATCTTGTGCAAGCATCCCAAGGGAGTCTCATAAGAACCTATGTATAGTAGCCATCTTGCGTAAGCACACTTAAGGAGTCATGAATAGCCACCATCTTATGCAATTAGCGTCGAGGGATGGCTGCTTTGGAATTTTGCTTTTTAAATTATCTACCACCACATTTCAAAGGTATCTAGCTAAAGATGACAGCACGGTGCTCTCTTGATTAAAGATGGTGGATGTCAGCTAACAGAACATTTCAAATTGCCCGCTCCTACAGAGGGCAGCACGGTGCTCTGTAGATTAAAGATGGCGTATGACAGCTGACGAAATTACCTGCATGATAGTAGCACGGTGCTCTGTTGATTACAGATGGCAGATGACAGGTGGTGGTGGTGGTGGTGATTAATGTTTTAAGCGGAAGTACAACTAGGCAACCATCCTCTATATAACACTAATTAGAGGGAAAAAAGGAAGGGATCGACACTTCGAAGAATGAAGATATCGGTCAAAGAAAGGCAAGGGCCATGAATGGCGTAAAAATGAAAGACTCCCTAGCCCTCGCAAACCTAATAGCCTCGGGGTCGGAAAAGAACAAGAGTTGACCAAGGGGGGTCGGATAGGATAGATGAATGTGAGGAGCCTGTCACAAGTAAGAGGAAGCAATGCCAGAACTCAGCTGAGGGCCCCGTGGTCGCCAACCCACTCTCCAAAGTTCAGAGCCCCTGGGGCCCCTTTTAGTCGCCTCATACGACAGGCAGGGGACAACGTGGGTGTTATTCTACCGCCCCCACCCACAGGGGGATGGCAGATGACACCTGTCAAAACAGCACATGGCTTTGTTTCCAAACAAGAGCACGTGGAATTTGCCGCCACCACATTTCAAAGGTATCTAACTAAAGAGGGCAACACTATGCTCTGTTGATTAAAGATGGCGGATGGTAGCTGTTAAAAAAGCACGTGAGTTTGTTTCCAAACAAGAGCACGTGGAATTTTTCAATTTGCCGCCACCACATTTCAAAGGTATCTAGCTAAAGATGACAGCACGGTGCTCTCTTGATTAAAGATGGCAGATGATAGCTAACAGAACTTTTCAAATTGCCCGCTACTACGTGCTTAAGGTAGTAGCCATAAAGAGGGCAGCATGGTGTTCTGTGGATTAAAGATGGCGGATGACAGCTGATGAAATTCACCGCATGATAGCAGCACGGTGCTCTGTTGATTAAAGATGGCGGATGACAGCTGTCAAAAAAGCACATGGCTTTGTTTCCAAACAAGAGCACGTGGAATTTGCCGCCACCACATTTCAAAGGTATCTAGCTAAAGAGGGCAGCACTGTGCTCTGTTGATTAAAGATGGCGGATGACGGCTGTCAAAAAAGCGCGTGAGTTTGTTTCCAAACAAGAGCATGTAGAATTTTTCAAATTGCCGCCACCACATAAGAGGGCAGCGCGGTGCTCTCTTGATTAAAGATGGCTGCTGTCATGTGGAATTGCCTGCTACCACATTTCAAAGGTATCTAGCTAAAGAGGGCAGCACGGTCTAGATTAAAGATGGCTGCTGTCAAAAAGCATTTTTCAAATTATCCGCCACCACATTTCAAAGGTAAGTAGCTAAAGAGGGCAGCACTGTGCTCTATAGATTAAAGATGGCGGATGACAGCTGTCAAGAAAGCACGTGGATTTGTTTACCGATTCAAATCTCGCGCTAGTAAGGTTAAGTAGGTAGCACTAAGGTTTAGGCCCGTCAAAATGGCAGCATTGAGGTTAGCGATACGTTGTTGTCCGTCAAAAAGCACATGGCTGTCAAAAAACACGTGGATTTGTTTACCTATTCACATCTCGCACTAGTTAGGTTAAGTTGGTACCACTGAGGTTTAGGCCCGTCAAGATGGCAGTACTGAGGTTAGCGATGCGTTGTAGTCTGTCAAAAAGCACGTGGCTGTCAAAAAATGCACGTGGATTTGTTTAACCATTCAAATTTCCCGCGGGTGGTGGAGGAGTCCTCTGGGAGGCCTCTGGCTGTGGTGGTGGTGGAGGAGGCCTCTGGGAGCCGGTGGTGGTGGTGGCGCCCGAACTGTCCTATTATACTACTAATTGCGCATCAGGATAGAGAAGGAGTCGATAACCAAAACCTTGTTTTGTTGCTCCGGTGAAGCATCTCCAGGAGTTCGTTGAAGCTTCTGTGCTCTATTGTCGAAGTCCTTGAAACTTACGAGCGTAATACGAGGACTTCCCAATGTGTGTGGTTTTTTTTTTTTTTTTTTTTTTTTAGCAGTGTGAGGTCAAAGAAAATCAGAAAACTGCTAGTGATATTATCATAAGTCCGTAAGATCTTTATTAACTGATATTGCGTTGGCAAGAACACAAAACGTACGGTACCACTCCAAGCCTTCGTCCAGGAAAATCTTTAAATTGTGACATGAAGAGGCCAACTGGGACTTCATACAGGTAATATTGCCGATATTTAATATTACTGATGAAATACACTGACTGACAGAGCAAATGCAACACCAAGAAGGAGTGGTTCGAAAGGGATGAAACTTGGGGAAAAAACAGAGACGGCACGGACGAATAATTGATGTTTATTTCAAACCGATATGCAGGTTACACAATGCGCACGGCATCGACTCAGTAGAATGTAGGACCACCGCGAGCGGCGATGCACGCAGAAACACGTCGAGGTACAGAGTCAATAAGAGTGCGGATGGTGTCCTGAGGGATGGTTCTCCATTCTCTGTCAACCATTTGCCACAGTTGGTCGTCCGTACGAGGCTGGGGCAGAGTTTGCAAACGGCGTCCAATGAGATCCCACACGTGTTCGATTGGTGAGAGATCCGGAGAATACGCTGGCCACGGAAGCATCTGTACACCTCGTAGAGCCTGTTGGGAGATGCGAGCAGTGTGTGGGCGGGCATTATCCTGCTGAAACAGAGCATTGGGCAGCCCCTGAAGGTACGGCAGTGCCACCGGCCGCAGCACATGCTGCACGTAGCGATGGGCATTTAAAGTGTCTTGAATACGCACTAGAGGTGACGTGGAATCATACGCAATAGCGCCCCAAACCATGATGCCGCGTTGTCTAGCGGTAGGGCGCTCCACAGTTACTGCCGGATTTGACCTTTCTCCACGCCGACGCCACACTCGTCTGCGGTGACTATCACTGACAGAACATCGGAGAACACGACGTTCCGCCATTCCCTCATCCAAGTCGCTCTAGCCCGGCACCATGCCAGGCGTGCACGTCTATGCTGTGGAGTCAATGGTAGTCTTCTGAGCGGACGCCGGGAGTGCAGGCCTCCTTCAACCAATCGACGGGAAATTGTTCTGGTCGATATTGGAACAGCCAAGGTGTCTTGCACATGCTGAAGAATAGCGTTTGACGTGGCGTGTGGGGCTGCCACCGCTTGGCGGCGGATGCGCCGATCCTCGCGTGCTGACGTCACTCGGGCTGCGCCTGGACCCCTCGCACGTGCCACATGTCCCTGCGCCAACCATCTTCGCCACAGGCGCTGCACCGTGGACACATCCCTATGGGTATCGGCTGCGATTTGACGAAGCGACCAACCTGCCCTTCTCAGCCCGATCACCATACCCCTCGTAAAGTCGTCTGTCTGCTGGAAATGCGTCCGTTGACGGCGGCCTGGCATTCTTAGCTATACACGTGTCCTGTGGCACACGGCAACACGTTCTACAATGACTGTCGGCTGAGAAATCACGGTACGAAGTGGGCCATTCGCCAACGCCGTGTCCCATTTATCGTTCGCTACGTGCGCAGCACAGCGGCGCATTTCACATCATGAGCATACCTCAGTGACGTCAGTCTACCCTGCAATTGGCATAAAGTTCTGACCACTCCTTCTTGATGTTGCATTTGCTCTGTCAGTCAGTGTATCCGAGCTTTCGTGAACATATGACCATACTGCATAGTGTTTTGTAGGCTGTCGTCATTGGAATACGTTTAGAACATTGTGCTCTATGCCTGCCATCTAGCGGAGAAATTTTGTCGCAGCCCATTCACAAAAAGCCTCGCATAGAGCAGGCAGTATAGGAGGATGGCGACAGCGGTGAGCTCACTTCTAATAGTTTGTACTAGATGGCAATATGCAGAGTGAAGGCGCAAACAAAGCCACATTTGGCCTACAGTAGTTCTAAGAGTAAAGCTAGTAGTCAAAGGAGTATTTAATTATCATATGTCAAAATAATTTTGTTTCCTACGCATAAACTAATAACTGTAATTACACGTATTCACATAGCACAAGCCATTTGTATACAAAAACTATTTTGATTCCTCATCGTAATTTAACACACTGAATAAAAGACATTAGGCACAAAATAATTCTTAAAAGTTTAAATCTGTTTAGATACGCGCCCCTTGACTAGTTGTAACTGAGAGCCGTGCAAGCAGCTGCTACGTTGTGCCTTCCGTCAGAGCGCCTGAGGTGGAGCGCTGCTCATTGGCCCGAATTGTGCCCGCCTTTGTTTTAAACGATTGAATTCCAACATAATTTTTGAAAATACAATGAAGGTAACGACCGCCTTTGTGGTGTAATTAGCTGCCACCAGCAGAGACCCAGGTTTGATCCCTGGTCCTGCCACGAAATTTGAAAAGTGGTACGAAGACTGGAAACGAGGTCCATTCAACCTTGGGTGGTCAATTGAGTAGAGGGAGGTTCGATTCCCTCCTCAGCCACCGTCGAAGTGGTTTTCCACTTCTTCTCCAGGCAAATGACGGGGTGGTACTGAACCACGCATACCCGCTAAATTCCCATGAAAATTAGAGTAAACTGCAACTAAACTTTCTTCAGCTTCTCCCAGATATTTCTGGGGTCGCTGGAACCACCTAGGCTCATTTTGGTTTTGGCCGGGGGGTTTATAACCGGCCCTTCCTGACGTCACGTGATTCTTGAGATGAAAGTCTCGACCGAGAATTGACCGGGATTCGAACCTCAGCCTTCCGCGTGGGAAGCCAGCAGCTAAGCCATTGAGCGAATCACGCTCCCCATATCCCATGAAAATTACAGTGCGCAGTGGAAATTAAGTGTCATAACAATAATCATAATACCAAAGGTTGGGTCTGGACCGTGACAGGAAATGACCAGCGAACAGGTCATGAACTAGAGATGGGCCTCCTAGGCCACAGAAAACAAGCATAAGAGGCTAGTCTACGTACAATACAAACCAAGAAATATTTAAAAGGAGGGTTTATTTTTAAAATCAAGAGAAAAGGATAATGACTCAAAATAGAAAATGGCAAGCATATAAGTTACATATGAATGTACATATATGGTTCTTACTCACGCCAGACTTTGTTTTCATGTCACCTTTACCAACACCATGTTCAACTTTACTTCCATAGTAGTTGTGCATTGCTTTCATTTAAATAGAACAATAACCCACGACTTGGATTATAAATCCCGAAAAGAGAGTAAATCTTTCCAACATATATTTATCACATACAGTGACTCGCATAATTATTCGGACAGACATGATTTATTACATTTTCCTTTGTATTAGTGATTTCAGTAATAATAAATCACTGATATAAATTGAATACAAGTTTCTGTAAGAAATATAAAAACTAAACGTCCATCGTTCTTCTAATGAACACTGTCAATGAAAATATAATAATTAAAAAACAAAATAAAACCAAAACCAATATTGCACAAAATTATTCGGACACTTTCCTTTTTACTTATGATGCTAAAGGTTCAGCGCCTGGTTGTCTTTCCTTTAATTTTAATTACTTCCCTGAATCGAGTGTAGTCGGGAGATAACTTCTGCCACTCTTCTTTTTCAGCTGTTCTCTAGATGTGATTGTAGTTTTTCTTATTTCTTTATCAAGTTTGTCCCAAAGGTTCTCAATCACATTCAAGTCTAGTGATTAAGGAAGAGGATGAAGCACCTTTGGGCAATGAAACAATAACCACATCCTTACATTCCAGTCATATGCTTTGGGTCGTTATCTTGATAAAATTTAAAATGTTCACCAATCCCCATCTTTCCGGCACTCTTTTTTCATATTGTCCCTCTGTATTCTAAGGTATTGAAAGTGGTCAATTTTGCCTTCAGTAAAAATCAGTTCACCAACTCCATTCGTTGACATGCACCTCCACACTATTACATACCCACCGCCATCCTTCACAGATGCTTTCAGATTTTTCTCTTGAAGCTCAGTATTAGGACGCCGCCAAACTGTTATCCTCTCATCAGACTGAAATATGTTAAATCTACTCTCATCAGCAAATATAACGTCATTCTACCACTCATTGTCCTCTCTAACATGCTCTTTGGCAAACAGCATTCTCCTTCTTCAATTTATTTGATTTATGAAAGGCTTCCTTCTTGCAATACGACCGTGAAAGTTACCTCTTCTTTGCACTCTCCGTATTCTTTAGGGATGCACTTTCTGTCCAGTGTCTGCGGAAATCTGCGTAACGAGTTTTGGAGCATTTGACTTGGGTTGTTTTTTGTCTTTCTGATGATAATATAACTCTCTTCTCTCACAGAGAAAGTTCTTGGACGTTCCGTATGCGGTAGATGTTCAATCCTATCTTCCTCCCGGAATCTTGTGATAATATCAGAGACTGTACTTTTCTTCATTTGTAACATTTCAGCAATTTGACGACAACTTTTACCTTTGACGTGGTGGAAAAATTGCTAGCTGCCGCTGTTCGATTGTGCTCTCTCTTCCTCTGCCGCCCATTTTCTTTTAAGTTGTACACAGTACTCTAACTCACTGAATGTTTACGTTCATACTGTCCATGGCTCTTCTGTACACGACCTCTGCACGGCAACTGACTTGTGTCCGAATAATTTTGTTGAAGCACGTTAACTGAGTTCTGAGGTTCTAAGGTCACTGGTTCTCTCCTGTTTACTAAAAGTACACATTTCAACACCGTGTTGAATCTGTCAAACTGGGTTCTGTCAGAAACTAGTTGGCGTGTACAATATTTTCTCTGAGATATAGGGACAGTGTGTAGCAAAGGCTATAATTACTAATTGTCCGAATAATTATGTGAGTGACTGGGTTATGTGAACGAATGTGATCCACGAAATATCACTGTAATATTTGTCACAAATGGGAGATAGTAATTGCTTTTACTCAAATAAAGTCTCAAATCCCAGGTTGATTAAGAAATAATACGAAATATTTTATTTTAGAGAATACATACTTTACTGCCTTACAGCCCGCCTGGTGGCCATGATCGTTAAGGCGCTGAAGTCTAAAAACGGTCTAACACCGAGGTTAGCCGGTTCGAGTCCCGTTGGTCGAAAAAATTTTCACCATCAGAATGTTGGCCGGCAGGGTAGGGGAGGTGGTGGTATACAATTTCTAATCACTAGATTGCGTGCCAAAAGCCTGGATTAAATTCCAAACCTCTCCGCAGTGCTCATATGGAGTGAGGGCATATGATGCTGTTGATGGTGATTCGTCCGTCGGATGGGGACGTTAAGCCTTGAGCAGACCCCTTGGTGCTATTCGACAGGAGTAGGCTATGTGCCGGCACCGGGTTTCACCCTCGCCCTACTATCATATATCACGTCATTCATTTCATCTCTAACTCCTCTGATGAGGTTGACGTCAGGAAGGGCATCCGGTCATAAAAAACCGCCACGACAAATTCATCTCACCTCATACCCGACCCCGTAGGGAAACGGGACAAGGGTTGGACAAACACATACTTTACTGCCTTACAACAACTATTTCTGCTATGTCGCAGCGCTTCCGTAAGTGTTTTGTTCGTCCAAAACTGTCGTCTGTGATGTCCTTGCTCACTGAAGTTCTTTGGTGTCGTTTTATTGATTTTTCTCATTCGATGTAATTTGATGGGCTGTCACTTCATGTGCATTAACTGATTCATTAAACGATTTATTGATCCAGAGATCATGCTATTTTCCTTTTAATATATATATATGTGTGTGTATTGGTCCAGGGATCATGCTATTTTTCAACAAAATACCCGCACTCCCATTCGCTAGAAAGAGAGATCGTTGGTGCCAGCCCTGGACCTCAAGAAAGAAAGAAAAGACGGCGCAAGCAGCGGAATGCAACACAATAGACTCCTATTTACAGCCAGTAAATACGTATACATATTTCTTGCTAGTAACGACGTATTTCTTAATCAACTGGAATTTGAGACTTTATTTGAGTAAATCAATGATTACCTTTCGTTTGTGAAAAATATTGCAGTGATATTTCGTGGATCAACATCGTTCACGTAACCGAGTGACTGTATATAAAACCCAACTCAAAGGTGGTGGTGGTGGTGATTATTGTTTTAAGAGGAAGTACAACTAGGCAACCATCCTCTATATAACACTAAACAGAGGGGAAAATGGAAGGGATCCGACACTTCGAAAAATGAAGATATCGGTCAAAGAAAGACAAGGGCCACGAAGGGCGTGAAAATGAAAGACTCCCTAGCCCTCGCAAACCTAATAGCGTCGGGGTCAGAAAAGAACAAGAGTTCACCAAGAGAGGTCGGATAGGATAGATGAAAGTGAGGAGCCTGACACAAGTAAGTGGAAGCAATGCCAGGGCTCAGCTAAGGGCCCCGTGGTCGCCAACCTACGCTCCAAAGTTCAGAGCCCCTGGGGCCCCTTTTAGTCGCCTCTTACGACAGGCAGGGGATACCGGGGGTGTTATTCTACCGCCCCCACCAACAGGGGGAACCCAACTCAAATGTTACCTCTCACACACAATAAGATTTGTTTTAATAAACAAGTAGTAGATAGATAACAATCATCAAACTCAACCACGGAAATGATGTAATTAGTGGGCCAAGTATTAAGCATGCACAGAGCGCACGAAAATAAAAGGGGACAAGAATTAAGACAAACATGCTCGCTATCTTTTACTTCAAATACCAAAAATATATAGAAGGAGGTTGGGGAAAAAGGGGCGAATCATGCCAATAATAAGGAGGAATAAAAATCTAGCGAAATCCCATAGTTGACATACGCCCCATTAAACTACTCGTTTACTCACACACATGCGCATATGCCAAAAGAGCCACACTCGAAGGAAAACTGGTGATCATGCACATTCACCTACGGCCTGAAACAAGAGCAATTCACAAGTCAAATGAATAGGTTCAAAAGCCGTACGATATATGTAAATATCGGCATCCCTTCCGAAATAGGAGTAGCAATCGCATAAGTATCTTTCAAACTTCAACCGTGTCTATCCCATACAATGCTAGTGAAGCCCAACACTCACACGGATTATGAACGGCAGAGAAAGGGAAAATCCACACAAGGAACACACGTGCACGGACCACTCGGTTGTATCATAAAACATCGATTACATATAACCGAGAGGACATATACCAATACATACGTAGAATAACAAGGCGCATATCAAATACAATTCAAGAACTCAAACACAAATCACCCATCATTAAGGTGATACATTTCGCTATCAAGAGATGTAAAGATAAATAGAGAACGCCCAGCAGAAAAATGCGGCGAGCAAAAATAAAAAAAGGAAAACTTACAAGGGAGAGAAAAGCGATTACCGCATACCCGAAGTATAGTTTAAGAGAATAGCATTACCTTGAGTGTATCAAATATAAGAACACTAATCAATCGCTCGAAAGTGCGAGAGGTAATAACAACATCTTTTAAAGCGTTTAAAAACGCATTTATAAGTCTAAAACGCCATACCGAAACGTATATATATGGTCCATTTTCCAATTAGTTATCAACAAGAGCTTTTGTCAAGGAGAAAAATTACATATCTGGAGGAAAGAAAAGCTTTCTTAGGCTGATTTGATGCAAGCCCGCCACCTATCGGTATACAGAGAATATAGGATGTCATCTCAAGTCGTGAAGCCGCTGAGGCCATCATTGAACAACACAGCAAGTCGAAGACTAAACTGACAACATCAGGAGTCATATTCATAGAATGAAGCCATCAGTTATGGCTCATCTTCTCACTGCCCCTTTTAAAATGTGCCCCTCCTTGTTGATCAGCAAAGAGGACACATTTTAATCAGGTACTAAAATCCTTAATACTAAATGCGCGCGCATTAACTATAGTAAAAATAATAATACTTATATCTAAGATTAACTTCAGCAAACAACAATAATAATATTATGTACATAGTTACATTTTGTCATAGAAAATATAACATATTCCGTTCTAATCGAGCTTGCACACTTCCTAATTATATCACGTAGGCACTCATAGTATTTCCTTTTTTTCTTTTCTTTTCTTTCCTTTTTTTCTTTTAGTTTATCTATGATTCGGATTCTGCCCTAAAGTCTTATGCTGCTTTTCTTCTAGAGTCCGAATTTTCCTTATTCCATATTATCGAAACCAGGTCGTTTTAGAACAATTCTCATATTTAAAGAAGTAGTGTAGTTTCTTACCCCTGAAACAGAAAAGTCTAAGATTTTTTTATTTTACACGGACAAAGATATATCAAGACATAATAAAACTAAGGCGATAGAACAAAACGAGTTTACAATGTCTACGTGTTCCGTCGGTAGTAGGGTTGGTTTTAATATGGATACGGGAGCCTCGGATGTCTTCTGACTCTTTAGATCTCCCAGTTTAACCGTTACAGTACCAAGAAATTCAACAATTTCCTTCGGATTGGATCATTTCTGGAAGAGTTTGGTGCTAACCTGATCAATTGTAGAACTGGCAGGAAACATATTTACCAACAACAAATCTCCAGTTTGGAATGAAACGGCTTTCCTCCCTTTAGTAAATTTGTCAGCAACGCGTTTTTGAGCATTCTTTACTGTAGGTTCTATAGAGCCAAACTCCACTTCTCCTGTAGATTTAAGTTCCGTAATGGCTCAGACAGATAATCAAGTTCCCATTGTAGCTGGAAAGGATCATACAGGCTTCTTCCTAAAAATATTTCTGCCGGCACCTGTCGACTTGATTCATGGATAGCACAATTGAAAGCTAGGGAAAGAAAAGACAGGTTAGCATCCCAGCAGTTTTGGTTAGCAGAATGAAAGGCCCTTATGCACGCTTTGAAGTTACGATGAAATTTCTCAACATAGGACGGTTCAGGATGTCTAGGGCTTAAAAGAACATGTTTTATTCTCCAAGAAAAACACATGTTTTGAAACTTACGGCAAGTAAAAGTTGAGGCGTTGTCGCAGACCAGTATTTTAGCAGGCCCAAATACAGCAATGTGCGCAGATAAAATACCAATCGTGCTATGGAAATGTAGGCCTATCCTTCTGACAGGAAATTTAGAAAAGGCATCAACCACGGACAATATACCAGTTTATCCAGAACGGGAACGAATCAACGGGCCGAAAGGTTCGATGAATAATTTCTCCCCAGGTGAGTTCCTAGACAAGAGTTGTGAAAGTAACTCAAAATCATGGACCTTAAATTCCGAGGAACAAAAACATTGGATGAATTGTTATGAGGATTCCTGTAACATAAGAGATCTCTCTTGACCACAAAGGGTTTTCTACTACAGTTATCTCCTGAGATTTTTTCATTAATTTAGAGCATTCCTCACCTTCCTTTTGAAAATTCACCAAATCAGCAAAGCTCCAAGGGCAATTTTGAAGAATGTTGATGGGAGCAGATACACCTGAATCGAAATCAAACATGCGGGATAAACAGTCGGCCACAACGTTATATTTTCCTCTCACATGAAAAACAGTGGATTCATAAGCCGAAAGACGAAGGATACACCTCGCCGTTCTTCCCAATGTATTTACATTGGCACTCGTCCATGACAAGGCCTGATTATCGGTGTGTACAAAAAATGACGATGTTCAATTTAATTGAGAAGATGAGCCATAATTGATGGCTTCATTCTATGAATATGACTCCTGCTATTGTGGTTGTTGGTGTGAGGGACGCATTGGGATGGGGGAGGTGGGTTTGGCGCTGTCACAAAGCCTGGTATGTGGAACTGGGAGATGTCAGCCGCAGTAGGCTGGTACACAACCATTGGCTCAACAGATGTGGTTGATACAGCCACGAAGTTCTGATTTATGAACGTTTAGCAACTGTCACAAACGCGGTCAGGGGAGGAGTTGGCCCTGTGTGTTGTTGGGGTGCCTTGGCAGCTGCAGCGCCCGTGAGCATCACTGAGAGATCAGGCGAGTCCAACTCCGATTCCTGCAAGAAGTTGAAACTTCCAGTAGGAGATCCGATTACTTCGTTGAGGGGACGCGCTGGTATTGCATCCTGAGCAGGAACAAATGCTGGGGCAGAAGTACTAAAGAATGAGCTATCTACGGCTGCCATAGGTGTTGGAATGGGAGCGACGGCTGGAGCCTGCCGAACGATTGTTGGCACTGGAACAGCAGCCACAATAGGTGCAACAACTGGAGGATATTCTGTCGTTTCTGAAGGCACTAGCACCGTCTGTCCTTCAATAGCGTATTCCTCTTCCTCTGTTGTTTCCCCTGGAGCCACTGGGACAACTGTCTCACCCACCTCATTCACTGGCTGCGCTGTAGCCTCATCAACATCTGAATTGTTGCGACCAGCACTTTTAACATAGGTAGTACCCAATGTAACTAGAATACTAAGAGGTAGGCTATTCCGGGTAGCTGCGCTGCCATTGGCTGGTGCGCGTGACGTCACCCTGAGGATAGTGCCACCGCCAGATTCAATGCATTATGCGTTAAAGGATACGGTAAGCTGAATGTTTCTTCGACAAAATATTGTTAGGTATTTAAATTACACTCCACTTTGTCATGGATCTTTAGAGGACATAACATTTATCATCTAAATTAATAAGAAAACCTAGCGCCTCAAATCTGTAACTGTAATAATACACATACACTCATAGCGGCGATTGCGTAATTGAGAAAAACAACATTTTATTAACGAAGTATTCGAACTAATAAGCATATAAATGAGGTTAAACAATGAATTCAGCAGTTTTTGACTTAACATAAAGGACAATCAGCATCCAACTTATTACAGTTAATTCACAGCTTCAAAAGAAAGATACGAGTTATATGACATGCAGGTTACACGAAATGCAATAATTTAAGAATATTATTTTATACATCTAGACTCATATTTTATTGGAGATTGGTCTTAAATGATGATAATGCTACCCAGAGAAGATTCTTCTCCACAGCATTCTTTCGTAAAATGTACATATATCTTCTGATTCTTCTAATCCTAATGAATGTTTTTGTTCTCGCATACAGTGATATTATTTTGCTGTGAATGTCAGTGAATTATGTGTACCTAAAATCACGTTATCAGATGGCATGTTACACACGACTATCTATATTCATTTCGTCGAAGTTGATAACTGCTACCATCTCTAAGTGCTTAAGTGTTTTTACCTTTACCTTTAATGAAATCGAGAACCTCTGTCAGAATTCCAGGTTTAAACTTTAAAATCTTTGGCCCAATTTTGAAAGGTTGAGTGACAAGGTAGAGGATATCTCTATTCTCGCAAATAAACATATGCCTACGGAGCGAGAACTTAAGATAAGGGCATTTGCAATGTCGTGAAGGCCCCAGTTCACACTCTCTTTTCCTGCTTAGAAGTCACCTAATTTGGGCCGGAGAGAAACATTGAGACCAGACACGCTTCAGTTCACTGCGTGCTTCTTGTTTTGAATTGTGCGGAGATCGTTTCGTAAAAGGTACAGCATATTTCGTAACTTGGGACTTGCTCAGGATCATAAATTATTTTCTTAATGACAAATTTTCCGTCTTCAGTTTATGTTGTCAGCTACCTCGAGAATCGTGTCTGTACTCGTTGACTGATGAAATTCTGTATAACTTAATTTAGACTAATGATTTCTGAATAGTCTGCGAGTATAGAATCATAGAGAGACGGAAGTATAGTAACAGGAAGAGCCTATTCACAAAATATTCAGATTATTTTTCCGTTCAGAACATGAGTATAGTCATTATTTTAATACCACTAATGGCGCACATGTTCTCAACTGATCGTCATCATTTCTTGTACTTGAAGTATCGATGTCATTTTCAGGCCAGTTAGGAATAATTTGGGGAGAGTACAGCAAGTTCCTTTAATTACCTTTTTTAATGGCAAGACCAGCAGTTCGCTTCTTAAGGGTCGTTCATAGTTATGAGGGAGGAAATGTGCGGAACAAATTCTAGCAGCGTTAGGACAGATTTTATCAGCTCTTTGACACCATAACATCCATTTAGCTCATAAATAATATTTTTTGGAAAGCCGTGATAAATTATATTCTCAGTTTCATAGGCCATCTTTTTACACTTTACAACAGCGCAGTTATTTCTGCTTTTACTACCTCCTTGCACTATATAACAGCACGTATTCTAAACATCACTCACACATTGTACTAATTTACTTTATAAACACACTATAAACAATTAAACAGCTGACCGGAGACCGCTTACTAATGTTACCGCTTGGAACACGCTGTAGAAGTGTCCTCACAGTGACGTCACAAGCTACGAGAGCAGTTAGCATGGTAAGGCGATTCTTGCACCCACTGAGTAGTACCGACGATTTCCTTTGGCTTGGCATCTACAATCGCCAGAAGATTCTCTGCTAATTGCTGAAGCTGCTCCTGAAAAGGCAATAACCCATCTTCCATACAATGTTTAGGACAACCTTCACCATACAGATCATCCAAATATTTCAAGTCATGCAGCACCATTTCGCCCATTAAGGAAGTCCTCCCGTACATTACATTGCCCCACGTTTTGTAGCACATCCTGCACCATTAAGATCTCCCTGACTTTAGCCATCTCTTGCTGATCTTGTTCTTGTACCTCTTTCCTTGCCTGCTTTTTATGCTGTTTAGCAGCATCAGCTGCAATGCCATTAAACTGTTTGCATAAATCACGGGAGAAATCGAGAGTCTGCAATACCTCTTCACATTTAGCCACTGAATTTAACTGATCACTACTTAGTTCTTCCCAGTCTTCTGCAATTCATGATACGATTCGATCTTTTGCTTCCTCTTCTCCAACTTTGTGCTCATTAATTACGATAGCTTGCCTAATAGGATCAACAGCCTGTGTAGAGGCTTGTTTTCCTAGTTCAGCGGCAGAAGGCATCCTTCACGGGCATCCTTCGCTGACTCCGAGGGAAAACCAACCCTGCACGGTAAACGGATTAAATAATAATAATTAAGGTAACAATGGACACTGAAATTAAGATTTGCTATTTGCTTTACGTCGCACCGACACAGATAGGTCTTATGGCGACGATGGGACAGAAAAGGCCTAGGAATGGGAAGGAAGCGGCCGTGGCCTTAATTAAGGTACAGCCCCAGCATTTGCCTGGTGTGAAAATGGGAAACCACGGAAAACCATCTTCAGGGCTGCCGACAGTGGGATTCGAACCCACTATCTCCCGGATGCGAAATTAAGATTTGCATGTGGAAATAAATTATACTGCAAACACTCTCAGCAACCCTGAAGATGGTTTTCCGCAGTTTCCCATTCTCACATCAGGCAAATTATGGGGCTGTACCTTTATTAAGGCCAAGGCCGCTTTGTTCGCACTCCGAACCCTTTCCTATCCCATCGTCGCCATAAGACCTTTCTGCGTCGGTGCGACGTAAAGCAACTTGTAAAATATATAGGCATATAAAAGTATTCAAACATCTTTCAACTTAGGGTGAAACTTGGCGCGAACTTTCCTCAATAACAGCCTTTTTTGGATGAAAGACTTGGAAACACTGAGTTGAATGCAGGATTCCAAACGCTCATCAGTTAACCTACGTAGTTCTGTATTCATGAAACTAAGTTGAAAATTTATTTATTTATTTATTTATTTATTTATTTATTTATTTATTTATTTATTTATTTATTTATTTATTTATTTATTTATTTATTTATTTATTTATTTATTTATTTATCGCATTGTTTCTTGTGTGGGGAGTGTCCGAGGATATGTTCGGCTTGCCTGGTACAGCGCTTGTAAGGCAGATCTTCCAACAAGTGTGGTCGGCATCTGCCGTGTATGTGAAATTACCTGCTTTTGTAGTGGAGGATAGTGTTGTGTGTGCTGTGTGAGTTGCCGGGATGTTGGGGACAGTACAAAAACCCAGTCCCGGAGCCAGGGGAAATAACCGTTTAAGATTGCAATCTCCAACCCGGACGGGAATCGAACCCGGGAATCTCTGGACCGAAGGCGACGACGCTCACCATTAAGCCAAGGAGCCGCACTGTGTTATGTAAACGATCCCTTCAAACAAAGTAACTTGCAGAATTACAGACCAACATTTCTTCTCCAACACTTTTCATTTGCATCCGGGAGATAGTAGGTTTGAATCCCACTGTCGGCATCCCTGAAGATGATTTTCCGTGGTTTCCCATTTTCACACCAGGCAAATGCTGGGGTTGTACCTTAATTAAGGCCACGGCCGTTTCCTTCCCACTCCTAGGCCATTCCTGTCCCATCGTCGCCATAAAACTTATCTGTGTCGGTGCGACGTAAAGCAAATAGCATTTTTAAAAAAATTTAAAAACTTTTCATTTAAGGGATAGTTAAATATGATATGCCGAATAGCCTCACTGCAGAGAGGAAAATAATATATTCACCCGCTGCAGAGCCTCCTCACACGCGAAAGAGTGAAAGTCAAAAACACAACACAAACTTCTCCCAGCGTTTGCGTGGGGATTTAGCGCGGAGGATTT
This sequence comes from Anabrus simplex, assembly GCF_040414725.1. NCBI lineage: Eukaryota > Metazoa > Arthropoda > Insecta > Orthoptera > Tettigoniidae > Anabrus > Anabrus simplex. The sequence goes on along the minus strand of NC_090270.1, from coordinate 23,929,200 downwards.
AAATATTTTCTCTCTCCTTCAAGCTCCCGATCTATTAAATCTGTTCTCACGATACATCGCGATCGATATGATGCGGGCCATATCATGGGGCAGGCAAGAAAAGACAGATTCAAATAAAAAATTCCCACTCGCACATTTTCTCCACTACACGAAAAAGCATGCAGTCATGTAACCTATACGTTTTTGCGTATATAAGACGAGAGGGCAAGTACAGGTTCTTTGGTTGTTCCACTCTCAGTAGCCTGCTACGACATACGACATGCATCCTTCCACACGGGAGATAAAGAGTCCCGATAAAACGGAAGAAAAATGAGTGCATGCACAAAAGAATGGTAAGACTCATGAATGGCCAGAAAATGGAACACGTTATTACCTAACAATCTGCTTTACGTCGCACCGAAAATGGGAAATGTGAAAATGGGAAACCACGGAAAACTATCTTCAGGGCTGCCGACAGTGGGGTTCGAACCTACTATCTTCCGGTTGCAAGCTCACAGCTACGCGCCCCTAACCGCACGGCCAACTCGCCCGGTATTATAATTATTACTATAAAATTATTATTTATTAATATTATTATTATGCCTCTGTGGATCAGTGAAGAGTGTCGGCCTCCGGATCCCAAGATAGCGGGTTCAAACCCGATAGAGGTAGTCGGATTTTCGAAAGGACGGATAAATGTCCATTCGACACTCCATGTCGTACAATGACGGCATGTAAAATATATCTGGTGACACATTTGGTGTTTACCCGACAAAATTCATTAAAAATCTCAGTCACGGACGCCCAAGAGAGATCTAGTTTAATCTGCCTGCCATCTAGTAGGCCTAGAGTAAAACGGAACGTCGAAATTGAGGAGCAAGCAGCCAGATGGCGTCAAATTCAAATGTCTGCTCGCGGTAGCCGAGGTCATACAATTATTATTATTATTATTATTATTATTATTATTATTATTATTATTATTATTATTATTATTATTATTATTATTATTATTATTATCATCATCATCTGTTTACCCTCCAGGGTCGGCTGTTCCCTCGGACACAGCGAGGGATCCCACCTCTACCGCCTCAAGGGCAGTGTCCTGGAGCTTCAGACTCTTGGTCGGGGATACAACTGGGGAGAATGACCAGTACCTCGCCCAGGCGGCCTCACCTGCTATGCTGAACAGGGGCCTTGTGGAGGGATGGGAAGATTGGAAGGGATAGGCAAGGAAGAGGGAAGGAAGCGGCCGTGGCCTTATGTTAGGTACCATCCCGGCATTCGCCTGGAGGAGAAGTGGGAAACCACGGAAAACCACTTCCAGGATGGCTGAGGTGGGAATCGAACCCACCTCTACTCAGTTGACCTCCCGAGGCTGAGTGGACCCCGTTCCAGCCCTCATACCACTTTTCAAATTTTCGTGGCAGAGCCGGGAATCGAACCCGGGCCTCCGGGGGTGGCAGCTAATCACGCTAACCACTACACCACAGAGGCGGACATTATTATTATTATTATTATTATTATTATTATTATTATTATTATTATTATTATTATTATTATTATTATTATTATTATTATTATTATTATTATTATTATTATTATTATTATTATTATTATTATTGGGAGCATGATTAGCTCAGTGGCTTAGCTGATGACCTCCCACCCGGAAGGCTGAGTCTCGAAACTCGGTCAATCCTCGGTCAAGATTTTCATCTCAAGAATCGCATGGCATCAGGAAGAGACGCCCACGACGTGGAAAAGGCGTCTTTCAAAGCTGACGAATGAAAACGATTGTTCGTCCATTTCTAGGATCGTAGTATGTAAGTGCAAATGGTTTCTAGAGGACCCGCTGCAATCGCTGTTGACAACCTGGCCTACATTTACGAAATAAAAAGAATATACGCCTCAACCTAGGATCGACCCCTCGACCTCCTGCATACTAACCCAAAATTCTATCCACTGCACCAACTGTACAGCACGACTGACGTGTGCTGACATAGGTAGTTACCCTATATGTGGTTACAGTGTTGCCAGATTGCCACTCTTCAACGTCCTTTTTCTGCCGGATATACTCGCAGGACGAATTTGTGTGAGAAATTATTTTTTATTGTTGGCATGTGAGGAGTCGCGCAGCGACGCCCGAGTGTGCGAATTTCGCTTCACCCTGTATATTTGAATATTCAAGTATCGTTTCGTCCACCTCTGTGGTGTAGTGGTTAGTGTGATTATCTGCCACCCCCAGAGGTCCGAGTTCGTTTCCCGGCTCTGCCACGAAATTTGAAAAGAGATACGAGGGCTGGAACGGGGTCCACTCAGCCTCGGGAGCTCAATTGAGTAGAGATGGATTCGATTCGCACCTCAGCCATCCTAGAAGTGGTTTTCCGTGGTTTCCCACTTCTCCTCTAGCCGGGATGGTACCTAACTTAAGGCCACGGCGCTTCCTTACCTCTTCATTGCCTGCCCCATCCAATCTTCCCATCCCTCCACAAGGCCCCTGTTGAGCATAGCAGGTGAGGCCGCCTGGGCGAGGTACTGGTCATTCTCCCCAGTTGTATCCTCCAACCCAATGTCTGACGCTCCTGGACACTGCCCTTGAGGCGGTAGAGGTGGGATCCCTCGCTGAGTCCGGGGGAAAAACCGACCCTGGAGGGTAAACAGTTTAAAAGTATCGTTTCAATTACACCCCTCCTATTGGGATTTTCTGAAAACAAAAAAAAAATACGTGTTTCTTTATTTTTAAAGGAGATTCTAAATACCAATTTTACATCTATAAACTTTTAAAGTTTTGAGATATAGATACACTCATTTTAAAATTTCACCCCCCTTTTCACCCCCTTAGCGACAGAATATCCAAAAAATCCTCCCTTAGCGAACACCTACATTGTAGTATAAATGTATCCTCAAAATTTCATTTCTTTATGTCCAGTAGTTTTGGCTCGGCGATGATGAATCAGTCAGTCAGTCAGGACAAGTTACTTTATATATATAGACTAGCAAGATACCCGTGCTTCACTACGGTATTATACTGAAATTTATAATTGAATGCTTATTGTTTTAGATATATAATCCGCTGAAATTCGCGATCTGACTCGTTTTCTGGGAGAATCCACCAAAATTCCCGATCTGACTGGTTTTCTATTATTTTACGGCACGTTTCCTCCCATTTTTCAATCTTCCTTTCCAGCAATCGATTTCGTACTTCCCGGGCTAGGCTCAGGTATTCCTCCCGGTCAGTTGGGTCCGTAAATCTTTGCAATCTTTTCCTATTATCATTTTTAATATGGATAAAATCCTTCAGGAGATCCGGCGTGGTGTCATATTGGGTGCCTTGGCGGCACTGAACCCGCGACCGGACTGCATTCTTAGTCATTACCCGTCCAGGAGCCGTTTCCAGCGCGGTCCGCACATTTGACGACGGTCCGGAACATTATTATTATTATTATTATTATTATTATTATTATTATGTGTTGCTGGGATGAATGATGACAGGTAAAACCGGAGTATCCGGAAAAAAACCTGTCCCGCCTCCGTTTTGTCCAGCACGAATGTCACATGGAGTGACCGGGATTTGAACCACGGAACCCAGCTGTGAGAGGCCGGCGCGCTGCCGCCTGAGCAACGGAGGATCCTTATAAGTACATTAAGAACAGTAAAATCAATTGATCTCACCGCCTTTTACACCCCCATTGCCGTTAGTTTTTACTGTCAATCCCCCCCCCAAAAAAAAAATTAAAAGAAGGCGTGTTTCTTTATGTTTAAGGGAGATTCCAAACACCAATGTTCACGTCTATTACCTTCAGTTTTGAGATATAAGTATCCCCATAAATATAATTTACTTTTGTCACTTCATTTCAAACTACTCCCTCCTCCCCCTAAGTGAATTTTCCCGCAAAACGTACTTGTTTCTTTAATAGTAAAGGATCTTCTAAATACCAATTATCACGACTCTAACTTCTTCACTTTTTGATTTATGTGTCCTCATGAAAAGAATTCAACTCCGTTACACTCCCCCCCCCCCAAAACGCGTTTTTCTTTGTTTTTAAAGGAGATCCAAATACGAATTTTCACGTCTGTAACAACTTTAGTTTTTATTAGATTAATTTTTCAATTCTTTCACCCCCCCCCCCACCTCCCCCACGCCCCTTCATTGGATTTTCCGAGAATACGTGTTTCTTTACTTTTAAAGCAGATTGCAAATATCAAATTTCACGTCTGTAACAACTTCATTTTTAAGATATCAGTAGCCTAATTAAAAGAATTCAACATCATTTTCAGTCACTTTCACCCCCCTCCACCCAAGTGGTATTTCCGAAATCTAAAAATACACGTTTCTTTATGTTTAATAGAGATAAAAATACAATTTTTCACTTCTGTAACATGTTAAGTTTTTTTAGATATACTGTAAAAATTCTCATTTTAAAATTTCACCCCTTTTGGGTTCCCCTTAAGTGGAGTTTCCGAAAATTAATCACCTATATTTCTTTACATTTACAGGAGATTCCAAATACCCACTTCTTACGTCTATAACATTTTACGTTTCTCAGATATTCTGTAGATATTGTCTTTCAAAAAATTCACCCCAATTTGTCACTTCTGTTTAACCGCCATTAATAGGATTTTCCAAAAACTAAAAAAATACGTGTTTCTTTATTTTTAAAGGAGATCCCATATACAAATTTTCAGTTCTGTAATATCTTCCGTTTCTGAGATATATGTATCCTCATTAAAGGCATTCAACCCATTTTTCACCCTTTTACACCCCTCCTATTGGAATTTACAGGAAACAAAAAAATGTTTCTTTATTTTTAGAGGAGATTCTAACTACCAATTTTTACATCTGTAAATTTCAAAGTTTTAAGATGTAGACACATTCATTTTAAAAGTTCACCCCCCTTTTCACCCCCCAATATTTGGATTTTCCAAAAACGAAAAAAATACGTTTGTCTTTACATTTAAAATAGATCCCAAATACCAATTTTCAGGTCTGTAATATCTTCAGGTTCTGAAATATAAGTAACCTCATTAAAGGCATTCAACCCATTATTCACCCTTTTACACCCTTCCTATTGGGATTTTCCGAAAACAAAAGAATACGTGTTTCTTTATTTTTGAAGGAGATTCTAAATACTAATTTTTACATCTATAAACTTTAAAATTTTTGACATATAGATACACTCATTTTAAAAAATCACCCCCTTTTCACCCCCTATTAATTGGATTTTCCAAAAAAAACGTGTTTCTTTATTTTTAAAGGAGATCCCAAACACCAATCTTCAGGTCTGTAATATCTTCAGGTACTGAAATATAGGTAGACTCATTAAAGGCATTCGACACTTTTTCAACCTTTTCCACCCTTCCTATTTGGATTTTCCGAAAACAAAATATACGTGTTTCTTTATTTTTAAAGGAGATTCAAAATACCAATTTTCACATCTATAAGCTTTAAAAGTTTTGAGATATAGTTACACTCATTTTAAAATATTACCCCCTTTTCACCTCCCCCCTTAAATGGATTTTCCAGAAACAAAAAATACGTGTTTCTTTATTTTTAAAGGAGATCCCAAACACCAATTTTCAGCTCTGTAATATCTTCAGTTTCTGAAATATAAGTTGCCTCATTATAGACATTCAACCCCTTTTTCACCCCTTTTCACCCCTCTTATTGTGATTTTCCGAAAACAAAACAATACGTGTTTCTTTATGTTTAATGAAGTTTCTTAATACCAATTTTTACATCTGCAAACTTTAAAAGTTTGGAGATACAGATTCACTCATTTTAAAAATTCACCCTCTTTTCACCCTCCCATTAATTGGATTTTCCAAAAACAAAAAATACGTGTTTCTTTATTTTTAAAAGAGATCAAAAGTGCCAATTTTCAGGTCTGTAATATCTTCAGTTCCTGAGATATAAGTATCTTCATTAAATGCATTCAACCGATTTTTCACCCCTTTCCACCCCTCTTATTGCGATTTTCTGAAAACAAAGAAATACATGTTTTTCTATTTTTTATTAAGATTCTAAATACCACTTTTTACATCTGTAAACTTTCAAAGTTTTGTGATATAGATACACTCATTTGAAAATTCACCCCCCTTTTGCCCTTCCCATTAATTGGATTTTCCAAAAACAAAAAAATACGTGTCTCTTTATTTTTTAAAAGAGATCAAAAGTACCAATTTTCAGGTCTAAAATATCTTCAGTTTCTGAGATATAAGTACCGGTATCCCGATTAAAGGCCTTCAACCCATTTTTCACCCTTTTTCACCCGTCCTATTGGGATTTTCTGAAAACAAAAAATACGTGTTTCCTTATTTTCAAAGTAGATTCTAAATACCAATTTTTACATTTCTAAACTTTTAAAGTTTAGAGATATTGATACACTCATTTTAAAATTTCACCCCCCTTTTCACCCCCTTAGCAACGGAATATCCAAAAATCCTCTCTTAGCGAGCACCTATATCTTAATATGAATGTATCCCCAAAATTTCATTTCATTATGTCCAGTAGTTTTGGTTCGGCGATGATGAATCAGTCAGTCAGTCAGTCAGGACAAGCTATCTTATACATATAGATAGGAGGCAACGACAAAATATTACAATAATCACAAATTCAAAACCTAACTTAAAATGAAACGAGGAGAATGATAACGTCATTGGATTTTCTGTAGGCCTATTGGTTATTTTATGAACTACATCCACACTCGAGTAGGCCTACATATAATTTGGTCGACCGTAAATTGTATGTCTTAAAATGTTGATTCCCATCACACGTTTTCCAGAATATTGGTCTAGAACAAGCGAGCGGAAGACCAATAAGGGTTTCTTTTTCTACACTTTGATTTACGTCTTATGGCGACGATGGGATAGGTGTGGGAGTGGGAACGAAGCGACCGTGGCCTTAATTCAGGTACAACCCCAGCATTTGCCTGTGTGAAAATAGGAAACAACGGAAAACCATCTTCAGGGCTGGCGACAGTGCGGTTCGGACCCACTATTTCCCGGATGCAAGGTCAGAGCTGCGCGCCCCTATCCGCATGGTCAGCTCTCCCCGTCCCAGTCAGGTTGGTGAGGATACCCAGAGATTAAGCTAATGAGGTCCGCCCCCTGCTCCAGTGACTACAAATCCCCTGTGACTGCTGGGGAATTTCTGTGAGTGGTCAAACGTTGTTATTATTATTATTAGTGACCGCAACTGTCCGGCAACCCTGATACGGTAGTTAACCGATTCGAGTCTTGTTGTTGGAAGAAACTTTCACAATCAGAATATTAGATTGCGTACCGAAAGCCTGGATTCAATCCTAAACCTCTCCTCAGTGTTCATATGTAGTGACGGCACATGACCTTGTTGATGGTGAATCGTTCGTCCTTCGGATGGAGACGTAAAGCCTTAAGACGTACAAACAGCCACTTCTGCTGGGGTGTAATTGGACTTGCCTTTAATGAGGATACTTACTGTATATCTCAGAAACTGAAGATATTACAGACCTGAAAATTGGTATTGGGGATCCTCTTTCAAAATAAAAAACACGTATTATTTTGTTTTTGCAAAGTCCAATTAATTGGGGTTAAACAGGAGTGACAATTTGGGGAGAGTGTATCTACGGTATATCTCAGAAACGTAAACTGTTACAGACGTAAAAATTTTTATTTGGAATCTCCTGTAAAAGTAAAGAAACATAGGTGATTTGTTTTTGGAAACTCCACTTAGGGGAAATTAAAAAGGGGTGAAATTTTAAAATTAGCATTTCTACAGTATAATCTCAAAAACTTAACATATTACAGAAGTGAAAAATGGTATTTTTTTCTCTATTAAAAAGAAGCATGTATTTTTGTTTTCGGAAAACCACTTGGGTGGGGGTGAAGTGACTGAAAGTGGGGTTGAAATCTTTTAATTAGGATACTGATATCTCAAAAACTGAAGATGTTACAGACGTGAAATTTGATATTTAGAATCTCCCTTAAAAATGAAGAAATGAGTATTTTTTGTTTTCGGAAATCCACTTAAAGGGGGAAATTAAAAAATTAGTTTAATTATTTGTATGAAGATAATATTATCTCAAAAACGAAGGATTTTGCAGATGTGAAAATTGGTATTTGGAATCTGCTTTCAAAGTGAAGAAAGACGCATTCTCGGAAAATCAAATGAAGGGGGGTAGAGGTGAAACAATTGAAAAATTAATAGAATTAATTGTATGAGGATATTTTCATGAAATAAAAACTAAAATTGTTACATGCGTGAAAATTGGTATTGGGATCTCGTTTGAAAACAAAGAGAAGCACATTTTTGGAGGGGAGGAATCATCTTGGGGGCGGCGGTGAAAAGGAGTTGAATTCCTTTTATGAGGACACATATCTCAAAAAGTGAAGATGTTAAAATCGTATAATTGGTATGTAGAAGATCCTTTACTATTAAAGAAACAAGTATTTTTTGCCGGAAAATTTACTTGGTGGGGGGAGGGGTGTGAGTGTGAAATGAAGTATGGGGATACGTATGTCTCAAAACTGAGGGTAACAAACGTGAACATTGGTTCTTGGAATCTCCTTTAAACATTAAAAAACACGCCTTTGGGATGGGGGGGGGGGGGTTAAATCAACTTAACGGCAGTTCGGTGAAAAAGGAATGGAGACCAATTGATTTTACTGTTCATAATGTACTTATTCTGACCATAAATGGATCATTTTTAATCTTTCCTGGGTTCGTTTTCAAGAGCCTCCTTTGGAGAACTTGAAGTTAGATTACACTAGATTCTCCTGGTATATAAATAAAAATTTAAACACATTTGAAATAAACGATAGGAATGATATTAATCGTGCAGTTGTTCACCGCCATAATAAGGTCAATAATGCACCGAAGTATATCATGCGTATCGCCCAGAAATCCTGCGTACTTCCTTTCACACTCACACCCCTCCCCCCACCAAGTAAATTTTCCGGCAAAAAATACTTGTGACAATGGTGCTGGTCACATTGTCAGCAATGACAATGGCAGAAGATGTAATTTAACGCCAAGTAGCGGTCTTGCATCTTGCTGTGGGGTCCAGAACATCAGTAATAATAATGATAATAATAATAATAATATAATAACAATAATAACGAAAATTAACTAATAACACCCACCCTAATAATCATAATCATAATAATAACGTTCTGGACCGTCGTCAAATTTGCGGACCGCTATGGAAACGGGTCCTGGCCGGGTAATGACTACGAATGCAATCCGGCCGCGGATTCAGTACCACCAAGGCACCCAAGACAACAACACGCCGGATCTCCTCAATGATTTGATCCATATTAAAAATGCTTATAGGAAAAGAAGAAGTACGAAGTACGAAATCGATTGCTGAAAAGAAAGATTGAAAAATGGGAGGAATTTTGCCGTAATCTCTCAGAAAACGAGTCAGATCGCGAATTTTGGCGGATTCTCTCAGAAAACGAGTCAGATCGCGAATGATGGCGGATTGTATATAAAACGTTAAGCATTCAATTATACATTTCAGTATAATAACCGTAGCGAAGCACGGGTATCTTGCTAGTCTAGGTATATAAAATAACTTGTCCTGACTGACTGACTGACTGATTCGTCATCGCCGAGCCAAAACTACTGGACAAAAAGGAATGTAATTTTGGGGATACATTCACATTACAATGTAGGTGCTCGCTAAGAGAGGATTTTGGGATATCCCGTCGCTTAAGGGGAGAAAAGGGGGTTGAATTTTTGAAATGAGTGTATCTATATCTCAAAACTTTAAAAGTTTGCAGATGTAAAAATTGGTATTTAGAATCCCCTCTAAAAATGAAGAAACACGTATTTTTTTCGGAAAATCCCAATAGGAGGGATGAAAAGGGGTGAAAAATGGGTTAATGTCTTTAATGAGGATACTTATATCTCAGAAACTGAAAATATTACAGCCCTGAAAATTCATATTTGGGATCACCTTTAACAATACAGAAACACGTATTTTTCGTTTTTGGAAAGTCCAATTAATGAGGGATTTAAAGGGGGGGGAATTTTTAAAATTAGAATATTTTGCAGACGTAAAAGTTCGTGTCTGGAATCTCCTTTAAAAATAAAAGAAACGCGTACTTTTTGTTTTCGGAAAATCCCATTAAAGGGGGTGAAAATGGAGGAAAAGTGGTTGAACACCTTCTATGAGGAGACTTATATCTCGAAAACTGAAGATGTTACAGACATGAAAATTGGAATTTGGAATCTCCTTTGAAAATAAAGAAACACGTATTTTTGTGTTTTTGGATAATCCGATGAATATGGGGTGAACAGGAGTGACAAGCGGGGTGAATTTAAAAAAAGTCTATATCTGCAAATTATCTCAGACAGGTAACATATTACATATTTGAAAACGGGTCATTAGAATTTCCTGTAAAAGTAAAGAAACATAAATATTTTTTCTGAAAATCCACTTAAGGGGAACGGAAAAAGGGGGTTAATTTTTAAAATTAGCATATCTACAGTATATCGGAAAAACTTAACATGTTGCAGACGTGAAAATTGTTATTTAGAATCTCCTTTAAAAATAAGGAAACACGCATTGGGGGGGGGGGGAATCAATTTAACGGGGTGGTGTGAAGAAGGATTTTAATTCTTTTTATGAGGATACTTATTTCTCAAAAACTAAACATGTTAAAGACGTGAAAATTAGTATTTGGAATCTCCTTTACAAATAAAGAAACACGCATTTTTTTGGTAGGGGGAATCAACTTGTTAGGGGAGGGGAAGAAAACTGAGATGAATTCCTTTTACGAGGATATATATATCTCAAAAACTGAAAATGTTACAGTTGTGATCTTCGTATTTGGAAGCTCCTTTAAAGAAATGGGTACTGTTTATTTTTGGAAAATTCACTTAAGTGGGGAGTGTGAAAGGAAGTTAAAAGAATTGAATTCTTTTTCCGGAGAAACTTATATCTCAAAACTGAAGGTTACAGACGTGGAAATTGGTATTTGGAATCTCCTTGAAAAATAAAGAAACACGCCTTTTTTGGGTAGGGTGAAACCAACTTAACGGGTGGGGTGAAGTGAAAAAGGAGTTGAGTCTTTTCATGAGGATACTTATATCTCAAAAACTGAAGATGTTACAGACATGAAAATTTGTATTTGGAATTTTCTTTCAAAGTAGAGAAACACATAATCTTTTGTCTTTGGAAAATCCACTTAACGGGGGAGGGGGGAATTCATTGAAAAATTAGTTGAATTCTTTGTATGAAGATACTTATATCTCAAAAACTAGATGTTACACACGTGAAAATTAGTATTTGGAATCTCCTTCAAAAATAAAGAAACCCGCATTTGGGGGGAGGGGGAATAAATTTAACGGGGTGGGTCGATAAAGGATTTCAATTCTTTTTATTAGGATACTATATCTCAAAAACTAAAGATATTAAAGACGTGAAAATTAGTATTTGGAATCTCCTTTAAAAATAAAGAAACACGCATTTGTTTTTTTTTTCAGGAAATCTACGTAATGGGTGTGGGATTAAAATAAGTAAATAAGGAGTTGAAATATGTTTATGAGGATACTTTATCTTAAAAACTGAAGCTGTTACAGACGTGAAAGTTGGTATATTGAATTTCCTTTCATAATAAAGAAACACGTATTAATTTTGTTTTTGGAAAGTCCACTTAAGGCGGGACAGGGGTGGAAAGGAGTGAAGAATAAGAAGTTGAATTATTTTTATGAGTACGAACATGGTTTACAAATAATTTCTGGGGTAAATGAAACTCAATTTTTGGGTGAGTTTTTATACTTTAGGAATTTTCAGATAATGTCTTAGTACAATGCCGAGGATCGATTACTTTGATCACATTACGAAACCCACGCGAGCGAAGCCGCGGGTAATTGCTAGTGTGGAGACGTCCTGACCTACAGCACATACATTATGAAGAGCGAGAATGCCTTGACAACATTCATACAATAGTGCACCTTAGATGACAAAACCTTACCGGCAAAAGTTCTAAGCTAAAATATTTCACATAGGAGGATTTGTCCCGACAGCGACGACTTTTTATCGCAGGTGGAATGCAAAATGTGACCTTTCATAAATGTTTTTCAACCATGCGTCAATTTTAAAACATTGTTACTCAAAACCTCGTCACCTGATCTAATCCATCCTTCAACAAAATATACATGGGAATGTCTATAAATTGCCGAATTGTCTCTTTCCAAAATTATAACATGACTTGTTCTCCTTCAGACACACCCACGTGACAATTTCGTGTTGACTTTAACTATAATTTCTGTACATATAACCATTGTAATGTGCACAACGATTTGCCTTATTAGTACTGCCTTCGTACTGTACAGGCCGTACTGTAGCTCCGATGACGTCACGCAAAGTGGCGAACAGTTTCCTCCTTCCGACACGCGCAATGCAAGCACATAATAAGACTGTGCCCTGTAGTTCAGAAATATTCCCAAATGTTGTATTAATAGAACAGGTGAGATCAATAATACCTGAAATCGGTTTTTATCCCGTAAGTTACGTCTAGGTAATTTTAGGAGAAGTGGACTTAAAATATCAAATTGGGCAAATAATAAAGATTGTATTACTCGTTCAAGTACCCAACAAATCATAATTATTGTGCATTAATAATAATATGGAGACAACGCACGTCCAATAATAATAATAATAATAATAATAATAATAATAATAATAATAATAATAATAATAATAATAATAATTGTTTCCGGGGATTTTTGTGGATCGCAGAGGTGAAAGAAGGTGCCGGGATGAATGGATCTAACTACAGTCTCAAAATTAATTTAAAACTTAAACAAAGGTTATATTTCTTTAGAATTTCAAAAATCAACAAATAACAATATAACAGGTACAATTTGCAATTTTGGAACAAGTCAAGGAAAATACAATATTAGTGAATTCGACAGGTCCTAGGCTTCAAGCCCCTCGCTTTACAATTCTTGAGCTCCCAGCTCAAATTTATAATTCAAAAAAGGACAACTTTAGTAAAGGGCAGAAATCCCCTTATTCCAAGAGCACTTGCTCTTAAAATTACAACATCTAGCCTTCAAGAGGCATACACTAATCTTACTTTGAAAAAGAGCTAACAGGCTCTCAGTTTTCCAAGCCTATTCAAGGCGACATCAACTTACAATTTCTGGATTATACAGGGGTATTTAATACCCAACCTACTGGGTCTTCATGGAACAAGAATAACGGCTAAATAAATGGCCCGAACACAAAATGAATGGAGGCGAATACTTGCACTCCTAGATATGAACACTTAAAACCTAAAGGGTACTAGGCCGATGAAACAGGGGCTATCCCCAAACTGTGGAGGTGACTTGTATAAAAATAAATTAAAACATTACGGAAAGGAAGAAAACCAGTTACAAAACGTAGTCACCTCAAACCAATATGAAGGGGAGCTCGAAAGGGTAGATCACTCTCTATCCCCGATTTATAGTTAAAGATTTTATGAAATTTTTACATTAGCCGGCAGAAAGTTACATTTTTAGAAAAGTAGTTTACATAGTTAATGATTCGGACCTTTCACTCGGGTTAACCTGCGGAGCTAGCAAGAAATGAAGATGTTATGTGGCCATTACCTTGTAGACGTTCTAGAAGCTGAGAAGAGGCCGCCCGCCTCCTGCTTGACACACACACACACACACACTCAGTAAGATGACGTTCAATTGGCCAAGAGACGTGAAAATCCGCAGTTTATAAACCCGGTCACTCGATGTGAGATTTGTGGTGGACAAAGCAGAGACCGGACAGGTTTTCTCCGGGTACTTTCTTTCCAGCAACACCCTCCAACGTCATTTCTTTCCATCTGTCAGTCATTAATCATTGCCCCAGAGGAGTGCGACAGGCTTCGGCAGTCGGCAGAATTCTTATCCTCGCCGCAAGATGGGGGCTTCATTAATTCCATCCCTGACCCGCTCACTGACTGGAAAACAGGTTGTAGGTTTTCATATTCACCTAAATATTGTTTACTAGCAATAATGTAATTTAAATTGTTTCAAGTGTATGTATAACAATGCCAAAGTCATTTAATAGAAGGTTGGGCTTTATAGACTGCATATAGTTTTACATTTTGTACTGTATTCCGCCTTTATTGAACGTTCTCAATATTACCTAACCCAGGAAATAAGACAAATGTAGGCTTACTTGGTTATTGGTCATCTACGTTACTCTTAGGACTGTACTTTATCAACAATATAACGCACTGCCATAAATCTACACAACAAGAAGAATGTTTAGAGTTCACCCTCAGCACGGGAAAATGAGTGAAACATACTCCTGCATTTTTCTTAATAGTTACATTTTCGGTTACGATTTTCGTCTTCCATAAGTTTCTCCTGCCTTCATTCGAAAGAAATAAGTATATTAGTGTATAGTCACTTGTATGGTTGGATATTCGTCGTGATGCGCACAACTTTTTGGCATCGTGGCAATTTATTAAAATTATATTTCCACAAAAATGTGCTATACAGTAACGATTCAATGAACACATTCAACGAGAACCATTACGTTCCTTGAATTTACATTACTCACCACATGAAAATAGCATTCCTTATAATAATACTATTGGCTTTATGTCCCACTAACTACTTTTACGGTTTTCGGAGACGCCCAGGTGCCGGAATTTAGTCCCGCAGGAGTTCTTTTGCGTGCCAGTAAATCTCCCGACACGAGGCTGACGTATTTGAGCAACTTCAAATACCACGGACTGAGCTAGGATCGAACCTGCCAAGTGGGAGTCAGAAGACCAGCGTCTCAACCGTCTGAGCCACTCAGTCCGGCAAATAACATACCTGACCTAACCTTTGAGGTCTTGATATCTCAATAAGACCTATTGATATAAATGCCGATGTGATACATTTAAGAAAAAGCATGCAGCATACTTAAAAATAAAGGTCTGTCTTTCAACAGTCAATTATCCAAGGAATGCTTTCAGTTACTATGTATTACACTTACAAATAAAGTCCATAACATTCATTTAGACCGCTCTAATCAAGCAGCTGACTGGCTTGGCGAGCTTCCTACAGTACGGCCTGTACACCAGGAAGGCAGTGCTTATTAGTAACTGTCAACTCCGTTACAGCACACAACAGTAAATAATTACACAAGGAAGTTTCGATACAGAATGGTGTAAGTGGTTGAAGGCATCAGTCTCTAAATAATGGACGCGAGAGGAAAATGTTCTCGAAGCGAGCGAGCAGGAGCCCAGGCAAGTTAGCGGGGATACCCCGATATTAAGCTAATGAGGCACACCCCCTGCTGCACTGACCGCAAAACTTCTGTGACTGCTGGGGAATTTCTGTGAGTAGCCAAAAGTATATCTCAGCGAGGGTATTGTCCATGATTTTGTGGTGACCGCAAATTTCCAGTCACCCGGTATCAGATCATAGGGACTAAACGCCTTGCCGATCATGGCCACAAGCGGGCTAACTCTAACGATGAACACTTTGTTAAATATAAGTTATCTTTCTTTCATAACTACTCATTTTAACGACAATTATGGCTCTTTTTCGTGTCAGCAATACTTACCTTTTCAGAAGTAATGTTGCACGACTCCAGCTATCCATCTTTCAAAACAATTCTTCCCCTACAGTTCAAAAGCTCTAGGAGAAATCAAATTATTTTTCCACATTGCTACTCCACAAGCCCGATGATTTCGTTGCCAAAACTGGCTAATGTGAAATTTCTCTTTTCGCAGAGCAGTTTTATAAAATTGATATCCATATATCATTGATCTGTTGTAGCGGGCACAAAGCCAGGACGGAGCAGAAAATTCATGAGCTAGTATATCACACATTATATTAAAGTCCACCGAGACGTGTCTTTAATGAAGGGAGTATTTCTTTACCGGGCTTCATTAAGCGAACAGGAAGACAAAGTTCCTCGAGAAACTTCACTTCTTTCAGTCTTGTTGTTATAGAGTCAGGAAACTCGAGTTCGCTGCCCAATTCTTCATTCATTCACTTCCCTTTTTAAGGAACTCCAATATACATTCTTAAGACAAGATCACCTCATTAATCACGTCAAGAACAAGGAATCTGTATACATAAAAGTAGAGGTGTGTTTTTCAACATTGCTCTGGAATGCGTTGAGCAATATGAACCATAATCGGTACAAGTATTATTTACTATCTGGAAGAAATACTGTGGGGGTAATACACGAATATCACATCTAGAGGTGGGATGGGGAGGGGGTGACATGTAAAAGTAATCCAAAACGACCGATATTAGTGTCGAATCCATGGTTTGGGGGGTCACTGAGATGAATAGTTACACTCTGGAAGCCGTTTAAATTCAGCCTCCAACGGCATTCACTGTGAGGAAGGATAAAAGAAAAAAGTCCAAAATGACCGACATTATGGTTGTGTGTGTGCGTGTTCCAGCACTGCTCTCAACCAAACTTGGTCGGCATATGACTTAATATGTGTAAAAAAAATACTGTGGCGGTAAGACGTTCCTATCATTTTTAACGTAATTGGACGTCCCTAAGAATGTGACTCTTCGAAGTCCGAAACTCCAAAGTTTTACAATCTAAACGGTGAACTTCCCACCGGCCGACATACCCTATAAGTTTTTGTAAAAGATTACGCTGCAATTCCCTTAGAATGTACCAGTGTCATTCTCAAACACATCCCACCTATGGTTATTTAATAAAACACATATGTTTTGGTCTTTTCCATCATCCCTATAAATTTTAGTATGGAAACCACCCCCACCCCCTCGCTACATAGCTTCCTGCACACATGCAGAAAACCGCCTGGATTTGAAATTGCCAGGAAAAAGCTCGTCAGGCTTGAACACCTTCAGAACCAGACATGGCAGTGGTGGTGATTATTGCTTTAAGACGAGGTACAATTGGGCAACCATCCTCTCTTACCACCAATCAGATGCTATGTTAAGCGACAAATCAAGAAATATACATCAAAGGAATAATAACTGGACTTCTAACTTGAAACGATCTGTTACAAGAGAATTATTCCTCCCCGAAGTTAAAGATCGACTTCAGAGTATTAATGCCTAACTTTGTCCTAACGCTATTTCTATCGGGATATAGAAGATTTAAATCTTACCTTGAGCGATTTAAAATCAAAATTACAGATGCATATTTATGCTTTTGTGGTTCAGCTCAGACAGGTAACATCTGCTTTTCTCCTGCCTCGTGTTTGGAATAAAATGACTTATATTTTGAGTACCACCTGAACACTTGTGATCTTGTATTTTCTAAACCATTGCGTGACATTTTCAAGTAATCTTGTTGTTATAAGCAATGAAATGTCCTATGGCTTTTAGTGCCAGGATATCCCAGGACGGGTTCGGCTCGCCAGGTGCAGGTCTTTTTATTTGACACCCGTGGGTGACCTGTGCGTCGTGATGAGGATGAAATGATGATGAAGACAACACATACACCCAGCCCCCGTGCCATTGGAATTAACCAATTAAGGTTAAAATCTTCGACCCGGCCTGGAATCGAACCCGTGGCCGCCGAGTGACAGGCGGACGCGTTGCCCCCTACACTGCGGGACCGGACAAGTCCAAATGTTAGACAGGAAAATATTTCGGATCATGGTTCAAATTTTGGAAGGGTTTCAAGTCGGAAGAATTGCAAAGACGGGAAGAGCCTGGACGGATGAACAGAAGAAACACCATAGTGTACATAAGAAGGAGTACTGGAGGAAGAGGAAACATCAGACGAAGAAAAATGAAATTGTTGCGTGATTCTCAGTGGTCACTTCGCAAATAAAAAATAAAAATAATGTTATTTGGTTTTACATTCCACTAACTCTCCCCCTATGGGTGGGGGCGGTAGAATAACACACATGTTATCCCCTGCCTGTCGTAAGAGGCGACTAAAAGGGGTCCCAGGGGCTCTGTACATTGGATCTTGGATTCGCGACCACGGGGCCCTCAGCTCAGACGTGGCATTGTGCCAGGCTCTTCACTTTCATCTATCCTATCCGAGCTCCCTTGGTCAACTCTTGTTCTTTTTCGAGACCGACGGTATTAAAGCACTCGAGGCCTAAGGAGTTTTTCATCTTCACGCCCTTCGTGGCCCTTGTCTTCGTTTGGCCGATACCTTTATTTTTCGAAGTGTTGGACCCCTTCCATTTCTTCTCTCTGATTAGTGTTATATAGAGGATGGTTGCCGAGTTGTACTTCCTCTTAAAACAATAATCACCACCACCACCACCACCTCCCACTAACTACTGTTTAGTTTTTCTGAGACGCCGAGGTGCCGGAGTGTTGTAACGCACGAGTTCTTTTACGTTCCAGTAAATCTACTTACACGAGGCTGACGTATTTGAGCACCTTCAAATACCACTGGACTGAGCCAGGACGGAACCTGCCAAGTTGGACTCAGAAGGCCAGCGCTCTACCATATGAGCTACTCAGCCCGACCGCAAGATACCAATGTGGAGTGGAACTGTGGAACAGTAACATGCAGGGTGTTCCAAACTTGTGGGAAGTAATCAGGGTATTGGATAGTACACCCCAAAACAACACACAAAGTTCCCACAGTGATCCTTTATGAGTTAAGCCTGTTTTAGTTATTAGCTAGAATGGAGGAGAGTTTGTATTTAGGATTAGTTTTGGAGTCAGACATGCCGTACTTCGCCAGCTTGTGGAATTAGATTGCCATCGAATGCGTGCAATGCCTGAAGTGTTCGACCTATCCAACAAACAGAGGGCGCATTCAGGCGCATGGTGGATATTTTCAGGACTTAATGTATTAGAAGCAGTATCCCTGCTGGTGCCCCTCACCCCGCTCTGAAAATATCCCACCTGGTGCTGGTACAGTACACCCCGCCATTCTCTAAAACTATTCGCCATTATCTGCTGACAGTTCCCATACTAGTAATTGAATGTACTTCTTGCACAGCAACTCTTCTTTCTATGCCTGGGGGTTCGACAGTGTAGTGCGGAGCTTGCCGTCTGTGTGAGACACTCGTCAGGTGAGTTTGATAAGCCTTAAAGCCAAAAGAAGACCTTGACAGACGTTAATACACTCATATTCATAAAAGCAGAACACCTTGAAAGACTAGAGATAGATAGTTCATATTCACAGGACATGTTCATTAGTTTGTTCTGCAGAAACGATTACGATTTCCGTTCCCTAGGTTCAGCATGTGTCCTGTTGCCTAGTAGGCGCTGTGTCCTCCATGGGCACTGATAAATTGTTCCATGCGTGAAGGCATCAACGCGTATAAGGCGTGAATGACGTCCTGGTGGTACAGCCATCCATGCTGCATTCACCTGATTCCACAGTTCATCTTTATTGGTTGGCACTGGGTCACAGAGCCACACCCGTGCTTTCACTATATACCACAGATATTTGATTGGCGACAAGTCAGGTGATCGGGCGGGCCAGGGCAACAGTCTGACAGCCTGTGACAACAAGAAGGTACGTGTTCGTGCAGCAACATGTGATCGTGCATTGTCCTGCTTAAATATGGCGTCCGGAGTGTCGTGAAGAAAGGGTATGGCTACGGGTCGCAGGTTGTCATTCACGTAGGTCAAACTGGTCACAGTGCCCTGAACGTGCACTAACTGTGATTTGTGTTTGTACCAAAAAGCACCCCACACCTTAAGGCTTTGTGTTGGCGCTGTATGTTTTGTGCGAGTGCAGTCACTGTGATGCCCCTCCCCTTGTCTGCGGCGAACCAAATTGCAGCCATCATTTTCAAAGAAACAGAACCTGGATTCGTCCGAAAACACCATCTGCTGACATTCCTGTTCCCAGTGACATCGTTCCAACACCACTGCAGACTAGCATGTTTACGCACATTAGCCAAAGATAGGCGGAGAAGTGGACGACGCGCCTGTAACCCAGACCGTAATAAACGGCGACGGACTGTCACTCCTGATAGTGTATGATATGTTACACTGTTCCACCGTTGCTCCAGAGGCAAGGAGGACGCAGATCTGTCCTGCAATCATTCGGATGAGGTGTCGATCTTCTCGGGGGGGTGTCTGGGTGGTGCGACCAGACCCATCTCGTCGTGTTGTACGGCCTTCTATGAACCATTTGTACACTCCCGTTGCACTGCCGCCACACGGGCAGCAATTTACCGGATGGATGCACACGTTCCCTCATGCCAGTAATGCGCCCTATTTCAAACTCACTTATTTGACGGTACGGCTCTTGCATACGTCTGCGAGGCATTCTGCACATCTGCTCAAGTCACACTGAACCATTACTTTCGGTTCATAGAGAGAACGAGAGCCGCAGGCACATTTTACTTGTCGGTGATGTTGCGCCGAGATATCGATGTGGACGTTGAACCTGAGGGCCGACATGGTTCAAATGCTAATCACTTCTTCAGAACATACTAATGCACATATCCTGTGAATATGAACTTCCTATCTCTAGTCTTTCAAGGTGTTCTGGTTTTTATGAATATGAGTGTAGTACCGACTATCAAGAGCAGTTTCCTCATCTCCTTATGGAGCTTCGGATGAATTTCATGAGGGAATTAGCCGTAAAACTCCTGTATATTAAGAGAGTTGTTAAGCCTGTCTTTAAGCCCGGCATGCACTGTAGTAATACTAGCTCCATCTACAAATTAAGCTGAACGTCTTCCAGCTGAAACAGACAGAGGTTCAACAATAAATCATGAGTGGAAGCAAAGTCAGTAAACAGTCTGAAATTACCCTTTTGAACGTCAAATCACTTCCCTGTTTGTTTTTTTTTTCTATTGAATGGGGTTCCAGGGAAGTTCATTTACACTTAAAATGACAAGGCTACATAGGGCATTTAACTCTTCCTCTATGTGGAATTAATAAATTAGACACCCACTTCTCTTTAAAGATCGATGACTCTCCACTTCTCCGTTTCTCTTTAAGACTTGCTATCGTTGAATTACTGCTACTGCTACTACTATTAAAGGCTCATTCCGTATCCTGATTGGTTACGGCGGGCCTACTAAAGGGTGACATCTCTGAGGCCAGGAGATGCGTTGCGGTGAGTTGAGGTGCGGAGAAGGTGAGAGAGGAACTGTCCCGGCTTTCGCCTTGGTGAGGAAAATGGAAAAGCATTCTATGAATTTACTGAACGTCGCCACAATCCTCTATTTGTAACTAGTTATGTGACCCAGTTTTGTTCTATACCTCTTATCATTAAATCACTAGAAACTGAGTTTAACTGTCGTCGTCTTGGTCTCCCTCTACTGTTTTTACCCTCCATGACCGAGTCCATTTTTCTCCTAGGTAACCTATCCTCCGCCTTCCGGCTCACAACCGAAGCCGGTTTATGCTTACAGCTTCACCTATCGAGTTCATTCGTAACTTAGCCTTCACCTTCTCATTCCGAGTACTCTCGTCTCGTTCTTAGTACCAGCGATCATTCTCGCTACTGCATGTCTGTTACTCATGAATGAGATATCCTGAGTCCACCCAGATTTCACTCCCGTACAGTGAAGTTGGTCTGAAAACAGACTGGTGTAACCACAGCTATGTCCTGGAGCTTCTTCTGTATGACTGCGAGCTCACTGCAGTGGCTTTGCTGCTCCTGGTTTCAATCTCACTTACTATGCTGCCATCCTAAATACTTGAAATGATCTACTTGCTCCAGCTTTATCTTCGCAACCTCACATTCAGTTCTGCTAGGTTTCTCAACTACTGACATCACTTTGGTCTTGGAAAAGCTAATTTTCATATCATATTCATTGCACCTGTTTTCAAGTTCCAGGCATTCAAGATAATCTGCAATTAACGCCAAGTCGTCGGCATAGGCCAAACTGTTTACTAACTTTATACCTTTCAGTAGACGATCCATGTAAGCTGTGAACAACAAAAGTATAAAGACCTTGAGCCACGAGCTCATTCTATAATCAATTTCTCACTGCAGCCAAATTATCAACATAAATGACTTTGAATATTTAATTTTCACGACCGCATTGTAATCGAAACAGACTTTCAACGTATTAGGTCGTGTAACGTACATGTAGTAGGCCTACGTGTTGAAGAGATGTTAAGTCATCATCATCATCATCATCATCTGTTTACCCTCCAGGTTCGGATTTTTCCCTCGGACTCAGCGAGGGATACCACCTCTACCGCCTCAAGGGCAGTGTCCTGGAGCTTCAGACTCTTGGTCGGAGGACACAACTGGGGAGAATGTCCAGTACCTCGCCTAGGCGGCCTCACCTGCTATGCTGAACAGGGGCCTTGTGGAGGGATGGGAAGATTGGAAGGGATAGACAAGGAAGAGGGAAGGAAGCGGCCGTGGCCTTAAGTTAGGTACCATCCCGGCATTCGCCTGGAGGAGAAGTGGGAAACCACGGAAAACCACTTCGAGGATGGCTCAGGTGGGAATCGAACCCAGCTCTACTCAGTTGACCTCCCGAGGCTGAGTGGACCCCGTTCCAGCCCTCGTACCACTTTTCAAATTTTCGTGGCAGAGCCGGGAATCGAACCCGGACCTCCGGGGGTGGCAACTATAGTTGGGGACAAAACATGACGGCCTCAGTTCCTGGAAGCGAGCTGGAAGCCAGTAGTTAATCACACCCTGCACCCTGCTGAGTTAACAAGTTCTAAGTGATCCTTGTTTGTTTTTGAGAGGCTGCCAAACCACTTTCTTCCTCACTTTCTGTAGTATTTACCTTTTCTTCGTGTAGAGTGCAGTAGCCGATTTGGCAACTCTGGCTGCAGTAGAGGTAGTAAATCCTATAAGTCGCTAAGAGACACCGAGCTGCCGCTGGAAAGTAGTGGTGTGAGGCGAGGTCGTCATGATTTGTCCCCAACTATAATCACACTAACCACTACACCACAGAGGCGGACGAAGAGATGTTAAGTACAGAACAAAAATTCATTGACATGCCCCACAACGGGCGACTTAAACGCACTCTACAGTGTGCTAGCAGCAGTGCCAGACCTGTAGCTCAGATCCTTTCAAACAGAATAAAGATGGCCTAGGCCACCATAGCTCAATTGGTAGAGCAACCGACGCGAAATCGGGAGGTTGTGGGTTCGGATCCCACTGGTGTCCGGCTGGCCATTTTTGTTCTGTACTTAACATCTCTTCAACACGTACTACATGTACGTAACACGACCTAATACGTTGAAAGACTGTTTCGATAAATGAATTTGATTGCTTTTAATAATCCACCCTTGATCCCATAGTCCTCCAGTTCGGGGGCTTTTATCTATCTATATAAATAAAATTGTTCGTGTCTGTTTGTCTGTTTGTCTGTTCCACCATCACGTCGAAACGGCTGGATAGATCTCAACCAAACTTCATATTTAGAGTATACTCATCCCGGGGAAGGTTTCGATATGCATATCATTTTAAAATCTTTGAATACACGGGGGGTTTATAGGAAAACCAGAATGGTTTTTCCACCATCACGTCGAAACGGCTGGATAGATCTCAACCAAACTTCATATTTAGAGTATACTCCTACCGGGGAAGGTTTCGATATGCATATCATTTTAAAATCTTTGAATACACGGGGGTTTATAGGAAAACCACAATGGTTTTTCCACCATCACGCCGAAACGGCTGGATAGATCTCAACCAAACTTCATATTTAGAGTATACTCCTCCCGGGGAAGGTTTCGATATGCATATCATTTTAAAATCTTTGAATACACGGGGGTTTATAGGAAAACCAGAATGGTTTTTCCACCATCACGTCGAAACGGCTGGATAGATCTCAACCAAATTTCATATTTAGAGTATACTCATCCCGGGGAAGGTTTCGATATGCATATCATTTTAAAATCTTTGAATACACGGGGGGTTTATAGGAAAACCAGAATGGTTTTTCCACCATCACGTCGAAACGGCTGGATAGAACTCAACCAAATTTCATATTTAGAGTAAACCCATCCCGGGGAAGGTTTCGATATGCATATCATTTTAAAATCTTTTAGTACACGGGGGGTTTATAGGAAAACCAGAATGGTTTTTCCATCACGTCGAAACGGCTGGATAGATCGCAACCAAATTTCATATTTAGAGTATACTCATCCCGTGGAAGGTTTCGATATGCATATCATTTTGAAATCTTTGAATACACGGGGGGTTTATAGGAAAACCAGAAATGTTTTTCCACCATCACGTCGAAACGGCTGGATAGATCTCAACCAAACTTCATATTTAGAGTATACTCCTCCCGGGGAGGGTTTCAATATGCATATCATTTTAAAATCTTTGAATACACGGGGGGTTTATAGGAAAACCAGAATGGTTTTTCCACCATCACGTCGAAACGGCTGGATAGATCTCAACCAAACTTCATATTTAGAGTATACTCCTCCCGGGGAAGGTTTCGATATGCATATCATTTTAAAATCTTTGAATACACGGGGGGTTTATAGGAAAACCAGAATGGTTTTTCCCCCATCACGTCGAAACGGCTGGATAGATCTCAACCAAATTTCATATTTAGATTATACTCCTCCCGGGGAAGGTTTCGATATGCATATCATTTTAAAATCTTTGAATACACGGGGGGTTTATAGGAAAACCAGAATGGTTTTTCCACCATCACGTCGAAGCGGCTGGATAGAACTCAACCAAACTTCATATTTAGAGTATACTCCTCCCAGGGAAGGTTTCGATATGCATATCATTTAAAAATCTTTGAATACACGGGGGTTTATAGGAAAACCAGAATGGTTCTTCCACCATCACGTCAAAACGGCTGGGTAGATTTCAACTAAACTTCATATTTAGTGTATACTCATCCCGGGGAATGTTTCAATATGCATATCAATTTAAAATCTTTGAATAGACGGGGTGTTTATAGGAAAACCAGAATGGTTTTCCTCCATTTTCTCTTATACTATTGATTTTCTGTAAACTTCGTTTACCGTACGTGAAACGTCTCTTCATTATAAACAACTTTCGTTACGTTCATAATTTACCTTACTCTTTACAAGACGGAGAAATTTACAATTTTCTGCTGGTACCATGCTCTGCATTGAGTGACCGACAGACCGACAACGAACCTACAGGTTACCATGGCAACGTCTCTGACTGCATGCCAGCAGGTAAGTAACGTATTGCCATTTTCCTCATTATGCTTTTAAATTCGTGGTTGTTCCTTGGGTAGAAGGCAAGAGAGGCGTCAATCGGCCTATCTGCGGGATATTGGCGGAATATCGTTGGATGTTATAACCGCCTTCAAATAGATTAAGTAATAACACCATTAGTCATCTTCTTATTATTTGTTTACCTAGGAATCAATGGACCTAAATTTCTCCTCTGTTACCGTTTTATTATATCCATAACTCACACTAGCATAATTTATTGAGGGGCATTTGATTTTCCAATATATTAACTTGGCATTTACATATTTGTCGTTATCCGGCTGTCCTCAGTTATAATCCATTTTCTATTACTTTCAACTTTCTTAACTGTATTATTTCCTTCCTTAATTACGCCGTATGTACGCGAGTGCTACAAACTACTGGATGTATTTCCACCAATACCCATATTTAGAATACACCTGTCCTTGATAGGTTTTAGGGCAAATATTGTTTCTAAATCCGTGAACTGACTGGGGGTTTATACGAAACCGAAACAGTGATTTTGCACTTCCACAAAATATACACAACCAACGTTAATTTAAATCTACCTGCCTTGGTAGAAATTAATTTCTAAACCTTTTTTCTCATGTGCATCATTTCGATACGAGGATTAATAAGGGAGATATCATTAACGGACCGTTTTTTTGTACAAGTCCCATCGGACTTAACTCACGAGCGGGTGCGTGTAAAGCGTATTCCTTACAACTTGAAAACTACTGAAGACATTCGAACCAAAATTCATATTTAGCATCCACCTGTCCAAAGGTAGGTTTTAAACGTAAATAACATTTCATGTTCCGGAATGGACTGGCGGTTTATAGGGAACCGAAATGGTGATTTTATTCTTCCACAATATATACAGAACAAGACAAAAATGACTGGAAATCGACCAAACGTGATGGAATTCCACCTCTAAACCTTTTTTTTTTCATGTGCATTTTTCGGCAGGAGGATTAATAAGGGAGATATCATGAATGGTCACATTTGCAGGTTAAGTCCAGCGGACATAGCCAAAAAGGTGTTTTACATGGAGCAGATTCCTTATCTATATAAATCAAATCGTAACGACTGTGTGCCTCTACACTGACTATTTTGGCGAAATTTTCGTACAGCTTTCCGTTTAAGGGGTAATAATGACCATCTGCATAATTTTTGGTTTAGTTTCCTGAAAGTCCTAATTTTTACCCGCCTCGCCCAAAATCCAGATTGCGGCATAATCTGCCAGAAGAACATACATACATACATTATCATTATAGACTGTTATGCCTTTCAGCGTTCAGTCTGCAAGCCTCTGAGAATTTACTAAACGTCGCCACAATCCTCGATTTGCAACTAGTGTTGTGGCCTCATTTAGTTCTATACCTCTTATCTTTAAATCGTTAGAAACAGAGTCTAACCATCGTCGTCTTGGTCTCCCTCTACTTCTCTTACCCTCCATAACAGAATCCATTATTCTCCTGGGTAACCTATCCTCCTCCATTCGCCTCACATGACCCCACCACCGAAGCCGGTTTATGCGTACAGCTTCATCCATCGAGTTAATTCCTAAATTAGCCTTTATCTCCTCGTTCCGAGTTCCCTCCTGCCATTGTTCCCACCTGTTTGTACCGGCAATCATTCTTGCTACTTTCATGTCTGTTACTTCTAACTTATGAATAAGATATCCTGAGTCCACCCAGCTTTCGCTCCCATAAAGCAAAGTTGGTCTGAAAACAGACCGATGTAAAGATAGTTTTGTCTGGGAGCTGACTTCCTTCTTACAGAATACTGCTGATCGCAACTGCGAGCTCACTGCATTAGCTTTACTACACCTTGATTCAATCTCACTTACTATATTACCATCCTGGGAAAACACACAACCTAAATACTTGAAATTATCGACCTGTTCTAGCTTTGTATCACCAATCTGACATTCAATTCTGTTGGATTTCTTACCTACTGACATCAATTTAGTCTTCGAGAGGCTAATTTTCATACCATACTCATTGCACCTATTTTCAAGTTCCAAGATGTTAGACTGCAGGCTTTCGGCACAGTCTGCCATTAAGACCAAGTCGTCAGCATAGGCCAGGCTGCTTACTACATTTCCACCTAACTGAATCCCTCCCTGCCATTTTATACCTTTCAGCATATGATCCATGTAAACTACAAACAGCAAAGGTGAAAGATTACAGCCTTGTCTAACTCCTGTACGTACCCTGAACCAAGAACTCATTCTACCATCAATTCTCACTGAAGCCCAATTGTCAACATAAATGCCTTTCATTGATTTTAATAATCTACCTTTAATTCCATAGTCCCCCAGTATAGCGAACATCTTTTCCCTCGGTACCCTGTCATATGCTTTCTCTAGATCTACGAAACATAAACACAACTGCCTATTCCTCTCGTAGCATTTTTCAATTACCTGGCGCATACTGAAAATCTGATCCTGACAGCCTCTCTGTGGTCTGAAACCACACTGGTTTTCATCCAACTTCCTCTCAACGACAGATCGCACCCTCCCTTCCAAGATGCCTGTGAATACTTTGCCTGGTATACTAATCAATGAGATACCTCGATAGTTGTTGCAATCCTTCCTGTTCCCTTGCTTATAGATAGGTGCAATTACTGCTTTTGTCCAATCTGAAGGTACCTTACCAACACTCCACGCTAATTTGACTACTCTATGAAGCCATTTCATCCCTGCCTTCCCACTATACTTCACCATTTCAGGTCTAATTTCATCTATTCCTGCTGCCTTATGACAATGGAGTTTATTTACTATCCTTTCCACTTCCTCAAACATAATTTCACCAACATCATTTTCCTCCTCCCCATGAGCTTGACTGTTTGCAACACCACCATGATGATTTCCTTTTACATTGAGAAGATGTTCAAAATATTCCCTCCACCTCTCCAGTGATTCCCTGGGATCTGTTATGAGTTCACCTGAATTACTCAAAACACTGTTCATTTCCTTTTTCCCTCCCTTCCTAAGATTCTTTATTACTGTCCAGAAAGGTTTCCCTGCTGCTTGACCTAGCCTTTCCAGGTTATTACCCAAATCTTCCCATGACTTCTTTTTGGATTCAACAACTATTTGTTTCGCTCTGTTTCTTTCATCTACGTACAAATCCCTGTCTGCCTCGGCCCTTGTTTGGAGCCATTTCTGATAAGCCTTCTTTTTACGTTTACAGGCTGCTCTCACTTCATCATTCCACCAAGATGTTCGCCTTTTCCCATCTTTACACACAGTTGTTCCTAGGCATTCCCTTGCTGTTTCTACTACAGCATCCCTGTATGCCACCCATTCACTTTCTATATCCTGAACCTGCTTACTGTCTACTGTTCGAAACTTCTCACTAATCATATCCATGTACTTCTGTCTAATTTCCTCATCCTGGAGATTTTCTACCCTTATTCGTTTGCAGACAGATTTCACTTTCTCTACCCTAGGCCTAGAGATACTTAGTTCACTACAGATCAGATAATGGTCTGTATCATCGAAAAATCCCCGAAAAACTCGTACATTCCTAAAAGATTTCCTGAATTCAAAGTCTGTTAAGATATAGTCTATTATGGATCTGGTACCCCTAGCCTCCCATGTGTAGCGGTGAATAGCCTTATGCTTGAAGAATGTATTTGTAACAGCTAAACCCATACTAGCACAGAAGTCCAGCAAACGCTTCCCATTCCCATTAGCTTCCATATCTTCCCCACATTTACCAATCACCCTTTCGTATCCTTCAGTTCTATTCCCAACTCTAGCATTGAAATCGCCCATTAGCACTATTCTATCCTTGCTGTTGACCCTGACTACGATGTCACTCAATGCTTCATAAAACTTGTCAACTTCATCCTCATCTGCACCCTCACATGGTGAATACACGGACACAATTCTTGTCCTAATTCCTCCCACTGACAAATCTACCCACATCATTCGCTCACTTACGTGCCTAACAGAAACTATGTTGCGTGCAATGGTATTCCTGATAAAGAGCCCTACCCCAGACTCTGCCCTTCCCTTTCTAACACCCGTCAAGTACACTTTATAATCTCCTATCTCTTCCTCCTTATCTCCCCTTACCCGAATATCACTTACTCCTAGCACATCCAGATGCATCCTCTTTGCTGACTCAGCAAGTTCTACCTTCTTTCTTCCATAAGCCCCATTAATATTGATAGCTCCCCACCGAATTCCATTTCGTTCGCCAAGTTGTTTCCAAGGAGTCCCTCGCCTGTCAAATGGGAGTGGGACTCCATTACTCCCATAGGTCCGAGGCTTGCTTAAAGTGTTCTGAGCTCGGTAAATTCATGAAGCAGGATGCTGCCCTACTTGCACATAGTCCAAGTGAGGATCTCTCCTCTAACGGGTTATGGACCACCGGTGAATTGTGTAGTCCTGGCCGCCTGAGCACAAGGAGGGCCGCGACTCAGAATATGTCCGAGATGCCCACTCCCATTCCATAGCAACTGGTATCCCGACTCTCAGGACCACTTACTAGGCCACTCAGCCGTTGCCCATGGTTCACGAACTAGGACGTGACTACAGTAACCCACAAACATGAACCATTGCCAGAAGAAAAAGAAGATAATTGAAATTTGACAAAATTATACGTTTTAGCCTGTAACGAACGGAAAACATCCAAGATCATTAAATTTTTCACTTTTTATCCCCGAAGAATATCGAAATATGCAGGCAATTTTAATGATGGTGCAGACCATCGGAAATTCCTATCACATAACAGATTGCACAATCTCCGTTCAATTTGGAATGATCTACAACCTTGGTCTTATGATTTTTTGCCGTATCTGTATCCCTTTTACGTTTGATTTTTCTCTATTAATGGATCTTAAGTCAATTTGGAATTTTCACATGCATAATTCATAACTTCGATTACTTATATGAAATACAGAATCATCAAACTCTTCACGAAAATTGGCCCACCCAGTAGCCATATATGAGCCAAATGCTATGTATGTAGCTGTCACATGATTATCCGAAAAGTAATGTAATGTGAGATAATCTTACAAGAACGTTACCCTGTTCCACGTTTCTAACTCAATCTGACCCAAGAACAGATGACATATCATAGGACCAGTCATTTAGGCCACTAAATCCGGCGTGTCTTATGGTATAATCCTTTGTCGATATGACGTATGTTTAGTAGCAGTTAATCTGTAAATGAAGGTCTTCAATATTGTAAACACGCATATACTTTCGTATGTCGATCTATATATATTCACTGATGTCGATTTGTAGCGATCGAGAAAGGGTGGGTCTGCTATTGTAATCAGTACTCCCCACACCGACTTTGACTGTTAGTATGAAAGGGTTCCTTCTCCAATTCCTGTGTAACTGTCATTAGTAAGGAAGGTCTACAATTGTAATGAATAGTTCACTTCTCGATTTGACTTGCAGAAGGCAAGTGAGCATGCAGTTTTGTTTAAAACTCCCCTACCCGATTGTGTTTGGCAGTAGGCAAGGGTGCCCGCCATTATAAAGAAATGTTCTCATCTAAAATGTGACTGGCATTTGGCATAGTGGCCTGCTATTTTGATGGAAACTCACCAACTTGGTGTGACTGGAAGTAAGCTGGCTGGAAGTAGGAAAATGGGCCTGGCATTATAATGATAACTGCACAACTCAATTTCGAGTGATAGGGTAAATGCCTGCCATTATAATAGAAACTCCTCAACTGTAATCTGTCTGGAAGTAGGAAAGGGGGCTGCCATTTTACCGAAAACTCCCCAAATCGATTCTGTCCGCGTAGTAGGCAATGGGGCCTGCAATTATGATGTAAACTTCCCAACTCGATTGTGAATGGCAGTAGGCAAGTGAGCCTGCCGTTATATCACAAATCCATAACAAACACTTTACATTGGAAACAACGTACGGGGACCTCCCCATGCTCTTTCTCGGATAACGCTAAGAGACATGCAATTTTAAAACAATCTTATTTACTGCATGCACACTATTTACTTCGATATTCGAATACAATGTAGAATACCGTAGCGAAGCACGGGTACATTCGCTAGTCTATATAAATAAAATTGTAGGAGGTCCGCTGTCTGTAATTTCTTTTGTTTTGCCAATTTTTCAGATATTTATCCGTTTTAGGTCAACTCAAGACCGAATCGGTGGTTTTTACGTTTCGTGTCTGTTTGTTTGTCTGTTTGTCTGTCTGTTTGTCTGTTTGTCTGTTCCACCATCACGTCGAAACGGCTGGATAGATCTCAACCAAACTTCATATTTAGGGTATACTCATCCCGGGGAAGGTTTGGATATGCATATCATTTTCAAATCTTTGAATACATGGGGTGTTTATAGGAAAACCAGAATGGTTTTCCCACCATCACGTCGAAACGGCTGGATAGATCTCAACCAAACTTCATATTTAGAGTATACTCATCCCGGGGAAGGTTTCGATATGCATATCATTTTAAAATCTTTGAATAGACGGGGGATTTATAGGAAAACCGTAAAGGTTTTTCAACCATCACGTCGAAACGGCTGGATAGATCTCAGCAAAACTTCATATTTAGAGTATACTCATCCCGAGGAAGGTTTCGATATGCATATCATTTTAAAATCTTTGAATAGACGGGGGGTTTATAGGAAAACCAGAATGATTTTTCCACCATCACGTCGAAACGGCTGGATAGATCTCAGCCAAACTTCATATTTAGAGTATACTCATCCCGGGAAGGTTTCGATATGCATATTATTTTAAAATAATTGAATACACGGGGTGTTTATAGGAAAACCAGAATGGTTTTCCTCCATTTTCTCTTATACTATTGATTTTCTGTAAACTTCGTTTACCGTACGTGAAACGTCTCTTCATTATAAATAACTTTCGTTATGTTCATAATTTACCTTACTCTTCACATGACGGAGAAATTTACAATTTTCTGCTGGTACCATGCTCTCCATTTAGTGACAGACTGACAACGAACCTACAGGTTACCATGGCAACGTCTCTGACTGCATGCCAGCAGGGAAGTAACGTATTGCCATTTTCCTCATCATGCTTTTAAATTCGTGGTTGTTCCTTGGGTAGATGGCAAGAGAGGCGTCAATCGGCCCATCTGCGGGATATTGGCGGAATATCGTTGGATGTTATAACCGCCCTCGAATAGATTAAGTAATAACACCATTAGTCATCTTCTTATTATTTGTTTACCTAAGAATCACTGGACCTAAATATGTCCTCTGTTACCGCTTTATTATATCCATAACTCGCACTAGCATAATTTATTGAGAGGCATTTGATTTTCCAATATATTCACTTGGCATTTACATATTTGTCGTTATCCGGCTGTCCTCAGTTATAACCCATTTTCTATTACTTTCAACTTTCTTAACTGTATTATTTTCTTCCTTAATTACGCCGTATGTACGCGAGTGCTACAAACTACTGGATGTATTTCCACCAAGACTCATGTTTAGAATACACCTGTCCTTGATAGGTTTTAGGGCAAATATTGTTTCTAAATCTGTGAACTGACTGGGGGTTTATACGAAACCGAAACAGTGATTTTGCACTTCCACAAAATATACACAACCAAACTTAATGGAAATCTACCTACCTTGGTAGAAATTAATTTCTAAACCTTTTTTCTCATGTGCATCATTTCGATACGAGGATTAATAAGGGAGATATCATTAACGGACCGTTTTTCTGTACAAGTCCCATCGGACTTGACTCACGAGCGGGTGCGTGTAAAGCGTATTCCTTACAACTTGAAAACTACTGAAGACATTCGAACCAAAATTTATATTTAGCATCCACCTGTTCAAAGGTAGGTTTTAAACGTAAATAACATTTCATGTTCCGGAATGGACTGGCGGTTTATAGGGAACACAAATGGTGATTTTACTCTTCCACAATATATACAGAACAAGACCAACCTGACTGGAAATCGAGCAAACGTGATGGAATTCCACCTCTAAACCTTTTTTTTCATGTGCATTTTTTCGTCAGGAGGTTTAATAAGGGAGATATCACGAATGGTCACTTTTGCAAGTTAAGTCCAGCGGACATAGCCCAAAAGGTGGTTAACATGGAGCAGATTCCTTAACTATATAAATCAAATCGTAACGACTGTGTGCCTCTACACTGACTATTTTGGCGAAATTTTCGTACAGCTTTCCGTTTAAGGGGTAATAATGACCATCTCCATAATTTTTGGTTTAGTTTCCAGAAGGTCGTAATTTTTACCCGCCTCGCCCAAAATCCAGATTGTGGCATAATCTGCCAGAAGAAAAAGAAGATAATTGAAATTTGACAAAATTATACGTTTTAGCCTGTAACGAACGGAAAACATCCTAGATCATTAAATTTTTCACTTTTTATCCCCGAAGTATATCGAAATATGCAGGCAATTTTAATGATGGTGCACACCTTCGGAAATTCCTATCACATAACGGATTGCACAATCTCCGTTCAATTTGGAATGATCTACAACCTTGGTCTCATGACTTTTTGCCGTAACTATATCCCTTTTACGTTTGATTTTTCTCTATTAATCGATGTTAAGTCAATTTGGAATTTTCACATGCATAATTCATACTTTCAATTACTTATATGAAATACAGAAACATCATACTCTTCACGAAAATTGGCCCACCCAGTAGGCATATGTGAGCCAAATGCTATGTATGTAGCTGTCACATAATTATCTGAAAAGTAATGTAATGTGAGATAATCTTACAAAACCTTTACCCTGTTCCACGTTTCTGTCTCACTCTGACCCAAGGATAGATGACATATCATAGGACCAGTCATTTAGGCCACTAAATCCGGCGTGTCTTATGGTATGATCTTTTGTCGATATGACGTACGTTTAGTAGCAGTTTATCTGTAAATGAAGGTCTTCAATATTGTAAACACGCATATACTTTCGTATGTCGATCTATATATATTCACTGATGTCGATTTTTAGCGATCGAGAATGGATGGGTCTGATATTGTAATCAGTACTCCCCACACCGACTTTGACTGGCAGTAGGAAATTGTTCCTTCTCCAACTCCTGTGTAACTGTCATTAGTAAGGAACGCCTACAATTGTAATGAATAGTTCCCTTCTCGATTTGACTTGCAGAAGGCAAGTGAGCATGCAGTTTTGTTTAAAACTCCCCTACCCGATTATGTTTGTCAGTAGGCAAGGGTGCCCGCAATTAGAAACAAATGTCCTCATCTAAAATGTGACTGGCATTAGGCATAGTGGCCTGCTATTTTGATGGAAACTCACCAACTTGGTGTGACTGGAAGTAAGCTGGCTGGCAGTAGGAAAATGGGCCTGGCATTATAATGATAACTGCACAACTCAATTTCGAGTGATAGTAGGGTAATTGCTTACCATTATAATAGAAACTCCTCAACTGTAATCTGTCTGGAAGTAGGAAAGGGGGCTGCCATTTTACCGAAAACTCCCCAAATCGATTCTGTCCGCGTAGTAGGCAATGGGGCCTGCAATTATAATATAAACTTCTCAACTCGATTGTGAATGGCAGTAGGCAAGTGAGCCTGCCGTTATATCACAAATCCGTAACAAACACTTTACATTGGAAACAACGTACGGGGACCTCCCCATGCTCTTTCTCGGATAACGCTAAGAGACATGCAATTTTTAAAACAATCTTATTTACTGCATGTACACTATTTACTTCGATATTCGAATACAATGTAGAATACCGTAGCGAAGCACGGGTACATTCGCTAGTTAACAATAAATTTCTTAAAAGGTAATACGTTATTTTACGTGAAATATATCATAATGTTTTAATTGCGATCTGTGTTATACATAAGACAATTCCTAACTGAGTTACGATCTTTTGTCACCAAGTAAAGGAACAAAGAAAATCAGATTGCCATTTTTGTACATGTCTATAGAATAGACGATAAGATGGGTATTCTAGGCACGTATAGTTAGACTACAATCGTATTTGAACAAGGCGCAAGTGTGATCTAGCCGCTATACAGTTGTGTCAGTGAGTTGCATAAGTTTGAGGAATTCTGATAGTTCAGATCGCTAATATGTATGCAAACCTCACTGCAGAACCATCGTGCGTGTAGCAGACGCTTGCGCCTTGGTTAAATAAGTGCATTCTGACTTATTAATGTCTATAATTCTCGTCACTAGTTAATAACAGATTGAAAAAAGTGTCTATAATTCTCATCACTATTTGATAACAGATTGGGAAAAAACAGATATTCAAGTACCTTTGGGGGAAAAGTCAACAAGGAGCTGGATACAAAAGGCCAAGAAAGATTTAGAAAGAAATAAAATAAGAAAAGAGGAAACAATGGAAAGAGAGATTTTTTTTAAAGAAAATCTCAAGAATGGAAGGTTTCCAAGGAAGAATGAAAAAGAAAGCCGGTCCAGAGTAATTGACAAGACAATAATAAAGCACAGTGCAATGATGAAGGAATAGTGGAAAGAGCGGCGGAGGTAACAGCAAGGATATTTGCACGTGGTCTTTAGATGGCCTCATCCTAAAGAAGAAGAGCAAATGCCAATTGTTGAAGTTACGCTAATTTCACACCAAACACTGAAATACTGTATATTTACCTATATTTCTACCCAATCGTCCAACTTTGCTCTCTCTTTCTTTTTTATGAGAAGCATTAAGCGCTATTTGCTTCGTGTAGGACGGTAATCTGTCACTCTAACCAGGCTGTCAGTTTTATCCCCAGAGAAAACAAGCCGCTTTTCTTGTGCGTTGGATAATTAGCTGAGACACAACACAAACATGAATGTGGTATCACATAACAGTGTAATATGAGGTGAGCCGAACTTTGTTCATAGTTCCTGTCAGGTGGCGCAAAACACTCGGCTTGATGGGCTGACAAGCCGCACGCAGGAATGTGGGCAAACCACACAGCCTCCCAACTCAGGCAATTGTGTTTTGATTAACGAATCGAAACAAGTGATTGAATCGTCTGACACACTGAAGATATTAAAGTGAATTCACTAGTAATCTGAGTGTCCGAATACACGAAGGGAACGAACACGACGAGTTCTTTAGCTACTCTTTACCAATAAGAAAAAAGAAAGCCAAGTCAGGTCTCGGCTGCAAGTTTCGATGTAGAATACGTACCACGGTGGTGGTGATTATTGTTTCAAGAGTAATTACCACTGGGCAACAATTTCCTAATCAGGAGGAAATAATGGAAGGGGTCCGACACGTCGAAAAATGTAGATATCGGTCAAAGGAAGACAAGTGCCATAAAGGGCGTGAAAATGAGCTCTCTAATAACGGCGGGGTCGAAAAGAACAAGAGCTGACCAAGTAAGGTCGTATGAGGTAGATCAGAGTAAGGAGCGTGAGACGAGTAAGTGGAAGCAATGCCAGGAGTCAGCTAAGAGGCCCGTTGTCGCCAAACCATGCTCCCAAGTTAACAGCCCATTTTAGTCACCTCTTACGACTTGCAGGGGATACCCAGGGTGTAATTCTACCGCCCCCATGTCAGAACTAAAATATCTAGTCGTCATCATCATCATCGTTTCCCGTTTCCAGGCACGGCTGGGTAGGGATGAATATGGTTCCTCTCCATTTTATTCTCTGTGGGTGCGGGTGGTAGCATCGTTATCCATTCCCTAAAGATATTTTCCAAGACACAGTTAAAGAGAATGCAGGAGAGACCATCACCCTGTCTAACTCCTGTTCTGATTGGAAAGCTTTCGGATAGTTCACCTCTGAACCTGACCTTTGGCGTCGTGTTCCTCAAAGTGGCATGAACTAATCGTAGGCAGGGACTTCCCATCCACGCCAAATTCCCATATATGGATAAAAGGGTGTCTCTGTCCACAGAGTCATAAGCTTTCTGAAAATGTACGAGGACCACCACCCAGAGATGTCCACCTCGGCTTTTATAATTGAGAACTGCCTTAAGATTGTGTATCTGCTCTGGACAAGATCTAGTCTTACGGAAACCAGTTTGGTATTCACCTAATTGTGAGTCTAGCTGTGTGGTGACTCTATTGATGGAAATAACTCTATAATTGCTGAGGTCTGTCTTACTTCCCTTCTTGTGGAGGAGATGAATCACAGCAGACGTCCATCCTTCGGGTAGGGACACTGTTGTCCATACTACCTTTATGATTTGATAGATGTTCTACAACGACTGGCCATCTGCATGTTTCCCCATCTTGGCAACAATGCCGTCCTCACCTGAAGCCTTGTTGTTCTTGAGATCACCGATGATGTCCATTATTTCTTCTCTCGTAGGTGGTTGAGAATCAGGGTTCCTGTGTGAAGGCACATGGAAAATAACTTTTCTTTAGGTTTTTCCGCGTTTGGTAGCTTCTGGAAATAATTTGAAAGAGTTTTGGTGCAGTCTTCATTGTTCAGTTGAAGTTTTCCATCAAGCCCGTGGAGGATGACGGTAGGAGATGTGTACTGGGTCGTTTGCCTATTAAGTCCTTTGTACAGGTCTCTTGAGTTGTTTCTCTGAAAATTATTTTCAACCTGTTGAATTAGGCTCCTGACGTAATTTATCTTGGCTCTGCGGATGGTGTTAGCTGTAGCTTTTCTTTGCATGAGGAAGGGTTCATAATTGGGTTCAATATTATGTTGGTTACACCTAGTACAGGATTTACACCTTTCTTCTATAACCTCATCACACTTTGAACTCCACCATGGTGTTTCCCTTTGGTTGATGAGGCAGGGATATTTTCCTGAGCAGCATCCAGCAAGGCCTTTTGTAAAGCAGGCCATCCTTCTGTCTCTGTATTCTACTTGACGGTATCCTGAAAATCACAATCCTCATCGCGCAGTCGCAGAGTGTTGAACCTGGGTATCTTATGACTACTTTGGAGATTTGGTGTTTTCCTAAAGGGTTGCATATTAATCTTGACAAGTGGTAAGAAAGGTAGTGATCAGAATCTATGTTGGCTCCACGTTCTATATGTCCATATGATGTTGCCGTGCTATAGCAACATGGTCTAACTGGAATTCACCAAACACAGGATTTGGACTCTTCCAGGTTTTGGCCTTTCTAGGTAGACGTTTGAAGGCTGTTGCTTTTCGGACAAAGTTTTACTTGTCACAGAGTTCAAAGAGACGTTCTCCGTTTCTGTTTGTTCTCTTATGGGCTGGATAATGGCCTACTATCTTCCGGTACTTCCACTCCTTACCGACTTGTGCACTGAGTTCTCCAATGAGTATGATGGAATGGTGGGAGGGGATCTTATCTAGAGTTTCTTATAAGGTGGCCCAGCATTGTTCTACATTTCCCAGGTTTGAACGGTTTGTGTCATTCGTGGGTGAGTGGAAATTTACGATTGTGTATGCTCTATTACGAGACCTGAACGATATCGGGGAGGTCTTTCCGTTAGGTGAAGTGAAATCTAAAATATGGTCAACCATCTTGTGGTGTACCGCAAACCCAGTACCAAATTGCGGGAGTGTCTTGATAACTCTGTCACCAGATTTCCCCTTGTAGATTCTGTACACTCCCGAATCTATTGTATCCTCATCGGTAAACCGAGTCTCTTGTAGTGCTGCTATCATAAACTTTTACTTTTTCAGCACGTCAAGCGTTTGTTTGAGCTTACCTACCTTCAGTAGGGAAATCATGTTTATTGTAACAAAGTATTTGATGTTTCTCTTTGGTTGTCGTTTAACAGAATTAGACAGAAGTGGGAAGCATGAAGGTGCAGGTTCCCCAGAATCCGATGACCTGCTTGCCCCAGTCTGTGTGGGGGGGTGGATTGTTTACCACCAGGGATACATTTCTGAATATTCGTTGTCTCCATGTTTCGAGTATTACGAGAGCCGTAATGGTGGTTACCTAAAAGGTAACGGGTTTTTAAATATCAAGGTTGTAAGCCTTGAAGCCGCAGCACTGATCGGCTCGGAGGGGTAAATACCATTGTTGGTGACCATGTAGATTTAGTTGTAAGCTATTTGTAAGAGTTTAGTTATAAGATAATGATAAGTTTATTGTTAGGTATTTATAATAGTTTATTATAAGGTAATAACAAGTTTTGTTGTAAGTTAGTTGTAAGTACTGTAATTGTCTAGGTAAAAACCTTAGGTATCCTCTAGTGTAATGGATTTAGTATCATAAGTTAGGCTGGTTTTAGTTTAGGGTCACTGCTTGGAATTTATTCCTCTTACTTTCAGGTTTAGGGTAAACACCTGTAGTTTCCTTTCACCCCCCACCGTAAACTTGTCACATGAATGAATTATAGTGCTTACCCCGGGGATAGGTGCCCTAATATCCCCGGTGTGCGAGGGGTGCCCCTACTGCATACTCCTTAAGCCACCCATTGGGTGACTTTACGCAAGATCTTTGAGCCCAGCAGCATAATTTTGCCTCAAGTATTCCCCTGTCTGTTGCGGTTTGTTTATATTACAGTGGCTGCAATGATCAGCTTCTTCTGACGGCAAACTAAAGTGCCAAGTTGGGAGGCACACTGTGTGCCTCGGGCGCTACCATCCGGCACCACAATCCGGTGACGTATGTCCTAATGGAGGCAGTCTGTCTGGACGGTGTCTCACCCATCTGCTTATTTGGTGCAAGATACCACTGGACTGAAATTTACATAGCTACCTGGTTGGACTGAAATCGAATGGAGGCTGGCGGCAAACGGCTGTGTCGGCAGCCACATCATCTGCGAGAACCTGTGGCCTAGCTGTGCTGTGACTGGTGTGAAAAGGTGGTGCAAGATACTTAGTCCATAACTGGCTAAAAAGGAGGTTTTGAACGCTGTCTTACAAGAAAGCGTGAAGTTTCTGGATGACTAAACAATGGGAAGAAGGAATGAGTGTACAGCCTTTGGTGGACAGAGTAGAAATAGTCAAAGCAATTGTAAAAGGTTCAAAAGGCATTTTGAAGTGTAGTGTGACTATCCATGTGGACATTTATGTGGTATTTATTGAATAGGTGGATCCATGAACACCTTTATTATTTTTGAAAATTATAATTAAACTGTAAACTCCAGGCTACTAAAAGGACCATTGGTGTAGTGACAGTTTGTTTTGGTTTATTGTTAGAAAGTCAACTTCTAGAAAAGCATGATTGTTAAGGTCATGTATCTTTAGTACCTATACTATAGTGAGAACGTTTTCTAAATTGATTGCCTTTCTCCCCAGTAAATTATGTTTAGGATCGAGCATGGCTCGACATTCGGGGGGAGGAAGATGTCACAGGTGTAGAATGTATTGGAAGTGGAGAGTGTTTATTGAAGATTTTATTTGTAAACCTTGTTAAGTAGTACTTACTGTATGATCTGAAGTGTGGTGATAACATATTTTATTTGAATTCCATGTAACTACCTAACCTGCACAGTGTAAATATTTTCGTAACATATGGTATTTGTAACAACTAGATTTCATTTCTATATTTACTGGAACTATCCAGAAAGTTGTCACATGAATTTTTGAAGAGGGTGTATTGGCCTTTGTTAGTTATGTATTCTAGAAAGTATGTTCTGACTGTTCTGGAAATGGAAGATTCGCGATCGTACGTATTTGAGAAAATTATTTAAACTTCGCGACTGAAGTAGGAGTTGTGACTGGTGAATCTGGGTGGCGATAGGCGGGCTCCTGCGTACTGATTGGCTACTCCAAGGCCATGGTTTCCTTTTTAAAGAGAGCGAGGCAGCATTTCGTGGTCTGTCTGGCTGCCCGTCTTCTATATCTTGACTGTCCAAAGTTTTGAAGTCGTCTCGCTACCGGGATGGGCCACTTTGGGGTAAGCACTCTTGATTTCTGTTCCACCTTAAATTTCATTTAATGTTCGCTTGCTTTTTCATATAGGAGTTTGCTCTAACCTCACCCAGACTCACCACTCAATTATTTCGGATGCCTTAGCTTTTCAGCTGGGCTTGCCTCTTTGTTTCCGAGGGATTCCCCGTTCCTTGTTTCACTAAACATGTAAATTGTAGTTTTATGCATTTACCTTGGGGGTTTTGCCTCCAGTAGTTCCGTGTCACCTGACGAACGCTAGTTTTCCTCTGCCCCGCACCAGAAGTGTTTTTGCGTGTGGACCAAGTTGAACTGGCCTCTGCGCAAAGTTTAGATATTTCTGATTTTACACTTTTTCAATTATGTTGTTCATATATTTTGAAAGGTACGTTTACTTCACTCTAAATTGTATTGTACGACTTGGGTTGTAATTAGATGAATGGTATTTGCTTGACTCCTTGAAGTTATAGGCAGCTATTGTCAAGGAACGTCCAATTTATGTGTCTCAAGGAGCATGTAATTAGTATTTCACAAGTTATGTATCGGTACCTTCCGTATGACTGCAATTGTTCGGAATTCCTTTGTAAAGTCCTTTATAAATAATATTTTGGCAAACAATATAATTTGAAAAGCAAGGATCACGGTTGATTTTCCGGAATCTGCAACCTAAGCCATCTCTATGCCCTTGGTAGGTTCCCAGCTCCTTTCACGTTCCTGGGTTTTTATCGTCATGTTGCCCCTACTGATATTTACCAGTGTTGTTATCGGCCGAGTTCCGCGTAATTCATCAGCTGTTTTCTTGTGTATGTAGTGTCTTAGGTACCGTGTATTTACACTTACTTTCCTCCCTCTACTGTGTTTGTTGTAGCCGCTGAAGTAACGGTTACACATTCCCTAATGATCTTTTCCAAGACACAGTTGAAGAGAATGCAGGAGAGAACATCACCCTGTCTAACTCCTGTTCTGATTGGAAAGCTTTCGGATAGTTCACCTCTGAACCTGACCTTGGACGTCGTGTTCCTCAGAGTGGCTTGAACTAATCACAGGGTCTTACCATCCAGACCAAGTTCCCATAGTACGGAGAAAAGGGTGTCTCTGCCCACAGAGTCATAAGCTTTCTGAAAATCTAGTATGGCCACCACCCAGAGATGTCCACCTCGGTTTTTATAATTGAGAACTGCCGTAAGATTGCGTATCTGTTCTGGACAAGATCTAGTCTTACGGAAACCAGCTTAGTATTCACCTAATTGTGAGTCTAGCTGTGTGGTGACTCTATTGAGCAGGGCTACAGAGAGGATCTTGAAGATAATTTGTAACAAGGAAATGCCTCTATCATCATTGAGATCTGTCTTACTTCCCTTCTTGTGGAGGGGATGAATCACAGCAGACGTTCATCCTTCGGGTAGGGACTCTGTCGTCCATATGTTCTTTATGATTTGATAGATGCTCTGCAAGGACTGGTCATCTGTATGTTTCCACATCTCGGCAACCAAGCCGTCTTCACCTGAAGCCTTGTTGTTCTTGAGACCACCGATGATGTCCATTATTTCTTCTCTCGTGGGTGGTTGAGAATTATAGTTCCTGTGTAAAGGCACATGGAAAATAACTTTTCTTTAGGTTCTTCCGTGTTTGGTAGCTTCTGGAAATAATTTGAAAGAGTTTTGGTGCAGTCTTCATTGTTCAGTTGAAGTTTTCCATCAAGCCCGTGGAGGATGACGGTAGGAGCTGTGTACTGGGTCGTTTGCCTATTAAGTCCTTTGTACAGGTCTCTTGAGTTGTTTCTCTGAAAATTATTTTCAACCTGTTGAATTAGGCTCCTGACGTAATTTATCTTGGCTCTGCGGATGGTGTTAGCTGTAGCTTTTCTTTGCATGAGGAAGGGTTCATAATTGGGTTCAATATTATGTTGGTTACACCTAGTACAGGATTTACACCTTTCTTCTATAACCTCATCACACTTTGAACTCCACCATGGTGTTTCCCTTTGGTTGATGAGGCAGGGATATTTTCCTGAGCGGCATCCAGCAAGGCCTTTTGTAAAGCAGGCCATCCTTCTGTCTCTGTATTCTTCCTGAGAGTATCCTGAAAATCACCATCCTCATCGCGCAGACGCAGATTGTTGAACCTGGGTATCTTATGACTACTTTGGAGATTTGGTGTTTTCCTAAAGGGTTGCATATTAATCTTGACAAATGATAGGAAAGGTAGTGATCAGAATCTATGTTGGCTCCACGTAAAAGCTTGGCGTTCTATAGGTCCATATGATGTTGCCGTGCTATAGCAACATGGTCTAACTGGAATTCACCAAACACAGGATTTGGACTCTTTCAGGTTTTGGCCTTTCTAGGTAGACGTTTGAAGGCTGTTGCTTTTCGGACCAAGTTTTACTTGTCACAGAGTTCAATGAGACGTCCTCCATTTCTGTTTGTTCTCTTATGGGCTGGATAATGGCCTACTATCTTCCGGTACTTCCACTCCTTACC
Organism: Anabrus simplex; assembly: GCF_040414725.1. Classification (NCBI taxonomy): domain Eukaryota; kingdom Metazoa; phylum Arthropoda; class Insecta; order Orthoptera; family Tettigoniidae; genus Anabrus; species Anabrus simplex. The sequence goes on along the minus strand of NC_090270.1, from coordinate 23,886,021 downwards.
GACTTGTGCACTGAGTTCTCCAATGAGTATGATGGAATGGTGGGAGGGGATCTTATCTAGAGTTTCTTCTAAGGTGACCCATCATTGTTCTACATTTTCCAGGTTTGAACGGTTTGTGTTATTCGTGGGTGAGTGGAAATTTACGATTGTGTATGCTCTGTTACGGGACCTGAAGGATATCGGGGAGGTCTTTCCGTTAGGTGAAGTGAAATCTAAAATATGGCCAACCATCTTGTGGTATACCGCAAACCCAGTACCAAATTGTGGGAGTGTCTTGATAACTCTTTCACCAGGTTTCCCCTTGTAGATTCTGTACACTCCCGAATCTATTGTATCCTCATCGGTAAACCGAGTCTCTTGTAGTGCTGCTATCATAAACTTTTACTTTTTCAGCACGTCAAGCGTTTGTTTGAGCTTACCTACCTTCAGTAGGGAATTCATGTTTATTGTAATAAAGTGTTTGGTGTTTCTCTTTGGCTGTCGTTTAACATAATTAGACAGCAGTGGGAAGCATGAAGGTGCAGGTTCCCCAGAATCCGATGACCTGCTTGCCCCAGATTGTGTGGGGATGGATTGTTTACCACCTGGGGTACATTTCTGAATATTCGTTGTCTCCATGTTTCGAGTATTACGACAGTCGTAATGGTGGTTACCTAAAAGGTAACGGGTTTTTAACTATCAAGGTTGTAAGCCTTGAAGCCACCAGCACTGATCGGCTCACCGACCCAGTTTCCCGCTGGGATTGGTTACCCAACCTTCCGCTGGGTTGCTCGGATTAAGGTTTACATGCTGGAGTTGGAATGAAAGAGGCTAAGTTGGGTTCTCTTGCTGAACCCAATATGTCATAGTTGCAGATGACAAGGAACGACGTTTTTTACTCCCATTTTCCCAGAGCCATGTCACGACAAAAACCACATGGACTCCTCCCAGGTTAATTCCTGGGACCTTTGTTCATTTATTACTATAATATGGAGAAATGTATTTGAACACCGTTATTGTATTGATATTTTCCAGATTATTTCTGTTCACCTAAAGAATCCCTGGCGTTCTATATATCATAGCCTTCTCTATGTGTTTCAGAAACCACGCGGTTATGACACCTTATACGAAATTGTACATACATACTAAAACTACGTAAACGATGCAACTTAAGCAGCGTGAACGTTTTTGTACTGGGAGTTAAATAACTATTATAACCAGACTAGGCCGTATGACTTGGGAACTTTTTTTTTTTTTTACTTTTTACCACAGTTTGCATATTATGCATTATAAAAGAGTGTGTAAATGGAGGCGAAGATCATTATTAATGAATCCACTCTGTAATTATATTTTAGAAACTTCTATTGTTTACGGAGTTTTAATTTATTATTGAATGACAATCAGAGTGAAGGACAAATTATATGAAGTCATAAATCATAGCATGTCACTTCAAATGAGTCACTTTCATAGATGACAATGAATGCTACTCTACCACGATGTTCAATCTTTTGAGGTACGGGGAAATGAATGAAAAAGTTGGTCGTAATGATGTAGAGTTGTGTTGTAACAAGCTCGCTGCTAAATGACTCTAATGGCACAAGTCGTTGTTAGTTTTTGAATCTAGTCGGAGCATAAAACATTATTTTGCTGGCTAATTTATTTTGTAATTAATTAATATGACAGCGTGGTGATGACAGGCTGCGCTGTTTTGTCAGACCAAGGTGAGTGCAAGACAAACACGCCGGCGATGAAGTTTCTTGTCGTGGTGACGAACTACCTTGCGTGTTTGTCAAGTTAGAACGTGAATGCAATTATCTGGAAGTATATAATGAATGAGCGCTTTTAAACACACTAATTATAATTTAATTGTAAAAGTTTAACCCTTTGTGTCCTGTTGGATTCGTTTGTTGTTGAGACTTCATTGAATGAGCATAGGCCAACCCTTAATCAATAAGTAAGGGAAGGTCAAATTTGACTGCTATTTCTTCAGCCACGAACGTGATTAATTTCTTAAGGAAGAGTACAAATACGAAGCATTATTTCCCTTAACTTTAATCATAAAAGAAAATGGAAGAGTTCCATCCCATCGAAGAGCGAAGATATCGGCAAAAGAAAGCGAAGGATCACAAAGGAGTCACAAATATTACACAGTGTGGACCGAAAGAGAACACCAGTTGCGTAAAGGAGGTCGGACGTTAGGAGCCTGAACAAGTAAGCTGAAGCAATGGCAGACTCAGCTAGGGGGCCACGCTCACCACCAAGCCATGGTCCTCAAGATGAGAGCCGTGAATGACGAGATCGGCAGTAGTCGCGTCATCGGCTAGTACAGTGGTATACCATTAGGGGCACGTAGGGTTGTCTCAAGGAGTGCGCAATTCTATCGTAGCTTCTAACTGTTAACAGTAAGCCGTTTAGAAAACAGTCGGGCCAGCTCATTTTCAATAAAATCTTGTTTCGATTTAGTGTTTTTTATCCCACTACATCATCATCATCATCATCATCTAGGTATTCTGCCTTATGGCAGGTCTTGTCATGGGATGAACCTCTTCCACTGTTGCCTGTCCTGCGCCAAGTTTTTCATGTCCGAATATTTATTTCCTTGGATATTATCCAACATTTGATATTTTTTCCTTCCTCTTCCTCCTTCGCCTTTCACCATTCCTTCTATTCCTTCTTTCAGTAAACAGTCCCTCCTCAAACAATGTCCGAACCAGTTCATTTTTCTCCTTTTAATGATTTGTAACATACTTCGTTCTTCTCCAACTCTTCGTAATATCTCCTCATTCCCTACCCGGTCTTCCCATTTCACTTGTTCTATTCTCCTCCATCTTTCTCTCATCTTTCTTTCTCAGTGTCCAAGTCTCTGCGCCATACACCGCTATGCTCCAAATGTAACACTTAGCAAGTCTTTTCCTCAAATCTTTGTTTAGTGGTCCACAAAAATAATTTTGATTTCTTCTTAAAGGCTTCTTTTGCTATGGCAATTCTTTTCTTAATTTCTGTTGTGCAATACATATCATCTCCGATCATACTTCCCAAATACTTGAAGTTACTGACTTGTCTATTTCTTCTCCCCCTATACTAATATTACAACTTCTACCTTTTCCTCCAATTATCATCTAAAATATGTCTCAGTGTACCTCTCGACGGCTTGGTGTGTAAAAAAATGTTTACTTATGTTGCATTCGTCTTTTCATAATTTTTTGATTCGAAATCCACTCATTCACTTCAATGTTTTCAGTAGCAGTGTTTATAGTAGACCCTACGATAGTGTTTGTTGCATTAATACGTAATAGGCCTACTCGTATAAATCGTTGTTAGGCAACGAAAACCTTGTAATTCCTCTCACAAGAAAACCACGTTTCTCCGTCTGCCTTTTCAAGGCTTGCCGCTTTGCCTGAGAAAGGAACACAGGATCCAATGGTCGAATAATGTTGCTATCGTTAAGCAATGAAAATGGCAGGAGCAATTCTGCTGTAACTGCTGACAGCTCAGTTTTGGGTTTTTTCTGTAAACTTTACTCCGAAGGGGTTAGCAGCTTGCCTGTGGTTTCATTCCTTAAATCATCCGCACCTCACACCAGGGACCTTCAGCAAGCACCCTCTGTGGGTGGGGGCGGTAGAATAACACCCACGGTATCCCCAGCCTGTCATAAGAGGCGACTGAAAGGAGCCCCAGGGGCTCTCAGCTTGGGAGCGTGAGTTTGCGACCATGAGGCCCTTAGCTGAGTCCTGGCATTGCTTACACTTACTTGTGCCAGGCTCCTCAATTTCATGTATCCTACCAGATCTCCCGTGGTCAACACTTGTTCTTTTCCGACCCCAACGCTATTAGGTTGCGAGGTATAGGGAGTCTTACATTTCCACGCCCTTCGTGGCCCCTGTCTTTCTTTGGCCGATATCTTCAGTTTTTCAAGCGTCGGACCCCTTCCATTTCTTTTATCTAGAGGATAGTTGTCCAATTATACTTCCTCTTAAAACAATAATTAACACCACCACCACCACTTTGAGCAAGCGAGATACGCTGTGAAAGATGATTATAGTTAATATTATTTGGTATCCAGCAACAATGATTTGTTATTTCTGGTATAATCGCAAAATGCTCTTACTTCGGGGCTACGAAGGTAAAACAATTGCATTCTGGGGGTACGCCAACCAAAAAGTGTGAATACCACTGGGCTAGTATGAATTCCAGTGTTTCCTGCAGGCCAAGCCTCCGTCTTAGGCCAGAGAGATCGGCACACTCTGTGAGGATGTGGGCCACGGTGAAGTCGGCACCACAAGAACACACTGGGGGGGTTAGGAGATAAGAGTGCGCGGATCGTCCATGACCTATCCACAGCCTACACAATACTATGACCTCTCTCCGTGAAGGTCGGAAAGAGGACCGCCACACGGTGGTCGTCTTCTTAATTGATCTCATCTTGTTGAGAGTTCGGATAGCTAGCCACTCCGATTCCCAGAACGAGAAGCTGGTTACACGTAGCTGAGAACAAATATTCCTAGCTGGTACGTGCACAGGTCTTGGAGGTAAAAGTACCGCTTCCTTTGCAGCTTCATCCGCACCTTCATTTCCCGCAAACCCAACGCGGCTTGGAAGCCACGCGAAAGTGATTCTGGTACCAGCATCACTTAACCTGGCTAGAAGGTGCTGTACTAGTGGACGTTGCGAGAAACAGGTGTCAATAGACTGCAAGGCGGGAGACTAAAGCGGGACTCATGGGCTTCCATCTTGGGAGCACGGTTCCCCTAGCTGAGTCTGGCATTGTTTCCACTTACTTGTGGTAGGCTCCTTGCCTTCTTCTTTCCTATCCTCTACGACCTTCCTTGGTCAATTCTTGTCCTCTTCCAACTGCCCTTCCGAGATTAACTTATTTACCATTTATTGGTCATGTCTTTCATCAAATGAGGTCTATAGAAAAACTGAAGTCACAAGATACAAGTGATCACACAGCTGTTTTAATCATAGTTAGAAATAAATGTGATGGAAAGAAATGTTATCATTATTACTATTTAGCGTATGGCATAAAATATACATGTACGTAATTAAATATGGTACAATAACAAGAAAACATAATCATAACGAAATGTCCAGTCCTTCTATCTACTCTAACACTCCCTTTGATGGGATGAAGAAATCAGCCCAGCTACCCGAGTAGGCTCTTAGTTCGCATCTGTCGACGATGTGAGGGATGGTTTGCCGTGGAGCACCACAGTCGCATTCTGGTGACGTTAAGCAGTTCAACTTGTAGAGTGATTCCATGCATTTTCCATGGCCTATCCGAATTGTGTTAAGAGTGGCCCACTGTCTGCGTGGTAGATGGGATCCACTAGCAATTTTCGCACCAGAAAGATGTTGTGTAGGGACAAGTCTGTTGAAGTTTCCCAGTGGTCTTTCCAAACTTTCACAGCGTCGAAGTTTTTGCTAGCCATGTTAGCAGCATCTTGCAAAGGTGGATGGCGTAACTTCAATCTTTGAAGATTAAGTGCAGGGATGTCTTCTTGTACGGGTAGTTGGAGGTTTCTGCAGATTTTATAATGCTCTCTTAAGAGGGCATTCGATCTGCGCAGATCAGGTGGCAGCGGGAGTCAATGGGTTGGTCTGGATCTGATTGTGCCTGAGGCGCATACTGTTGTTCAGCTGTGTGTCAATATATCGGGTATAAGGGTTGTTAAGCCATACAGGAGAGTAATATTCTGCACTGGAGTAAACGAGACCAAGGGCTGAATGACGTTTCAGTTTCTGAAGAATGTTGTTCCGAGTTTTCAGTTTCTTAGATAAGTTCAATACATGTCGATGTCGCTTGAATGGTAGAGTGCGATCTAAGGTTACACCTAAATATTTGGGGAACCAGTTATAAACTCTGTTACAGAAGCTTGTGTTCAATTTTGTGTTAGCCATCCGGTTATGTAAGTGAAAGCATGATACTTCAGTTTTACTTGCACTAGGACTGAGGCTCCATTTCTTGAAATAGACCTCTAGAGTGACAGGTCAATTGGTAGGATTTCTTCGATTTACATGAGATCTTGAAGTTGTGAGACTAGTACAAGATCATCACCATAACAGAATTTCCTGTAATTTTTAAAAATATTGTAGAAGTAAGATTATGAAGCTGCTCACGTCCGTAGGTTAAACCTTAAAGTACCCTGCATGTGACCCCTGGGTGGTGCTAAGCGAGCAACAATATTCTGGTAGCCAGCCTATCTGAAAAGATCTCCTGGCTACCGTATGATGTCAAGAAATATTGTAAAAGTAGGATTATGAAGCAGTACCGTATTGTTGATAAGAGAAGCATGAGGGAGGTTTTAACGAAACGTAATTAAGAACTGTGGAAATGGTAAATAATAATGTGAAGAGCCTATGGGATGGGTTGAAAGTGTGAAACCTGGTCTGTAGGGGAAGTCAGTGTAATTTGGACCGATAATATTTTTGATATTTGCAAGTCTGGTCACTCTCTGCTAAGGCTGGGACAGATACAACGCAACCTTTTTAACGCAACCGTTTCCGGAACACAACCGTTGTCGAATAAAACCGTTGCGAGAAAATAACAGTTGCAGTTGCGTTCTGCTGCTGCGTTCTTCGCCAGCACCGATCAAGTGGCGTTTCAAGTTTCACAACCGATACGTATACAAAACTGCCTTCCGCAATCATTGCGTTTCTTGACACTGGAGTTTTCCAGTGTAACTCACAGGTGAGATAGGCCGTTCTGGAGGGCTGTCCTGTTATTGAATGATGCGCCTGACGTCACCGAGAGCCATAATAGACAATGCTACCCCAGGTCTATGGCTTGAGTGTTGTAAGGTGCAGTTAATTGAGTATTTTTAGAATTAATCGTGTTAGTTATTCTAATAGCCTCCATTCAGTCATGAAATACAGAACTAGTGGATCTTTAGATGCCGTGACATTTGTAATTTAAAACTAATACGAAAACATAACATGACTTCAAATCCGACTCTGTAATGACAGACACACTCACAAAGGCGATCGTGAGTTGAGAATCAGCCTTTTACGAACAACTAAAAACATAGGTATTAATCAAGGCATAATACTGCCCCAGTTTAAAGAAGTAAGAGAACTACGAGCATTATTCCACCTCCAGGTCGCAGAAATTACAGTAATTTAAGATTATTTTATTATGGATTTGTAAATTTTGTTGATATTCGGATACATATATTTGAATTTCTGTTATGTACGGTAGTAGATTTTCAAGCACACGGTAATTCTAAATTCTTCTAACCCACATTTCCAGTAGTCTGAATAGGTAACAATGTATAGTAGTAGGTTAGAAGAGCGTTAGAAACAACAAAGTTATATTACTACTGTCGACCAAACTATTATGCTCATTCAAATGTTGTTTATGATATAACCAGTAAGCCTATAAAAATCCAATTGAACCATAATTTTCCTCGTTTTATTTTACGTTAGTCACGAACGTTTGGAATTTTAAACTTGTACTTTAGTAATTTTATGTCAAATGGAATCCAGGAAGTGCCCGTTTTTAAACGTGTTTCAACAATACAAGTAAAAAAAAATGATTTCTCAAAACACGTCATCAGATCAAATCCAAATTTTAATATAATATACAATGTAATGTTTTATACAGTAACTTTTTTTATAAATTTAAGAATTGTATGTTGCCAAGGAAAAAAGCTGTTATCAATTTTGTAAGACAACTTTTTTCTCGGCTCAGTGTGGTTAGAAAACTACATTCTTGGTCGCGTTGTAATCTTTATATATCCAATGGTTATGCTGTATGACTGTGAAATTCGTAAATGAATTAAATTATTTTATGCCAGTTTGTATTTATATTGGATATAATGATGTACATCACTGACTGACCGGTACAAGGGAAGATGTGAGGCGTTGCCGCGCACTCCCTCACTTGTTCGGTAGGAGTAAGTTATTTTGCAACCGTTTTATACAACGGTTGTCTGCGCGCAACTGTTTTGCCCAGCACTACGCAAGACAGCCGAGGGTAGCTTTCTTCCTGGAAGTTGTTTTCCTAATGGACTTAAGGTTGAAGGGGAAAGAGGAAAACTTACATTCCTTGTAAGCGTATACGGTAACAAGTGAGTGTACTGTGAAGTAGTTATTTCAGCCAAGAGGGTGTTTAGCTCTCACAAGTACTGCTGAGTATCTAAGTAAGTTTTAACATAGTTTCATTCATAAATGTTAAATACTTTGCATACTATTTAGTTTTGTTTAGATCTTTGCATGTCGTGTAACTTGGACTGCCCGACGGTGTGTAATTTGGACCGCTGAAACAATTGTAATCATTACGTTTCGTCATAGTTTTACTGGTGATTCTAAAAGAAGATGTTTTATAATATGAGGGTGGCCTGCCTCTTACCCGGGGGCTCTGGGTTCGATTCCCGACCAGATTAGGGATTTTTACCCGGATCTGAAGGCTGGTTCGAGGTCCACTCAGCCTAAGTGATTACAATTGAGGAGCTATATGACGGTGAAATGGTGGCCCCAGTCTAGAAAGACAAGAATAACGGCTAAGAGGATTCGTCGTGCTGACCATATGACACCTCGTAAACTGCAGGCGTTCGGAATGAGCAACGGTCGAAAAATGTTTAGTACAAACGAAAGTAAAAATCCAAACAGTTTGCATTGTATGTCACAGGTATTATGATGACTGAATTCAGTGCAAAAAAATGGGCTCATGAAAACTGCGCCAAAATTCAGGATGAATTGTTTTATCATTGTCCTACATTCCAAATGTGATGACCACAATTCATTGCGCCGTATTTTAGTGCTTAGTATTTTATAATAAATACATTAAATAACCTGTAAATGTTCATATTTATCGATCCAAATTACACGATCACCTGGTCCAACTTACCCGCTATCGGTCCAAATTACACGATAACAAAATTACCAAATTACTCATTTTTTGCATTTAAACAAATTCTAAAGATAATACGTACTAACATTTATTTTCACCAAATCATTTGATAAGTTGATAAGCAAAACAAAGCAAAGTCATCTCCATACAGGCCATGAACGCGCTTGGAGGGGTGGAATGTAAAGGCTTCCACTATTCGTAACCTCGGCACGTGATGGGGTAGAGTAGCTGTAAGCCCGGCCGCCTTTGCCCCCAGGAATTAACCTAGTACTCATTTTTCGTGAAGGCTGAGGGAACCTCAGGGCTATATGCACCTCCGGAATTCGGAATCTCGTTTCTTAAATTTTTCGAGTTCCTGACGGGGATTCGAACCTACATTCTTCCGGGCGAACCAAGCACGTCTTTACCACCTCGGCCAGGCAGCCCCTAAATCATTTGATACATTGTACTAATTACCGTGTATAAAATTTGAGAAATGTTCTTCACGGTCAAGACAGTTATGGACGTTTTAAGTTACGTGGTCCAAATTACACGGACTTCGCCTAACATTAAACATGATATGGAGTGGTAAAACCCGCTATATTATAACAGAGGACTACAGAGATTAAGTGAGAAGCTTTTCTTTAAGGCTATTTCATCCCTTAATCCAGGGCCACTCAGGGTGCATGCACCAGAGCATTGCGCGCTGCACGGTGCAAAAGACGACGTCGCGTGGTTGACCAGAGTGCAAACCCCCACTCCTCGATTTGGAACAATAGGGCTGTCTCTCTCTTTCCCCACGCCTGTCTCCCTCTTCCTCACTTGCTCCGTAGCGCTCCAAATCCGAGCCGAGTTGAGCCGAGGTTAGCTGAGTAGCCCAGAGACGAAGCGCTGGTCCGAGTCGAGCCGAGTGCGACTGATGCACTGTACACAGGACCTCTGCGGCTCAGTTTGCCCGCGTCAGATTTAGGGCGTTTGAGAGGCCCTGCCTTAATCCTTCGCATAGTCAATTCATTGAATCCTGCATTTAAATATCGACAGGACCCTGTGACGCGTGTGTAGGACAGTGCTTGACAGATAACGCATTAACATACGTCCACACCGGGGCTGATGAAAGAAATAATGTTGTCCTTTAAAACAACAATGAATCCCCGCTGTGGATGGGGGCGGTAGAATACACCCACGGTATCCTCTGCGTGCCGTAAGAAGCTAGTGAAACGGACCCCAGGAGCTAACTTAGGAACGTGGGTTGGCGACCACGGGGCCCTTAGCTGAATCTTGACATTGCTTCCACTTACTTGTGCCAGGCTACTCACTTTCATCTATCCTATCTGACCTCCATTGGCCAACTCTTGTTCTTTTCCGACCCCGACGGTATTAGGTTTCCGAGGCCGAGGAAGTCTTTCATTTTCACGCCCTTCGTGGCCCTCGTCTTTCTTTTAGCGATATCTTCATTTTTCGTGGGATCCCTCTCTGATTAGTGTTACTAGAGGACTTCCCCTTTAAACAATAATCACCACCACCACTCACTCAGTCAACGACTTTCACACTTACAAGGTAGGCTATACATTATTAAAATTTATGTGAGGTTGCAACATCAATAGCAATTTCTTTACGATGGGATTTTAAAAGACGAGCAGCGCTATTCTCATACCAGCTGACTAACACCACCCGCGCGCCAGCCAACAGACAACAAGCGTCAACCTAAGGTGCGGTTTCCTATGTGCAGCGGCCGCATGCGTCTGCTGCCGACCGCTGCTGCATCCATCCCTTCCCTGACTCCTAGGCTGCGTTCACAAAATACGACTCCGAGTAGAGTTGGAGTAGAGTAGAGTATCGCGGAGTAAATGGTAAAGTTAACTCTGAGTAACGGTATTTTGTGAACACTTCGAGTGAATACAGAGTAACAGAATATGGCTAATCAATTAAGGAGGTTATTTGTTTTACCATAACCTCATTTGCGAGGAATTTAATGTCTAATTTCCAGGCGAGTTTCTTCATAGCAGCGTGCTATATGAGTTATTACTACTTTCCTCACCAAGTTGTGCCTTAAAACACTATCCGTTATTCTTTACCTCGTAGGAACAATCTGATTACATTGATGATGAATACCAAAACATCGGTTCCGCACTGGTGCACGACAAGCCATTTAGGACAACTTAACTGTAAAGATTATGTTGTTAACAACTAGGACGAAACTGAATTTAAACAACATTTCCGATTGCCGGATCAGCATTCGAACATCTACTCAGAGTCATTGGCCCTAAACTTTCTAAATCCAAAATCGGGAAACGAGGGAGACCATTGCAAGACCCAAAACAAAACAAAATTCTGGTTGTAATTTGGCTTTTAGCACCTGATTCGTACAGATCGGTTTCGTGAGAATTATAAATGCACTGTGTGGTATTTCTGATCGTATAATTAAATGGTCTCATTCAGAAGGTCATCTAAAATATTAAAAAGTTAGGTTGCATTTTCCCAAGGAAATCTCATAAAGTTGAGGTTAATAAATCAGCTGCTCATTCATAACATGGGTATTCTTATAAAAATGCAATCATGTTATTTCCGCCGATTATTAAAATTGGCACGGTGCCTATTTTTCCTGTTTTAAACGAAAATATCCCCTTCTTTATTCAATACATAACGCCCTTCTTTGTCAACAACTAGAAAATAATTTGAATTTATTGCCATGTCAATATAGTCGCAGTTAATATTTTTCACCGCTACCATTGAATGCATTACTGCGCATGTCGAGTTAAATCTACCCACCTATTTACGCAGAGTAAAAAGAGTATACTCTAAGTTAACTCGAAAGCATTTTCTGAACGCCTTGTAGAGTTAACTCTACTTTATGAACGGATAGAGGTAACTCCGAGTTTACTCGGAGTTGGAGAGTAGTATTTTGTGAACGCAACCCTACAATGGAATGCTGTAGGACTGGTTTCCTTCATGCAGCTCCTAGAAACCATCGCAGTAGACGCAGGCGGTGCTGAGTACACTAGTCGGGTGCAGCGGCCGCGTGCGTGTATTATCTCATGATGAGCTTTTCTAAAGACGAAGAGGCCAGATTTATTGAGTTTGTTTCCGGAAGACGGGAACTATATGACTGCTCCCATCAGGAATATAAAAATATTGTGCTCCGAGACAAAATCTAGGAAGAAATAGCCTCCAATTTCAATGATAAAACAGGTGAGTGATTATTTTTAACTGCCCCACGGTTTCATTTTTATGAAATGTTTACACAACGTATTTACAAAAGTTTTAAAGTCACATAGCATTTTATGAATAGTGGGGAAACAAAAATTAGTATATTATTTGCTCTTGAATGGATATTAAAAAAACACTATATTTATTTTAACATCTCATTTTAATTAATGACTCATATGCTTATAATAAATATAAAAATTACAAATAATCATACCGTACAATGGAAACATTGCTTTGTGAATACCAATTGATATGAATATTCTCTATTTTGCATTATTTTGACAGTGTTTACATAATTTCACAACTGCTTAAAATATTGAAATGGAACACGTTTATACAAGCGGAAAAGTGCGTTATGTACAAAACATATATACAGATGAAGGCGGAGTTCCAAGGAACCGATTTTGCTTTCCGATAGATTTGTTTCTGCATTGTATTCGGAAAAAAACGGAAAATTATGAAAGAAAATATTAACAACATATCAATATCTATTCTTGAATGCCACTCGAATATATTGACCGATGTATGCAAGTGATCCACGGATTTCAATAATAATAATAATAATAATAATAATAATAATAATAATAATAATAATAATAATAATAATAATAATAATAATTCACAACACTACACATCCACGCACTTGGTTTTTCTTTCTTGTTGTGAATACACCCGTGAACTGTGTACGATAATTTAAAAAGTTTGGGAGAGTGAGGATTGGTTTGCGTCACTTTTGCACCGAAGTTCGTGTATATGATCATGGTTTGAACATAATGTGGCAGTCATGGCTAGGATTTGCTCGTACAGTACAACACAGAATTCAAGTGATTTCATTGCCACAATAATTTTATCCGCATTATACAATAATATTCTCCGTAAATAAAATCGTTTCCACTCACGTGTTATGCAGATTCCACTTTACTCAAATTTCATAACGCAATAAAGACTGTTATAATCAGAGGGACTGTGAAACGTTTCCACTTCGGACAAGCTTTCGTCTTGAAGAGGTTTTACTGTATAGTGAAGAATATAGCTGTCCATACCAAATCCCTGGTCTAATTATGTGCCTTGAATTGCTCTCTCTTGCCATTCAACTTTACCTTCTGCTACAAAAAATTCCATGAAAGAATCTCGAACCTGGAATCCTTCTGCCAGGACGAATCCTCCATTTCTACTAAGAGGTGTCATGTTCCTCACAACTGTTTCACTGTTTTCTGTCAGAATTGATTGACAATCTTCCCTAATTAAATTGTGGAGGCAGCATGCAGCTAATACTAACTTGTCACAGGTTTCAGGTTTAACTCCGAATGGGGAGTAAAACAATCTGAAAACTTCACATAGTAAACCAAAAGCATTCTCAGAAACACGCCTGGCTCTGCATAGACGATAATTGAAAATTGCCTTTTCAAAATTTTCCTTTGCCTGGGACCTATTAAATGGTTTCAGAATGTTCTTGTGAAGCCTGAATGCTTCATCCCCAACAATTGCATGTGGCAGAACCCTCTCAGAACCTGGCAAATTTGCTTCTGGTGGAAAGTCGAAGTTGTTCGAATACAACTTTTTGCCCATATTCGACTTGGCAAATATTCCACTATCACCTTCTTTTCCATACGATCCGACGTCAACTGCAACGAACTTGTAATTCGCGTCCACGATTGCCAAAAGAACAATGGAGAAAAAGTTCTTGTAATTGAAGAACAGAGACCCGCTCTTCGAAGGGCATACAATCCGGATATGTTCCCCGTCAATTGCTCCGACACAATTAGGAAATTGCCATCTTTCCAAAAATTCAGTGGCCTTCCATTTCCAAATACTTTCTGTTGGTGGCGGCATCAGGACGTTGAGCAGTCTTGTACAAATAGCAGAAACAACCTATTTAACTATTAAACTTATGTAACTATGAGAAATTCTAAAAGCGTACTTCAGGGAATGGAAGGCTTCTCCTGTTGCTAAGTACCTGCAAAAGAGGATACCATTACAGTATAGGTGCTTTATTAATTTTTATTATTATTATGAATTCAAATACATTTAATGTAATTGGAAAATATAATTGAATAGGTAATAAAAGTAAAGGCTCATAAATAAGAATTACAATCACACATGATATGAAACGAAAATTACGGAAATTTTTTATTAAGCACGCAAAGAGGTTACCGGTATGCAGTATTATTTATTGCTTTATAGGTGAATTCTGCAAGAAGAGGTGGCGATCCATTCGAGATACCTGGAAGAGGCAGAACAAGGAGGAGAAGCTTGGAACGGGATCAGGGGCACAGGCAAAGCGGAAGTGGCCTTTGGCTCCATTTCTCGATTTTTTTAAATTTGTGGAGTCGGAAAGGACGACTGTTGGAAGCATTGAGGCTGCAGATTCCCAAGATATGGAAGAAATGGCAAGGCCATTCCAAGATGATGTGCAATCTGCACCAAACGAAGATCCGTCTCTTGAAACACCGAGCAGCGGCAAAAACAAAAGAAAACGGCCAAGAACTGAGAGTAGTTTTGAGAACTTTTTCGACCAATCGCGTAAAGAAAGGCTGCAGTTACTGGAGTCTATTAACAATGTGCAAAAGGATGACGAAATAGACCTCTTTTATAAAAGTTTGGCTTTGTCAGTAAAAGAACTGCCAGACTATTTACAGTCTGAAGCCAAGTTGCGCCATCTTCAAGTAGTGATGGAGCTGGAGACTAAAGCTAGGGCACCTACCAATAATGGTGTTATTGTATTCCCTTCAACGAGTCAATAATATTTTTGTTCAGTTTTAATATGCTAATTTCATTATTTACCATATCATTCCAACTCCTGTCAAAGCAATGAAATATAAATCTAAAATAAGTCATCACCAGACATAATTAATTCACAAATTATTGTCATATAACTGTATAAATTAACCACTCATTGAGATATAAAGTCGATTTTATTTTTTATGAACATGTCTAATATTGAATATTCTATTAATAAAAGCAGATAATATTGGAGTAATTGCGTGTGGTGGTGACTTTTGAAATAATGTATTCTCTTATTAAAATTTCTTACCTCAGGGTCAGCAAGTTCCTCTTCTCGTGAAATTACTCTTCTCACTCTTCTAGACGGAAGTTTCTGTATGTCACTTTTAATTGCAGACAATACAAATTGAAACTGATATCTCGTTAATCGAAAAAAATTATGAAACTTTATTTCATCGTCCAGCAGGTGCTTGGAAATTAAATTGGAATGATATCCTTCCTCGTTTCTCCTTAAATACATAGTATCTACCTTCTTCCTTCTTTTTCTTTCTGTTTCCATCATGATACTGTCTTCCATTTCATGTTGTTTTAAAATGTACAGCCAAGCTTGTGTCACAACACTCGCCATTGCACGAGTAGACTGGCCCTTCTGAGGCGCGCGCACCAACTGCACGATGGAAACTGCCAAGGCCATGCGTCCAACGCATGCGCCCCCTGCATGCAGCAATCGCAAGCGATGGCTGCACATAGGAAACCGCACCTTTAACCCAGGCCGTCCTCGCCTCACGTACTTTGCTGCTGCTGCCTGAAGAGTTAGTGAAAACCTAAAAACATTAACTTTTTATAAACTTAATTTTAAATTGAAGGTCAGGCCAAAATGGTATGGGCATAATTTGCTTAAAATGGTCTACTCTACCGCCAGTTTGACGAACTTCCTTTATTTCAATTACACTCTTAATAAGAACCAAGACTTGTCAGTGATTATAAGTATATGGTATTAACGAATGAGCTCTCCTGATTCAAAAAAGTGAGGAGTAGTTGTAGGATGAATAACTTCAGACAATGGGGAGCAACAGATGAGGGAAGTGTTCTGAAATTATAAACTATTAACAATGGAATCGTTTTAATAACATTGAGAATTGTAGTAATTGCGACTTCACAATTCACCACTAATTCTAATATACCTCATCTTCACCATATAATTACAGACATATTCCAATAACAGCAATAAACTATGATTTGTCAACATCAACAAAATAGGAAGGTTTTATCAGACGGATTCTTGCGCTCTTCGGTACTCAAAGACACTGCCTCTCTCGACGAACCGGGCAGAGGAATCCTTACGCTCTTTCGTGTCTTGATCGCGTTGCTCAGGATCACCGTAGCCTCCTCCCCCGGGCGTCAGCAACTGGAACACGTCCTGGAACAACACAGCACAGTGAGACGTCGACAAGGAAACAACAATAATAATAAATGATGGCTTGCATACACAAGCGATGTCTTACATGAAATTTGAAGCAGAAATATTACACTACAATCATGCATCTGTAAGCCCTGCCACTAAACAGAAAAGGCTTGATTGAAAAACTGGAAGTCAGAGAGAGAATTGTCAGGAAGATCCTAGGTCAGGTACTGGAAGATGTGGAATACCGTAGGCATCACAATTCAGAACTGTACTCCCTGACAGTGTGTGCCAGGAAATGGAACGTACTTTTCCATTACAGTCGTCCGGAAAGACTGTCTCCCAGCAGACTGGCCAGCAGCCTATTCACCTTCTGGCGAAACAAGAAAGTTTCTACCGCCTGGATTGCAAAGACTGAGAAGGACATACAAAAACTTGGGTTGACAGACAGAAACTTAAGAAAGTCCGTGGTTTTCAGGAAAAACACTGAAGAAAGAAAGGAATTACACCGGAAGAAGAAGTGTAGCGTCCAGATGTTTACTCAGTTATAGGTTATAATGTAAACTAGGTTATTATGTGTCTACTGGTCCGCTCTTCTTACAGTCTCCCATTTCTGCAATAAAATCTTTTACAAAATTTTATTGTGACATTTGGTGTAACGACCACGGGCCCCGAGATGAGTCCGGCATTGGTGCCACTTACTTGTGTCAGGCACCGCCTGTAATTCCTACCGTGCGACCTCCCTCTCGAGTGTCCAATGGGCATAATCTATACATTGTCCGACTCGTTGGCTGAACGGTCAGCGTACTGGCCTTCGGTTCAGAGGGTCCCGGGTTCGATTCCCGGCCGGGTCGGGGATTTTAACCTTAATTGGTTAATTCCAATGGCACGGGGGCTGTGTGTATGTGTTGTCTTCATCATCATTTCATCCTCATCACGACGCGCAGGTCACCCACGGGTGTCAAATAGAAAGACCTGCACCTGGCGAGCCGAACCCGTCCTGGGATATCCCGGCACTAAAAGCCATACACATTTCATTTCATCCATACATTTATGCATCTGATGAGAAGGTGCTAAATACCGTCTACAAGAGCGTGTCAAAACATATATATTGGCGGGCCACCTTCATATAACACTTTAATCCTGGCTCATAAGTCCGTACGTAGAACGGGTACCTTGATAATAGTTAAAATTAACCTGATAAAATATTAAAAGCAAGTAACATTACAATACGATGCACTCTGTTTTGAACGACCGTAGATCAGTAGTATGAGGAACTGTGACTCCGAGATATAGCAGTGTCTCAACAAGCTTAATATTACATAAAACAGTGATATCAGCTGGGGCATAATATCCGACAATCTAGGAAGTAGTTCCGTGAGCAGAAATCCAAGACATGCAGTTCCCTACCTCAGAAGGGCAAAGGGATTATCCGTACAAAACAAAAAAGTACTACAGCCAATTTCTGAGTAAATAGACCGGAGTGTTTGACAAGAGTGAATGGAGGGAGGCAATTATAATATCGGGAAACATGGGCGCTGCAAGAGCCATTCCGGGCGAATGTCGTATGCACTGCAGACATTGTCTCAGTGAGAAAGAAACCCTTGGTCACGTCTTGGAATTTTGTTGTTTTGTTTTTGTTCATCGAGCTGACGTTCCTGCGTGCCTGTGAGAATGGGGTCCTACTTAAAACTGAAGACGACACAAACAGCCAGTCCCATATCCAGAGGAAATAACCTATAAAAGTTAAAATCCCCGCACCACCGGGAATCGAACCCGAGACCCCATGAACCAAAGGCCAGTTAGCCATGGACGCTCACATGGTGAAATCATCCGCAATTCCAGACACCACCAAAAACGTTTCCTGGTACCCGAAGCTCTGCGCAAGAAGAAATATTCCGTTTTTGAGGAAATTCATGGAATGCCTTCCGAAACAACCGAGGAAGGATAATCGACCCGACGATGAGAATAGAGACCCACGTGGAACAACCAGCTGAGGTCCACAAAGAGAACTGTAGCATACCATACCATAAAGTACAATAAATAATAGTAATGATACTGGCTTTACATCCCACTAACTACTTTTACGGTTTCCGGAGACGCCGAGGTGCCCAAAATGTAGTCCCGCAGGAGTTCTTCTACGTGCCAGTAAATCTACCGACACGAGGCTGACGTATTTGAGCACCTTCGAATACCACCGGATTGAGGCAGGATCGAACTTGCCAAGCTGGGGTCAGAAAGCTAGCGCTTCAACCGTCTGAGCCACTAAGCCCGGCACCATAAAGTACCGGTTGGCTGATATTTCAGTCATTAGTCTCATGGTCGGAGCTAGAACTATCATTTCTAACCTTTCCATCCAGTTCTGCAGATAGTTCGGCCTGGGATCACTTACATTTAACACATCAGCATTTACGTAAAACTCTTTTATTAAGAATCTTTCAAGGGCAAGTTTCTGTTTTATATGGAACACAATAAATCAGTCAGTCAGAAGGCAATGCTGTTAAGACGTTCGTAGTTGCTCCATGGTGTTCATCGCCATACTACGGAACCACTTACACGGTTCAGTCCCTCGATCGTGAGCTTGGCCTGCTAGAAAAATTTGAATTTAGCTACGTAATTCAATAAATTTTTAATGCTGCATTTCCTATGCTATTGTATTGATAGGATGTTACTGCAGTAATAATAATAATAATAATAATAATAATAATAATAATAATAATAATAATAATAATAATAATAATAATAATTGTACCGGGCGGTACACCTCCGCTCCGCTAATTCAAACTTTGCGCCAGTTGAAACTCCTCTACTGGAGGAAGCCTGAACTCTAACCTCTAACAACCATGTTAATTCTAAAATTTATCAGAAGATGTCATTACTATAAATTTTGAAGTGTTCTGAACTGTGTCTTTTTCGATTTATATTTGTTTTCTCTGTAGCAAGAAGTGTGAACATTATCTTCTAGATGGCACCACTTAAGAACTACAATTGTGCACCCTAGTGCAAAGTGAAGGAACTTTTCTTTGAAGAAATTTTGTAGTCATAAGTTTGCTCTTTGTTAAATTTATTTCTGTCATTGTTTGAGTTGGCAATGTTAATCCGTTCGTTCCGCCAGTTTTGAAATTAGCCAATCCCGAATTTCTTAAATTAATTTTCGACCAATCGGGGCTTTCTTCCCCAACCTACTCTGTAACTGTGTTCGGTAACCAATAAAAGCTCGTGGGCGGGTGTTATCATTCATGAAAGGTCTCGAATGTTCCACGAGAGTATATAAACTGCTGAGTTTTGGGTCTCCGGGCCACTTCAGTAACATCTATCATTGTGTAAATTATGTAGCAGGGGGCGGGAAGCGCCTCTTTCTTCGGGCAGCGGTTCATCAATAAGGTAATGGCCTTTTAATAACTTCTTTTCTTGCTAGCTCAGCAGTTTAACTCTCGGGGCAGGTTCGATACCTTTTACCATGTAAATTTCCTCTAAAATGTAAAAGACACTTGGTATAGATTTTAAACTACATATTGGGATAGAGAGTGCTTAACCCTCTCGAGCTCCCACTCCTATTGCTTTGAGGTGAACTTATTTTCACAACCGTTTCTTCCCTTCCTAATGTAATATAAATCATTTTCTTATATAAGTCACCTCTTTAGTATGGCATTAGCCCTTGCATAAGCGGCCTAGTGCCAAATAGGTTTCTTTATTAGGAGTGCAGTTTCGCCTCCTCTCAAGTTGGTATTTTGGAGGCCATGTAATTAACCTGCTTCTTTACTGAATAGGCCTCAGTAGGTTGGGTATTTTTACCCCTGTTTTCATGTGCTTGGAGGTCAGCTTGAAAGTCGAGTTTGGTGTGGCCTTTGATAGGCTTGAACTTTAAGAGCGGGTTGCTCTTTCTTAAAATTTTGGTTTCTGTGTGCCTCGAGGAGGCTTTACTGAGTAATTGGGAGCAAGTGCTCCTGGGCATGATTGGGGTTTTCTGCCCCTTTGTCAAACCTGGTATTTGGCTAAAGTTGGGCTAATTGCTCAAGAATTGTGTGTCTGGGTCTCGGAGCCCAAATTCTGTAACAACTGTAATTGTACATTCTCGATTTGTTGCTAGGCTACTGAGTACCTGTTATATTTGTTATTTCTTGATTTTGAAAAGAAAATATAACCTTGTTAAATTTTAAATTAACTTTAATTTCGTATATTGAGACCTATTCATCCCAGCACCTTCTTTCACCTCTGCTGATCCACCAAACCACGGTAATAATAATAATAATAATAATAATAATAATAATAATAATAATAATAATAACCCACGGCACTCAACGCCCTTGAAAGGGCCTTGGCCTGCCCAGCGACCGCTGCTTAGCTTGAAGGCCTGCAGATTACGAGGGGCCGTGTGGTCAGCTCGACGCATCCTCTCGGTCGTTATTCTGGGCTTTCGAGACCGGACCCGCCATCTCACCGTCAGATAGCTCCTCAATTCTAATCACGTAGGCTGAGTGGACCTCGAACCAGCCCTTAGGTCGAGAAAAAATTCCCTGACCTGGCCGGGAATCGAAACCGGGGCCTCAGGGCAAGAGGCAGGCACGCTACCCCTACACCACGGGGCCGGCTTATAATAATAATAATAATAATAATAATAATAATAATAATAATAATAATAATAATAATAATAATAATAATAATAATAATAATAAATTTAAGACCCACTAACAACTTTTCACGATTTTCGGAGACACCGAGGTGCCGGAATTTAGTCCCGTGAGAGTTCTTTTACGTGCCAGTAAATCTACCTGCCAAGTTGGGGTCAGAGGGCCAGCGCCTCAACCGTCTGAGCGACTCAGCCCGGCTTACTCTAATATTTGACCATTCCATTTTTAATTATCCACGTGAAGACATAAGACTTCTATAGAAAAATATGATTTATCAAACCATCACTGAATGATTGAATCAATCAATCAATCACTACTGATGTGCATTTAAGGTGGTCGCCTCGATGGCAGATGCTCTATCTGTTGTTTATCACACATTTCCTTAACTCCTCTTCCTATCGCAATTTGTCCTCTTGAATTGCGACTTTATCTTCATACTGTGATCTCTCGCACATTTAAAAACACAACTGAGACTTATTCGTCTACTGATGATGATGATGATGATGATGATGCTTGTTGTTTAAAGGGGCCTAACATCTAAAGTCATCGGCCCTATTCGTCTACTAATGTCATTCCACGCCATCTCTCCGCTGACAGCTGGGAGCATACCACTTAGTCGAGTAGGTCGTTTCCTTTTTTCCCCAAGTCTTCCCAGCCTAAAGTTCGCAACTTCCCGTATGTGTGGGCTGCCAACATGGACTAAGTGTATAATAGGCAAATGGCTGATTGAAGACGGTAAAAAGCAAAGATCTGGATTATGAATGACGTTCACAGGTTGTAGATGCGGGATCTCAGCATTCCCACTGAACCGCGTATTATAGATACGACAAGGTCCGAAATCCTGTCCTTTGGTAAACTGAACCGTTTCTAAAACATGATGAAGAAAACTGGCGCAGTAAAATGAGCTCCAAGTATTAGCTGTCCACGGGCAACCTCAGTAGTTGAGGGAGTCTGGTACGGTATTAAAGTAAACGATGAGCGCATTCAAAATTCAATGAGCCGCAATTGAACCCACCAACTTAGACTCAGAAGAGCAGCGCTGTACCGTCTGAGCCACTCAGGCCGGTAAGAAGTTCTGAATGTACCTCGTTCGAGATCATCAAACTAACCCTGTATTGTAGACGGAACAAACGTTGAATCCCGACTCTGCCGAAAAACAGATTTTCCATACCGATTACCTTTCCAGGGCGGTTTTCACACTGCAGACGGAGCGAAACGTATCCGAACATGGCGAGACCGAGCGATATTCACACAAGCCGCGCCGATCAGTCGGTCAAAACCGTTCATGTCCAAGAACTGGGGCATCGGTATGTCTCTTCCTAGATAGTCTACGGCGGGAAATTGGTGGAAAAAAAGAGACGTTATTGGGTCAAGACTTGAAAATTCATCATGAGAAGTAAGGAGAATTTCATACGTTATATGAGGGTATTCGGAATGACGAAGAAATGTTATGGAGATACTTCCGTATGAGTACCAAGACGTTCGACTACATACTACTGCAGGCTATATGTGCTATCATAACCAAACAAACATGGCCTCTTGAAATGTAGCATGGTACTGCAGTATTACAGCAACACGTGTGATGACTTGCAGCTCAATACCCTCGCGCACGGAAGGGGAATCAACCTCCGAAAACGCAATCAATCAAAACAAACAAGTATGTTTCAAATCGCTCGGCTCGGCCACGCTCTAATCAGTCCGGACACGCTTGGCTTTCACTTCGAAAAGCCGCGCGCTGTTACATGTGTTTGTTTCAGTGGCGGAATCGGCTCAGCTCGACTCGGCTCGGACACGCTCCGCTTCGCCTGCAGTGTGAAACCTATCTAAGGCGAGTATTGAATCGACATGTTGTTTAATTGAAGTGTTTACATTAATGATCACAATTTTTTTTCCTCCGCATTTACAACGAAAATCTCAAATTCATGGTTTGAACAGATTCAGCATCTTAATTTAAAGTCTGGTCTAGAAATACTGTATCATGACAAACTGTGGACAGGAAGGGCCTTAGTATGATTTTAAGACTGCGGTAATTCAAAAGTGTAGATTATTTCATTGCTGATATTCGCATAAACGTTTTAAAATGTTTGATTCATTTTTATAGTTATACAAGTAGTAAGTGGGTACGTTCACCGTATTTTCCATTTTCCGAAATTCCACTCCCGGTAGCCTCCAAAAAATTACCTCTTTTCCCCCAAAATTACCCATTTTTGGTAAAACTGTCAGAAGTGAATGTTATAGAAAAGTGGAAAATACGCCAAACGTACACATTTACAACAAAATAGGACTAAACGGCCCAGAAATCTATTTAAGAGGAAGATTAGTCGCTATCACTATCGCTATCGCTGTAAAAATTCAACATGAATGAAATCAATTTTATGTACTTGCTTTTCGTCTCCTAGATCGTGTAAACCTTGATAAACAAACATGAACTTTTGTGAATTACTTAATTGTAGAAAATATCTTTTAGTTAATTCTTGACAGAAACGATCCGGCAAAATACCTGAAATTCTCCTTCCTTTACTTGTAATTTAACAATTATGCGTTTTCCAAATTTAGTTTGAATTTCTTTAAATTATGTTATAGGAAATGTATCATTGACTTTTAAGTTCTTAGTTTAATTGTTGCTATGTTTTGACACTGACCTACTTGTTTATTTTCATATAGGTAAAATTTGCACCTTACTTTACTTTCAAATATCCCAATTCCAACTACCTCTATTTTTCCAGGTTACTTAAAAAGTTCTACCAAATACAAGTTAATAAAAATATCTAAAAATATTCCAACTACTTTTTTCTCCGTAAAAATTGAATTTGAAAACAGAAATTCTACTGCAACAAATAAATACTCTATTGCAGAGTTATTAGGCAATAAACAAAACCAACCAACGAAAGATTTGGATTATGTTTACTAACAGAAAATTTAAATAACTCGAATCTTATAACAAATATTGGCGATATTGATTACACAAATGGAGACCAAAAATGACAAGAATTTAAACCAATTACAGAACCTTTTTGCGGTAATATTTTGGGTGATAAAATTACAGATTCTACAGATTGCGAAGGAAACAACCAAGGAAAATTTAAAAGCGGAAAATTTCTCGTAAAAAAATAGTCGTGCGGTTTCTTTAATAGTTATCTAAGAAGTAAGTTCTCTGAATTTAATTTAGCAAGACATGGAGTTAAAGCAAAAATACCGTACTTATTAAATTCTAATACACAAGCAATTAAAGGTGCTAAACAGATATTATAAATAAAAAATACTCGAATCCAGTTATTATTCCATATAAAACAGAATTAGCACATGCAAAAATAAATACACTTTTAACAGAATTGCCAAATAAAGAAGTTAAAAAATAACATTATTATCTACTGGATTTAGATATAACACAAAATTTCGCAGGTATTTTTTACAAAAAATGTGCAAATATTTAACAAATAATTTTAATTCTCAGATGCAAGGAAAATATAAAGAAAAATATAATAATAACAATTCTGTTGGAATAGACTGCTTAACTTGGACAAATTCTAATTCTAGAGTTAAAATCTACAATTAGTTTATTTGCCAGTTAACAATCCCAAGAGTTAATAAACAACTAGGAAACCATATACTAGTTTCTTAAATTGTCCAGATAAAAGATTAAAAGAAACATTCTACATTCTTCTACATTAGCTAAAGTGACGAATTAGAATATTGGAAGCAACATTATATAATTTATACTTTTAAAAAATTCCAACAAATAAAATAATTTAATCCAATACAAGACTGTTTAGAATTATTAGAGAACTCGAAAGAATATTTCCAAAACTCACCATCTTATTATGTTCCACTCGCTAAAATGTGGGACAAATTAACGAATATTCTACAAAACCGTTGTTGTCTTGTTTTTAAAGATCTATTACAATATGTCTATTGGGGTAAAAAGATACGAAAAAGTTAACGGGGATACAAGTTCGTGTACCAGAGAACCAAGAAGAAAGAAATAAACTTATTAAATATGTACTATCTGATTTTAGTTTTAATTATTTACCCGTTAACTATATAGCAGCTCCAGAAGATCCAGACAACTATAATACTATATCTATAGTCCAAAAATGTTATACTAAAGCTGGAGAAACATACTTTACGAAAACTAATACTCTATATTCCACTATAGCGAAATAAATAGATATAGAAGAATTACGAATAACTCGTAGTAAAATTGTTATTCTATTTGTGTCTACAAAAAGAATAAATGCCCATAGCAAACGCTATCCATATTGTAACCGTACAACAGGGTTACAGACTCCATTCTGTATTTATTATTATTATTATTATTATTATTATTATTATTATTATTATTATTATCATCATTATTATTATTATTATTATTATTATTATTATTATTATTATTATTATTATTATTATTATTATTATTATCATTATTAACCCGATTCATTAGATTTATATATTCTGTTTCTCATCATTTAGACTGTAATAATTAGGTATCACGTATATTATTGTATTTCATCATAGGTTAAGTGAATATGTTTGTAATTATTCTGTATTGTAGTAAGTGAGATTTGTTGGTTTCATATTGTCATGCTGTGGCTTGTAACTTTGGCTAGATGAGCTGGCATAGTATTTTGCAATCGAGGCTATGTTTAACTGTGCAAGGAGATTTCCCGGTGACGCATTCGGTATAGTCATTCTCGGACCGCTTGGGTACGCTTAGACGACACATGACTGATGACATCAGTGCGTGGACACGTGATTGCGACCAAGTGTCAGTATTCGCCAGCTACTGTATGTGGAAGTGGAAGGGATGAACAGTGAGTGGGGAGATGAGTCGTCATCGCGAGGTGATATAAGTCGAGGCAACGGTAGTGAGAGATTCAGATGATATCAATCAGTTGATAGTACTCAGTTCATATGTACTCAGTTCATAAGCAGTTCATATCGTGCAGATCATATGTAACAGTCAGATGGATCAAATGGAAGAAGTGGTCTTAGTGTGATGGTCAGAGCTAAGAGTTGTGTTTGAAGAGGTAATCATCGAGGAAGTCTACAAGTGGTGCTTGTATCTGAGCAGAGACGGGTACTATGCTGATAAAGAAACATCATCTTCTTGTGAGGATGGACTTCACAAGATGTTTCAACAATATTTTCCAATTATTTAAAATATATTGAGTGGACGTAATTACATTGGAGCTCCCTACACGCGTACATGGTATGTAGGCCAACTCCTTGTTATATAAGAAGATTACAACAGACGGCTCCCGACTTCAGCTCACAGGTTTTCCCAAGAATTTCAAGTTCAACAGCGGTGTATGCAGACAACAGGTAATTAAAGCATCAGACATGTTATGCATTCATAACATGAAGAAGAGTGTAATCAGCGGCGATATCACATCTCACTTCAAGTTCATGCCAATAGCTTTTTTTGTTTAGATTAAATTTTCCTTTTCTTTGTACCGCAAATCTCACGATATATTTCTTTTGTTAAATTAAAAGACGTAAATGATTGTTCATTGTGACGTAAATTTAGTCATAAACTCAGTTTTATTTTTAATTATAATAAGTGATTCCAGTTCCATGTACAATCCTCAATTGTGGAAATGCAACAGTAATTTAATATTGTCCTGATCCATATCCCTGTATATTGCCAGATATGTGAGTTTATCACCTCACGCCTTGAGATAATTGATATAAGAGGTATGCTCTACCGAATTTTGTTGTTTTTCTTAAAAAAGCAACTGGCGCTCAAACAAATGTTATTTATATTGTGTGGAAGAGATGAAAGTATAAGAGTAGTGGTAGGAGTAGCCACAGAGTGTCGCCAGCAACGTGGGACTCGAAAGGTTCAGAAAAAGTGTTTCTGAATGGCAATATACATGGATCAGTTCTTTTAATGAGTACGCACATGTTAAATTCACCGAGTAACGTTAGGAAGGTCATTTTGTTGAAGTTTGTATTTAAGGGGTAATGTCAGAGGAATTGCAAGGGGAAATAGCTTTGAGATCGCGAAAAATTAGTAGGAAACCGAAGATGGACAAGGATAGCAATATGCAGTCAGGTGATGAGGCTGAGGTTATTGTGTCCAAGGAAATCCAAGGTGGTAACATAAATAGGAAGTTGGTGACTAAGGTGGGACCTGCTGAAAGTCAGAAAATAGTAGAAACTGAGGAAAACGCTGTCACGCAAGATCAAAGTAAAGGGGTGATTGACCTGGGTTTATTTAATTTGCTGATGTCCAAAATGACTGAGCAGAATAATGCTATGAGTGAGAAAATTGAAACGGTTATTAGTGAGCAAATTGAATCTCAGAATAATATTATGAGTGAGAAAATTGAAACGGTCATTAGTGAGAAAATTGAATCTCAGAATAATATTATGAGTGAGAAAATTGAAGCGGTCATTAGTGAAAAAATTGAAGCTCAGAGTAATGCCATAAATAGTATTAATAAGAAGATTGATGATGTTAGTAATAAGATAGATCATAAGGTGTTAGAAATAAGTAAGCAAATTAATAATTTAGAAAGTAAGGTAAATAGGGAGTGTAGTGATATCAGAGCTGAGATGGAATTGGGTCGGAGCAATCTCCATGCGGAAATAGAACAAATTAGTGAGACATGCATCAAACAGATTGATGAATTAGGCGCCAAGATCGAGTCTAATAAAGGAGAAATCAATGA
The DNA here is from genome assembly GCF_040414725.1 of Anabrus simplex. Taxonomy (NCBI): domain Eukaryota; kingdom Metazoa; phylum Arthropoda; class Insecta; order Orthoptera; family Tettigoniidae; genus Anabrus; species Anabrus simplex. Next base: position 23,858,574 of record NC_090270.1, on the reverse strand, counting down.
GTTAGTAGAAGAAAGGTTTGAAAAGATAACCAATACAGTGGGGCAAGAAACTAGGAAATGTATTAGTAGGGTAGAACAGGTGGAAAGAAAACTTGGAGAAGTAGGTGATCTAGGGAGTGAGCAGAAATCATTATCACAGAAGGTGAGAGAATCGAAAAAAAAGTTGGAGGAATTAAGAAAAATTCAAGAAAAGACTGAGGAAACAGTGGAAGAAAAATTTCTGAGTTGCCAGAGAGTACTCCAGCAAGAAGTGCGTGATAGTAAGAATGTACGTGAGATAATTGTAAATAATGGTTTAATCACTAGAGATCATGGTTTACCTAAGTTTTCTGGGAAAGAATTCAACCCGATGGAATTTATGAGAGTAGTAGAGAAGAAATTTGCTGTTCAATTAAGAGACAATATTATTAGCTGGGAAACTGTATTGGAGATCTTATCTAATGCTTTCGTAGGAGAGACTAAGTCTTGGTTTCAAGTATATAAAAGCTCGATGTCTAGTCTAACTGAATTTAAGGAGAAATTCATGGCTAAATTTTGGAGTGAAGGTGTTCAGAGTAGAGAGAGAGAGAGAGTAATGTTTGGCAGGTATAATTCTAACGAGGGTGTTAGAATGACTGAATACTTTTTGGCTCATGTTTTGGTGTGGAGAAATTTAGAATGTATTGGACCTGAGGCTGATATAGTTAGACTTATGGCTAAGCACTATCCCGACAGAATAAGAGAAGCTGTTTGTATGCAAAGAGTGGAGACTATTAAGGAAATGGAGATTTTGTTGGAAAGTTTTGATGCTTTAGGTAGTAGCTTGAATAATAGTAGGACACTAAATAGGAATGTAGAAGGAAGGGGTAACCAATCTAATAATCAGGACAGGACTATGAATAATCGTAACTACAGAAGAGAATATCAGGAGAGACCTAATAATAATTTCCACAGGGAGAGAAATTATCAGAATAGTTCGGAAAATTTCAGGACTGGGAGGCGTGATTATGGTAATCAACCAGAAGCTGGGAGGCGGGAGAATACAGGCCATAATAATAATAATAATGACGCTAGAGGAAATAGGCAACAGGGGAGGCCGACTGAGGTGTGTAACCAACAAGTCGTAACCGAACCAAGTACTTTAAACGCACAACGGACTGTATAAACAGGTCACTGAGACAGTCCGTAAATGGTGAGTTCACGTATAAGGTAGATAAGCATGTTAATGTCGACCAGCCTATAGTTGTAAGTGAACATGATTGTGACCTAAGTAGCAATAATTCAAATGTTTTAAGTGACGACTTAATCGTAGACAATAAATTTTATAAGTGTAATTTAAATTTAGATATAAGGCAAGATTTGTTAAGTGATCTTATATTATGTAATGAGGATAATTTAAGTAGTGTTACTGTTACACCGACGATTGAACTGCTGATATGGGGCAGAAAAGTTAAGATTTTGTTGGACTCTGGTAGTGAGAAGTCATGTGTAAATTCCAAGCTGTATGAGGAAGTTTTAAGAGAGAAGTATGAGGTAGCGGAAATTCCAGTGAGGAATACGTTCATCGTAACAGCTGTTGGAAACAAGTCTCAAAGAGTGAATAAACAAATAGCTGTCCCCATTAGCATAAGTGGAGAATGTATTTTCCAACCATGCTTAGTAGTGCCTAATTTAGTTTATGCCGTTATTTTAGGTACCGACTGGTTAACGTGTCACAAGGCTAAATTAAATTTTGATCTGTGTAATGTCAATCTTATTTGGGGAAAGAGTAGCAGGGAAGTCAGTTTACCATATGATGTTTTGTCAGAAATTAGTGCGAATAAAGTGTGTTCTAGTACGGAAGGATCTTGTGAAATTCCTAATATTAGGAAAAATATTGATGTCTGCCATGTGTCCATACAGAGAGATTCTAGAGATGAATTGTATGAGACAGTGGAGAAATGTAATTTAGCGGAAAGTCAGAAGGACGAATTGTGTGAATTATTGATATCACATAGTGATGTTTTTAGCGATCGGCCTGGTAGAACACATCTTTACGAACACAAATTTAATGTTATTGATAACTCAACTTTTGTAGGACCGAAATATCCCATTCCGTTAAAATACGCTAGCGCGGTTGAAGAGCAGATTGACATTATGCTAGATTATAATATAATTGAACCATCATGTAGTCCTAATTTAAATCCACTTGTTATTATACCTAAGAAGGATAACACGGTAAGACTGTGCATTGATGGCAGATTAATGAATATGAGGATAGAAGCCGATCAGCAAAGGGCGGAGACGGTAGAGGAACTTATTCAACGTTTTGAAGGTAGAAAATGGTTTTCTACTTTTGATTTGTCGTCATCTTTCTGGCAGATTCCACTTAGAGAAAGTGACCGTCCACTTACGGCCTTTGCATACAAGAATTGCTTGTATCAGTTCGCCAGGGTGCCCTTCGGGACCCGTACTTCTTCTGCAGCATTAGTTAGAGCCATGAATAAAGTATTAGGGAGAGATACGGATAGTTTTGTGACCATGTACATCGATGACATTGTTATAGCATCCCACACGTTTGACGAACACATGAAACACTTACAGATTGTTCTACAGAAAATCAGGGAAGGGGGATTTACATTAAAACTGAGTAAATCGACATTGTGTTCACAACAGATCACATTTTTGGGACACACTGTATCTGAACAGGGGGTAAAACCGGAACAGACGAGATTAGACAAGATAAACAACACTCCTACTCCACGTAATGTTAAGCAATTGAAATCTTTTCTGGGAATGTGTAATTACTTTCGACGTTTTGTGGGTAAATATTCTGCGCTGTTAGAGCCGTTTCGTGAGCTATTGAAAGGAGGTGCGAAGTGGAAGTGGAGGAAAGAACATGATGAGGCTTTCCAGAAGTTGAAGGATGGATTTAATGAAGTTGTTATGTTGAGATATCCTATGTCAGATCGTGAATTTATTCTCATGACTGATGGTTCAGAGAAGGGAGTTGCTGGATGTTTATGTCAGAGAGATGATAACGGCAATTTAGGCATAGTTTCCTTGGCAAGTCGTGGGCTCAGTATGGCAGAAAAGAGATATACGATCACTGAGATTGAATTTCTTGCAATCATGTATTCATTAAGTAAGTTTAGAATGTATGTTTTAGGTAATAAATTCGAGATATGGACTGACCATCAGGCTTTGGTATTCTTAAATACTTATAAACTAACTAGTAATCGTATGACTCGTTGGATTTTAGCCATAAGTGAGTATGATTTTAAGATACGTCATATTAAAGGGAAAGATAATGTTATGGCTGACTTTCTCAGCAGGTATCTCCCTAAGGAGGAAAATACTGTCTCTTTAGAGGTGAAAGAAGGTATTTTGATTTGTGTTGGCTCGATGACTGATAATACTGCAGAAAGAGATAGACTTCGTTATCTGTTGTCCGAGCAGGAAAGAGAAGAAGAGTTGGCGGGACTGTTGACCTCGCTTAGAGATAAGGAACCAGGTACTGTTCTAGTGAACGGTAAATTTACGTATAAGTTATGTAATGGTTTTCTCACTCGGAAATGTTATTCTGGGAAGTTCAATGTATGTGTACCTAAAGCCTTGCAAGAGGATATGATTTGGTTTTATCATAAGGAGCTGGGTCATTTTGGAGCAAATAAGGTCTTATATGCTATTCAGGGTAAATTTGTGTGGAGGAATATGGGAAGGCACGTGAGGAAAATACTCGCTACGTGTGATCTCTGCCAACGCTCTAAGCACCCGACTAGACTTCTAGAGGGGCCCAGGCAAGCTGTTATTGTTGACAGACCCGGGAAGCTTATTAGTGTTGATCTGTTTGGACCGTTAGTTAAATCCAGATATGGTTACCAATTTGTTTTTGTCTTGATTGATGCCTTCAGCAAATATGTCAAGATGTACCCATTGAGGAAAGCTACTGGGAGGGGTTGTCTCAAACAGGTCGTGGACAGATATATTCCTGAGTTCGGATGTCCCCTCAGAATATTATCTGATCATGGCAGCCAGTTTATTTCGAAGATCTGGAATACCAAACTAAATGAACTGGGGATGAAAACTATATTTTCATCGGTACGTTGCCCGCAAAGCAATATGGTTGAAAGAACGATGCGTGAAATAGGACGTATATTTAGGGCATATGTGCATGACAAACACAACTCGTGGTTTTCACAGTTGGGTAATGTCGAACGTTGGTGTAACATCACGTTGCACGAGTCCACTGGATTTACGCCCTATGAAATTCATCACGGCAGGAAGCCTACTGATGAAATTGCGAGTATGTTAGGTTTGGACTTGGGAGAGGAGAAAACTAAGGATTTTTATATCCAGCTGGCTAGGGAGAATTTAAAGAAAGCAGGAGATAAACGTATTCGCCAGCAGAAAAAGACTACATTGGATGAATTTGAACTTGGTGACAAGGTTTTACTCAGAGTGCCACTCCCGTCATCAGCAGAAGCTGGTCAATTTTCTAAGTTTTTCTTGTTATATCAGGGATACTTCACCGTAGTGAAACGGATTGGGAAATGTGCTTATTCATTAGAAGACAAGGAAGGAAATATCGTAGGCACATACAATATAAGAAATCTTAAGAAATATATCATGTGAGTTTGTTGATTAATTTTCATTATTATGTTAATTCACCATATTTTATGAAGCTGGCATTGCGAACAGGACTTCAGTGAAATTAGCGTGTGTTGTGATAATAAGTGAAGCACGGCAGTGCAATAAACTCCAGTGCTTGGAGACAGTGTATATAATGAAATGTCTTCGAGAATTACTATTGAACACTCAATGAACGTTTGAAACGACAGAAGTGAGAAAGAAATGTAATCTCTGTATGTAAATAATACTGTATAATCAAAGTGAAAATGATAATTGATAAATGTTTTATATGTGTAACAACGAACATTCAGATGGAAGATACTATGTACCAAATTTGTAAAGGGCATTTTTATACATGTATCTATGGTGTACTCGATTTTAGGTGCTTATGTAGATATTTCATGAATCAATCGATTCATTTAATCGATTATTTCATGAGGGAGGCGTTCTGTAACCGTACAACAGGGTTACAGACTCCATTCTGTATTTATTATTATTATTATTATTATTATTATTATCATTATTATTATTATTATTATTATTATTATCATTATTAACCCGATTCATTAGATTTATATATTCTGTTTCTCATCATTTAGACTGTAATAATTAGGTATCACGTATATTATTGTATTTCATCATAGGTTAAGTGAATATGTTTGTAATTATTCTGTATTGTAGTAAGTGAGATTTGTTGGTTTCATATTGTCATGCTGTGGCTTGTAACTTTGGCTAGATGAGCTGGCATAGTATTTTGCAATCGAGGCTATGTTTAACTGTGCAAGGAGATTTCCCGGTGACGCATTCGGTATAGTCATTCTCGGACCGCTTGGGTACGCTTAGACGACACATGACTGATGACATCAGTGCGTGGACACGTGATTGCGACCAAGTGTCAGTATTCGCCAGCTACTGTATGTGGAAGTGGAAGGGATGAACAGTGAGTGGGGAGATGAGTCGTCATCGCGAGGTGATATAAGTCGAGGCAACGGTAGTGAGAGATTCAGATGATATCAATCAGTTGATAGTACTCAGTTCATATGTACTCAGTTCATAAGCAGTTCATATCGTGCAGATCATATGTAACAGTCAGATGGATCAAATGGAAGAAGTGGTCTTAGTGTGATGGTCAGAGCTAAGAGTTGTGTTTGAAGAGGTAATCATCGAGGAAGTCTACAAGTGGTGCTTGTATCTGAGCAGAGACGGGTACTATGCTGATAAAGAAACATCATCTTCTTGTGAGGATGGACTTCACAAGATGTTTCAACAATATTTTCCAATTATTTAAAATATATTGAGTGGACGTAATTACATTGGAGCTCCCTACACGCGTACATGGTATGTAGGCCAACTCCTTGTTATATAAGAAGATTACAACAGACGGCTCCCGACTTCAGCTCACAGGTTTTCCCAAGAATTTCAAGTTCAACAGCGGTGTATGCAGACAACAGGTAATTAAATCATCAGACATGTTATGCATTCATAACATGAAGAAGAGTGTAATCAGCGGCGATATCACATCTCACTTCAAGTTCATGCCAATAGCTTTTTTTGTTTAGATTAAATTTTCCTTTTCTTTGTACCGCAAATCTCACGATATATTTCTTTTGTTAAATTAAAAGACGTAAATGATTGTTCATTGTGACGTAAATTTAGTCATAAACTCAGTTTTATTTTTAATTATAATAAGTGATTCCAGTTCCATGTACAATCCTCAATTGTGGAAATGCAACAGTAATTTAATATTGTCCTGATCCATATCCCTGTATATTGCCAGATATGTGAGTTTATCACCTCACGCCTTGAGATAATTGATATAAGAGGTATGCTCTACCGAATTTTGTTGTTTTTCTTAAAAAAGCAACTGGCGCTCAAACAAATGTTATTTATATTGTGTGGAAGAGATGAAAGTATAAGAGTAGTGGTAGGAGTAGCCACAATATCCCATTCAAGAAATTAAACCAATTATTATATTTAGAGTCTACTAAGGAAAGAGAACAAGAACTAGAAAATAAGAAATCCAAGAGAGAAAACTCTTTTATTTGAAGCAAACAAGATCTATACAAGAGGAATGTGAGCAAGAACGGGAAAAAGAACAACAAATAGAAGAATTACGGGATTATTTTAGCAAACGTACGAAACACTTAGATGTAAACAATTGTGTTTATAATATATAATAATACCGAGCTCGATAGCTGCAGTCGCTTAAGTGCGGCCAGTATCCAGTAATCGGGAGATAGTGGGTTCGAGCCCCACTGTCGGCAGCCCTGAAGACAGTTTTCCTTGGTTTCCCATTTTCACACCAGGCAAATGCCGGGGCTGTACCTTAATTAAGGTCACGGCCGCTTCATTCCACTTCCTAGGCCTTCCCTATCCCATCGTCACCATAAGGCAAAAGAAAGACGAACCGGCAGGGTCAGATGCCCGGGTGGGATAATGGTTATGAATCAGAAGTGGAGGAGATGATGTGGGTTAAAATAAAGATGTATGATGAGAGTGAGCCAGATTTATGTATTGGTTTTGTCTACAACACTCCTGAAGCCTCTCCATTTGCGAAAAATGATTTCTTTGATGAGTTCGCACTAGAAATTAATAGAATTCTAAACATTTTTGAGGATGCAGGTATTCTAATAATGGGGGACTTCAATGCGAGGGTTGCGGATCAGAAGCCGGTGTACGACAAAGAGGCAGAAGAAGTTTATGTACAAAAGAGAGTGAGCCAAGATAAGAACTGTGATAAAAATGGAGAAAAGTTGCTAGAGCTCTGTGGTACGGTAGAACTACATGTTTTGAATGGATGGTGGCATGGTGACGAATTAGGGAACCTGACATACATAACGGAGGCAGGGGGTAGTATCATAGATTTGGCGCTATGCTCTAGGAATGCGTTGCCTGTGATTAAAACCATGAAGGTTAAGGAATGGGGTAAGTCACATCATCTACCAATTATTGTCAGAGTAAATGATAGAGACGCTAGGGCATTAACAAGCAATACGATAAAATTCAAAGAAATGTTAGTTACTAAATACAGGTGGAAAGAGGAGCTAAAGAAGGAATTTATGAACTATTTATGAGGGAGAAATAGGCCAGATATTGAAAGCTGGAATAGACTCAATGATAGATTAACCTAACGAATGCAGCAGTTAAAAGAATAGAAAACACTGTAAATATGACAGGTGAGAAGATGAGGATAAAGTAGCGGAAGAATAATAGGAAAGGTTTGGTACAATGACGAATGCAGGCACAAAAAGTATGAAGTACTGAAAGCACTGAAGGCGTACAGAAAGTACGGGGAAGAAAACCATAGGACTGAATTTTGTTACTTGAGAAGAGAATATAGAGAAATACTGTACATAACTAAGTCCGAATGGCATGAGCAGAGAGTTGCTGAATTGAATAGCAATGCAAAACAGAATGATAGTAGTAAAGTATGGAGTACAATTAGGAGGATTTGTGGAATGCAGAAGCTTCCTCGGCAGGCTGAAATAAGTCAGGCTATCTGGGTGGAGCACTATAAGAAATTATTAGAGGTTGAAGATAGGTGGAGACCGAGAATAGATGAAAACGAAATATCGGTAGGGCTGGGGTGTACTGTGCCTGCATTGGATAAGGAAATATCGATAGAAGAAGTCAGAGAGGTCTTAGGGAAAACGAAGAAAGGCAAATCAGAAGCGATTTTGGGCATCACTAACGAATTTTGGAAGCAGGTGGCGCAGAATAAGTATATCCTAGAAAGTATGGTGAAATTATTTAACAGAATATTTGAAGGAGGGGTGTTTCACAAATCTTGGCAAGAGGGAATGACCTGTCCAATCTACAAGAAGAAAGGAGATAAATCTAACCCAAATAATTACAGGGGCATAACGTTGCTGGATACATTAAGTAAAATATATACAGGTGTGTTAGCAAAAATAATAATGAAGTGGGCAGAAGGGGCATCGATTCTGGAGAGACTTCACTCAGGTTTTAGAAAAAGGATGTGAACAACTGATAATATTTTTGTAGTAAAAACAGTAATGGGTAAGTATGTAAAACAGAAAGGTGGAAAATTGTACATTACTGCTATTGACTTGGAAAAAGCATTTGATTCTGTGAGCAGAGGGGCGGGCGTAGCCAAGATGAGAGGGATAGGGGTGTCTCAGAAGATGATAAGAGCGGTTGAGAACGTATTTTCAGAAGTGCTCAATTAAAACTAAGGAGGGAGTAGTATTTAGGGAAATATTCTCAAAAGTAGGGCTGAAACAGAGTTGTAAGTTGTCACCTGTACTGTTCTTACTGTTTATAAATGATATATTTCAATCGAAAGGTTTTGAGACAGGGGTTTACCCAAGTCTTTAGAACCAGGGTATTCTGGGTCTCATTTTTGCTGACGACATCTTTCTGCAGGGTAGTATAAATGCAGTGGTAAATTACTGTAAAGAGTGGAATTTAAAAATTAATGCACAGAAAACCAAGGTAATGGTGTGTAAAAAAGGATATAAATTGTCAAAGAATGAAAAATGGTGGATGGGCGAGACGAGATTAGAAGTTGTCAAGAAAGTGGAATATTTGGGTTTGATATTAAGCGGAAATTGAAAATGGACAGAGCAAATATAGAGTTAAACTAAAAGGTATGAGTGCACTGTCATCCATAAACATACTGGAGAATAAGATGCCAAACACAGATTACAAAGTGTATAAAAATGTTTTTAATGCACTAGTTAAATCTAGAGTGTTGTACGGAGTGAAAATTTGGGGAGTTGAAGGGAGGGTTGATTCACTTGATACAATCACAAGTAGATTTGGTAAAATAATTATGGGTCTACCCAATTGTACAGCTAACTGTGGAGTGAGAATGATGTGCAGAGATATAAGTCTGCAAGCGGATATTATTAAAACGATACTAAAGTATTGGCTGAGACTGAAGCTGCGAGAAGGTGGCTAAGTATTACAGATAGCATATCAACACCAAATGAAACATCAGAACCAAGGATACTGGGTGGATGGGGTACGGAACATTTTGGAAACGATAGGGATGGTATATTACTGGAAAAGAGACTGCATAGAGAAGATGAGAATATGTAAAAAAAAAAAAATATATATATATATATAGTCCTAAGAGTTGAGGATATTGAAAAGCAATGTATTGCTGCACAATGTAGAAGTAAGAGGTCATTAGAAGAATTTTGTAATGTAAGTGGGAGAATGAGGATAAATGTACAGATTATAACAAAAAAGGGAATGAGGGGTATAACATAGTGGTTAATAGGGGTACATAAAAATAAAGAATACAGACAAAACAGAGATGAAAATAAATGTTTACTATGTTCTGAAGAAATGGGATGGGCACACCTTATAAGAGATTGTTGAATGACAAAGCAAAAACGAAAGAAATTTATAGATGAGGAGGATGTAAGGAAAATTGAGACCAAAAATCAGCTGTATACAATTGTAAAGTTACTGAACAGAGAATGGATGCACCCGGGGAGAATCGCAAAATTATTTAACATTATTAGGGGAATGTGGAGCAGGAAACTGAGGGAAGGAAAGGATGTGATACATGTCAGCCAGGAACTGAATTGTGCGTAAGGTTACTGTAGACAATATAACTCCGTTGAAGTCTAGAGCCATTAGGTACGTAGACTTAAGGTAGGATATGGAACTACTTTGCCGTAGCAGTTCTATTAGTCTGCCGTATTGCCGAATACTAATTTTCTTTTTTTCATTTTTCTCAATAGTCCGTAAATGCAATATTGAGATTCTTTGAGGTTTTGCTTATAATCTGAAAAGATAATAATACTCATAGATGTTTCGGTTTTTCTTTCAAAGTGCCTCTATCAACGGCAACTCCAATATTGAGTTAAGGTTATTCTTTCTCTGTTCAATTTCTAATCATCTGTGTTTATATTAATATTCTTTGAATGTATGATTTATTAACACAATTTCAGTACTTATTTCAGGTTACTCCTTCTAAATTTGTATAATGCATGTATCACAAATTATGAAACGATTACAATAAACAATACGGAAACAATATACTATATCGGACACACAAAGGGCTTCCAGGTCGGAGAGGATGAAAAAGTTCTGGGAGAAGAAGAAGAAGAAATTAACTCAAATGTATTGATTTCAGTGCTCCAATGTGGGCGTAAAATATGTAAATAATAATTAATAAATAAATAAACAATACCCTCTCCCTAGTCTATGGTTTTCGAGATTAGGGGAGACGGGTATATTTTTATTTTATTTTCTAGCGTAAATAGTACTGTAAAAGTAACATAAAAAGCTCCAAACTTTTCACGGCAGATATTGGTCTGATAAAGAAAATAAGAAATTCAAATACCTGGGAGAAATAATTTAACAAAATGGTTTAGAAAATCTGCTATAGAAGAAAGGTATGGCATCACTAAGAATTTTTATAAGAAATGCTTATCTAAAAATCTTAATATAAGGCACTACATTACCGTGGTGAAACCAGAATATCTTTACGCAAGTGAATGTCTAGTTTTGAACCATAGTTTAGATAAACTGGAAGTACCAAAAGAAGAATCATGAGCAAAATCTTAGGTTCAATTAAAATAACCGAACAGTGGAAATTAAAAAGTAATAAGGAAATATACCAGAACATAGAAAATATAACAGAAATAATAAGAACAAGGAGCCTGATATTTGTTTGTACATATGTATAGAATGGATGATAACAGACTGATAAAACAGATATTCAAGTACCTTTGGAATAAGAAGTCAACAGCGAGCTGGATACAAGAGGTTAAGAAAGATATATAAACAGTTAAAATAAGAAAAGAGGAAACTATGGAAAGAGAGATGTTTAAACATTAGGTTTTAAGAATGGAAGAATGAAAAGGAAACCCGGTCCAAAGTGGTCTGAGGAGAGAAGAATACAGCACAGTGCATTGATGAAGGAAGAGGAAACAACAAGGTAGGGTAAAGTGATATTGACATCTGGTCCCTTGCAGGCTTCATCGTAAAGAAGAAGAAGAGGTCACCGAGCTCGATAGTTGCAGACGCTTAAGTGCAGCCAGTATCCAGCATTTAGGAGATAGTGGGTTCGAACCCCACTGTCGGCAGCACTGAAGATGGTTTTCCGTGGTTTCCCATTTTCACACCAGGCAAATGCTGGAGCTGTAACTTAATTAAGACCACGGCCGCTTCCTTCCCACTCCCATTCCCTTCCTATCCCATCATCGCCATAAGACTTATCTGTGTCGGTGCGACGTAAAGCAAATTGTTCGAAAATGAAGGGGAAGAAGAAGAAGATGTAACGGCATTCATAATGATGTGTGAGCACAGTACTGTAGCTCTAGAGCTGCCGACGGTGGGATTCTAACCCACTACCTCCCGAATACAAGCTGATAGCGCAGCTACTTGCTGGGTCGTTTTAATTTTCACCGTGAATGGGGTCTACAGAAATGTCTAACCTCTTTTGTTGGTTATTTCTTCCAAGAGATTTGTATGTTTTGTTGCAAGTATAGCAAAACCGTCTGCAAATGCCAGGCAGTTTGCTTCCTTCTCCCCAAACTTACTGGAGGGATGTTATGCTCTTTTAATTTTTAATTTCAAATTATGTTAGTCTATTACGTTAACATTGGTGAATGCGGCCTAACCCCCTGTGGGTGGGGGCGGTAGAATAACACCCACAGTATCCCCTGCCTGTCGTAAGAGGCGACTAAAAGGGGCCCCAGAGGCTCTGAACTTTGGAGCGTGGGTTGGCGACCACGGGGCCCTTAGCTGAGTCCTGGCATTGCTTCCACTTACTTGTGCCAGGCTCCTCACTTTCATCTATCCTATCCGACCTCCCTTGGTCAACTCTTGTTCTTTTCAGACCCCGACGGTATTACGTATGGAGGCCTAGGGAGTCTTTCATTTTCACGCCCTTCGTGGCCCTTGTCTTCCTTTGGCCGATACATTCATTTTTCGAAGTGTCGGATCCCTTCCATTTTTCCCTGTGATTAGTGTTATATAGAGGATGGTTGCCTAGTTGTACTTCCTCTTAAAACAATAATCACCACCACCACCACCATGCGGCCTAACCGCAAAAGCGCAGCGTGTGACTGCTCGGCATTACTGTTTCACTGGTAAGCAAGTTCTCGGAAACTTTGTCATCTCGTCTTATGAAACAGATATCTTCTACTACTGCGCTTTCCAGATCACAAACACAGTCGATAAATGAAATAAAGCAAAATGTGAAGGAATCTAAATGGAAGTCCAAAAGACATCGCTATTTACCACCTTCCTGTTTATTGTACTAAAATATAACGACTGTAATAAACTGCATTAACTGAGCTCATTCTGAGTTATAATTCCGATTCACACAGCTTTCCTAAGGGATAAGAAAAGGTTGGTTTGTGAAGTCAGCAGAGAATGAGCTAAACTAAGTTTGTAGGGCACGTTCTGCATTAGCAGCTCCGTTGTTAGAGAGGAGATTACAGCACAATAGGAGAAGAGAGCGCTGCGGTCGAACGACCCAAATAGCACCATAGCGAGTCTTTGTGCATTTCTTTCAAAAACGCACATGAGATCTGAGTAAATCCCGGCATTAGCCCGACCGTGATAAACAGTGTGTGCACTGCGGGATTTTCAAACAGGAATAGTCAGGTCGCGTAGAGGACGTTATCGACTGCGCACTTCTCTCAAATCCAGTCTTATGATGTGTTCGCAGTGACAGTTTACAAACAGAGAATTTTTGAATTACGAGGGAAAACAAAATGATTTGAACAAGTCCACACGCCAAAAATCGGGAAATATTTTTTTGCGGCATATCCGGACATGCCACGCCACAACATTGATGACGTAACTTTGAAGAATATTTAACGCATTATACTATTCAATTATGTCATTTCTTTTATTTATTAACTGATTTATTTATTTATTTATTTATTTATTTATTTATTTATTTATTTATTTATTTATTTATTTATAAATACTGAAATACTGCATATACCTGAGCTTTAGAACACGTGACACTTCATTGTAACTGCGTTAGACTTCTTCGTAAATTTCTGAACCTGATTTATATTCAAATCACTGGCCTTGCTGAACAGGTTTTAAGGTATAATTTTTTCCAGAATTCTTTTTCGGGAAGCTTCTATCTGAATTGAGTTTTAGTCCTTTGAAATATGCTAAAAATAGTTTTACAGTCGGCATTGCTATGTGGAAATGATAACACAAAAGGATCACGTTAGAGATTCTGTCATATTTAAAAACACCACCAGCTGATTGTACTTCTCTTGCCAGTGCTCACTCCACATCAATTCTCTCCAGCTATTTAAAGAACGAGGGAAAACTGGGATTTCCAAAAAATCTGTCGGGGGAGTTGGCGCGTCTGTGTATGTATGCTACGTCGTCAGCCCGAAGGCTGATCGGATCACCAACAGCTGTACAATAAGTTGTCATAGATGGTCTAGGCGTCATTGCAACGGAAATGAGGAGCGAGGTAGTTTCCCGTTGCTTTCCTAAGTGAACCAGTAGTTTGTATTACATATTCATCAGCCAATGCCACTGAAATGCCCGCACCAACAACAATCATCGGGCGAGTTGGCCGTGTGGTTAGGATCACGCAGCTGTGAGCTTGAATCCGGGAGATAATGGGTTCGAAACCCCACGGTCGGCAGCCCTGAAGATGGTTTTCCGTGGTTTCCCCTTTTCACACCAGGCAAATGCTCGAGCTGTACCTTAAATAAGGCCAAGGCCGCTTCCTTCCCACTCCTCGCCCTTTCCTATCCCATCGTCGCCAAAAGACCTATTTGTAATAATGGGACGTAAGGCAAATTGTAAGCAAAAAACAAGAACACAGAGAAGCAATAATCGCCACCACAACCACAACCTCCCTAGCTAGATCCAGCTACACTCTACCACTGCTATTCACTTATTTTCTTCATCTCATACTGTGTTTCTTTTCATGACAGCATATAGCTATTTATTGCGATAACTTTCTCTAAGGACTTCAGCAATCCACAGTAGAAATTATCGGGGAGCTCGTTAGACAAATCAAAATCATAGTTACAAGTGACGATTAGTGAATGGTTGTCACGTTTCTTCGGGACCATTTTTTTTTCAATTTGCTTTACGTCGCACCGACACAGATTTTTTTTCTTTTTTGCAAGTTGCTTTACGTCGCACCGACACAGATAGGTCTTATGGCGACGATGGGACAGGAAAGGGCTGGAAGTGGGAAGGAAGGGGCCGTGGCCTTATTTAAGGTACAGCCCCAGCATTTGCCTGGTGTGAAAATGGGGAAACCACGGAAAACCATTTTCAGGGCTGCCGACAGTGGGGCTCGAACCCACTATCTTCCGAATACTGGATACTGGCCGCATTTAAACGACTGCAGCTATCGAGCTCGGTACAGAAAAGTTTTATGGCGACGATGGAACAGGAAAGGCCTACGAGTGGGAAGAAAGCGACCGTAGCCTTAGTTAGGCTTAATTGTCTGGTCTATTGCATGCTGTTTCCTTGTCTATTATTATCATTATTAATGAACACCTCTCCCCATTTTCTTACAGCGGTTACAGCACACAAGTGTTCCTACAAAATGTAACACTATATTATATACTTCTATAATTTAAATGTTCGCTCAAACTTGCACCTGATACCGTAGATATGTATAGCGTTCTATTCCGTAGTTTCGTAAAGCTTTTTCTCCATTTGAATGTATATCCTGTGTTCACTAGAGCAGACATTTTGAAATGTTACCGACTTAGCCGACAAGATTATTTTCTTCAACAGAATCTTGTGGCTTTGCCTGATTTAGAAGACTGTTTTCTCTCCAGACTTTGGATTCAACAAGCGGAAAATATGTACAGTCAGCGCTGAGCTTGAAAGAATGGAAATCCAGAGTTAAGGTAAGGAAAGTTACGAGGTGATGAGTTTATAGCCGTGGATGTAGTGTCGAGCGGCGGGAAGCATAAAACAAGTGAATCCTGTAATCCGGACCGCCTGAAGCGTAGACAGAGTCGAGATGGCAGTGGGGCTGCATTGCCCTGTGATGGAGGGTGACACATGCATTTCCGTACGATAAGAGCCAGTCGACGTACAGGCGAAGAAGAAAACTGTTACAATCTGTACAGCGGAGACATCGTTGCCAACCGTAGGGTTTGAACCGTGCATTTACGGTTTTCAACCCTCTATGTACGGTGTACGGTTCGAATGCCAAACCGTACGCGTTTTATACGGTTCTGCGAAATTGTTAATTGAACATGTTTTAATATTGGAAATGTTCAGATTTTGTATGCAAAATTATTTTTTATCCTGTTTCAACATACCTCATTTCCTGGACATGTATGACGTGGCCTCCATTACTTTAGGGTACTCCCAAGCTTTGAATGTTGTGATTCACGTTTGAGCTGGTTTCAGATCAACCAATGAAGCTCCTGAATAGTCTGACACGTGAGATTTTTGTCACACTCTGCGGCCGGGTTTACCCTACTTCAAACTTTATCAACTGTAGATCTCACAGTCGTATATTTGTTCACAGTCACACTCTCGAATGAGTCCACGCAAAACTCCGTCAATCGTTCCTTAACCAGTTTGAAGTGTAACATGTAACAGTGCAGCGTCTAGTTGTAAATCTTACGGATAACGTGATTTCGTCAAACTTATGAATAATATTGTGATGTACTGACAAATTCTTTTGCGTGAGAGTCCAGTGCTTCAATTTCTTGTTGGTTAGCTTAGCTTACTATGTGTTAACTATATATATAATTTTCTTTGGCGTTTATTTTGAATGTTAAATAAGTAAAGATGCGATTAACTTCTGATTCCAAAAAAAAGCAGGTCATTCGACACCCAAAAAAAATTAAAACTTTCTCTTAAAACACCCAGAAGGAAACAAAAGTACCGGCAGTCGTGGGAGAGTATAGATAGTTTAGGAAGTGGCTGCGTCCTCATCAAACATGTGAAGAAAAGGCAAAGTGTATAAGTTGCATTTCCTTCCTTCTAGTAATACGTTTCAGTTAAGCATTCCTATTTGATACTATTGCACGCATTCTATTGAATGTTAGTGTATTTAGGTAAATATTAGTACTATACGGTTTTACGATACAGAACACGGTTTATTTTGAATTTCTGTACGGTTTTATTCAGTTTTCGAAGGTTGGCAGCACTGAGTGGAGATCTGGAAGTCTGAAAGTCCTCCAGAAAAGAGCACTACGTATTATAACAAGATCTCCCACGACTGTCCCTTGCCATGACTCTTGTGGGTCAAACTGTGTTCCTCAAGGTATAAGAAGAAACCGATGAGACACAATGTTCACAATAATACTGTGTATAATGCCAGATCACAGGTTTAAGTATAGCTTTCTCAGAAAAAAAACTTTAATTACAGGCCTAATCTCTGATTTGGTCTTAAAAGCTATGTAGAGAGATATTTATGAAAAACCATAATTTCTCTGCATTCTAAGAAGGAAAATTAAAATGTGGGTTTGTTATTTTTTTTAATACGAGTGTTGAGACAAAAGTATTTGCAACTATGTTTTATTTCTTGCAGATATTTGAGCGGATCGCAAAGCGCCATTTTGCTGCATGGAAGCTATGCAGGCATAGTGTGTATTCACAACAGATGGCTCTGTGATAGCGGGTATTAGCATAGAGCTCGCTCTGAAATCAGTTGTGAGTCGAGTGTCGTGCGAGATGGAAGTAGCCCGTGTTGAGCAGCGCGCATACATCAAAATAGCCGTTCTCCTGGAAGAAGACAGGCGATGGACGCTACTGCCACGTCGTCCGGAGCGTTGCTGATCACCGGTTGCCAAACATCCTTCCTCAAACGTCCCTATCCACCATACTACTATACGGTATGGGAGGGCATTATTCCCAAGAGCTTCCACCAGTTCACTCTTACATTCTCTCCAGGAGAACGGCTATGTGATGTATGCGCGCTGCACAACACGGGTTACTTCCATCTCGCACGACACTCGACTCACAACTGATTTCACAGCGAGCTCCATGCTACTACCCGCTATCACAGAGCCATCTGTTGTGAATACACACTATGCCTGCATAGCTTCCATGCAGCAAAATGGCGCTTTGTGACCCGCTCAAATATCTGCAAGATATAAAACATAGTTGGAAATACTGATGGGTCGTGTGATGCAACGCTCCCGATGCATTCTGAGCAAGCGATGCAGTACGTGCTATCTCGATGCCGTATAGTGACGTCAGGCGCATGAGTCCCTTGTCTCGAGGCAGTGCTGGGAAACGGTGTCCGGACATTTCGTACCACGGACATTCCGTACCACTGGATTTTTTGAGGACATTTCGTACCACCTAGGTCGTCATCTACCTGCGAAAGGTTTTCCCGTAATCCGCAAATATTTAAGCCAGGACATTCCGTACCACTTGATGTCAGATGAGAATTCCATTTTCACGTATTGCGCTAACGGGCATAATGAGCCTGACAGGCGCAGTTTAGAAATCAGAAACGAAAATAATTAACAACATTTGCTGAAGGAAACTTTTATATTATTTTAACAAGTGCCCTTTAAACTACACTTATCACTTACGTTTACATAAATATTATCATAAGAAAATCGATTTTTTGAACTATAAATCCTTAAACAAAACAATATAATAGAAATATACAGTCCATCGTGTTCGGGCGCAGTGTTCCTTACGAGCACAAGGATGGATAATATTACTATTATTGTGAATATTTATAAACTACTGCATTATTTCATTATCAAGTAAGTAAAATAAAAGATTCTGATGAACTGACCGATATGGGCTTGGGAAACAGGAAGCTACTGAAAGGTGGAAACAGCTAGGTCCCCACGAATGACGAATTAACACGTGTGCCAGTCAGACCATTTGCGCCCGACGGAAGGTTAACATCAGTAGTGGTCACACCGTACGGCTTTTAAAATTTTGGAATTGTAACATGGCGTTGCGTACTACGACTAAGGGCGGTTTGTGTGCGCACGTCAAGGGATATACATATAGGAAGAAGTGTTAGGCAAAAGACGATACTGTTACTTGGATTTCTGTAAAACAACAATCAGACAAGTGTTATGTGATTATAAAATCAAGAGAAAATAATTAGTGGCCCTTCAAGCAGTCACGTGTGTGGATTTCCGAACGATGCGCAGCTAGAAGTAAACAAACGGATGCAATTGGCGAAGAAAAGGGCGCGGGAGGAAGAAACACCTATTTCAAAAATTCACACCCAGACTCTCCGCTCTTTGCGACAAAGGTTAGTGCAGTTTTTCATTCTGTAGCTTCTTACAGAAATGATCACTAAAATTTTCTATTTCACTTTATTTTAAAACACAATACACACTTGCGAGTAGGTATCATTCTACTGGTAAATTAAATTTGGAATTTTAAATTTGTTATAGCAAAAGATTACATAAAAAACTAGTAAGTATAAAATGAAGAAATTAGATAGACTCTTATTATAACCTTTTGTAAGACTAATTCAACAACACCAACTGCTAAAGTTAAATTATCTATACTAATATTATAAAGAGGAAAAATGTGCTTGTTTGTAACGAATAGGCTCAAAAACTACTGAGCCGATTTTAAAAATTACTTCACCTGTAGAAAGCTACATTGCGAGTGAGTAACATGGGCTGTATTTTATTTTCAAAACAATTCGAGGTGGGGGGGCACCGGGGTGAGATATAAAAATAATTGGCTATTATAGGCAAAATATCGAATATGTCGTATAAGGACGAGACAAAACTCAATTTAATCCTCTTGACGCAAAGAACAAAACTCGGTAAGCCCTACGGGCCCGAAAACCATGTTTTAAGGCCCTAAAACCAACCGTTACGGAGATATTGGCACTACACTACCCCTCCTCTAGGAATCGGTTGAAGTAATGAACTGTCGTAACCATGGCAACGTCAGCTGCAGGATTCTACAGCAGCGAATTATCTACAATAAATCACGGAAAATTAACATGTTACAGACATGAAAATTGATATTTGGAATGCCCTTTAAAAATAAAAGAACACAATTATTCGTTTTTACAAAATCCACTTAAGGCGGGGGGGGGGGGGGGGTGAAAAGAAGTGAGGAAGGAGTTGAATTATTTATTTGAGGATACATATATAACAAAAAATGAAGATGTTACAGACTTTAAAATTGGTACTTGGAATCTTTAAAAATGAACACACTCTTTTTGGAAAATCCACGCAAGGGGGTGAAAGAAATAAAGAAGCGTGTGAATTTTTGAAAATGAGTATCTTCTTCTTCTATCGCTTTACCCACACCTGTGAGGTTGCGGCTACGAACTGTGTCGCATATGAGGATTTGACCCTGTTTTACGGCTGGATGCCCTTCCTGACGGCAATCGTATGTGTAGGGATGTAATCTATACTTCTATACTAATATTATAACGAGGAAAATTTACATATTCGTTTGTAACGGATAGACTGAAAAACTACTGAATCGATTTTAAAAATTACTTCACCTATAAGAGCTACATTGCCAGTGAGTAACTGTATTTTATTTTCAAAACAATTCGAGGGGAGGGGGCGACGGCGGGAGATATAAAAATATTAAAATAATAGGCTAATATAAGCGGAATCGAATTTGTCGTACAAGGACGAGACAAAGCTCATTTTAAGCCCCTTGACGCAAAGAACAAAACTCGGTAAAACCTTGGGGCCCGAAGACCCTGTATTAAGGCCCTAAAACCAACCTTTATGGAGATACTGGAACCACACTCTACCTGCTCTAGGGATCGAATAAAGAAACGAACGGCCGTAACCATGTCAACGTCAGCTCCAGGATTCTACAGCAGCTAGATTATGCATGTACGTTTGGGCATAGCTGCCAACCAGAATTGATACACGTATGACTTACTATCTGGAAAAAATAAACTGTTGTGTAAGACGCTCATAGCACTCCTTTGGGCGTGGATGGAAAGGGAGTGAAGTAAAAAAGAATAGCCCCGGAGCTCTCCTTAGTACAGCGACCAGCGGTTGCCGATGGACCTCCGTTTTTACGTGCTGGCTTAGGTTTCAGCATTTTGCGGAGTCTGTTACCTATAGTTTAAACTATTTTGTATCAAATAATGGAGTAGTAGGATCACTGATGTTATTAGCGCCGATATTTTGGTCCACTTTTACGATCATTGTAACCATGAAAACCTATATACTGTACACAATTGTCGAGATGGTGCGCCCATGACTTGAAAAAAATTTCTCAACATTTATACTCAGATTCATTATATGATGTGCGACATGAGTGACCAGCCCTGAGAATTATAATTCTCGATAATTATAGTAGTTTCTTTTATGCATCGCGTATTTCCTTGATCATTTGTAATACTTACGAAATGTCGTATCAAACAAATACATTCAATAATATTCATATTTGTGGTACTATCTAGCGGAAATATACTTACACAAAACCTGCAGCTTTGTGAAGGGAGCAGGTATATCTAGGTGGGAATGAAGGAAAAACATGGTAGCAAAAGATCTTAGAGGTCGACGCTAATTAGGAACTAATATTTAGAGGCCCCATGAAGAAAATAAGAAGATACACTATAATTCCAAACATGAC
The DNA here is from genome assembly GCF_040414725.1 of Anabrus simplex. Lineage (NCBI taxonomy): Eukaryota > Metazoa > Arthropoda > Insecta > Orthoptera > Tettigoniidae > Anabrus > Anabrus simplex. Next base: position 23,837,481 of record NC_090270.1, on the reverse strand, counting down.
AAATAATTCCTACGTACTTAAGTAAATACACCAGTGATATAAATATCTAATGAAGTCAGTCACACCGATAGTATGAGTGACTAAAGCCAGTTTCTGATAACCCGTACGAAGAACGGGTACTTCTGCTACTATCAGATATTTATACAGATACTGTATTGACACTATAACTAGACAAAGCCTAAAATACTTAAACAACACTAGTAAAGCACTCAGTACCCGATATAATCTGGATTACTGAAAAATGTATAGCGGGGTTATTATTCGTTGTAAGCGAATAAGTGGATGAGCCGAAATAGCCATAACCAGTTTTAACATCTTTGTCGTATCGTTTCAATATTTGAAAATCTGCACATGTGGATTTGGCCCTGTTTCACGGCCGGATGCCCTTCCTGACGTCAACTCTATATGGAGGGATGTAATCACTATTGCGTGTTTCTGTGGTTGTTGGAAGTGTAGTGTTTATAACTTTATTATTATTATTATTATTATTATTATTATTATTATTATTATTATTATTATTATTATTATTATTATTATTTATTATTTTACAAGGTACGACTTCGTTACGAAAATGTCTAGTCAGTAGTCTATTATAAGAACCTTACGTCAGCAGTGATAACGAGTATAATGCCCAAGGGGACAGCAGAGAGTCGAACATCCGCAAAGAAGTGGTTTTCGATTAAGAAACCCTGAAGATGGCTGATGGAACTGCTTTTCTGCTGGCCGACGATGGAGAAGAGGGCAGAATATAGACTTCAGTGGTGACAAGGGCAAATAGAGTTTGAAATGTTTCAAAATCTTTTTCATGGACGGAACCTTTTAGTGCTCTAGTATACAGTTTTCACAGATATACAGCATTCACTCGGATTTTGGGAGTACGGATGAAGAAACTAACGTCAGCCCCGTTGTTTTTGCCCTATTGGAATCCAGAAACGGTGAACGTGGATTATGAAATGCGATTCGAGAAGTGCTACCTTCAGCACAAGTAAATGGATGCTCTCTTCATATCGTCGCTGCCGGGGCAAAACCTCCTGTGTGAAATATTTTAGCTTAGAACTTTGGCCGGTAAGGTTCTGTCATCTAAGGTACAATATTGTGTGAATATTGTCAAGGCATTCTCGCTCTTCATAATGTATGTGCTGCGGGTCAGTATATCTCCAAAAATATTATCACATAGGAGGTTTTGTCCCGGCAGCGACGATATGAAAGAAATGAAGAAAATGGAAACCTAAGTTTCTGCTTTAGAGCTCTCTCATATTCGCAGAACTTGGAATGAAACATACCATGACGAACTTGTTATTCGTTTGGATAAAAAAGACCAAAAATTATAAAACATAAGGTAAACGCACCGGAGTTTGAATCGGGACATCATGCGCATGTTACGCCTGCTGATCAACTAATGACGTCTCCGTAAATCTTAATAAGTAGTTAGTGGGACGTAAAGCAAGCAACATCACTATAACATTTAATGACGATACGCCCACTTCTTTTTAATCTACTCGCAGTCAACTTACTACCTGTACTTCCTGTATTTTACTTAAACACTGTCCGCTTCCACGGCGAAATGGTTAGCGTGCTGGCGTTTGGTCCAAGGGCTTCCGGATTCAATTCTCGGCTAGGAAAAACATTTTATTCTTCATTGATTAGTTCCTACGGTTCGGGGACTGGGAATGTGAAATAAATAGTAATGAAGAGTGCGACATATTTTTAACATTTTATTGAAACCATTTCTTTTACGACGCATCGAGTTGTGTAATCATTTGAACAGAAAGGAAAATATACCGGTAATGGCATAAAGATACTGCTGTATGTGTGCATGTATCTGAAAAGGAACTCGTTCTCGGGTTAAGTCTCATTCTGGACTATCGCTACTTTTATATATGGTAACAAATTGATCGTTTCCATGAAAAGGATCATTCAAGACCAGCCACAATATTATCCGACCTGAAGGCACATACACAGGATGAAGCTGAACTCCGTCGACAAACTTTCGGAAACTGTTGAGGGGAAACCTTCTGTGTATATTGATAGAAGGTACCCGTGGTCCCCGGTGGCTCGTTATAGAGTAGAACCGGTAATTAAATTATGATTTATTCGGTTTTATTACCGCAAAAAACCTTATTTCTGTGGAAATATCTTCACGACAGGGAAAAGGCTTGCAATATTCAATAACCAAAACGTACAACACAAAACCCAGAGTAGCAAAGCCTGTAATATGTAATAACCAAAACGTACAACACAAAACACAGTAATGCGATAACCCTCTGTAGAAACACGTACGTCCGCCTCTGTGGTGTAGTGGTTAGCGTGATTAGCTGCCACTCCCGGAGGTCCGGGTTCGGTTCCCGGCTCTTCCACGAAATTGGAAAAGTGGTACGAGGGCTGGAATGGGGTCCACTCAGCCTCAAGAGGTCAACTGAGTAGAGGTGGGTTCGATTCCCACCTCAGCCATCCTGGAAGTGGTTTTCCGTGGTTTCCCACTTCTCCTCCAGGCAAATGCCGGGGTGGTACCTAACTTAACGCCACGGCCGCTTCCTTCCCTCTTCCTTGCCTGTCCCATCCAATCTTCCAATCCCTCCACAAGGCCCCTGTTCAGCATAGCAGGTGAGGCCACCTGGGCGAGGTACTGGGCATCCTCCCCAGCTGTATCCCCGACCCAGAGTCTGAAGCTACAGGACACTGCCTTTGAGGCGGTAGAGGTGGGATCCCTCGCTGAGTCCGAGGGAAAAACCGACCCTGGAGGGAAAACAGATTAAAAAGAAGAAGAAGAAGAAGAAGAAGAAACACGTACACTTTTATCACAGTGTGTTCAATATTTTCTGTCAGTGTACTGTTTTAAAGGTCGTTGGCTTCCAGCACGTTAAAGAACTCCTGCGGGACATACTTCCCACACCCCGGCGTCTGTCAAGAACTAGCATTTAGGACGGACGTAAAACAAATAACATTATTATGAGTACTATTTTCAGTGCAATACAGATACAAAGCTAACTGATCTCATGACATGGCCACGAGATAATCACGTTTGTTTACATTATGATTAGTGTATATTGCATGTGTTCAAGTGGAAGAGATTTTATTATATATTGGTTATTTTGCACTTCTATTAGCGATTTGGTTGTTTCTACACGAACAGGCGTGTGTTTGGTAGCCGAAACTCCGATTGCAAAACAAAAATAAACAAAAATATTTGAAGAGAAGATTCGATCCACCACAAAACGTAACGGAGGATAATACCCAACGATGCTATTTAGCCAACTGAGCCATACTAACAGCTCAAGTTCAATGTTTGCTAATCATTTCTGTTTCTACCATATTAGTCCTGGCTGAGGTCCAATTGGAGCGTGCCTCGAGATGCATCGAGATAATGACGTCAGGCTCGAGTATCTCAAACGAGAGTTATGCCCATCCCTACGTAGACCTCGAAGATGCATCGAGAGTGGTGACGTCAGTCTCGAGTATCTCGAACGAGAGTTTTGCCCACCACTACTCACAACTGATTAGTGATGGGTACCTCGTGAATGAGTCGTTTAAAATGAAGGCTCCATTCCTATGAAGTGTGAACTAACCACTCAATTTCAATGAACTGGTAGTTCAAACACTTCACAGTTCTCACGCTTCGTAAGATTCACAACTCATTCGATTCGTCTGTCACTCGCTCACTTTTCCGTCCCACGTCTGCGCCATTCATTACCCCTTCACTCCCAGGCCCACTCTACCTGTCAACTGTTTTTTTTTTTTTTTTTTTACACGCATTTCCTTCTTTATATGAGATAGGCTTTAGTTTATATTATTATTATTATTATTATTATTATTATTATTATTATTATTATTGACGGCGTAAAACCATATTACAGAGTTGCTAATATGTAACCAAGAAATGTTTACATAAGGCATAAAGGAGAAATTGGTAATGCAAGTTATCTCATTATACAATATTATATAGAGCCTCCGTGGCTCAGACGGCAGCGCCAGTCTGTTCCCGCTGGGTTCCGTGGTTTAAATCCCGGTCGCTCCATGTGAGATTTGTCCTGAACAAAGCGTAGGCGGGACAGGTTTTTCTCCGGGTACTCCGGTTCTCTTTGCCATCTTTCATTCCAGCAACACTCTCCGATATCATTTAATTTCATTAATCATTCATTAACCATTGCCCCAGAGGAGTGTGACAGGCTTCGGCAACCGGCACAATTCCCATCCTCGCCGCTAGAATGGGACTTCATTCATTCCATTCCCGACCCGCTCAAATGACTGGAAAAAGGCTGTGGATTTTCAATTCATTTACAATATTATGTGACAAGGCTAGGTTACATAATGGTTATGTTTTAGTATATTTAATTTTCTAGTTTTTGTATAAGGTGAGAGTGTGAACAGTAGAATATCTATCTATCCAACGTATTCATATTTCTCATCATTGTTTTGCAATGGAATGTGGAAAGCATAATTTGTTCTGTGTCAGTTCGTTACAAAGGACTGAATTAACCTCGTATAGGCCTACCTTGTCCCTATCAACCACCATGTCCATCATCTGGAGGCTGTAAGCGGGTAAGTCATTGGATGTCCATAATTACATAGCTCCATCATCTGTTGGTAATATTGCTCAGTATTATGAAGCTTTATTGAGCGAGTGAAACATTGTGCTCGAAGTCGCTGGTGAATGACATAGCGGGCAGTTTCGAGAGGCTTCATTACTTCATGAACGAAACACTTCATTTGAACGATTCACAGTACGGAGTGTGAATGAGTGAAGTAGTTCATACTAACGAACTGGTTCGACCCATCGCTATAACTGATTCCACAGCACTCTTTGTGCTGCTAGCAGCAATCACAGAGCCATCTGTTGTTGTGAACACACACCGTGCATGCATAGTTTTCACGCGACAAATAGCAGTTTGTGATCCGCTCACATATCTGCAAGATAAAAAAATAGTTGCAATGACTTCTGCCCTACCCCAGAAGAAAACAACAGCTGAACAAGAAAGGTCGGAAAATAAATATGATGAGTAGGTCCCGGATGTATATGACATGTCATATTTTTTCTCTAAATTATTTCCATGGAAAATACAAGTTAAGCATGATTTTATCCACGGTGACTAAAATTATGCAATTTTCACGGGTCATATAAAGTCATATTTTGGCTCTTTTAACGTTTTTTGTCTTTTTCCGGTAATTTTTCACATTGTGGTCATGTTTCCCCATGAAGTTTCGTGTTTTTGTCACATTTTATCTTCTTATTCCATTTTCGCACATCTGCTTTCAGTATACTCAAAGACGGATTTTTCATATCTCCTCATTGTTGTCTGTAATTTCTTACATTATCTTTCTTGGAAATATATATTTTTGTGAATCAGGAGAGTAAACTGTATAGAAAGACACAGATGTGTATAAAGCGACAGTATAGTGAGCCTCGATCGAACTCTAATGATTTGACATACTTCAAATATGGCCTAATGACATCCCTGGAATGTTGAGCGGTCCTTTTCCCTTTACAAGTCAATGTTGCGTGAAAATAGAAGATCGTTCCTATTTGGAAACTAAAATATATGTAATTTGCTATTGTAATTCTTTCTGATCGCCCATCAAAATGTGACATATGTGCAGAGACGAGAGTTACCTTTGGAATGAGTAATTGAATAAATTCTAAATATAACAATAAAATTAATACTATTACTTATTTATTATTATTGAATTTTCTAGATTTTAAAAGCATATTTTCAATATAATGTTAAATTAAACAGCGGCAAGATTTTGAAGTTTCCGAAAATGTGACCAAAAAAATTTTAGTCACATTTATTGTCATATTTTATTAGATTTTTTTTTTTTTTTTTTTTTTTTTTGCTATTTGCTATTTGCTATTTGCTTTACGTCGCATCGACACAGATATGTCTTACGGCAACGATGGGATAGGAAAGGCCTAGGAATTGGAAGGAAGCGGCCGTGGTCTTAAGGTACAGCCCCGGCATTTGCCTCGTGTGAAAATGGGAAACCATGGAAAACCATCTTCAGGACTGCCGACAGTGGGGCTTGAACCCACAATCTTCCGATTACTGGATACTGGCCGCACTTAAGCGACTGCAGCTATCGAGCTCGGTATTAGATTTTTAGGTCATAAACATCCGGGCTCTAATGATGAAGATGGCTTGTTCTAAAAGGAAGTACCACTGGGCAGTCATCGTGTATTAACACTAATCACAGGGAAGGTGGAAGGAAGACAATGTAGGTACCGAGAAAATAAAGGAAAGAACCACGAAGGGTGTGAAAATGAAAGACTCCATAGACCTAACATACGTAATGCCGTCGTTGTCAGAAAAGAATAAAATTTGACCAAAGCAGGTCACATATGAAGAATGATGGTGTGGAGCCTGATACAAGTAAGTGGAACCAATGCCAGACTCAGCTTGGTCACCACCCCACGCTCTGAAGTTGAGATGTGGCATATGACGTTACTGGAATGAATGACTTCTCCATATGACCTCCGAATTGTCAATCAGTAATCTTATCACAATCATTTTCTCGAAATAAGATGTGTATGCTCTCATTAGCAGTAAAGGGATTCTATTTACGATTCAGCGCAATCAAATGCGATGGAGAAAACTAGGCAAATGAACGGACGTTTATACGGCGCGTCTCGTGTAATCTGCTCTAAAGGTGAGAGCGTGCATTACGTGGAGTGATTGGAAGTTGTAAACAACTATGAGCACTCCACGGTACGAAATCGTAAATGTCTGAAACACTGAAAGACGCCGCGCTAATCCGTCTGGATAATACGAGTTTAAACTGCGATGTCTACGCAAACCATTCACCGGCCGTACATGTTTTCTGTGATGTAAGCCAGCACATGCAGTGAAACTCGAGAGCAGATCACGGAACAACAGCAGGTTTAGGGCGACCACAACGCTATGTCCGAAGGTAAAACTTTACTGCCTTCCAAATGGTTTTTATTCAGTACTATAGCATAGGAGAATAAGATAAAGGCACAAAAGTTAGTATTTGATATATTTAAACATGTGTTGTATTTAAAGAATAATAATAATAATACTAATAATTTATTATTATTATGTGGTGAACCCGTGCTGCTTCGCAGCATTTCTTATAAATAGGTCAGATAATTCGTCTTGATATGCCTGCCGCAATCATATTGTTTTGCCTGTCCTTTTCAATAGTTTTATGAACATTTAATACCTGTAATATAGTTTATAACAATTCTTTCCACACAATATTCGCTGTGCTTCCACCATTCGGCCGTATCTCGATCTTAACATTTTCAAACGATCTTGCCCGAGATAGTGCAACATACAAATTGGCCGTGGCTCAATACTGGTTCGGGGAAGTAGACTACTCACTGTTTCAACAGTTGTTCCTGCGTTTTATTAATGGTCATGCAGATTGCTAGTTGACTTGATACCTTCCCGTCTGTACGTACGTAGACTGTTTTCTCTTACCAACACGTAAGTTATTAGATTAAGAACGTTCTGCCATCTGTTGAGTACATTCACCATATCAATGAATAATATTACGACACAATACTTATTTAAATTGTAAAACACAAAATATAGTGTTATACTGTTTTATTCTTTGAGCTGACATCACTGATGAAGGGAATGGATGATTTCCAGAAACATGTATGGTAAAATAAATAGTTTTCTATCATTATAAGATCTATTGACAAGGCGGACTCAAGTAAAAGTCAATACAGGATCAAACAACCATATTAACCTATTATGGTTAAGTTTATCAACAATTACCTTGTAAGTACATAAAGTATTGTGGGTTAGGATAAGCCTTACCTGCAATTACTGGTGTGATCATTTAATGATTTGCTCTTGAAAATAAATATTTCCGTTGACTTTTCAAGAAATGCAAGATTTTTCCTGCATTACTGAGATGATTTGAAAATTTTAGTACAAACCGCACCTTTTCACTCTCTCTGGTTTAAGAGTTCGAGTTCTTTGAAACATACATGTTAGCGTTTAGACAATAAATAATAATAATAATAATAATAATAATAATAATAATAATAATAATAATAATAATAATAATAATAATAATAATAATAATAAATCCCCAGAAACCATCCAGCACATAATCTCAGGTTGTCGATTAATAGTAAATACAGACTACAAGTACAGACATGACGGCATTGCAGAAATTATTCATCATAACCTAGCCCGACAAAATAACGTAATCCATTGTACTACATCATATAGGAAATACAAACCCCAATCGGTCTTTGAAAGTGAAAATTACAAACTTTACTGGGATAGAAGTATCATCACTAATAAAACTATATCTGGTCTATTACAGGTTTTAACTTTTGTACATTAAAACAAGAAAATCTACTTCATGACTGACATAGCCTACCCTAATCTTCACAATCTTCAATCAACACATACAGAGAAGATATCCGAGAACACAGATCTGGCCAGAGAAATAAAAGCCTTGTGGGAACTCCACAATGTTATCATTCCAGCAGTGATTGGATGTAATGGTATTATACCAAAGACACTACACAGGAGCATTCAAGCACTTAATCTCCACCCTCTCATATAGCATTACAAAAAGTAGCAATCCTAGCCACTTGCCATTTAGTAAGGAAGTTTATTGGCATAAACTATCCACAATATGTAGAGGACTAATAAAAATCGTCTACTATTAATTTTGCCTACGCATGCATTGTAAATACCCTATAAATATCTGTCAAATTTATTTTTCAATACTGTATGTGAGTATATATGTATGGAGCATATGTGCGTATGTACTGAATAGTACTTCTTCCATGTATACCGAGTGTACCAAAACTCGACGGCAAAAATTTAGGAATGGATTCCTCACATAGAGAGAAGAAAAAGAAAAAAAATGTTTATGACAACATGGGTCTGGAAACGTATACTTACAGATCTATACAAACTTTGTGACACAAATTAATTTTCGTAATAATTTACATGTTTTCATGCGATCATCCAATCGTCTCATCAACAGAGGTTCGACATTAACATCTGGGCAGGCATTGTTGGTGATCCCTTGTTGCGACCCTACGTTCTATCGAATAGGCTTACTGCACAGAACTACAGGAATTTCTTGCGTACTGCATTGCCTAATTATTTGAAAGACATGCCATTTGCATCCCGTTGACAAATGTTTTTCATGCAAGATAGTGCTCTGGCACATTTCAGTCTGATGCCCGCAGGCGCGTGAATACCCATTTTCCTAAGCGCTGGATGGCTAGAGGAGGACGGATTGCTTGGCCACCACCACGCTCTCCTGACTTGAACCCCCTGGACTTTTACCTGTGGGGACACATTAAGTCTCTCGTGTATGCGACGCCTGTTCCTGATGAAGCAACTTTATATGAGCGCATTGTGACATCTCAGGCAGTACGCACTACACCAGGCATTTTTGATCGCGTGCGTAACTCCATGCGACGACGTGCGGAGGCTTGTATTCAAGCTGAATGTCGTCACTTTGAACATTTCCTCTGATACATGCTCAAAGTGTTTCAGCTGCCGTTACAGACGTACGGTGTAAATGTACAAAAGAGGTTATGGAGACTAGATCTGAATTCGGGAAACGAGCGGGTTTTAAATCCACCGTCGCCTGTCCTGAGACCTACTTTCCGTGGTTTCCCATTTTCACTTCGGGGTTTCGATTTGGACAGTTGTTATTACTAGGCTGTGTACCTGATCTTGTTATCTTTTGTTATGTTTGTTATATTTTATCATGAAAGTTTACATCAGTTAATTAGTCTATAAGACTATAAGTCTATAAGATCTATCTGTGTCGGTATGACGTAAAGCAAACAGTATAATAATAATAATAATAATAATAATAATAATAATAATAATAATAATAATAATAATAATAATAATAATGATGACTGACAGATGAAATGAAATGATATTGGAGATTGTTGCTGGAATTAAAGATGACAGGGAAAATCGGAGGACCCGGAGAAAAACCTGTCCCGCCTCCGCTTTGTCCAGCACAAATCTCACATGGAGTGACCGGGATTTGAGCCACGGAACCCAGCGGTGAGAGGCCGGCGCACTGCCGCCTGAGCCACGGAGGATTCAAAATAATAATAATAATAATAATAATAATAATAATAATAATAATGGGAAGTTTACATTGAAGCGTAGGAACACAGACGGGGTTACAGCAAACTAATAATATATTCATAAATCTACGAATCAAATCCAGACACACTAATATTTGCTGAAAGCAGCTCGGGTGGAACTCGTTTTTATACGTTTGTCCTATATCTTACAGAGCAAAGAAAAATAAACACCGTAAAAGAATTTGTTTCGCTTGTCATCAGTACGATACAGACCGTGAAGAATACCATTAAAATCCTTTTAGGGACACATGAAATATCCAGCCGCTGCAGCCGAGTAAATCTTCCACAAGCTCTTTATTTCCTTTTTCCAATATCCAAAACTCAATTTATAGTTTTCCGCCGTGAGCAAAGCGAAACAGCCGTCGCGTCGTGCATTCGACTGTCGAATGTGATTCTTAGCCGAGTTTAAACTTCAGACCAGGGTTGTATTGTCGCGTTAAATGAGTGTAGTCGGGACATCTTGCCACCATTACATCAGCGGGAGGAATAAAGGGAGTGAGTTAGAAACGCCATAAAGTTGGTTTTTATAGCGCTCCTGGTGGTGGAGTAAGATATCACTCTCGGAAGTGTAAATCCGAAGAGAAAAGGAGACAGAATTTTATTTCTGGCGTGGCGGGTGATTGATACGGGTGGCGTGGGAAGCTGACAGCCACCAAGCCACTGCTCCATCTTGCACAATGTGCACTTTGTTGTGAACAAGCCGAGTGAAAGATTATAGTCGCTACTGGACACCGGAATTACAAATAGGGAGAGCTATATGGTCAGGGACTGTCGGCAGTACGTATGAATTATACAGTTCACAGTTGACAAATTAAAGGCACAACATGTATAAGGTACAAGTACACAAGGGCTAGGAGATGACGCCAGAACGCAAAGAGCACAAGCGTGAACGTTCAGGATAGACGACGTAACAACAGTGAGCCTACACTTTTCGAATTGTTTTTATTCAACGAATGCAACCATAGGATAACGAAGTACAGGACAAAATTATAGTATCTGACATAATTAAACATTTTACGCTATATTTAAATCATTGTAATTGTAACATTTTATGGCCAACATAGGAGCACCCCAGACAATTAAACAAAGAAATCCTCTCAGATGCTGACATCCTTTCTTCAGTTGAGAATACTCTACCTTTTGCCCTTTTATTAATTTTGGTTCGTAGTTCCAGATGAGTCCGCCTCTGTGGTATAGTGGTTAATGTGATTAGCTGCCACCCCCTAAGGCCCGAGTTCGATTCCCGGCACTCCCACAAAATTTGAAAAGTGGTACGAGGGCTTGAACTGGGTCCACTCAGCCTCGGATCAACTGAGTAGAGGTGGGTTCGATTCCCACCTGAGCCATCCTGGAAGTGGTTTTCCGTGGTTTCCCACTTCTCCTCCTGGCAAATGCCGGGATGGTACCTAACTTAAGGCCACGTCCGCTTCCTTCCCTCTTCCTTGTCTATCCCTTCCAATCTTCCCATCCCCCACCAAGGCCCCTGTTCAGCACAGCAGGTGAGGCCGCCTGGGCGAGGTACTGGTCATCCTACCCAGTTGTATCCCCCGACCCTATGTCTCACGCTCCAGTACACTACCCTTGGTCGTAGAGGTAGAGGTGGGATCCCTCGCTGAGTCCGAGGGAAAAACCAACCCTGGAGGGTAAACAGATTAAGAAAGAAAGTTCCATATGTGAGTTGTTGAAAATGAGTATTTTTTCTGTTTCGTTCTTGCGATCATTTAGCGATATTTGGAGTTCATTAATACCATGCTTAATTTCTGTAGTCCACTGAATCCTCGTATTGTTATTCCATATTTTTCCTAATAATTCTACTTTCCGGTGTTCTAATAAGATGTCCAGAAATGAGATTCGCTTCTTTCTAATTGTGCTCAATACTGGTTCTATTTCCTTATAAATTGTGTTATTTGACGTTTTTTCTCCAATGGCCATTAACTTGATATTCTTTACTTATACACGTTATAGTTATTATTCTTTTTATCTTAAATATTTTATCAATTTCGAGCTGTATTAGGGTCTAGTAGTTTTGAAAAAATTCACATGCATAAGTCACGTCCTTTTTTAGAATTTGCTTTACGTCGCAACCGACACATATAGATCTTATGGCGACGATGGGATAGTAAAGGGCTAGGAGTGGGAAGGAAGCAGCCGTGGCCTTAATTAAAGTACACCCCCAGCATTTGCCCGGTGTGAAAATAGGAAACCAACGAAAAACGTTCCTCAGGGCTGCCGACAGTGGAGTTCGAAGCCACTATCTCCCGGATGCAAGCTCACAGCTGCGCGCCCATAACTGCACGGCCAACTCACCCGGTATTAGTCACCTCTGTGTGTGACTGTTTTATAACGTCTTAATTTTTCTGCTACCGTGTGCAGACATTTTAATATAACGCCACTTGTCTGTCTGCTCGTCAATGTTGACGTTCTGTTTTAATTAGGGCTACCAGGTGTTAGAGTAAACCGAATCTCACTTGAGAGTCGATATTTGAGTTTTAACGAATTTTGTCTGGTAAACACCAAATGTGTCACCAGAGATCTTCTACATGCCGACATGGTACGAAATAGAGTGTCGAATGGACTTTTCTTTTTTCCGCCCTTCAAAAATCCGACTACGTCTGCCGGGTTTGAACCAGCTATCATGGGATCCGGAAGCAGACACACTACCACCGACCCACAGTGGAAGCGTACCACACATTGAACCGACACGTTACACTGGTATGATTATTACTTCGCTATTGATTTAAATAGAGTTAACTTTTGTAATAAGTGTAGTACCTCATGATAAAAGTTACAAGTCGCTTTGATTACTTTGGTGAAGTCTGGCGATACGTAACTCATTTATTTATTTCCTTCTTAATCTGTTTACCCTCCAGGGTCGGGTTTTTCCCTCGAATTCAGCGAGGGATCCCACCTCTACCACCTCAAGGGCAGTTTCCTGGAGCGTGAGACTTTGGGTCGGGTGATACAACTGGGAGGATGACCAGTGCCTCGCCCAGGCGGCCTCACCTGCTATGCTGAACAGGGGCCCTGGTGGCGGATCGGAAGATTGGAAGGGATAGACAAGGAAGAGGGAAGAAAGCGGACGCGGCCTTAAGTTTGGTACCATCCCGGCATTTGCCTGGAGTAGAAGTGGGAAACCACGGAAAACCACTTCCAGAATGGCAGAAGTGGGAATCAAACCCACCTCTTCTCAGTTGACCTTCCGAGGCTGAGTAAACATCGTTCCATCCCTCGTATCACTTTTCAAATTTCGTGGCAGAGCCGGGAGTCGAACCCGGGCCTTCGGGGGTGGCAGCTAATCACACTAACCACTACACCACAGAGGCGGACAACATGACTCATTACTGTCTCATAACATCTTCCTACTCACAGGCAGATGTTTTTCACACCTTAGCCTTCTCCTGTGTACAAGGTATTCTATTAGCAGCTAATATTGTCCACTGTCCGGCCCCGTGGTGTAGGGGTAGCATGCCTCTCTCTTACCCGGAGACCCCGGGTTCGATTTCCGGCCAGGTCAGAGATTTTTACCTGGATCTGAGGGCTGGTTCGAGGTCCACTCAGCCTACGTGATTAGAATTGAGGATCTGACGGTGAGATGGCGACCACGGTCTAGAAAGCCAAGAATAACAGCCGAGAGGATTCGTCGTGCTGATCATACGATACTGCAGGCCTTCGGGCTGAGCAGCGGTTGCTTGATAGGCCAAGGCCCTTCAGGGCTGTAGTGCCATGGGCTTTTTAATATTGTCCACTGAATGGTTCTTACAATGATATGAGCAACACTGTGCTTTCTCGACCTCGAAATAGGGCGGGCTCCTCGTCCACGCCCTGTAGATTATGTATGACATCAGAAATTAAGTCCCAACAGGGAACCACCGATTGCGAATATTCAAGCACATCAGGCCTCTTGGGAAAGTGTGGTAGTTTAACAGACGAGCCCTCTACCGACACTGGCGCGAAATGCTGGTCATTTCACTACGTATAAGGCCTAGCGAATTTGTATACTTTAATATAAATAAATTTGACGACGCATCTTGGCACAAGAACCCTTTTAGTCGCGTCCACCGAAGTGTCGGCTATGATACTATATAGAACTCTCCCCATGTTAAGTGCGGCAGCATTCATGAGATGTGGTATACTTAATTGTTTCTAAGCACTTATAAATGTAATTCTACGTTGAACGACTACACGAAATGATCAAGAAAGTTGGGAAAATACAGGTCTGAACAGACATGAACATGCCTCAGTGCTGGGGCTCATCTGAAAATTTGTTTGAAGAAACCCCGTCACGTAACGAAATGTGCAACGGAAGTGTTTCCTAGCAACCGTGCAGGCTGTGATGTGAAGTATGGATGGATGGCCAGAAAAATGTTACCTAGTAACCGTGCAGGCTGTGATGTGATGTATGGATGGATGGCCAGAAAATGTTACCTAGCAATCGTGCAGGCTGTGATGTGATGTATGGATGGATGGCCAGAAAATGTTACCTAGCAATCGTGCAGGCTGTGATGTGAAGTATGGATGGATGGCCAGAAAAATGTTACCTAGTAACCGTGCAGGCTGTGATGTGATGTATGGATGGATGGCCAGAAAATGTTACCGAGCAATCATGCAGGCTGTGATGTGAAGTATGGATGGCTAGTCAGGCAATGTAACCTAGCTACCGGACAGGCTATGATGTAAAGTATGGATGGAGGGCCAGGAAATGGTACCTAGCCACTGTGCAGGCTGTGATGTAAAGTATGGGTGAATGGCAGAGAATGTTACCTAGCAACCGTGCAGGCTGTCATGTGAAGTATGGATGACCACACAATGTTACCTCGCAACCGTGCAGGTTGTGATGTAAGGTATGGATGGATGGCCAGAAAAATGTTACCTAGTAACCGTGCAGGTTGTGATGTAAGGTATGGATGGTTGGCCACTGGCGATCATCTGAAATTAGCATCCGATGGATATTTTTTCTTGATATTTGTTTTATGTCACACTGCATCAGACAGCTCTTATGGAGTCGATGGGATAGGAAAGTGCTAGGACTGGAAAGGAAGCGACTGTTAAGGTACACCCCAGCCGGGAGTGAATATCGAAAACCATGGAAAACCATATTCAAGGCTACGGCAGTGCGGACTCAGTCAAGAACCCATTATCTCAACATATGTCTAGCAAATTGTGAGCCCCTATGACATTTCTGGGGGCAAAGGGTGTAGAGCAAACCACACCATCTCGCCAGTACAGAGATGATTTAGCTTCTCTTCTTTTTTAATCTTTTTTGTTGTTATTATTATTATTATTATTATTATTATTATTATTTTGTTAATGTTCTCCTTTAATTGTACCTTCTGATTTTCAATCTATTAAATATCAGACACAACCGAAATAAGATAAGATCTGAATTCAAATTGCAGTCAGCACAACCCGTAATCCGTTCTACATACTTCTAGAATTCAATGAAAGGATAATAAAATGTTAGTATAATACTCAACCTGGAATCCTCTTCCAATCCTGGTAAAACATTGTGAGGTGAGTAAAAGCAATAAAGTGTAATATTAGTTGCAGGCTACAAGATAGCACTCAACGAAGTGTTTTAATCTAAACTGCGAGCTGACCTAGCAAATCTCATTTCACGGAAACTGCTCTCCACTTTATACTAAACGGTAGTTACAGATGTGTACACGACAATAAAACTAGCCGCACAAAATGTGAAACAAATACAAGCTGTGAATTAACAAAATTGCACTTGCTAACGATGTTGATTACACATTCCGTTTGACAAGGTTGAAAATTTTGTTTGCTTTATCGATTTTGACCCCAGAAACAATTAAAAATCCCTCTGAAGTGCATAGTAATGCAAATAATAGCACTGGCTCTTGAAATAACAATAAAACTCCATGTTTCGAAGAACGTACTCTACATCGAAAAGTTTTGGCTATTCATACGTGAGCCTTTATTTATAACGCTATTTGAGTACTTACTTTGCCTCATTTTGCATACTGTGCCAAATATTTTGACACAAAATATATTTCTCTAAGTTACTTGCACCTTCCGGTCTAGGAAACCACGAATAACGGCCGAGAGGATTCGTCATGTTGACCAAAGGACACCTCATAATCTGCAGGCCTTCCGACTGAGCAGCGGTCGCTTGGTAGGCCATGGCCCTTCGGGGCTGTTATGCCATGGGAAAGGGGAAGGATTTGCCCCTTCGGATATGAAATTTTAAAGAAATAAGGAAGTTCAAAGATATACTGCAACGTTATTTTTCTTTACATTTCTTCTTCTTCTTCTTATTCTTATTCTTCTTCTTCTTCTTGTCCTTTTCCTAGTTCCTAGGGATGTGGAAAAAATGTGCTTTAGGATCTAAGGAATTTCCGAAAAATTGCATCAGATTTCAAGAGTTTTCAAGGACAAGTTGGAAGGAAACCTCCAAACAACTTGCTTTCGGGAGATAGTGGGTTCGAACCCCATTGTTGGCAGTTCTGAATATGATTTTCCGTAGTTCCCCATTTTTTACACCAGGCTGTACCTTAATTAAGGCTACGGTCGCTTACCATATCATATCCCTTCGTCACCGTGAGAACTCTCTGTGTCCGTGCGACGTTTGGTTCCTTCTTGTACCTCGGGGGCTCAGTGTTTGTGATCTGTAGTTGTTAGGGTCTAACATGTCTTTGCCTGGTTTTCCAAATACGAGGATCCTAGCCCTCTTCCATTGTTCAGGGTAATATTGGAGTCTGAACATTGCATTGAAGATGCTGGTTAGTAGTGTTAGGGCTTTGTGAGTTTTGGTTAATTTCTTAATTATAATATTCTGGATCTTGTCTGGGCCAGGCGCCTTCTTGGGGTTAAGATGACCTATAATCCACTTAAATTCGTGTACATTTGTCCTCTTAACCTCCGGCTTAGGTGCGTTTTCAAGGAATTCTGCTACCTTTGCCTCAGTTTGCCTGATGAAGGCGGGGTCAGATGGTATTTCGTTCGTTCGCGAATTTCGGCAAGCCATCTAGGAACAAGCTTCTTCCCACTACCCCTCTCCCTCAAAGTGAGTCAGGATATTTCGTATATGAGTCTTTCGTTATCCAAAATTCCCTCTCTCCCATTGTATTACTTCATTGGTATAAATAAATAATAATAGTAATAATAATTTATTATTGTAGGGAGTGCGCAACCACTGTCCCATTCAGAGTTTTTCGTGTGTTTAATTTGGTGTTATCCGGATGAAGAATGCGGTAACACAGCTATGAAATGCACCTTGATACGTGCCGGTACGTCCTGTGAAGTACAGATCAGTGCTCTAAGGAAAGAGGTTACAAAACAGTAAAAGAGGTGACCCATGAAACTAGCGAGAAATCATCCAGAAAGAATTAACTTGTTCATGAAGCCGCAGCCCATTGCCTGTTGCTGCTTTAATTAAGGCAATTAATTAGTAAAAGCTGCCCTCCGAGACTAAACAAAACAGAGCGGCGCGCCGTGAGAATAGCCGCGTGCGACTGCTATTGTTTCCTTCCTCTCGCTAAACCATCAATTAATTAGGGCAGGAGGAGAAGCAACCACTTCTCTTAATCCACAATTACAACTCCCTTTCATGAAATATATCATTACGTTTTACATAAACGTAGTTCTAAAAACCTACGGTATGTCTTTACTCTTTGATTTAAACCTTTACACTAGACGCAAACATAAACATGTCCACAAACTCAAAGTCTAAGGAAATGAAATACACGTCTGTCCGTCATGTAGCACATTCTTTAGATAAGATACAGTACTTCTTCATCGACTGTGTAATCTGTAATAATATGATAAAAAGATAAATATTTGTACAGTACGTGGAAGGTAAGGTAGGGGGCCAAATTCCGTCCCCCTAGGGGTTTCCAGTTTGCACGGTTGGTACCTAATATTTATCCGCGCACACACCCGTAGCCTCATCCCGTTGTCTTCTTGTGAGAATTGGTTGTGGACACCACGTTCAGTTTCCGTGTACAAGGAGGATTCATTTTTCATGCTGAGTTAGAGCAGCATTCAAATTACGAGCTTGTTAGGTGGTGGTGATTATTGTTTTAAGAGGAAGTACAACGAGGCAACCATCATCTACATAACACTAATCAGAGAGAGAAAATGCAAGGGAACCGAGACTTCGAAAAATGAAGGCATCGGCCAAAGAAAGACAAGGGCCATGAAGGGCGTGAAAATTAAAGACTCCCTAGGTCTCGAACGCTTTAATACTGTCGGGGTCAGAAAAGAACAAGAGTTGACCAAGAGAGGTCAGATAGGATAGATGAAAGTGAGAAGCCTAACACAAGTAACTGGAAGCAATGCCAGGAATCAGCCAATGGCCCCATGGTCTAAAGTTCAGAGTCCTTGGGACTCCTTTTAGTCGCCTCCTGTGACAGACAATGGATACCGTTGCTGTTATTCTACCGCTCCCACCCACAGAGGAAAAGAGCCTAGAGTGAGCACTGATATGTGTATGAAATACTGGAATGCATTTCAGTCGTGTGGTGTACTTCCTGGCATGTAATCGCTACAGTGAGGTGGTTGGCGTCAATTACTGTAACGGCCATTATCATAAATCACGGAATGTTCGTAATTTCGCCCCTTCCATTTTATTTGTTATTTATGAAGTTTATTGTTATTTTCAGATGGGAAAACGAAAGCAGTGGGGTAAGGAGGCTATGAAGAAGGCTATTAAGACAGTGAGGGACAAGACAATGGGTTACAAACGTGGAAGCAAAGCGTTTAACATCCCACGAGCAACGCTGAAAGACTATGTTAAAACGAATGCCAATAAAATATTCTTCATAAATGGCCTTCAAATAATTCAATATAGGGAAAGTGTTTGGTAAGGTTAGAAAGGAAAAATAGATTAAAATTATTGTACTTTTCATAAATTTCGTGGAGGACGAAATTACGAACACATTTTTAGTAGTTTAGTATTTGTAGTGTTTATGTCAAATATTGATTAACGTACGTTATAACAGTTTCATTGTAACTTGCCCATAAGTGGAGAATATATTAAGATATATATATATACTGTATATACCAATGTCTAGCCTTGTCCGTAATATTCCTGAATGTCTACAAGTCCAAATCTGTTAAGGGGACGAAATATGGGGCCCTCCACCTTAATATCTGGAAACACTCTCTCAATGTCAGTCAATCTTTCACCACAGAAAGCGTATCTCTTCCAGATTATTTGAGGCTATTCTATACACTCATCAGCAATTGAATTAGGTGCTGTAGAGGGGAAATGACGCTGCGCTCGGTCCGGCGTGTCATGTAACAGCGATGACGTCAGACCTCGTATAGGCTGAATGAGTAACAGTTCACTAGAGCATAGGTACGACACGAGATCATTTGATCGCGGCCACATTGTCGGCGCCAGACGTATAGGCCATTCCATCTCAAGTCGAACGGATACTGGGTTTTCAAAGAGTCACCGTATCAAGACTGTAACATAGGTACGTGCATTCAGGAAAAACCAGCGTCGCCAGGGTCAACTGTCGTTGTGTGCGATGCGTTGATAACAGGGCTATCAGATCACTCGTTAATTCAGTGCTGGATAACAACGACATTTGAGAAACCATACCATCCAGAGCCATTGGGTATAGAAGCAAGCATCCCACGAGGGTATATCTGCTCAACAAGGCACACCGACTGACAAGGGCAAAGGAACACCACCATTGGACGCTCGGTACATGAACAGATGAGTCGAAGAACCTACAAGCCGATAGTCGGGTACGAATGCGCCGTAAACCACATGAGGCAATGGATCGGGACTCTTCACGTGGGATGAAATGGGACGCCTGGCATGTCTAACAACGTCTCTGACCGGTGACCGTTACAGGAACCTTTGTTCGCCAACACCCTGCAGGCGATGTGTACCTAGAGCAAGACCATCGCTCTCCCAAATTATTGCTGACTGACTCGATGAAACACTCCACGGATTCGAAAATGCTTGCCTGGCCCCGGAAGTAGGCTGGGCAGACTGGAACAGTTAGCTGTTCCGATACATTACGAGCTTGAGGTGGAGTGTTTCGGTACACTGTGCCGGCACACGACACACGGAACTGTAAGCGATAACTTCGTGAGGCAATAATGCATGCTTCGCGTCAGCGGGGAAGTGCCTGTATCAGACGTCTTTGTGTAGTTACAAACAGCGTAAAAGCTGCAAGGAACGTGAAGAAACAGTCGGAACACTGAAAATCACGCCCAATAATCACGTTTAAAGGCTGCTTTTAGGTTAAGATTTTGTAGTCAATACACATATCACGGTTACAGCGACAGTACAGGTGTCTAAAAGTAACTATTTCAAGGGTATTTTCACCAACTGAAATGTATCGGTCTGTACTGTAAGCAATTAGGGCCCAGCATAAAGCTTCAAGGTCCGTGAAAAGCAGTCGGAACTGTGAAATACGCACAAAAAATCATGTCTAAATGTTGCTTTTAATTTCATTCTGAAATACACCTAACACAATTACATCGACAGTAGATTTGCTTACAGATATCACAAACAGAACTCCGGTGTGACATTCAGAAAAGTTTGCCGTCTTTTTTCACGGTTTCAATGTAAACACTCTTACAGAACAGTGGAAAACAAAACATAACACATAAAGTGATACGCTTGTACCGAAGGCCAGCGGCCGGTGCAACGGGACTCACAGAACAAAGAGGATATGACAGAACACAACACTCCAGCACGTGGCCGCACACTGTCGGTATCGAGAGTAAGCTAGTAGGCGAAGGGCAGTGCATAGTGGCGCTTTCGACAGGACAGCGAGTCACTGTTTCGGTGTCGCTTTAGAATGTTTCCAAACAACTGACACTCGGTGTTCGAAACAACGGAACATAACTGTGTACCGGCACAGTGTGCCGAAACAGGGACATAGTGCTCAACCCTACCCGGAAGGGCCCGATCTTCTTGAGCACATCTTCTTCTTCTTTGCAGGTCTACTCCAACATAACAGAGATTTCAAATTATCTTTATTATCCGCTTATCGACGCATTAACACAAGAAAGTTTAGAGGACACTGGGACAGGAAAGGGCTACAGGTGAGTAGAAAGTAGCCGTGGCCTTAACTGAGGTACGCCCGGCATTTAACTGGTATAAAATTGGGTAACCACCTACAGAGCTGCCAACAGAATTCACCATCTTACACACGCAAGCCTATCGAATCACGACCCGTACGAGGTACCCAATTCAGAACTTTATGCGAGACTTACGTTCCAGGCAATTCCTAGATAATACAATAGAACTCCCAGCCCTCTAAAACCTGCAGCGTGCTTCCTCCATGTCACGTTTAAGATATTATAGCTCATTCCATGTTAAGAAAACAGTATTGCTCTTATGACAACAGGGTTGCCATATCGAACAACTCTGCTCAACAACATCACGGGAAAACGGCTGCACACAGATTTGTGAAATTCAGTATTTAACTTCAAGATAAAAAGCGGAAGAAACTACGATGCACATTATTTTTATGAAGTAAAGGGGAGGCGGTTTACAGGGGCTATCTTCGGATTGTACAGAATCAGAGGTACACTACGGCACATAAAAATACCTCAGCATTGAAGTGTAAGGCAAATTAGGAGAGAAAATAGAAAAATAATATTTTTATGGGCTCGAGGGTAAGGATGCATTTAATTGCATTTAATAAATTTCCCCAGGCAACACGGGGTACCACTGTGCTGTCGTATCTCTCAAAAAATAGTAAAAACAATAGTAAATATTAAATGCGGTCGTAAAAATAAGTGGCAACATTAGAACGTGCTTAAGAAACAACAGCTAAATAACTAAACCAAGCACAAATAAAATACTCGGTATTTTTTTATCAGTACTAGTTATGCCATGACGTATCGATGCACACAACACCAAAATCTTCAGTAACAACTTCTGTACAGTACGAAAATAATAGAACACACACAAATACTATTCAATATACAACCAACTCTCACTCAATACAAGACAAGTACGCACTGATTTAAAGCTTAAAAACACACACGCAACAAATAAATACTGTAGATGACTTCACTAGAGAAGTGAGCTGTCGGAGGTTCACTACACGAGGCTTGCACTAGAGCAACACAGAAGAAGGAAAACGAAGGAAGGCAACGAAGCGATGGCTGTTCCTGCCATTGTGCTTCCTCCCTAGGAATATATTATTTTATGAAAAAGAAAATGTTATGTAGTTATTTTAATACCTCACGGGAAAAAATGCCTCATTCTTTTTATATGTATTTCATAATACATTACAAAGTACAGTATAACATCCCTTAATCATGAGGAATTATGGGTGTCTCTGAGGGGGTGTGTTCAATCCTTGTAGGTCCATAAGAGCAATACTGTTTTCTTATCGTGGAATGAGCTGACGGTAGTGCAGGCCCGAAATGAATAGCTCAAGCGGTAGAGCCCAAGTTCACCCTAGGCTCAGTCCGGCGGTATTTGAACAAGCTCATATAAGTCAACCTCATATCGGTAGATTACCAGCACTTCTTCTAATGCTCCCTCCTCGCAGAATGTAAGCAAACATCCTGGAGTGTTTTTGCAATTTTGAGTTTTCTGAATCAGGGTTATGGACAACTTTTCCATCAGACGAACGATCGCCCAGCATTCGCCACAGTGATCGCCGCCGAAGTCACGGGGAACGTATACGGTAGTTGGAAGAAGACGGTTAGCGTGTCGTGCATGAGGGACGGCTGCCGGAGGTACCGCGCTCAAGATAGTCTTCTCAGTCGGGCTGAGTGGCTCAGACAGTTAAGGCGGTGGTTTTCAGAGCCGAAGTTGACAGGTTCGATCCTGGCTCAGTGCGGTGGGATTCGAAGGAGCTCAGGTACTCAAATACGTCAGCCTCATGTAAGTAAATTTACCAGTAAATAAAAGAACTCCCACAGGATAGAATTCTGGCACCCTGACGTCTCCGAAAACCGTAAAAGCATTATTATTATTATTATTATTATTATTATTATTATTATTATTATTATTATTATTATTATTATTATTATTATCAGCTTTCGCCTACGTTTCTCTTCTATCATGCCTTCTTTGATCAGGCGCATCAAGCTGAACCTGTTATTTCGAAAGATGTGACCCAAATGCGCTGCTAGCCAGTGTTCTGAGAGCGTTAAAACTTCACATGATTTCCCGGCACGACATGTTATGTTTGGTGACATGATCTACCCGTGGGTTCATGAAGACTGTGCGATATGTCTACATTCCAAAAATTCTGCAACCGTCCACCCCCGTAGCATAACCGGCTAATA
Source organism: Anabrus simplex (assembly GCF_040414725.1). Classification (NCBI taxonomy): domain Eukaryota; kingdom Metazoa; phylum Arthropoda; class Insecta; order Orthoptera; family Tettigoniidae; genus Anabrus; species Anabrus simplex. Next base: position 23,814,134 of record NC_090270.1, on the reverse strand, counting down.
TGGCGGTGACTTTTCATTGCCTCTCCCTGTACAAGCTAAGTGCTTCTGAAAGGGATTCTTGATGTTCGGCAGTGGTATAACATAGCCATGCTTGGTTTATTCAATTTTTTTCTACTGACTTAACGTCGCACCAACACAGGGTAGGTTTTCGACGACGGAAGAATGGGAAAGCGCTAGGACAGGGAACGTAACGGCCTGTGGTGCGGACTATGGGTGGGCAAGGCGTTTTCTGCCCCTACCCCCCGCCCCTAAATGATCTTAGGGGATAGAGTACCACGTTTATTCAGAAAATGCATGAAGCAAGTTCTACATTTTTACCGTGATTAATTTTAATAGCTTTGTACATAAAACATTCCTTCAAAGATTTTATTTATGAATCAAATCTATTTTTCTGTTTATTTGTGAATAATACTGAAAACTCCGTCTGTAAGACTCGTTTAAACAAGCTCTATTATTGTTCTGGTTTTTCTGTTTGTTTGTGAATATTGCTGTTATATGGAAATGCCTGCATTAATAGTTGTTCCTCATTTTACATGCATGTGTCCACGTTTATCGTGCCCCCCCCCCCCCTCCCATACACAAAATTTACCCGAAGTTGGTGGGCCTGGTAACGGTAATGCTCGTGCCGTTAATTCACGTACAGCCCCAGCAATTTCCTGGTGTGAAAATGAGAAATTATGGAAAACCCTTTTCATGGCTGCCGAAGGCGGGATTAGAACCCACCATCTCCCAAATGCAACCTCGCAGTCACACGACCCTAACCACAATGCCAACTCGCTTGGTCCATGTCTGAGTCCGAAAACATTTAAAGACGATTTATGCGTTTTCATCAAACCCCTAAAATGGCGTCACGGAACCGGAACCTCGGTTGGAAATCGCTGCCTAGACCACGATGGCACAAGGAGCAATAACACGTCACCATCGTATATTCCTTGGCAGTGTGTACATTTGATGCGTCACAATTTATTGCTTGCTAAACGTTTACAAACAATATCTTTCTGATTTCTAGCACGAAATGGATTAACAACGTTGTACTCGATATCGTTCCATAAAATCGATTTCTTGTTAAGCGAGGCTGATCGGTGAAAGGCAGTAAACTGGAACGTTCGCTAGAGCTGTCAAGTCCAGGTTTATTGGTGTATTGACCTCCCAAACAAAGCGAAGACCTTTCTCCATTGGTCGGTGAGTAACATTCCAGACGCAACTCCGATAATAAGGCTATACTATCAACATTCCCCATTCTCAACGACTAAACAGTATTAGCTTTCAAATGCTACACAATATTCTACGAACCTTGAAAGATGTTAAATATGAAAGGTAGCTTTTCTTCAGAAAAAATCCGGTCTTTAATAAGAAATGAATTATTCTTCAAATATATGCCCCAGTGCTTTAAAACATCTTATACTGTAAACTTGTATATTGAGTCCTTGGTCAGAATTTTAACACCGAAACATTTCGCAGAATTGACAGCCTAGTTACATGTAGTAGGCAGATATTGACACTATTACACATAATTACAGGCATGATCGAACACCAAAAATGATCAGCACATGAAAATTAAGAATCCTTCTTCGACTCTTTTCGTCGCTTCTTGCGCCAGACTTATTGAAGGTGGACATCGGTTACAGTTTTACGAATATAAGACGTTCTTGGTGATTGGATACTCTTGAATCAGAACTAAGTTTACTAAACTTCGGAGACGAACACTTCACTGAGCTTGTCAGACTTCTTCATGTAGTCCCTTATTCGTTCCGGATGTCGGCTATTTCTGACTTGTTGGTGACGTTTATGAAAGTCCTATTGAACACACTTGATACAAACCTTCCGTATGCGCCTGTGGGGGATCCCCTAACTGTCGTAAGAGGCGACTAAAAGGGGGACAAGGATCTCTCTAAGAGATTAAGTTTACGAGGCCTAGGGCGTTTTTCATTTACACGCCCTTCGTGACCCTTGCCTTTCTTCTGCAGATCACTCCATTTTCCGAAATGTCGAATGTATTTTCCCCTCTGATTAGTGTTATTAGAGGATGGTTGCCCAGTTGAACTTTCTCTTGAACAATAATCTGCCCGTGTGGGTTGGGGCGGTAGAATAACACCCACGGTATTCCCCGACTGCTGTAAGAGGCGACTAAAAGGGGCCCCAGGGACTCCAAACTTTGGAACGTAGGTTGGCGACCACGGGACCCTTAGCTGGGTCCTGGCATCGCTTTCACTTACTTCTGCCGGGCTCCTCACTTTTATTTATCCTATTCGGCCTCCTTTGGTCAACTCTTGTTCTTATCCGACCCCGACGCTGTTAGGCTTGCGAGGCCTAGGGAGTGTTTCCTTTTCACGCCCTTCGTGGCCCTTGCCTTTCTTTGGCCGATACCTTCATTTTTCGAAGTGTCGGATCCCTTCCCTTTATCTCTCTCTCTCTCTCTCTCTCTCTCTCTCCGCTTAATGTTATACAGAGGATGGTTGCCTAGTTGCACTTCCTCTAAAACAGTAATCACCACCACCACATCTTAAATAAAGCGTTGGGTTCTACAACAGAGCAAAATCCTGATCTCTGTGAAGATGAATCCAACTCAGTAGCCAATTATTTTTCTCTTTCGCTAGAGAAAGTAACTAAAATATCTTTCAACATAAAAAGCCATGCGGATACACTTTTCTTGCTTGATGTTACGAATATTATGTTTTACTACGAACTACAAATGACTGAACCGTTGGGCAGCGATGGATACACTCATAAGGTGAGTGCTTATCTATATATATATATATATATATATATATATAAAGCAGAATGTCTGTCTGTCTGTCTGTCTGTCTGTCTGTCTGTCTGTCTGTCTGTCTGTCTGTCTGTCTGTCTGTCTGTCTGTCTGTACCTTATACAAATAAATACCGTTCCACCAATTTGAACCAAATTTTGCATAATTAACTTTTAGGACCTTGCGGGTCAACCCATCTACAAGAAATTTTAACATCCCTCTCCATTCCCTAGATAGGCCCTTTGGCACATTAACATAGTCTAATTTAGGCGAAATATTCAATTTACCGTACAAGGACGAGACAAGGCTCATTTTGAGCCTCACGACGTGTAGAACAAAACTCGGTAAGCCTCTGTGGGCTCCGAAAACCATGTTTTAAGGGCCTAAAACCAACCGTTTAGGAAATGGATGAAGAAATGACCAGCAGAAACCATGATAACGTCAGCTCAAGGATTCTGCAGTAGAATGCAGGCGTGATGTACGAAGTAGGCACGTGCGTAAACGTAGGCTAAGCAAAGGAGAGATTATGCTACACATATGACTGTCTGGGAATAAGCACTGTGGGGTAATCCACCCCTAGGGGTTGTAGTTGGGAGGGGTGGCATATATAAAAATAATCAAAAATAGTTCGAAATCATAGGTTTCGGGGTCGCTGAGATGAAGAGTGACACTTCGCATGTCGTTTCCGAGGTCCAAGTTCAGTCTGGATCGGCATGGGGGTGAGAAGGGCTGAAAAAATCCAAAATGGCGCAGTTTATGGATTTACGTGTGAGCACACCTCTGAACTGGAATGGAAATGGGATGCAGAAAAAAATTAATATAATACGACCAATATTAAAGTAGAATGCATAGTTTTCGGCGTCGCCGAGATAAATAGTGACACTTCAGGTGTCGTTTAAGTCCAAGTTCACCCACATTGGGAGGGGGGTGAGAAGAGGTGAAAAAGAAAATATCCAAAATAACCAAGATTATGGGTGAATGTATGTTCCAGCATAGCTTTCAAACAAGCAAACAAACAAACAAACAAACAAACAAACAAACAAAAAATGACTGTGAGGGCAGGACTCCTCCAACACAGTGACACTTTGGGTGCCGTTTAAGTCATATTTCAGGCCCAGTCGGAATGGAGGTTGAGAAGGGTTGAAAAAAGGAATGTCCAAAATGACCGAGACTATGGATATAGAGTCTATGTATTATATTCCAGCATAGCTCTCAACAAAACTTGGTGCACATATGACTTACAATACTAAGTAGAAAAAAATACGTGGGGTAGGACACCCCATGCACCCCTGGCGGAGGGGAAGATACTAAAAACAATAATCGAAAACGACGAATATTACTGACGAATCCATAGTTTTCGGAGTCATTTAGATAAATACTGACACTCCGGATGCCTTTAAGTTGAAGGTCGAACCCCATCACAGCTCTCAACCAAACTGGGTAAGGATATTAGTCACTATCTCGAAAAGATACCGTAGGGGTAAGACACCCCTGGGAGAGGGGTTGACATGTAAAATAATCGAAAACAGCCTATATTAGTGTCAAATCCACAGTTTATGGAGTCACTGAGATGAATAGTGGCACTCCGGATGTCGTTTAAGTCCAAAGTTCAGCACACATCGGCATGGTGATTCAGAAGGGGTGATAAAGAAAATGTCCAAATTCATCGAGATTAAAGTTTTTTACACAGTTTCCGGTGTCGATTGTTGTTGTTAAGGTTCTCTTTGTCCTTGGGCAACCTGCAGCTGTTGCAGGAACATTGTATAATTGTGACGTTGATTGATTGTTTATGAACTCTTTTACAAATTTGTAAATTTAGGAATATTGTTATGTGTATAATTGTACGTTCTAGCTTAAGATGGACAGTATGGATCGCGTACATCATACCTATAATGCGATGCGTCAATACATATCGTTATAACTTTTTTATTTGCTTAAAAAATCAACTACTTCCCAGACTATCTCGGCTGCCACAAGGTAATACTTTAAGGCGAAACAAAATAATCTTAAGCTAGAACGTACAATTATACACATAACAATATTCCTAAATTTACAAATTTGTAAAAGAGTTCATAAACAATCAATCAACGTTACAATTATACAATGTTCCTGCAACAGCTGCAGGTTGCCCAAGGACAAAGAGAACCTTAACAACAATAATGAATATAGATACAGTGGATAATGCGATCGTATGATGTTAAGTGTAGCTAAACGAGTGAGGCACGTCAAACATTTATTTGAGGTCCGCAAAGATGGTTCTTGAAGATCATGATAGACTTCCTGAGTGTGGTAATCGCGATGTTATAGATGAAATCTCTATTCAGCCCAAAGGTATTGCAGAAGTTGACAAAAAATGTAGGTATGGTTCCCCGAGCACCTAACATCAAGCCGATTACAGAGAAGAAAGAGAGCTTATACTTTTGCTTATATAAGTCCACCGTTTCTTCATAAATTCTTCTTTTTTTCCGCATCGACCTCTGCCAGCTGGTTTTCGTTGGTTTCAAATCTAATGGTTGTATCAATGATGAACCCTTCAGAACAGGATGGCTTAAAAGCAATAATGTCAATGCGTCGGTTGCTTCCTCTGTTGGAGAGACATTATAACCTTGTCCTCTCAAAGCGTTAGCTATCATTGATCTGGCTACATTATGGCGTAAGGTGCGTAGTAATTCACCGTGTGAACAAGCTCCCAGGACATGTGAAAGAGTTCCGAACTCTGTGGGGCAACGCCGACAGAGGCTGTTGTCCTGGGATCTGCCAGGTACAGTACGCACAGCAGAAACATTATTGGCATTCATTTTTATTGCATCACGCCATTCACTGCAAGACAATCTTTTATGATCACGAATCCATGTATTCGCTGGAGTATACTGTTTAAAGAGGACTACACCTTTGCCTTTATGCTCTTTCTTGCTCCCTTGCTCCAGTTGTCAAGAGCTCTTCCTCTCAATTCGAGTCGAACTTTCTTTGCATGTACAAAACCATGCCTTTTGTCTCGAATAGATTCTGTTTCTGCTACATTGAATGTGGCGAGGCTCGTGCTTATTTCTTAAAAAAACACTTGAAACAGGTAATACAAATCCTAAAAGTAAAAGTTGTGAAAGAGGAAATTACCAAAATTGTAGATGTACGTGTGTACAGTACGTTCTAGAATGCTTCTCAACCAAACTTAGTACAAATACGAATTAGATAAGATACTGGCGGAGTAAAACACCTTCTAGCAAATGTAGAGCAAGGAATGACGTAAAAGAATAATGGAAAACGACCAATATTGGCGTCGAATTCACAGTTTCCACGGTCGCTGAGTTGTATTGTGGCACTCTGGATGCCGTTAAAGTACCAGTTCAGCTGCGGAGGCATGGCGAAAAGTGGAGATGAAGAAAATGTCTAAACTTACCGAGATTAGTTCAATTAACGAGAAACAAAATAATCTATAAGACTTTAAATTAAACACATAATGATAACTTCTAAACTACCAAATAGTTCTTAATCAGTCAAACGTCACAATAATGAAATCTACAAGCAGTATCCTTACACATAATTAACAGGTAAACAATCAATAAATCAATAAAAATCAATAAAATCAATAAAATTCCCGGACAGCGCCGGGTAATATAGCTAGTTCGAAACACATTAAGATACGTTTATGAGTCAGTACTGAAATGAAATGGCGTATGGCTTTTAGTGCCGGGAGTGTCCGAAGACAAGTTCAGCTCGCCAGGTGCAGGTCTTTCTATTCGACACCTGTAGGTGACCTGCGCGGCGTGATGAGGATGAAATGATGAAGACAGCACATACACCCAGCCCCCGTGCCATTGGAATTAACCAATTAAGGTTACAATCCCCGACCCGGCCGGGAATCGAACCCGGGACCCTCTGAACCGAAGGCCAGTACGCTGACCGTTCAGCCAACGAGTCGGACAGTCAGTACTGATTTCCTCTTAATCTGTAATCTGTAATTGCCACATCCAAGTAGATCCAAGAATCTGTCCGGTGACTGCCTTGTCTTTTACAAACGCATGTGTTAGTCCACCCAAGTCTTGAGCACCTAGAACCGTCACTAATCTAAGCCGCCTGATGGCGTCAAGTCTATATGATCAGAATGTTGGCCGGCAGAGTAGGAGTGATGGTGGTAGGCTATACAATTTATAATCGCTAGAGTGTCTGCCAAAAGCCTGGATTCAATTCCAAACCTCTCCGCAGTGCTCATATGGAGTGAGGGCATATGACGCTGTTGATGGCGATTCGTCCGTCGGATAGGGACGTTAAGACTTGAGCAAAGCCCTTGGTGCTATTTGAGAGGAGTAGGCTACGTGCCAGCACCGGGTTTCACTCTCTCCCTTCCTACTATCATAGATTACGTCATCCACTCCAATTTACTTCTCTAATGAGGCTGACGTCAGGATGGGCATCCCGTCGTGAAAGTTCGCTACAAATATTCATCTCACTTCATACCCAACCCCGCAGAAAACGGGACAAGGACTGGACATCCATGCAGAACTGTCACCGACCTACTTACGGTACTACAAATAAAAGAAAAGGTCTTCCTCCACTTGAGTATTATTTCATTTCGTTGTTATGAGATTGGAAATTGTGGTGGCCTCTCTCTCCTAGGATTCGTCGCTCGGTATATAATACAGACTGATTTAGAAATCGTGCAGCGGATGGAAATTACCGGCTGTCAAAATACAATTATTTAAATGGAAAATTGAAACTGAAATCGGAAAATAAAAACAGGTGTAATGAAAAGTAAATACGCTTCATTAAATAAAGACAGAATAAACAAACATTGAAAAAGAAAAATACGGGTAATATTAAAACAATAACAGAAAATATCAGAGGTGAACTAACACTTCGATGTACGATCTGAACGCAAATACTAGGACAGAGACAATATTTGCAGTAAGATACAACATTATTTAGACGTCAAGGCAATCAAATCTAGTTTCAAAATGTACTCTTGATTGAAGTCAATATTTAAACTCAAATTTCAATGACGAAACAGATTTTGTTCTCGTTCGTATTAGATTCAGACGCTTGGCACATGGCATCATGCATCTGTTCGGCCCGTTCTTCGTGTAGATATACATAGGAGAGATCTAATTTGAAGTTTATTCAGCAATAATAATAATAATAATTGTTACGGAGCTTTCCGTGGTAGTTAGGCGTGAAAGAAGGTGCGGGTGTGAACGGGTCTCAAGCTACGAAAGTAAAATTAATTTAAAATTTAACAAGGTTATATTTTCTTTTCAAAAACAAAGAAATAACAAGCATGGCAGGTACAAGGCAGCAAATCAAAAGGGTAGTTACAATATTTACATGATTTGGGCTTCGCGCCCTGACTTCACAATGCTTAGGCAATCAGCTCAGTTTTACCCCAAACACAAGTTTCAACAGAGGGGCAGAAAACCCCATTCATGCCTAGGAGCCCTTGCTCCAAATTACACAGAAAAGCCTCCACGAGGCATACAACACTCAATTTTCAAAAACGAGCCACTCGCTCTCAATTTTAAGCCTCTCAAAGGCCACACCAAACTCCACCTTCAAGTTGTCCTCACTGGACATAGACACAGGGGTAAAATACCCAACCTACTGAGGTCTATTAAATGAAAAGGGGTAATTAAATGACCTCTAAAATAACAATTAGAGAGGAGGCGATCTGCACTCCTAATACACTTGTTTTTAAAACCTAATCTGGCTCTAGGCGACTAATGCAAGGGCTAATCCCATACTACAGAGGTGACTTTAGAAAAGAACAATTTGTTTTAGGTTAACGAAGAATAGGTTGAGAAAATAAGTTCACCTCAAAACAATATGAATGGGAGCTTGAGAGGGTTAGCACTCTCTATCCCAATATGCAGCTTTAAAAGAGAATAGATGAAAAGAGTAGTTACATTTTAGGAAAAGGTTACATAGTAGAAACGCTTCGAACCCGCCCCGAGAGTTAAACTGCCGACCTAGCAAGAAAAGAAGTTATTAAGAGGCCATTACCTGGTGTTGAACAGCTGGAGAAGAAAGAGGCGCTTCCCGCCCCCTGCTATGTACTTTACACACTGAAAGATGGAACAGAAGTGGCGCAGAGACCCTAAAATCAGCAGTTTATATACTCTCGCGGAAGGTTCTAGGCGTTAGGGGAATGAGAACACCCGCCCACAATCACTTTATTGGAGAATAAAGAGAAACCCCTACACAAGATGAAGAAGAAACACATTATTGGTGGAAAATTAATTTCAGAAATTCGGGATTGGCTAGATTTAAAACAAGGGGAAAGAAAGGGGTAATATTGCCAACTTAACCAATAACTGAAAGAAATTTAACAAAGAACAAACTTTTGAAATAAAAATTTCTCCAAAGAACAGTTCTTTTTCTTCGCACTAGGGTGCACTATTGTAGTTCTTCAGTAGTGTCCTCTAGAAGAGAAAGTTCACACTTCTTACTTCAAGCAAAACAAAAACACCTCAAAAATGACACAGTTCTAAAACTCCAAAATTTACAGGTAGTGACATCTTCTAAGAAAGTAGAAAATTAATACCGTCAATAAAGTTCAGGTTTCCTCCAGCAGAGGAGTTTCAACTGGCGCACCTTTTGAATTAGCGGCGTGGAGGTGTACCGCCCGGTACAATAATAATAATAATAATAATAATAATAATAATAATAATAATAATAATAATAATAATAATAATAATAATAATAATACAAAACCCGTCAAAACATGACGACCAATGGGGTAAATATTTAGTGAAGGATTTCCGTATATAAGACATTGTTTGTACAATTACAAGGACGTCAAAAGTTCGCACTCTTGACATTACACTATATGACTGAGGTACATTGAAATCTGCCCGTTCCAGTGTTTCCCCTCCGACATCAGGTGGTGGTGGTGGTGGTGGTGGTGGTGGTGGTGGTTATTGTTTTAAGACGAAGTACAACTAGGCAACCATCCACTAAATAACTAATCATAGAGACAAATGGAAGGTTTCCGACAATTCGAAAAATGAAGGTATCGACCAAATAAAGACAAGGGCCATGGAGGGCATGAAAATGGAAGACTCCCTCACCCTCGCAACCTAATAGATTCGTGGTCGGAAAAGAATAAGAGTTGACCAAAGGAAGTCCGACAGGATATATGAAAGTGAGGAGCCTGGCACAAGTAAGTGGAAGCAATGGCAGGACTCAGGTAAGGGCCCCGTGGTCGCCGTCCCACGCTCCCAAGTTAAGAACCCCTGGAGCCCTTTTTAGTCGCCTTTTACGACAAGCAGGGATGATGTGGGTTTTCTTTTCCCCGACATCACTAGCTAGCTACAAAGAGACAGTAACACTGCGCTGAACAGCTTCTCGACTAGGCGACTCTCTGCAACACAATACAGACTGAAACAGCTGACCAAGAAGACGTCCGACTGCGCATACGTGCTTGCTCATTTCCACCTCCCCTCTCGTATGTCACAGCGCTCAGCGCTTCCATAGTCCATGTGGCCTTGAAGTACTGACAAGCGCTTTGGCCGATCAGAATGCTACATTTTCTTTAATAATTTAAAAATATACGGCAGGGAATGCTTTTTTTTATATCTACAGGCCAAGAGCTTTCGTCGGAATGGTTTACGATGTCAATCGGTTCGGCCGTTCTCTCCAACTCGCGGTAACAAACATCAGCCTCGTGTTTTAAATACAGAGACAGATAATAATTATTGCCTCAGACATAATCTAGGCTGCCTCGTGTCAATTCGGAAGTTCCGTTTTACTCTACATAATATTTGAGACACGATGTGTTTGAGCGATCTCTGGCTGAGTTTTAAACACCAGAGGAGCCACCTGAGATTTTTGTACATACCATAATCGTACGATAAGGAGACCCGAATAGATCATTTTTTAATCTCTTTCCCTCTGCCGAGTTCGATTCGTGATCTTGGGATCGGAAGGCTGGCGATCTACTGCTGATCCACAGAGGGAGCTAGAGATATCATCTCGTTGTTATGTTCTAAAGGGGAGTTTTATTATATTGTATTTACCCAGCATACCCTTTCGATATTCTTCTTCTTCAACCTATTATTATCACCCTGTAAGTAGAGGCGGTAGAATAACACCCACGGTATCCCCTGCCTGTCGTAATAGGCGACTAAAAGTGGCCCCAGGGACTCTTAACTTGGGAGCGTGGGTTGCCGACCACGGGGCCCTCATTTGAGTCCTGACACTGCTTCCACTTACTTGTGCCAGGCTTCTCACTTTTATGTATCCTATCCGACCTCCGTTAGTCAACTCTTTTTCTTTTTCCGACCCCGACGGTATTACGTATGGAGGCCTAGGGAGTTTTTCATTTTCATGCCTTCGCGGCCCATGTCTTCCATTGGCCGATACCTTTATTTTTCAAAGTGTCGGATCCCTTCCATTTTTTCTCTCTGATTAGTGTTATATAGAGGTTGGTTGCCTAGTTGTACTTCCTCTTAAAACAATAATCACCACCACCACTATCCCGGCCTACCCTATCTGCCTACTGCGCCATCAAGGTACCATTTTCGCTCAACCAACGCTTCATCGTAGACAGTATTTCCTGGCGTACACAAACAAAATGCCCTCGTTATTAACTAAACAATAAAGCTGACCAAGAGAAAACTATGAATACCGCAAATCAATTCCAGCTACTACAGTTACTAAGTCTCAACCTTGTTAATAGCGATTAACTCTGAACTGCAGGTGCTTGAACTTTGAAACTCCGAGAAGCCAGTGGCTCAGCGTGGCAAAGAGGAGCTAAACGCTACCTGTAATCTCCCACCACGCTGTCAATAGTCGGTGATAAGATCCATATGGCACTGTAGGGTCGTATTCAAGAAAAAGACTTTGAGGCAGAGTCGACTTTCTAGTCACCAAAGTCACTGTTTTCTCATTCATAGTCGAGACTTCGCTACAAACGCGCCAATGGCCCGTACTTGGACTTCACAAAGTGACCGACATTCTCAGCACAATCCAGTTTGTGGAAGATTTTGAAGATGTCCAGGAGATTATCCAAGCCGCACATACTCCTCGTCAAGTTATACGAGATGCGCAAAACCCGACTGAATTCTACAGGGATAGCGAATTCAAATTCAGGGACAGATTCGATAAACGAACTGTATTAGACATTTTCGTGATGCTCGAAGATGCACTAATGAAAAGCAATCCTCCAAAACAACTGCTAATTGATTTAAGGTATTATTCCACGGGTAAACGTGAATGACTAGACATTATTTGTTGTACCGGCAATGCTGATTAAGGTTATGTTGAACGTATGAACGCAATGTTCTAGTTATAGCTCTATTCTGTGTGTGTGTTTTTATAAGCAATTTTCAACTAGTTTCTGCGAAGTGTAAGCCAGCCAACAGTCAGCAGAATAATCAGAAGGGTATCTGTACTGATTGCCAGGTAAAGACCTCAATTCGGCAAGTTTTCACAAGCTGATTTTTTATTGCATGGTTGAGCTAAAAAAAACACGAAAAATTAGGATACGCTAGGCCTGACAGGAAATAACTAAAAATGTTTGATGGAAGCCGCTCATTTACTGTTTTCTAATATTATTATTGCAGTCACTATAGGAGCTGCCTGGTCGAGGTGGTAAAGGCGTGCTCGGTTCGCCCGGAAGGATGTGGGTTCGAATCCTCGTCAGGAAGTCGTAAAATTTAAAACATGAGATTTCCACTACCGGAGGTGCATATGGCCTTGAGATTCACTCAGCCTACACCAAAAACGAGTACCAGATTAATTCCTGGGGGCACAGGCGGCCGGGCGTAGAGCTAACCACTCTACCCTATCAAGTGCCGAGATTACAGATAGTGGAAGCCTTTACCTTCCACCCCTCCAAGGGCCTTCATGGCCTGTACGGAGAAGACTTTGCTATTACAGTCACTATCCTAGCCAACCTCAAATGCAATTCATAAAATCTCGACTTCGCAAAGTCTACTTCACCCAAAGTCGACTTTGGAGAAATTAGAGTCTTTGAAACAGATTTGGAGCAAAGTTTGACTTTCCTATCAGAGCAGACTTTGTAAAGTATCCGCTCAAAGTCTTGTTATTGAATATGACCCTTAGGCATCTCCTCTAATTATAAATATAAAACAGACAGAGTATGTCCGAGTTATGGCCGCAAGATTTACGCCATAGTATACGACTTACTGAGAAAAATCAAGTAGAATGAATTAGATGTAACAAGACCGCCAGTCGCACCTCCTCCACAAACTGTTGGTGGTCAGAGATTGCCTGCAGCAGGATCACATGGACTGCTTCGTCATCTACAGATAACTCCCAGAAGAACGGTAGAAGAGCTGGACTGCACGTCCCTCTGCGCGAACGCTTCGACCTTCTTGCGCTCTCTGGCACGTTCTGCTGCACATTCCTTAGGCTTTCTCGATTCATAATCAATCAATCAATCAATCAATCAATCAATCAATCAATCAATCAATCAATATTGATCTGCATTTAGGGCAGTCGCCCAGGTGGCAGATTCCCTATCTGTTGCTTTCCTAGCCTTTTCCTAAATGATTTCAAAGAAATTGGAAATTTACTGAACATCTCCCTTGGTAAGTTATTCCAGTCCCTAACTCCCCTTCCTATAAATGAATATTTGCCCCAGTTTGTCCTCTTGAATTTTGAATTCCAACTTTATCTTCATATTGTGATCTTTCCTACTTTTATAAACGCCACTCAAACTTATTCGTCTACTAATGTCATTCCACGCCATGTCTCCGCTGACAGCTCGGAACATACCACTTAGTCGAGCAGGTTTTCTTCTTTCTCTCAGTTCTTCCCAACCCAAACTTTGCAACATTTTTGTAACGCTACTCTTTTGTCGGAAATCACCCAGAACAAATCGAGCTGCTTTCCTTTGGATTTTTCCAGTTCTTGAATCAGGTAATTCTGGTGAAGGTCCCATACACTGGAACCATACTCTAGTTGGGGTCTTACCAGAGACTTATATGCGCTCTTCTTTACATCCTTACTACAACCCCTAAACACCCTCATAACCATGTGCAGAGATCTGTACCCTTTATTTACAATCCCATTTATGTGATTAACCAATGAAGATCTTTCCTTATATTGCAACCTTTCCACCCCACGCCATTTGCCGCATAGAACCAAATGACTGCATGATAATCCCTAAAAAAATCGTGATACCGCCATATAGCACCATACGCCAAAGCGCCTGATGGAAAGGGACCTTTTTAGTCTAGAGTCAAATGCCACCTCATCAGGAAGGAACAACAAAAAAAAATTTTCACAATGATGGGTGAGCAAATCCTCTTCCGACCGTGCAAGGGTCTACTGCACCCTTCCGTTCCATAGAATCAAACAACCGACCTCCCAAGGCCATGGTGCGTTCGCGGCAGAAGATCAAAGACAATAACACATAACTAGCTTAAAGGCGTAAATGAACGGAAGGAAACCTGGGATACAATGTTATTCGGCAAAATGACAGGCAGACAAAAGTTTAAATACCTATTTATTGAGCCTTGATAAATCAAATTAATTAAAGGTTGATCCTGAATATTTATAGTATATCAATGTTGAATATGCAATGGACTAAATACAAATTGTAAAGTGTCAAAAATTGTATTTCTCCTTTACCTCTTTCTTCTTCCCGACATGATGATAAATATTACATTATAATTTGTATAACATACTTTTTTAATCAGAAATATCCTTATAAATGCGACGGTTATCATTAATAACTTTCTTCACTATCAGAAGAAGCAATTATTTATACAACAAATTAAATTGAAGATAACTTGAAGTGGTCACCTAGCTAAATTAATTATATTACAAAAATAAACAAAGAATAAATGAATGCTAGTCGATATAATCCTAATCAAAATAAAATGACTGATGTCGGGTCCAGAAATCGAACCCACATCCCAATGAATCCAATGACAAAAATTACGAAAATAAAACTCGATTTGTCATTCACATAAAGAGTGAAACACGACTAAAAGAATGTATAAGAAAAGGAAAATATGTACACATAATATGAAAAGAAACAATATACACATGCAATTGGCTGTATATAAAAAAAATATGTGACAACAAAAATCCATGGTTGCCTCAGAACTCGAACCGATGATATCTAAGATGGCATCGACAAACGGGACAAAAAACTGCCTTTCTTAATTAATCATAGGGTCAACAAATAAATAATAATACTGGCGTTCCAGTTAGTTAAATATTATTATAAGATCATACATGGAAAAGTAAAAGAATCCTTTAAACCATAATCGGTGTCGCACTGCCTTCATTCTAAGTGGAATAGCTCGAACAATACAGCATGCAGTAATCCTCTACAAGGGGCAAGCCCTCTCGCTACCCTTCCGTCTTCGCTCAGCTCGTAAATCTCTGGACGTCAAAGCCCTAGCAAATAATGGCCCGGTGTGGCATAAATATCCATTCAACATCTCAAGGTAAAAGCAAATCGTTTCCCTTGGAACACATATTTGTTAAATAATCTTATTTCATTATATATTCTCATATCATATTTCCAAAGCTCCAATGCCTTATAAATTCACTGTCCTGCCACAATTCTATAATACAATATCAATCCACTGTTCATTTTCTCATATTCACATCCTTCAACTTAGAATGACCGGCTTCGATTCCATCCGATTACAGAATGCAGCCTAGGTTTTTCCTACATTTTAAACTCAAATCAATAAAATCAAATATGGATTTTAAACATATCCATAATGTTATTCTCATATATAGAAAGGGAAAATATTCGACATTAAAGGAAAACGCTAATCTCAATAGGACAATAGGAGGGCGTCTGTTCGACGTCTAGGCATGTCACAAGTTACGCATATAATTAATACAGCCATCTACAAATATATTATCATGCAAATTACGTGAAAATAAGAGTGCCTTGCTATCCTGATGTTAACAGTCGATAATCCATTTTTACAATCATAATCACCATGCATTATCATAATAAGCTTGGATATCACGTAAATAAATTATACAAAATTACGGCTTGGCTCAGTGCCAAATCAAATCTACTTTATATTACATTTACCTAATCTAAGCACTCTCAGACTAACTAATATTTTATCATCACGTCAAATACATGCATTACGTTAATTATATATATATATTTAAGCCCATGGAGTAGACAATTAATTCCGTGAAATGAACATAAATGAATATGAAGACCACTCACAAGTTCTCTCTCTAATAAAAAAAATACATGCAATTTACATGTCTAGCCTAATTTACGTGATCTGCATAATGAATAACCGCGCATTTATTAAAAAATTATTTCTGATTTTTTTAAAAGTATGTTATACAAATTATAATGTAATATTTATCATCATGTCGGGAAGAAGAAAGAGGTAAAGGAGAAATAAAATGTTTGACACTTTACAATTTGTATTTAGTCCATTGGACATTGCATATTCAACATTGATATACTATAAATATTCAGGATCAACCTTTAATTAATTTGATTTATCAAGGCTCAATAAATAGGTATTTAAACTTTTGTCTGCCTGTCATTTTGCCGAATAACATTGTATCCCAGGTTTCCTTCCGTTCATTTACGCCTTTAAGCTAGTTATGTGTTATTGTCTTTGATCTTCCGCCGCGAACGCACCATGGCCTTGGGAGGTCGGTGGTTTGATTCTATGGAACGGAAGGGTGCAGTAGACCCTTGCACGGTCGGAAGAGAATTTGCTCACCCATCATTGTGAAAATTTTTTTGTTGTTCCTTCCTGATGAGGTGGCATTTGACTCTAGACTAAAAAGGTCCCTTTCCATCAGGCGCTTTGGCGTATGGTGCTATATGGCGGTATCCCGATTTTTTAGGGATTATCATGCAGTCATTTGGTTCTATGCGGCAAATGGCGTGGGGTGGAAAGGTTGCAATATTAACACCTAGATACTTATAATGATCCCCAAAAGGAACTTTCACCCCATCAACGCAGTAATTAAAACTGAGAGGACTTTTCCTATTTGTGAAACTCACAACCTGAAGATTCCACTCTGTACTCTTTAAGGCAGTTTCTGATCCATTTAGACCGAAGATATTTAGACTTTTTCGCAAATCTTGCACAATTTTCAGCTTTTCAACTGACCTGTTATAGAAGTTGTGGTGGCCAGTAACGATACCAACTACAACACTCTTGTAGCGCGCCGGTACCAATGCTTCACAATAATCTCGATTTCATCGCAAAATGACGGATAACTCCCACCACTCGCTATGACGTCAGCCACTCATTCATAATCGATTTGTCCAGCTATGGACCAAGTAAATAAATCCTCGTGGTTTCAGTTTTCTTTGGTACCAATGCTCCTTCATTCTCTTGCTTACAAATCTTTCTTTTCAGCCGTCCAATGCTGTTTCTCCATGGTCCCTGTTTCTGGCTCTAGGAACCCCTCAAATGTGTGTATCTTGTTCCTGAAAGTGAATCTGTTGTGGATGTCTTGATCCATGAGGTTCATTTCTTGGTGTTAACAAACCATTTGTCATAAGAGTGTCCTTTCCTATTGGGTTTTGTTGAAATGGTTTAAAAAGATCTTAGCGAGTCTGTGGTCAGGCATTCTTGAAATATATCCAAAGATTGTAACCCTTCGTTTGTATAGTGTATCTGAAATCCTGCTGCATATGTTATATGCTTCTTTGTTACTGCGTAATCAGTATGTGTCAGCACATCTTTTTGGTCCGAGAATTTTTCTTAAAATCTTTCTTTCCTTCTTCTCTATTCCTTCAATATCTTCTCTGGTTGTTAATCCTAGGCATTCTGAAGCATAACGGCACTCTGGTTGGATTACTGTCTGAAAGTGTAGTAGTTTGGTTCTAACAGAAATCACTTTCTTGTTGTACGTGTTTTTCGTAAGGTGGAATGCAAGTACTATTTTTCTGGCTCTCTCGCGGTTTCCTTCTTTATCGAGCCCGTTAGGCTGTAGTATCTCACCAAGGTACTTAACAACTTTATTTATCTTATTCTCTTTTGTTGTCATTAGGTACCTCGGGGCTTCTTTAATGTCGCCAGCCATTATTTAAAAAAAATTCAAAGAATAATACTTTGGGGGTTTACCAGAAAGGTTACTGTACTCTCTGAAAATAAATACAGTATAATGTAACACAAGGATTTCATGGCTGACATTCTTCGCTTTATATCCTGCACCTGGTTAACTTACTCCGCATTATTAATACATTTCCTTGCACCTTACGCTCCCCACTACCATCTGTATATTTCCGTTTGTATGCTAAATCCAGCATTCCTACGGGGAGGGGTGGGGGGAGGTTGCCGTAACTTATGCCCCAACCCTCGTATTATTATAGATATCCCTCGACCACCTAGTTTTAAAAGCTGTACGAGAGTCAGAAGTGAACAGTTAGTAGATAATATAGATGACGTTATTTGTTATTTGCTTTACGTCACACCGACACAGATAGGTTTTATGGCGACGATAGGATAGGAAAGGGCTAGGAGTGGGAAGGAAGTAGCCGTGGCCTTAAGGTACAGCCCCAGCATTTGCCTGGTGGGAAAATGGGAAACCAGGGAAAACCAACTTCAGAGTTGCCGACAGTAGGATCGTTATTTGTTACAAGGTAATTAACTCAATAATAATAATAATAATAATAATAATAATAATAATAATAATAATAATGTAATTTTCATGTACATACGTTTAAATACCTTGGTGAGTAGATCCAATCAAACAGATTAGATAAAGGGGCCTTAGCGGCCAGAGTTTAAAAAATGGAGGTAGCTTTGCAAACCACCCGGAACATAATTATAACAAACGGTATTTTCCTATAAATACCTAAATTCATCATTACAACACTGTCGTCAGGCCGGAATCTCTGTATACGACAGAATGCCTTACCCTCTCTCAGAAATTTGTGGTCGCTGAGTTAGAGCAAAAAGAAAGAAAGATTCTCCACAACATCCTTGGCTCAAACTACAATGTACATAAGGAAATCCAGACAAGAAATTTACTCAAGATAGAGAAGATCACGGGCACAATGCGCAAACAAAGGGCTCGTTTCTACGGTCACTCACGACGGATGGACGACTCTGAATGGACAAAATGCATTTTAACAATGTTGACTCAAAAGCAAAAACAAGAGTTCGCTGGTACGTTAACGTCAAGAAAGACCTCGAAAAAATGGGCCTACGATCAGATAACGCGCACAAATGAGACCTGTTTTCAGAACATGCATCCCGACTTTCGGGACTTTTCAGGATGTGAAGTGGACAACTGATGCAAAGTGGTCGGATGACTGCCGTTCTCGAGACAGCGAGCTCATGAAAACCTACTCGATCAATCGAAAATTGAATAAACGCCAGAATGTATAATGAAACTTATCGTGGCCCCTAGTTGGCCGATTCGCAGATTGACTATACTCACAATTAAATGCGCGAAGAAAACCTACGCCCTAGTTAACGCACATGCTCCTACAAACGATAAGAACAAGTCTGATCCAGACGAAGTTGATAATTTCTGGGACCTACTGGATGAGAAATTAAACAAAATCCCCAAACACCATGTCAAGCTTCTTTTGGGTGACTTCAATGCCCAACTAGGTCGTGAACAGAAGTACAAGAAAGTTATAGGAAATTACCCTGCTCACAAAAGAACCAATCCCAACGGCAAAAGACTGGTGTCCATTTGCGAAAATCACAACCTGCAGGTCATGTCGACCCACTTTCGCCATCTACCCAGAAAGCAAATGACTTGGCATTCTCCCGTCCAAGCTCTCGGAGAGTTCCAAATTGATCACGTTGCAATCTCCAGGAGAAACAGCCCTGAGATTATGAATGTGAAGGTAAAGAAAGGCATCAATGTGGCCTCAGATCATTATATGTCTCTTATCAAATTCAAACCAATTCCCGCAAACACAAGGAAGACAACCAAACAGATCACACGCTTCGACAACGATAAACTTCGGCAAAGGGTCGAGGAGTTCCAGGAGAAGGCTAGACCAAATGACTGACTTTAACAACGCCAAAAGTCTCCTTGTTGGGGCTGCCAAAGACGTTGCAGAAATCAAGAGAAGCAAAAAGCATGCCTGGTGGAATGGTACCTGCGAATCAGTCCTCCAAGAAAGACTCAATGCATGGAAACAGTACTACTCTACGAAATCATAAAATGATTGGGAAACCTACAAAACCCAACGTGCCCAAGCAGCTAAGGTGTTCAGAACTGAGAAACGTAAATACGAAAAATCTCTCATTGAAAAGATAGAACAAAACTTTAGGAAGAATGAAAGCAGAGAGTACTACAGAGCCTTCAAACGCAAACTCACTGGCTATAAACCACCATCTCTATGCTTTGAGCGAAAGGACGGCACACTGGCGACGTCAAATGAAGAAAATTGCAGCATTCTGGCAGATTACTTCAAGAATTTACTTAATTGCTCTAAACCGCAAACCATTGAGACCAAGGAACCCTTACTCAGGTACCCAGATACCAGACCACCCGACAGAGATGAAATCAAGCGCCACATTGCCCGTCTCAAAAATAACAAAGCGCCGGGTGAAGACTCAGTAGTAACAGAACTATGGAAATATGCCCCAGAGGAATCACTTGATATCTTGCAAAAGCAAATAAAAGAAATTTGGAACAAGGAGACCCTACCCGAAGATTGGAAAATAGCTTTGATCCATCCACTACACAAAAAAGGCAGCATGAAGAACATCAACAACTACAGAGGAATATCTTTGCTACCCGTGAGTTACAAAATTCTATCACTTGCCATCCTCGAGCGTTTGGACGCTCAAGTCGAACATCAAATAGGTGAATACCAAGGAGGGTTCAGAAAAGGTCGCTCAACAGCTGAACAGATCCAAAATCTCAAAACGATCATCAGATATTGTACACTAAGGTCCAAGCTGTATGTGTCTGTCTTTGTGGACTTTAAGAAAGCGTACGACTCCATTGACCGGGAAGTCCTGCTAAACATCTTAAATGAATTTGGAGTTGATTTGAAACTGCTGGCAGTAATTAGAGACACCCTGACCGATACAAAATCCAAGGTGAAGTTCCACGGATGTCTCTCGCATTCCTTTGACATCAAAACAGGAGTCCGACAAGGTGATGGGCTAGCCCCGATACTCTTCAACTGTGTTCTTGAAAAGATCATCAGAACCTGGCGGGTGAGATTACAGGAAACCAACTACTGTCCATTGAGAATAGGAACCAAATCCAAGGGGATCGCAACAGACTGCTTAGCATTTGCCGATGATATTGCTGTTCTCTCAACCGACATAGAAACCGCTAGAGCTCAAGTTGAAATTTTAAAGGAAATTGCCGAACAAACTGGTTTGCAGATATCGTTTGAGAAAACAGAAGTAATGACTAACATCAAAGAGGCTCCACCAAAACTCCATACAAAATACGGGGACATCACCCGAGTAGACAAATTCAAATACCTGGGTGAGATCATCATGAAAAATGGACTGGACAAAGAAGCACTTCAGGAGCGAGTACGCAAACTGGAAATAGCCTACCAAACATGCCGCACAATCTACAACAAAAAATGCCTTTCCCAAAACACCAAGATACGTCACTATGAAACAGTTCTGAAGCCAGTAGTTCTATATGCAGCCGAAACCCTGTCTCTAAATGCCAACAAAGGACTCCTTGAAGAACTGGAGAAAAGAGAACGCAAAATTGTGAGAGGAATCTTGGGATCAAAGTACAGAAATGGAATCCATCAAAAGAGATCCAACAAGGAAGTCTACAGCAAAATAGAGAAAATTACCGACACAATCAGAAAAAGACGGGCACGATTTTACGGTCATCTGAAAAGAATGGACGGAAGAAAGTTAACTAAAGAAATATTTCACTTTTTTGATTCAAACCCCAAAACCACAATTCCCTGGTTTAGAAATACCAAAGAAGACCTGCAAATGCTACATATCTCAGCTGAAGACGCCCTTAACAGAGATCTCTTCCGCAAGAAAATATTGACGAACGGGTTAAACCGAGACGAGCAACCGAAGAGAAGACACGGTGCCCCTTGGACAGAGGAGCGTAAGCAGGCCCACTCACAAAGAATGAGGGAAATTTGGGCTCTAAAGAAGGCGAAGTTCAGTGTCAAATGCAACAAGACTTAACGTGGTCCTTGATGGCCCCAGCGAATTATATAATATAATATATATATATATATATAAAACATTCTAAGTCCCGTCAAATACCTTTAGGGTTTTCGTGGTTGCCGAGGTGGCCCAATTTACCCCCGTGGTAGTTCTCTTACGTGCCCGTAAATCTACCGACTTGAAGCTGACTTATTTGAGTACCCTCAAATATCATCGGACTGAGCCGGGTCGAACCTGTCAACTGAACCCCTCAGGCACGCAAATTAAATTTATGTTCGTCATCCAAAAATTCCCTTGCATTTTTATCGTAAGAGCATTAAATATACTGGTGTGGTGAGTTCCATGAATAACATAGACAAAGTGGAAGATTAATATTCCGAGAATCTTTCGCTTGACGGGAATACTGGAGGACAGCTCCATCAGCAAACAAGCTCGGAGAGCGTCGTGATGTAGGCTACCTAATGTTTTGCGGCAGAGTGAGTTAGAGCGACAGGTATCGCTGCAGGTAAATGAGTTGGACTGTGAGAGAGAAGAAACAGAAACACGGTACTGCCATTAACGAAAAGAGTGAGAAATAGACAACTGGCGACTTTGTTGAGTGAAGGGGGAAATCTCAGTCATCTACGAGGCGAATCCAGAAAGTAACTTCCATTTTAACACGGAGATGTTTTTGGGCGTGGGGATATTAAAACAATAATCACCACCACCACTATCTAAAATTAGCGTCTCCAATCTCCCGACACCATTGTAACCATGGCAACCAGTGTTCGGTCCCAGGGGCTCTCAATTTGGGAGCGTGAGTTGACGACCACGGGGCCCTGAATTGAATCCTGGCATTGCTTCCGCTTACTTGTGCCAGCTCCTCACTTTCACCTATCCTATCCGACCTTCCTTGGTCAACTCTTGTTCTTCTCCGACTCCGACGCTATTAGGTTTGCGAGGACTAGGGAGTCTTTCATTTTCACGCCCTTCGTGGCCCTTCTCTTCCTTTGACCAATACCTTCATTTTTCGAAGTGTCTGATCCCTTCCATTTTTTCCTTCTATAGAGGACGGTTGCCTAGATGAACTACCTCTTAAAACAATAATCACCACCACCAATGTATTCCTTTATGTACACTCGGTCAGTAGCCATCTTCTCACAGTGCGCTTTCTTCTTGTAACTAGGAGCTTGAGAAAAGTTCGTATCAAGTAAACGCCGTTTTACTCCTCAGTCCAGAATAAAAATCCTTGAACTAGCTGCCTCCGGATCCCAAGATAGCGGGTTCAAATCCGCCAGAGGTAGTCGGATTTTTGAAGGGCGGAAAGAAGTCCAATCGACACTCCATGTCGTACGATGTCGGCATGTAAAAGATCTCTGGTGACACATTTGGTGTTTACCCGGCAAAATTCATTAAATCTCAACCACAGACGCACAAGAGAGATTCGGTTTTGCACGGTCTGCCATCTAGCGGGCCTTGAGTAAAACGGAACGTCGAAATTGACGAGCGGACAGCGAAATCGAAATGTATGCACACGAAAGCTGAGGCCATACGATTATTATTATTATTATTATTATTATTATTATTATTATTATTATTATTAGTGTATTCTCCCAATAATGGAAGACGTTAAGCAAACAACTCAATCAAGCTTTCTTTGGGTTCTTCTTGTTCTTCCAATAGGCTTTCATTCTCTCTGAGAAGGCTTGTTTACGTTCTTCCGACCATTTCGGTCTGCACCGTCCTTGCTTTGGTTGCTCTGATGTAACTTCCCACTTGTTGACTTTGTGTCTGAAGGTGTCTATTTCTAAAATGTCTGTTGCACATATGTTTGCGCTTTAGAGGTCCTTTCGAAGTTCGTCCAGCCAAGGTGTTGAATTCTTAAGTGAGCTAACATAATTTAATATTCTTTTTGACAGTCGATCTTCTGGTAATCTTGTGAGGTGTTCAAAGAATTTCATTCGTCTTTTCTTAATGTCAATTTCAATGTTTGAAACTTTTTCTGTTGTTTTGATTGATTGTAGCCTGTAACCATCTTGGGTATATCTTGCTCCTAGGATTTTCCTGATGATCTTCCTCTCTTGCTTCTTTATTTCTTCTAATTGTTGTTTACTGTTAAGTGACAATGTTTCACTTGCGTAAAGGACTGTTGGTTTTATGACTGTGTTGTAATGCCGAATTTTTGTCTGTCTTGACATGCATTTTTTGTTGTAGATGTCTTGAACTAACTCTAATGCCTTCTTGACTTTTTGGAGATGGTTTTGCTGTGAGATCTTCTCAAGGCCTGTCGGTTCGATGAATTCTCCGAGGTATTTAAAGTACGAGACCCGGTCGATTTTACCGTATTTTGTTCTCAGGCTCGTGATATCTGTCTTTGAACAGAAGAATTTAGTTTTCTCAAATGAAATCTGCAGATTCCTTAAGTATCTCAAGCTGCTTGATGGCAGTCTCCTCATCCTCTGTTAAAATCGCCAGATCGTCCGCAAATGCGAGGTATGGTACGTAAAGGTTGTTTTTGGGAAAGCTCAATCGGATCGGTTTCCAAGATTCATGTTTCTTGAGTTCCTTCTCCCATTCTTCCATAACCTTGTCTAGGACGACGTTGAACAGAATAGGAGAGAGTCCATCACCTTGTCTCACACCTGTTTGAAAGTCAAAAGGTTCTGAAATTTCTCCCATAAATTTCACTTTAGATTTTGTGCCCGTTAATGTTTGTTTTATGAGTTGTAGGGTTTTGGGATCTAGTCTTGTCTCTTCTAGAATTTGGAATAGTGAGGGTCTGTCTATCGAATCATATGCCTTTTTGAAATCTACAAATGTGCATACTGTAGGCTTTTGTCTGAGGGCTCGTAGTTTAAGTATGGTTTTGAGGTTAAAAATTTGTTCTGGGCATGACCTGTTTGGTCTGAATCCTGCTTGAAATTCTGATAATTTGGGTTCTAATTGTTGTTGTGTTCTATGCAAGAGACAGGCTGATAGTATTTTGTATGTGACTGATACAAGTGAGATTCCTCTGTAATTGTTTACGTCTAACTTGCTGCCTTTTTTATGTAGTGGATGGATTAGAGCAATCTTCCAGTCATCCGGGAGCTTTTCGGTTTGCCAAATGTTTTGGATTATTTGTGTAATTTCTCTGAGTGAATTTGGGTCTAAATTTTTCAGAAGTTCAGCTACAATTCCGTCTTCCCCTGATGCTTTGTTGTCTTTAAGTTTCTTGATATGTGAATGAATTTCTTCCTGAGTTGGTGGTGACGAATTTTCCGGTATGATTTCTGGCTGTACTTTCGGGAATCTCTTTTTGGGTTCTGGACAATTTAAAAGCTGTGAAAAATATGTAGCTAATTCTTGGCAGTTTTCCTTATTTGTCAAGGCTAATTTACCATCTTGCTTCCGAAAGCAAAGATTCTGTGGGGAATATCCTTTAATTTGGTTCGCAAAGGTCTTGTAGAAATCGTGTGTGTTGTAATTTTTGAAGTTGTCTTCAATTGACTTCAGTTGGTCATTGACGTATTTCCGTTTATTTTGTCTTAAAATCTTGGATACATGCTTGCGAACTTCGAAGAATTTCTTCTGTGTTTCTTCTGATTTGTTACAATTGTAGTTTTGAAATGCCTTTTTCCTTTCTTCTAGTGCGGTCTCACATTCTTGATTCCACCAAGGATGTTTTAGTTTTTTGCTAAGAGGGATTAGGTCCTTCGCCGTTTCGATGATTTTAGTCTGGAAATTCTCCCAGCTCTCTGCAGGTCGTTTTTCCCATTCTCCTGAAATTTTGGAGTCCTTGATTTTGTGTAGATCAAATTTTGGAATCACCTATGTTTTCCTGTTGAATTTCCCTTTGGGTGTGAATTTAATTTTGATTCTGCTTAAATAATGATCCGAATCGATGTTAGCACCTCTGCGCACTTGCACATCATGAATTTCCTTTTGGTAATCATATGATATTGCCACATGATCAATCTGAAATTCTCCTAAATGATGGATGGGTGATCGCCAAGTTTTTTGCTTTTTGGGATTCTTCCGGAGTGATGTTGACATAATTTTGAGGTTATTTTGTTGGCATAACACAACGAGGCGTGTGCCATTTTTATTGGTGAATCTGTGGGCTGGATAGTCTCCCACTGTCCTCCTGTATTTGTATTCCATGCCAAGCTGTGCATTGAAATCACCGAGTAGAATTTTCCATCATTTTTAGGGATTTTGGCCATTTCTGTTTCAAGTTCTTCCCAGAATCTTTCTGTTTTTTCAAGCTCCTTTTTATTGTCTCCATTTGTTGGTGCATACACATTAATAAAGGTGTATTTTTTGTTTGTACGCCTGATTCTTAAGGTCATAAGCCTATTGTTGATGGGTTTCACCTCTATTACTGAATCCAAAACTTTTTTGTCTACACAGAAGGCCATTCCTAACAATGCTGCTCCTTTACCAATTTTCTTGCTTGTTCCACTTTTGAAGATCCTATAATTATTGTAATCCATCGTTTCTGAAACGGTGAAGCGTGTTTCTTGTAGGGCCAGAATTTGGATTTTCTGCTTTGTAAGTTCTGTTGTGAGATTGTGCAGTTTTCCTGTTTGAATCAGTGTCTGAATGTTGAATGTGCCAATGAAAGTGTGAGTCTTTCGTGGAAGTTTATCAGAGCACTCCGACTTGCTCTCTCGTATTCGCCCAAGCTCCCCAGACTCCGAATGCTTGGTTGCCACTTTAGAGTGGGTGGATTGTCCACCTGGGGTAATTTTATCTTTACTTGTACGAGTCATGTCTGCTTGTAAGCAATCTTCTAGCTTTCGCTAGTGGTGTAGATCCAAGGATTGTTAGTTCCTGGAGCATATTTACAGCCGCACCTCTGGTAATCAGACGCTGACCACTTGCCGCTTGCTACAAGTCAGACGCGAAGTGGGTTTGATTCGGTTCTTCCGCCCTCTCTGCCATTGGGATATGTCCTCTTCTGCCGTCGAGGCCGTTGACCATTTCTCTGTTTACCTCAGTTGATCCGCGGGTGCTTATTTGGCTAAGCCTTATTAACACCTGTCCTGCATATCTACAGGAGCTTCCCCTATCAGCCATATGGGACGCGCTGTGTCGGGGTTGAGGCCCCCCACTTATTATTATTATTATTATTATTATTATTATTATTATTATTATTATTATTATTATTATTATTATTATTATTTTATCCTTGACCTGGCCGGAAATCGAACCTAGGCCTTGGATTCAAAGACACGCACGCTACTTCCACACTACAGGCCCGGCTAATAATAATTATATTTACGAGGTACAGAATGTCTTTCATTTTCTCACAATTCATGAGTATCACCATTCCTTTTGTGGTTACACTAATTTCTCTTTCAACTTATCGGAACTGTTATCTCCCCTGTGGGAGGAGTCAAACGATGCACCATCTGTAACCGAGCGAGGTGGCCGTGCGGTTAGGGACGCGCAGTTGTGAGCTTGCATCCGGGAGATAGTGGGTTCGAACCCCACTATCGGCAGCCCTGAAGATGGTTTTCCGTGGTTTCCCATTTTCGCACCAGGCAAATGCTAGGGCTGTACCTTAATTAAGGCCAAGACCACTTATTTCTCACTCCTAGGGCTTTCCAATCCCACCGTCGCCGTAAGACCTATCTGTGTCGGTGCGACGTAAAACAAATATCATATCCATGATTCTATGTTTTTCTGCGTAGCGGAGAAAATGTATGAGTGCGAAGTTTTGTTCTCTGCCAAGGTCCGGAGTTCAAGTTGACGGGTTCCGTCATGGCCGTGGTGGTGATTATTGTTTTAAGAAGAACAACAACAACAACTGGGAAACCATCCTCTATCAACAGTATTCAGAGGGGAAAGCACAAGAGCTCCAAACTTCCGAAGAATGGAGGTATCCGTCAAACAAAGGGAAGAGCCACGAAGGGCTTGAAAACTGACGACTCCCCGCCAACCTAATTCCGTCGGTGTTGGAAGAGGACGAGATTTGTCATGGGGAAGTCGGAAAGGAAAGTTAAAAGTGAGGAGTCTTTCACAAGTAGAAGAGGTGTAAGTAAGGAAGATGCAGAAGATAACAACCTCTGAGTTGTAGGGAAAATTGTAGAAAATGCCTAATTAATATTTGTTTAACGTTAGATAGTTTTTAAAAATGCCAGCGAGTCTAAATTGGATCACGGAACTAAATGGCACACATTTGTCGCATTTAAGGGGACCTACACGCGAGAAGCTACTCAAACTGGAATTATCTTGAAGAATTTTTTATTCTAAAATGTTTTTATCCTGAAATATTTAACATGCTTTTCAATAAATTTGCCTCACTTACTACAAAGTCGGTTTACAATATTTGTGGTAAATATCATACAGTCTACTTTTGATAAATGGTACATTTTTACATCAAGAAATATTAACACACTTTTTCAAAAATTTCAGATTGTATTTATTTATCAAACTTCCCAAAAGAGTTTGTGTTATCAACTAGGAGAATCAATCAATGAATATTCAAGATAAACTTAAATATTATAATTAAGCGGTCCGCCTACAATAAATAAATACAATAAATAATTTATTATATCTAGTACATGTTTTGTCCCCTAAGGGACATCATCAGCTAATAATAAATTAACATTAATATATCAGAAATAAATATTAAAATTGGAAAGACACATTAAAATTTTTGACATTTAAAATAAGATCTTCGAAATTTTGTTAAAATTGAAAGTCATAAGACTTATAAAACAGTTAAATTGTACATATTTCTCTTGTTGATGTTCTTGGAAAATACCTGTTTTGCTTATAAAATCTTAAAATATCATTTGTTGTAAATAGCACACTTGATTTGTTTCTCTTGGTGAAAGATTTGTTGAAACTTAATAAGCATTCCTTAGATGGTATAATTAAATGCTTCAGAATTTAAAGTCAGATCGGGGTAAAGTTCTGTATGGTAATGGATATAATTTTTTTATATTCCTTATTATTGGCCCCGATGTGCGGAGAAGGACTCACTTCTACCGAGGTAAGTGTGCATCTCTTTATTTCTTTCTTTATATATTTCTGATATATTAATGTTAATTTATTATTAGCTGATGGTGTCCCTTAGGGGACGAAACATGTACTAGATATAATAAATTATATATTGTATTGAATAGGCGGACCGCTTAATTATAATATTTAAGTTTATCTTGAATATTCTTTGATTGATTATAGTCAATACGGGATTAGTATTACTTGAAATGAAGCTGTTAAAGCTTATCACTTGTAACTAGGAGAAAGTATACCAATTTACACTGCAATTTAAATACTGGAACTGTAGTTATACAAGATGAGAAAACCGAAAGCAACAATTTAACAGGAAACATGAGACTTATATGCTAATTATTAATTCTTGGGCTTGAACAGGTGATTCCTCAGAATCTGAATTGACCCCTTAAACAACTGAAGGCTCCGGGGGAAAAACAGGTAAGTCAACTTTTTGTCGTTATCAAGTTAGCGGTGATATACTGGGTATCAGTAACATTTCAAACTTCAGTTATTCAAAGCATATAATTCGGTAACTTTTTATTTGTTTATCTAATAACGTTTTAAAATTAAAATTTAGCTTTCCTGAGTTCTGAAGCAAGTTCGCTTATCTGTTTCTCCCCTTACCCTTCAATTTTATATGCATAAACTCGCTTTCGCTCCGCCCACAAACCCCCAATTCCTCTACATTGGAAGTGGCCATTAAGAAAATAACTGTGGCGAACCGGTACGTCGTTACGAAAAACGGATTGCGCTATCAGACGGCTCATTTATTCGCGTACATATATGGTCCTATAATATTTTCTCGTACAGTAGCCTATATTCACGATTTAGAGCAACGATAGAGATAAACTTTTCGACCTCGTGCAAATTACGTACGATTCTCACAAGATGAGAAATTATTTTCCTGGCCTAATGGGCAGCTTTAGTCTTGAAACTTTGTAGGTGTATCGTGGTTGAAACGTTCTACATTTTCGTTCTGTGATGTTTTGTCGTATCTGCATAGGGTACACCGTAGAATGGTTTAGAATCTTAGATTAGGACTTCAGTGTCCACATATACCTTTCGTTTTTTCATTCTTACACGGTGTTAGAATCATCCATTTTGCTCAGATATGACCCACGGACGTTCCAATGAGCCTTCCGAATTTCATTATACTACCGGACTTAAGTGTGGAAAACAGTAACATTAATTATGGAAAATGTACAAAGGTGACATAAAATCTGAAAAAGCAGCTCTATCTAAGGCATAAGGGATCAAGATACGACTAAAAGTCACGGGACCGAAGTTGTAGATCTCTTTATGATGGGTTCCGAATGTCTTGTCCATTTGGCGAAACGAATTACCATTTAGCCACAAAAAAAAAAAAAAACTCGAAACGATGGTCTGCACCATCATGAAAATTGCCTCCACTTTTCGATAATTTTTGGAGGTAAAAAGTTTAACATTGGAACTTTATGGAATTTCTCCGTCGGTTGCAGGTCAAGAGCTACCACTGTGCCCAATACTCTGTCGCACTGCAACATATCGTCCACCATTTAGTTTAGGGGAAGGGAAGTAAAAATAACAAAAATTTGAACTTTTGTAACTTTTCCGTAAGTTACAGCCTAATAGCTATCACATTGACAAATTTCAAGTTTCTACCTGATCTGGAAGTGGTCAAACTTTAATGTCAGTCAGCCGTACGGTTTTATATAATACTAGCATTTACCCGCGGCTTCGCTCGCGTGGATTTCGTATTTTGATCAAAGTAATCATTCCTCGGCATTGTACTAAGAACATTATCTGAAAATTACTAGAGTATAAAAACTCACCCAAAAATTGAGTTTCACCGGGCGAGTTGGCCGTGCGCGTAGAGGCAGCGCGGCTGTGAGCTTGCATCCGGGAGATAATAGGTTCGAATCCCACTATCGGCAGCCCTGAAGATGGTTTTCCGTGCTTTCCCATTTTCACACCAGGCAAATGCTGGGGCTGTACCTTAATTAAGGCCACGGCCGCTTCCTTCCAACTCCTAGGCCTTTCCTATCCCATCGTCGCCATAAGACCTATCTGTGTCGGTGCGACGTAAAGCCCCTAGCAAAAAAAAAAAAAATTGAGTTTCATTTACCCCAGGAATTTTTGTAAACCATGTCTGTGGTATTACCTTTTGGGGCTAAGATGACCATGCAACATAGAACTGCACACGTGAGAAACGGACTTCTTTCAAGTGGAAGAAATAATACATGTTTCTTTATTTTAAAGGAGATTCCAAATACTTATTCCCCCACCTGTAACAACTTCAGTTTTTGATATATACATAAGTATCCACATAAAGAGAATTGAACCCCTTGATCAGTCCTTCCCCCATCCCCGCCACCATCTAAGATTATTTTCCGAAAACAAAAATACATGTTTTTTAAAAGGAGATTCCAAATACCAAATTTCAAGTCAGTAACATCTTCTGTTTTTAATATATAATATATATAATATACATAAAAATACTGTAATTCAACTATTTTTCACTCCTTTTCATCCCCCGTTAAGTGCCTTCTCCGAAAACAAAAAGGTACATGTTCATGTATCTTTAAAGGACTTTCCAAACACCAAGTTTCTTGTCTCTAACATGTTAAGTTTTTGCCATATAATGTAGATATACAGGTACTCATCAAAAAAATTCACCCGCTTTTCCAATTCTTTTCAGCCCCCTTAACTGGATTTTTCGAAAACAAAAATTACGTGTTTCATTTTTATAATGGAGATTCCAAATACCAGTTTTCTTGTCACTACATCTGTAACCCATTCAGTTTTTGAGATAAACGTATACTCATAAGAATAATTGAACTTCTTCTTATTCTTATTCTTCTTGACTTCATTACACCTCTCTCCCGCCTTAAGTGGATTTTCCGAAAACAAAAAATACGTGTTTCTTTATTTTGAAAGGAAATTCAAAATACCAACTTTTACGTCTGTAACAGCATCAGTTTTTAAGATAAAGTATCCTCATAAACATATTTCAACTCCTTATTTACTTATTTTCAAGCCTACACCACTTACGTCGATTTTTCGAAAAAAACCAATGCGTGTTTCTTTATTTTTAAAGGAGATTCCAAATACTAATTTTGACGTCTGTAGCATCTTCAGTTATGGAGTTATAAGTACCCTCATAAAAGTAATTCAACTCTTTTTTCACCCCCCCCCCCACACCTTCCCATCCCGTTAAGTTGATTCCCCCCCCCCACCTCCCCAAATGTGCGTGTTTCTTTATTCTTAAAGGAGATTCGAAATACAAATGTTAATGTCTTTAACATCTTTAGCTTTTGAAATACAAGTATCCTCATACAAAGAATTCAACTAATTTTTCAATTCATTCGCCCCCCTTAAGTGGATTTTCCGACGGCAAAAGAACACGTGTTTCTTTACATTGAAAGAAGATTCCAAATACAAATGTTCATGCCTCTAACATCTTCAGTTTTTGAGATATAAGTATCCCCATAAAAAGAATTTAACTCCTTGATTAGTCCTTGCCCCACCCTCACCCCCATCTAAGTGTATTTTCCGAAAACAAAAAAGTATTTGTATTTTTAAAGATTATTCCAAATACCAATTTTCACGTTTGTAACATCTTCAATTTTTAAGATATTACAGTAGTATCCTCACAAATATAATTCAACTATTTTTCACTTCGTTTCACAACCCCACCCCCACTCCGTAAGTTCCTTTTCCGAAAACAAAATGGCACACGTTTCTGTACATTTAAAGGACTTTCCAAATGCCAAGTTTCTTATCTCTAACGTGTTAAATTTATTGACATATAGTGTTTCCTTTGTTATTGGCTTTACGATACACCGACAAAGATAGGCTTTATGGCGACGATAGGATAGGCCTAGGAGTTGGAAGGAAGCGGCCGTGGTCTTAAATAAGGTACAACCCCAGCATATGCCTGGTGTGAAAATGGGAAATCACGGAAAACCATCTTCAGGGCTGCCGACATTGGGATTCGAACCCACTATCTCACGGATGCAAGCTCACAGCCGCGCGCCTCTAACCCCACGACCAACTCGCCCGGTGACATACAATGTAGATATACCGGTACCCATCCAAAAAATTCGCCCGCTTTTCCAATTCTTTTCAGCCCATTAATTGGATTTTCCGAAAACAAAATATACGTGTTTCATTATTTTTAAAGAAGATTCCAAATACCAGTCTTCATATCTCTACGTCTGTAACACCTTCAGTTTTTGAGATAAATATATAATCATAAAAATAATTCAACATTTTCTATTCCACTTCTTTCCATTCCTCTCCCGCCTTAAGTGGACTTTCCGAAAACAAAAAAATACGTCTTTCTTTATTTTGAAATGAAATTCAAAATGCCAACTTTCACAGCTTCAGTTTTTAAGATAAAGTATCCTCATAAACATATTTCAACTCATTATTTACTTATTTTCAACCCCGCACCTCTTACGTAGATTTTCCGAAAAAACAAATGCTTGTTTCCTTATTTTTTTAAAGGAGATTCCAAATGCTGATTTTCACGTCTGTAACATCTTCAGTTTTTGAGATATAAGTATCCTCATAAAAGTAATTCAACTCATTTTTCACCCCAGCCCATTCATTTGATTCCCCGCCCCCCACCCCCAATGAGTGTTCCTTTATTTTTAAAGGAGATTCCAAATACAAATTTTCACGTCTTTAACATCTTCAATTTTTAAGATATAAGTATCCTCATAAAAATAATTCAACTTTTTATCACTTCTTTTCACCCCCCGTTAAGTGCCTTCTCCGAAAACAAAAAGGTACATGTTCCTGTATTTTTAGAGGACTTTCCAAATACCAAGTTTCTTGTCTCTAACATGTTAAGTTTTTGACATATAATACGGATATACTGGTGCTCATTTTAAAAATTAACCCGCTTTTCCAATTCCTTTCAGCCCCTTAACTGAATTTTCCGAAAACAAAAAAATACGTGTTTTATTATTTTTAAAGGAGATTCCAAATACCAGTTTTCATGTCTGTACGTCTGTAACGCCTTCAGTTTTTGAGATAAATTTATTCTCATAAAAATAATTCAACCTTTTCTTCTTCACTTCTTTCCACCCCTCTCCCGCCTTAAGTGACTTTCCAAAAATAAAAAAATACATGTTTCTTTATTTTGAAAGGCAATTCAAAACACCAACTTTCACGTCTGTAACAGCTTCAGTTCTTAAGATAAAGTATCCTCGTAAACATATTTCAACTTCTTATTTAGGCTACTTGTTTTCAACCCCACACCCCTTACGTCGATTTTCCGAAAAAAACAAATGCGTGTTTCTTTATTTTTAAAGGAGATTCCAAATAATAACTTTGATGTCTGTAACATCTTCAGTTTTTGAAATATAAGTATCCTCATGCAAAGAATTCAACTAATTTTTCAATTCATTCAGCCTCCTTAAGTGGATTTTCCGAAGAAAAAAAAATACGTGTTTCCTTACTTTGAAAGAAGATTCCAAATACAAATGTTCAAGCCTCTAAGATCTTCAGCTTTTGAGATATAAGTATCCTCGTAAAAATAATTCAACTCCTATTTCACCCCAGCCCGTTAAGTTGATTTCCCTCCTCCAAAAAATGCGTGTTTCCTTATTTTTTAAGGGGAATCTAAATACAAATTTTCACGTGTGTAACCTTAAGTTATTGAGATAGAATTTTTTCCATAAAAAGAATTAAATGTTTTCACTTCCTTTCACCCTCCCCCCTTAAGTGAATTTTCCGAAAACCAAAAATGCTTGTTTCTTTATTTATAAAGGAGCTTCCAAACGCCAATCATCACGACTGTAACATATATATATGTATCCTCATAAAAAGGAATTAAACTCCTTTTCCACCGCCTCCACCCGCAAGTTGACTCCCCCCCCCCCACCAATGCGTGTTTCTTTATTTTTAAAGGAGATTCCAAATACCAATTTCCACATCTCTAACCTCCAGTTTTGAGATATAAGTTTCTCCAGAAAAATAATTCAATTTTTTACTTCCTTTCTCACTCCCCACTCAAGTAAATTTTCCAAACACAAACAGTACCCGTTTCTTTAAAAGAGCTTCCAAATACCAATTATCACGACTGTAACATCTTCAGTTTTTGAGATATATGTATCCTCGTAAAAAGAATTCATTTCCGTTTTCACCCACCCACCCCCACCCCCCCCTACCAAGTTAATTCGCCAACCAAATGGGTCTTTCTTTCCTTAAGGAGATTCCAAATAACAGTTTTCACGTTTGTAACATCTTGATATTTTTTGGCATATAGGCCTACATACATTCTCATACAAATAATTCAACTAATCCTTCAATTCCTTCAACCCCTCCCCCCGTTAAGAGTTTTTCCCGAAAAGCAAAGAACACGTGTTTCCTTATTTTTAAAGGAGATTCCAAATACCAGTTTTCACGTCTGCAACATGTTAATTTTTTTAGATATACTGTAGATACGCTAATTTTAAAAGTTCAACACCCTTTTCAGTTCCCCTTAAGTGATTTTCCGAAAAAGATATTTATGTTTTTTACTTTTACAGGAAATTCTAAATACCAGTTTTCAAATCTGTAATATGTTACGTGTCCGAGTTAATTTGCATATATAGTGTTTTTAAAACTTCACCCCGTTTGTCACTCCTGTTCACCACCTATTCATCGGATTATCCAAAAACACAATAATACGTGTTTCTTTATTTTCAAAGGAGATTCCAAATTTCAATTTTCATGTCTGTAACATCTTCAGTTTTTGAGATATGTCTCCTCTTAAAGGGTGTTTAACCCCTTTTCCCCCTTTTTCACCCCCCTTAATGGGATTTTCCGAAAACAAGAAAATACGTGTTTCTTTATTTTTAAAGGAGATTCTAAATACAAATTTTTACGTCTGTAAACTTTTAAGTTTTTGAGATATAGATATCCTCACTTAAAAAATTCACCCCCCTTTTTACCCCCTTAGCGACGGAATATCCAAAAATCCTTCCTTAGCGAGCACCTAAATGTTAATATGAATTTGTCCCCAAAATTTCATTTCTTTATGTCCAGTAGTTTTGGCTCGGCGATGATGAATCAGTCAGTCAGTCACTCAGGACAAGTTATTTTATATATATAGATAGGTAGATAAGCGTTGAAGATGTGTACGTTTATAAGTGCAGACCTTCATTTGGAAATTTACTGTGGCGGAACGGTTCGTCGTACCGACAAATGGATTGCGGCATCAGACGGCCCCTTTAGTAGCCTATATTTTTGGTCCTAAGGCATTTTATCGTATCTCGGCTGTTTATGGCATAGAAACAGGTAAATGTTTCGATCTAGGTCAAATTTCGTACGTTTCTCACAAGTTTAGAAATTATTACGCCAAAGTCTTGAAACTTGGCAGGAATATCGACCACGAAATGATCCGTAATTTTGGTTCTTTGACGTTTTGCCGTATCACCGTCGGCTTCACCTTAGATTGCTTTAGAATCATGCATACGGCTTAAATTTGAGTAGTGTTTCCACATATCCCTTCCGTTTACCCAAGCTGCATGGCGGCAGGAATAATTAAAGTCGGTTTGCGTATGACCAATGTACGTGGCAAGGAGCTTGCTGAATTTCGTGATCCTACGTGTCATATATGTATTTCAAGCAGTGAAATAATATATGGAAAAGAAACAAAATTGACCCAATATCGGAAAATGAAGTTCGATCTAAGGTAGGAGTCGAAATACGACAAAAAGTCCTAGGACCAAAGTTGTAGATCTCTTCATTCCAGAGACCAAAAGTGCTCTCCATTTTTGATACGAATTACAGTTTAGGCACAAAATGTCTCGAAAGGAAGGTCTACACCGGCATGAAAATTGCCTAAATATTTCGATATTTTTGGGGGATAAAAAGTTAAACATTGGAACTTTTCATAATTTCTCCGTCAGTTACAGGATAACATCTATAATATTGCCAAATTTCAATTTTCTAGCATACCCGAAATTTGAGTCCGCCATTTTGTTTGGGGCTAAATATGAAAAATTTGAACTTTTTGAAATCTTTCCTTGGGTAACAGCCTAATAAGCTATCAGGCTGCGAATTTCAAGTTTCTCTCTCATCTGGAAGTGAGCGAGTCAGTCATCAGTTGTACTCTACTATCATTGCGATTTGTCTTGCAAATACGCGTACTGCATCTACGATATAATGAAATAATTTCAACTGAATCAATTACTTTCTCTGGAGGAAATATAAAATGCTAATACCTGGCTTCCTGGAAAATTGTTTTCTCTTTCCAGAAATAATTTATTTTGCAAATTATCAATTTTACAGGAAAGCACAAATGTTATTTATGACAGTATTCAGTAGTTAAATTGACTTGAGATGAAAATAATACATAATCTATACAGTATTATTTTTTTCCTCTAAAGAATGGTGAGGAAAATGAAAATTTTGCACATTTTCAGACGTTCAGGTCTCCTCAAATGTCATTGACCTATGTGGATTTCGAACGCGTAATTTTGGCATCAGAATAATAAAGACTCCCCTTGAATGACTACGGTAAGATTTGTCTTTATTTTGAGGAGCAAAAGAGATAAGAGTTCATTTGGCCCGGTCACACGATACGAAAAAGTAAGAACACGTGTTCACCTTGCTCCACTCTTGCTCGCACAGCCAGTCCCCATTAAACTTCATCGCGGCCAAGAGTTAAAGTTAATTAATCCTCTGGCATTGTTTCCTACTCGTGCGGTCTGCCTTGGAATGTAACCCGCTGAGCACACAGCCCGCAGTTCAGCACTTCATTTCCCCGTACCGCTACATCAAGTCCAAATGTCAATTGCTGCCTTGATGTGCGTCCTCGCTTCTATCAGATGACCACATATGTACGTCTGTATGGTAATACATGAGGCCTTGTTTTCAATCTGTATCCGTATCATGTATGGAGCATTGTTAGAGGCATGATATTTTCGTATTAACAATAAACGCGACAAAAAATATTCTGAAGCGATCTTCAGATACCTTAACGAATTATATGATTCTGGTTACGAAAACAGTGACTTGGTTTTTCGAATTACAGCGAATTAAAGTAATAAGGACAGTTTAAAACGAATTGTTCTTAATTTGCAATAACTGCGAAATTGTAGCGAAATTCATGAAAAATAACGAGCTTGAAATTGCATTCCAATATTACGTGCGTGACGGAAGCAGAATACAGGATAAGGATGTCTCAATTCGACAGAAGTACCTGTTCGTTTTGATATTCTAAGAAATCCCTTAATGGTATGGCCATATAGGGTGAAAGGGTCATTTGTTATGTAATTTTGATCAGAGCTAGCCTATATAGTCGTAATATTTTTCTTTCTTTATTTTTTAATCTGTTTACCCTCCAATGTTGGTTTTTCCCTCGGACGCAGCGAGGGATCCCACCTCTACCACCTCAAGGGCAGTGTCATGGAGCATGAGACTTTGGATCGGGGATATAACTGGGAAGGATGACCAGTATCACACCCACACGACCTCACCTGCTATATTGAACAGGGGCCTTGTGGTGTAGAGGGATGGGAAGATCGGAAGGGATAAACAAGGAAGAGGGAAGGAAGCGGCCGAAGCCACAAGATAGGTGCCATCCTGGTATTTGCCTGGAGGAGAAGTGGGAAACCACAAAAAAAGCACTTCGAGGATGGCTGAGGTGGGAATCGAACCCCCATCTACTCAGTTGACCTCCCGAGGCTGAGTGGACCTCGTCACCACAGAGACGGACAATCCTAATCAAGATTGTAATATAATGAACAATAAATTATTATAAATATCGTTTCTACGATATATATCTTTCACATAATTAACAAATCACATGAATAATTTCAGAAAAGGATTACAGCGAATTTAAGCGATGGGTTAAGGCCTATTTCGCGAAGTAATGCGAAAAATGCTTTCCCTTTCGCGAAATTGTACATAAATTAATGCGAAAAAATCATTCCTCTAAGCATCGTTATGGGTATCGGTATCATTTTTAGTTTTCCATGAGATAGTATCAGTTGAGCGTACTGGCAATATCTCTCCGATTCCAGTTGGCTGTTGAGAACTCTACAGTATTTGCATTCGTTATATTTTTTTAAAATAAATCGGGAAGAGTATGGAAAAGGTGGTTAAAGCGGCTTTTTGTCAACAGAGAAATGCATGAGGGTTCAAATTTATTACGCGATTAGCTCAGCGGCTAAGCTACTGGTTTTATACCCAAATGGGTGAAGGTCGAATGGTTGGAATTTTCATCTGAAAAATTACGGGGCATTAGGAAAGGCCCCCGGCCAAAACTAAATAGAGCTTGGATGGCTCCGAAATACCTAGGATAAGATAAACAACGTTCTAGTTTGTAGTCACCTAAGTGTCACCTACAGGCAGGGCGTATCTTCGCTTGATATGACAGTAAAAGACCGACTCTGGGTGGGAACAATCCCAATTCAATTACTGAATCATTTTCCATATACACGCTCGGAACAAAATTCTGTTTTCACAGGCCGATCATGACAAAAAAAACGCTGATCTGTTACAAATGTAGCTGCACCTTTAGACGAAAAAGAAAAAATACTGATGGGGTCAAGTGAGTGGCCGTCCCGCTCGAGTATTCGTAACAACGTCTAACTTTGGCTGAAATTACTAAAGACGCGTTAGCCAATTCATTACAGTCGTATTTTCGAGTGGCTGGTGATAACTACAGTGAGAGACGAATGGCATCGTAGTGGTTAACTGCCACGTCAAGGCATAAATAAATAAATAAATAGTCAAATAAATAAATAAATAAATAATGGCGTTTGGCCTCCGAGAGGCCTGGTGCAAACCATTTAGCCGTGGAGCCAGACAAATAAATACGTCTACGGTATTCCCTGTCTATCGTGATAGGCGACTAAAAGGGGCCCTAGGGGCTCTCACGGAGCGTGGTTTGGCGACCACGGGGCCTTTATATGAGTCCTGGAATTGCTTCCACTTAGTTGTGCCATGTTCCTCACTTTCATCTGTCCTATCCGACCTTGGTCAACTCTTGTTCTTTTCCGACCCCGACGCTATTAGGTTTCCGAGGCCTATGTAGTCTTTCATTTTCACGCCTTTCGTGGCCCTTGTCCTTCTTTGGCCGATATCTTCATTTTTCGAAGTGTCGATCCCTCCCATTTTCCCCCTCTGATTAGTGCTGTGCAGAGGATGGTTGCCTAGTTGTACTTCCTCTTAAAACAATAATCGCCACCACCTCTATCGTAAGAGATGATCACCGACGCAACCTCCAAGGGCTCTTACATTCCCGCTACTACACGGAAAAGCACAGAGTCATAGACATGTTCTGGGGCTTAGAAGAGGAGAGAGCGAGTACAGATTCTTTGATTGTTCCCCTCTTAGTAGCCTCTTACGACATGTAGGCGACTTCAACCATAAGAGAAAAATTGTTCCGACAAATCGAAAGAAAAACAGCTTATCCACAAAAGAACGGTAAGGTTCATGAATTGTGAGGAAATGAAAAGACATTCTAGATAAAGTAAATATAACATTATTATTATTATTATTATTATTATTATTATTATTATTATTATTATTTCCTTGTAAGGAAGACCCTCCAACGAAGGTGGGCGGCATCTGTCGTGTATGGAAACTGCGTGTTATTGTGGTTGAGGATAGTGTTGTGAGTTCCATAGGTATTGGGGACATCACAAACACAGTCCCCGAGCCGGCCGGGAATCGAACCCGGGACCTGCCTTCCGGACCGAAGACCACTACTCTGACCATTCAACCAAGAAGCCAACATAATAATAATAATAATAATAATAATAATAATAATAATAATAATAATAATAATAATATGCTTATTTTCTACGTCCCACTAACTACTTTTTCTGTTTTTGGAGACGCCGATGTTTCACCGGAAAATCTATCGACACAAGGCTGGAGTATTTCAGTATTTTCAAATTCTGTAGGACTGAGATCAAACCCGTCAATTTAGGCTCAGAAAACCAACTGCCTAGTGTCTGAAAACTCAGCCCAGCTTGTATCCTGTCACCTTTTGTGTCACGAGCCAAGAGTCATCTTCGTGCAGGCCATGAAGTCCCATGGAGGAGTGGAAGGTGAAGGCTCACCAGTGAGTGGCATAGAATAGTTAGGTCTAAGGGGCGGTCGCATTTACCTGTATGAACTGACTTGGTACTCATTTCTTGTGTACGTTGAGTAAACCTCAGGGCCATATGCGTCTCCAGAAATAGAATTAGTATAACCAAGTACACCACTACCGCCTGGACTAGGCAGCCCCGCCCGTTCTGTAACCAGAAGTGTACCTAGCTTGTTGAATCACCCTCGTATAAGCTCACTCTTGGAGTACTCCTTGCTTTCCCATTCCTTTGACTCCTCGAACATTTCTTTCTTTGAAGGAATTTACGATGTTTTGATCATAATAAAATCTCTCGCGTCCTCGTAAAGAGTGTCAGTAGTTACCGAGTATCGAATCCCGCCTGCTCACACATCTTGTCACACATGATCCTCCCCATAGCTCAAGGATATTTACCACCATTCTCAGCTCCCTGAAGGTCGATCTGGAAGTGTGACTGGTGTATAGACAGATCCTGCTTTATAACACTGCTGTCTTGGAGTCTGGAACGTTGTTCTGTATCCCGGCAATAAAATAAGGTTTAAAACTTGAAATGGAAGGATAAGAAATCTAGAGTGCACGTATCTCAAATCACAGTCTCCTAAAACCACACCAAAGAGACGCATAGTTTCTTTCCCTTTATATCGAGAAGAAGGAGGCCATGCATTGTTGTCGGCGCTCAGATGTTTATGCAAGGAGAGCAACAGAGATACCGAGATAGCACGGCCCTCTTTGTTCGCCAGACCTGTGCAGGGATCACCAACATCACGCATATATATATATATATATATATATATATATATATATATATATATGTCTCTCTTTCTTCTCTTCTCGCAAGAACGAAGCCAGCGCGGCACTAGGAGAATTTATTTCAACATCTCCATGTAAATACATAGTTCTCAAGTTTCCGTGGCTTATGTAGTTTGGTGAGATATTACACGTCAACAGTATTGTATAGACGGCAGACCATGCTTGACAACAAAATTTATGTGAGCATCTGGGTTTCAGAAGAACATAATCAAGGAAGAGCTTCAAGTGAAATATAACCAAGACCTTTCCGGGTGGTGGTCGGTGGCATGCTGTACCTTTCTGAACAGATAAAAATGTTAGTAACTTTTGTCCTTTTATACGAAGCCATGATATTATGCACACACAAAAATTAGCGAACAGTTTCAGGAAATGTAAACAAAAAAT
The DNA here is from genome assembly GCF_040414725.1 of Anabrus simplex. Classification (NCBI taxonomy): domain Eukaryota; kingdom Metazoa; phylum Arthropoda; class Insecta; order Orthoptera; family Tettigoniidae; genus Anabrus; species Anabrus simplex. The sequence goes on along the minus strand of NC_090270.1, from coordinate 23,772,109 downwards.
ACATAATGATAGGATTTCATGACTGAAAAAGTGATAAGCTTAATTGTTGGATGACAGAGAAAGATTTATTAAGATAAATTTAGTCTACCTTACTTTTGATCTTCGAAGGAAGATAACCGTGATAAATTATGACACTCGTGTCACGTTCTATGTTTCCCTTTTCTCAATTCAAAATTTAAAAAACTATAGCCTACAGTAGCCTATAGTCTACAGCAGGAGCCTTACGTCTACGTAGCCGGCAACATAGAGAAAAACCCACAGTTCTAAACCTTCAGGCAAGCAACTCAATGTTGAAAACATCCTAGGAATATGAGCTGCGAATAAAATATAATAAAGTGTGAAAATATATTCTTTATTTATTTCTAAAAATTACAATCCTTTCCTTAATCATCGTCATCCGGTCCATTAGATTAGCAGTTTGTCTTTTTCTACCACTACGAGCGCTAATGTGAGTCAATGCAAAGTTTAACTTAAGCCCTTATAACTACATTCGGTGTGGACATTTTTCAAAAAATCAAATAGCACCTGAGAGTATCGAACCAAGGAGCACATTACAGAAAGAATTATGTAAATAAGTTAATTTGGCTAGGATTTGAATCAAAAAGAAAACGAGTAAAGAAACAAGCGATCTTAGGCTGGGTGTACAATGACCGTCATATTTTTTCGGACAAGCAGAGTTCCTTTAAAATTTAAAAAAAGATTAATAACAAACATATATAGCCTAGTTTAATTTTGCTTACTTCAGAATGAACAGTTACACATACATATACCAAAAATAAACATGCACTTCATTTCATAATACACAAAAGTTTGAAACTTATTAATGTAATTACAATAATACAAAATTGCTTGTTCATAAATATTCGGACAAAAATGCGCAAGTACAACAAAAATATGAAAGGCGTCTCGGCATGCTCTCCACGAATTTTCTTATTGTAGAATGGGACCATTTTTCCCCACTCCTCTTGGAGTCGTTTCTTCACATCATCTTTGTAATTTATGGGAAGTTTCCGGATGTTGTTTTCCAGTATATCCCATAAATTCTCTATGGGGTTAATGTCAGGACTTTGTTGGGGAGGATTCACAACTTTCGGACAGTTGAACAACCATAGCCGTACATTATAGGCCGTATGTTTCGGGTCGTTGTCCTGATAAGATTTAAAACAGTCCCAAACTCTCATATTTTCTGCACATTTTTTCAGGTTATTTTTTAAAATCTGAAGATACTGGCGGTGGTCAATGTTTCCGTCTATAAAAATCAGCTCACATACTCCTTGAGCCGACATACATCCCCATACCATAACATGTCCCCCTCCATGTTTTACCGTTGCCTTCATATTTCTTTCTTCAAACTTTTTATTGGGCTGTCTCCAAACTATGATGCGCCCATCTGAGCCAGAAACGTTGAATTTCGATTCATCACAGAAAATTACAGTCGTCCACCAGTTCATATATCTGCTAAGATGCTCCTTAGCAAATCGTTGCCTATTGATCATATTTATTTTGTTGATGTAGGGCTTCCTTCTTGCAGTTCGCCCGTGATAATCACCTCTATATAACACCCTCGGGATTGAACTTGCACTGATCTTTTTTCCTCGCTCGCAACTGCAGCAGCAATAGTGGTTGTAGTAAGACGTAGATTTCTTTCCACTTTTCTTACTACTGCTCTCTCTTCTCTCCTAGTAAGGACCCTCGGGCGACCTGTCTGTGGCAAATTTTCAATTCTGTCTTAAAATTTGTATTGGCAGATAATATCGTTAACAGTACTTTTCTTCATGTTCAGCAAATCTGCGATTTGTCGACATGTTTTCCTTTTTCATGTTGGAATATTACTAATTGCCTTTGATAAAATGTACTGTTCTTTCCTCTGCGTCCCATTTCACTCATGAATCTTTGCGTTTGCTTTGTGTATGAGTAAGGCACTGATAGGACCTGCCTGCACAGCATGCCTCGAGTAGCTAAACATCTCTTGTCCAAAAAATACTGACCGCCGGGCTGAGTGGCTCAGACGGTTGAGGCGCTGGCCTTCTGACCCCAACGTGGCAGGTTCGATCCTGGCTCAGGCCGGTGGTATTTGAAGGTGCTCAAATACGTCAGCCTCGTGTCGGTAGATTTACTGGCACGTAAAAGAACTCCTGCGGGACTAAATTCCGGCACCTCGGCGTCTCCGAAAACCGTAAAAGAGTAGTTAGTGGGACGTAAAGTAAATAGCATTATTATTAAAAATACTGACCAGCAAATTTTCGTATCTCAAACAAATAAAAGGTATTATTACTTTGTAAACTCATCTACAAATCACAATTGGATAATCACAGTACCTACGAAGTGCATTTAATTCAGAGTTTAGTAATTTCGAATTTATTACCTGTTCTGCCTTTAATAACAGGGGTATTACATGTATAGAGTATTCTGTCCGAAACATTCTGACTGTCACTGTAGGTCGGAAGTGATTATCGTGTCGTGACGGACAGGATTGAGCTTATAGGTGAGATCTTAGGAAAAGTCAGATTGGTTGGAAGGTTGTTTGGATCGTTCCCGAGCGGTTGGAACGTATAGGTTGGGAAGTTTCAACTAAGGTGCAGATCAGGAGGAAGACGACGATGTGGATTCCCACGAAGTTAATATATTCTGATACTGAAGGTTGACTACAATATGTACACTATGTACAATTAAAATAAAGACTTAATGTTGGCAAGTCTTGAGCGAGAAGTCTGTCTACTAGCCGTCCGCTGAAGTATATAATACTTATTATTATTATTATTATTACTGATTGCGTAATCGTCCTACCGACCGGCAGGGATTCTACTGGCAACTGGTCCGCGAAGTGAATGGTAGAAGCCCTGAATAATGACTTCCTTGCCCTTATATAGCCTCCGGGGCCACACCCCATGTTCTCGAAGCTTGTGGTAACCGGCGTACATGACTGCCTAACTTTTCGTAATTCTGGCCAATCAGAAGCCTGTATCCAAGAGACCCTTCTAGTATATTCTTACTGCGTCTACGCTGCTGAACCATGCCCTGTCAAGATGAGTCACATCCTGTATGACAAACTTCTGTTACTCAAGATTTCCTAACATGCAAGAAATATGATTTCCACTCTTAACTATTCCAGTGAATATAATTATTTTACATCTGTTAATTATTATCAGGTACGCCTATTAAGTATGCTTATACCTGACTCCTAGCCTCTTATGACAGGCTAATTCCTAATACATCAGGTACAGCTATTCCTCCTACGTTCCCTGGGTTCGATCCTCGGAGGGAATAGCAGTCCTGGGTTCAAGTCCCTGGGAGGACACGACAATCGATTTTTTGTTGTTGTTTGATGGAGCTATCCAAGACTCACAATTTGAAACCTTTCCGGGCACTTTAGCCCTTCAACAATTCAGTAAATTGTATAATTTTACGTTGTTCGTAGTATGGGGACCCCTACTTTGCTAAGAAATCTTTTCAACATTAAAAAATAAATTAGGCATATTCTTCATTATATAGTTTGCACCGGTTGGGCAAAATAAAACTAACCAAGAAAATAATAGGACTGACGCAGGATTAATCCGTGTTAATGAACATCACAGAAGATGCTGAAAATGGCCTCATCTGAAGAAATTAAAAAGTAAGTATCCAAAAGTCGTAAATCCACTTCACTCAGAAACCACTGACAGAACTCAACACGCGAAGGTTTGTCGGGGCGCTTTAACTCATACACAACAGTAAATGTGTAAGAATACAGATGAAGGTCCTTTTTAATGTTTCCACACGACGATCTCTTAATTCCCACTTGCACACGGCGTTGTGATTTCGTCGGACTTCGTTCCAGACTTTCCTTCACACGAGCAATGTTTTCTAGTGTTCGAACTTTTTCGGATAGTTACTGTTTTTATTCGCTACAGAGCTACGTCATTTTACCACTAAGTTTTGCATCGCAGACTTTGCTGGAGGTTTTGCCAAAACACTTCCAGTCTTAAACTCTGCCGCAAACAGTTCCGTATAGGTTTTCCACGGATCGTGCTTCGCATAACACTTGACAATGAACACGCGCTGTTTTATCGTGAGCACCATTTTGTGTTGCATTCATCTGGTCACTAAACACGTCTGCTCCTCTCACTCACACGTAATAACACAGCGACGTACCGTTGCCTACAAGCCCGGGAAGTGCGCCGATAGAACTGCGGGTCGCAAGTAGTTTTACGAACGTTCACTACAGGTCTCGACATTGTGCTATGCTGCTCGCGCGAAATACATTACATTAATAGTACATGTTGGTTTTTAAAGACGTAAAAACGAAAAATAATGAAGTTTAAGACCACCTAAGTGTGATTTAGAGTGATTTGATGTAATGTAAAGCACATTTAAGTGATACTTGGAATTATTTAAGGCGATGTTAAGTGCAATAAATAATAAAAGTAATACATTAAAATGACTTACCATGATCACTGATCGTATTACTCACATTTTTAAGATCTTCCGACTTAAAGGCTTTGTCCTAAAGTCATGAGCATCTGAGCTTCATTGTCGACAATTGGTTTTAGAAGTTTTGTAATGAGAGTTACAGTCAGATCACAAGTAGTATAAGTTGGGGGTTCGGCCGCCTCTACCTCCACCGGCCCTCCGCAGAGGCCTCCTCCGCCTCCTCCACACGCTCTCGGAAGAGGCCTCCGCCTCCACCTCCACACGCTCTCGGGAGAGGCCTCCTCCACACTGACTGCGCTGGCCAAGAGCGCGAGCCTAACCCCACATCCGCTATCTTGGAGGAGCTTAACCTAACTTTTTATGCGTAAGAGAGCTAGCCTAACCTCATGGAAGGGCCTAACCTCAGTTTTACGGCCGAATACCCTTCCTGACGTCTACGAGAGCGAGCCTAACCTCACATCCGCTATCTTGGAGGGGCTTAACCTAACTTTTATGCGTAAGAGAGCTCTTGTTTGTAAACAAAGCCACGTGCTTTGTGACAGCTGTCATTTTGACGGACCCTAACTTCACTTTTAAGGGCAATAGAGCATCGCTAACCTCACTGCTGAATTCTTCACGACACTAAACCTCATTGCTGCCATCTTATGCACCGTCGTAGCGCGGAATTTAAAATCCATGTGCATTTTTAACACCTGACAGCGACCATGTTTAACCATGTAGGCGCGGAATTTTAAACAGCAGAACATCGCTAACTGCAGTGCTGCCATCTTGACGGCACTAAGCCTCATAGTTGCCACCTTGGTTATACGCTTTTGTGCTAGTTTACTGTTAATCGTTAAGCTGTTCGCATCGTCGAAGTGTCTAGTAGATTTAAAGAAGAATCTGTTAGCAGAAGATAAAGTCGGTCATGGAAAAACTTATTTCTAGCTATATTTCCAGAGAGTGTGGAAGAGCATTTTCCCGAAGCTATCACAAGAGACGTCATGAGATATCATGTAGGACAATTTTTCAATGCAAACATTGTATAAGAGAGTTCAAGAACGCATACAACGCTCAACGTCAAGAAGCCGCGTGTAATGTAGCTTCATCGAGAAGAAAATACAAACAGTTCAACCGTAGTCAAGCGAACACTGATTTCTTTTTAAAAAGTACACCTCTGCGAGAGATGTTTAATTCTCCCTTGTTGTCTAGGCCTGCTACAAGTTCTGTTACTAAGCACACACTTCAAGATAAGGAGAAGCAAGATCATGATTATGATAGTAGGGATAACGATGTTGATGAAAACAGTAGTAAAGTAGAAGAAAAAGAAAAAGAAGATTTCAATGTTGCATTGCCATTAGAGTTTGATTATTTTACTTCATTTTCTAAGCCTACTACACGTTCTGTCGCCGTGCAAACATCTCAAGAAAGAGAAAAGAAGAAGAAAATGTCAACGCTTCATTGCTATCGAAAGAAGTTTGTACCTGGAAACGCTACTGATGAAGCACATATTACATCAAAACACGTCCCTACACATCAACTGTCTGCATATAGGCTCAAAGTTCACAACAAGCCTCTGTTACCCTGTGTAGACATAATATACTGTAAAGACCCCAACGTACTCGTAAAACGTTTGCAACTGCTAAGAGCCTATCAAGATGCTGGTTACACAGATTATAAAGCAGATATTTTTAAAATAGAGCAAGAATTACGTCGTGTGGGTATTATTGAGTAATAGCTCTCTCTCTCGACAATTCCCGCAAAATCCATCTCCTTACGACAAAAGTATCCTCTGCTATGTAGTAATTATTTTATCTGCAGTCATTAAGAAGAAGTATGTCGGATGGAGATATACAACATTTGCAATTCTATGTGTGCGTGCTGATTGCATAAGAATGTGATTGTATCAACAGAGAGATTAATCTTATAATGTTTTAACACTAATAGCCAACATGTTTCGTCTTGTTCTACAATCAATTCTAGTGCGTGCTAATTGTAACTTGTCTTGACGAATAGAAACATATAGCACAGTAGCAATAAAAGATTTCTGTTTAATAGTCAACATGTTTTGTCATACATACAGCATGTCGATTCTATATTTTTACAATTGCATTCTGTAACTAGATTGAACCTGTTTTGTCTTGTCGAATACAGCATTTGCTTATCCTACAATATTTTTTGCATGCTGAAAAAGTATTACCTTCTCCTTACCGCCTCCTCCTCCTACCGCTTTCTCCTCAATCGAAAATCTTATGCGACGAGGACAACGCTACATAACGTAAGTACTGTATATTTGTTTGTAATGTAACGTTTAATTGAGGAATGCATCTGTCTGTAAGAGGAGGGATGGAGCTAACCTCAGTAACTGTAAGAAAGAGTCCTTTCGCCCTTTTGCCAGGAGGAAGAGCCCTTTTGCGAAGAAGAGGAGCCCTTTAGCCCTTTTGCCAGGAGGAAGAGCTCTTTGGCTATATAGATAAGGAAGAGCCCTTTTGTTAGGAAGAGGAGCCCTTTAGCCCTACAGATGAAGAAGAAGTGTCCTTTTTGCCCTTTTGCTAGGAGGAGGTGCCCTTTTGCCAAGAGGAGGTGCCCTTTTGCCCTACAGATGAGGAAGAAGTGTTCTTTTTCCCCATTTGCCCTTTGCTAGGAAGAGGTAACGTTTTACCCTTTTGCTAGGAGGAGGTGCCCTTTTGCCAAGGAGCCCTTTTGCCCTACAGATAAGGAGGAAGTGTTCCTTTTGCCAATTTGCCCTATTGCTAGGAAGAGGTACCCTTTTGCCCTTTTGTTATATAGATGAGGAGGAGGAGGAGGAGGAGGAGGAAGGTGGCTGTGTCCCTTGGGAGGAGGAAGAGGCCATAAGAGCCTATGGATAGCCGCCATCTTGTGCAGTAGCCCCTGGGCTAGCTTTCTCCATAAGAGCCTGTATACAGCAGCCATCTTGCGCAAGCTCCCCTAAGCCGTCTCCTAAGAGCACAGTAACCTCTGACCCACGTTCTACGTGTTAGCCTCATAAGAGCCTGTGTATAGCCGCCATCTTGCACAGAAGCCTCCAAGCTAGCTTTCTCCATATAATCCTGTGTATAGCCACCATCTTGCGCAAGCGTCCCTAGGGAGTCTCATAAGAGCCCATGTATAGCAGCCATCTTGTACAAGCACCCTTAAGCCGTCTCATAAAAAGCTACGTATAGCCGCCATCTTGTAGCCGCCGCCTTGCGCAAGCATCCCTAGGGAGTTTCATAAGAGCCTTTGTATAGCAGCCATCTTGTACAAGCACCCTTAAACCGTCTCATAAGAAGCTATGTGTAGCCGCCATCTTGCGCAAGCATCCCTAGGGAGTCTCATGAGAGCCTATGTATAGCAATATCTTGCAGCTACCATCTTGCGCAAGCACCCTTAAGGCGTCCCATAAGGAGCTGTGTATAGCCGCCATCTTGTTGCCGCCATTTTGCGCAAGCGTCCCTAGGGAGTCTTATAAGAGTCTCTGTATAGCAGCCATCTTGCAGTCACCATCTTTCGCAAGCACCCTTAAGGTGCCTCATAAGGAGCTGTGTATAGCCGCCATCTTGTGTAATTAGCGTCGGGAAGGGCATCCGGCCGTAAAACTGAGGTTAGGCCCTTCCATGAGGTTAGGCTTGCTGTCTTGTGCGTTAAAGGTTAAGCCCCTCTAAGATAGCGGATGTGAGGTTGGGCTCGCATCAGGAAGGGCATCCGGCTGTAAAACTGAGGTTAGGCCCTTCCATGAGGTTAGGCTAGCTCTCTTATGCATAAAAAGTTAGGTTAATCCCCTCCAAGATAGCGGATGTGAGGTTAGGCTCGCTCTCTTAGGCGTCAGGAAGAGCATCCGGCCGTAAAACTGAGGTTAGGCTAGCTCTCTTACGCATAAAAAGTTAGGTTAAGCCCCTCCAAGATGGCGGATGTGAGGTTAGGCTCGCGCTCTTAGCCAGCGCAGTCAGTGTGGAGGAGGCCTCTCTCGAGAGCGTGTGGAGGTGGAGGCGGAGGAGGCCCCTCCCGAGGGCGTGTGGAGGCGGAGGTGGAGGAGGCCTCTGCGGAGGGCCGGTGGAGGTGGAGGCGGCCGAACCCCCCAACTTATACTAGTATCACATAATCTGATCACCCTCATCACTTTTGAATTCCTCAATGAACTTTGGAACAACAAAATCGTTAAGTTTCTTTAACTAAATTTGTATTGCCGAGATAACGTAAGGGGTGACGCATAAAATTCTAAGTATTTTGCAGAAAGTAAAGAAATGTTCTTGGGGGATAACGTAATGCTCCACGATCTTGCATCCTAATGAGGCACATCGGTGGTCTGTCAGTAGTGGCCGAGGATATCTGTCCCAAGCATGATTCACTGTTGGAATTTTCTTCCGCAACTCGAACAAGATAACCACCTATCATGGCGAAGGTAGACAACTCCAGAGTGACAGGTTTCTTTGATAAGACATAGTGTCATTCCTAATATCAACAGCGTCTAAGATAATACAAATATTTTCAGATATTTTAGGCCTATTTGATTCCTTCTGACGAATTGCAGCTGATGTCCTGAAATCCTGTCTTTCCACGTTCGAAGAGTCAGGTGGATTGATCATACCCGTAATTAAATTCGTTTCCATGGCATAAATGCAGGACCTCATATCCATCATATCATTAAATCCGCCTCTTCTTCTTAGATGACTAAACAGAAGTTCAATACCGTCACTATTCAAGCTTCGACTTAAGATATAATAGAAGCCAACTGATAATAAATATTTAATGCACTGCAGGGATTCGAAGTGTGTCTTCAAGCCACGTTCGTCCTTCATTATCCGACTCCATACAGATCATTTTATCCGCGTTTCTTGACATGTAACAGTGCTTAATGTTACGTATGTCATGTCCCTGCACATTTCCTGATATGTTCCGTAAATTATATGTCTTATTAAGAGATCCCATATGTGACACTGCTTCTGGGGCAACAATGGGTAGTGTTTTTAAAGCTTCTGCAACGCACGTCGAAAATAAAAATGTAGCACTCTGAACATTCATGTTTTCCAGGTGATATGGGAAAACTACTTTACTTGTTAAACCACGCATAGGCTTCACTGTTTCCTGCCTTTGTATAGTATACAGTTTCTTAATATGGATGCTTGATATCATTTTTTTTTTTTGTCATGGGAAAATATTTCTGCAAAAACTGGGAACGAATGTTCTTTTGGACAAGGCTAAAGTCGAAACTCAGAAGGAGAGGCCGATTTTGGTCATTTGGATGCTGAATTTCAGGCCAGATGGTCCCACTGCACAAGTCTTTCATCATATTTACATTAACTGTACAGTTGTCGGTAACCAACCACAAAATTTGTAAACCTGTGTCTTCCACTTCAAACAATACCTTCAAACTTAATTTGCGCAGTTGTGTACCCGTTAGTTGGCGAGTGAAATAGAACGTCACAGGAATCCGAAAATATGTAGAGAGCCTTCGAAACAAAAAGCACAGAAGCCTGTCGCTAAGGCCAGATACTTCAAGTTCAGTCTCAGAGAAATCGGTCAAGATTACGATCATAGTGTACTCTGGGCTTGATAGCTATTTCATCTATGATAAGGAAACCAAACGTTTCCTCCACGCATGTAAAGTTCATGGCTTCGCAATGGAGCCTTTGTTTAATGATGGACGTTATTCCAGTTTCTCCATTCGAAAAGTCACCATAGTTCTTAAGTGTCTTCTGGTGCGGAAGTCGGAGGCGGTGAAGTGATCTATTGAACCTGTAGCATATTAGCGATTTTCTTTGCCAAGGGGCAGCAATTTTTGAAGTTGTTTCTCCAAATCTTACACACTTATTCTACAAGCTTCTATTGGTTCTAATAGGAATAATGCTTTCATTTCTCCATTTCCACCATCTTTCCTCATTGTATTAACTTTTTCATCAAATGCAGAATTTTCAACCTCTTTCGAGGACTTCAGATCCTTTATTTTATTTCTTAGATTGCGTATTTTTTGTCTCAGTCGGTAGTTTGATTTCCTTTTCAGTATATATTTCGCATCATGGTCAGCAAGCGGGAAAGAGACTTGAATTCCTATTTCATTTGTGGCAGGTCTACTTGCGTAATCCGGCGGAGTCATTACATTTTCACAATCATCTATGGAACACTGTTATCTTATTTTATTTGGAGTTGTACATGTAGATTCCGGTTTCGGGAAATGTCTCTTTCTACGCTCGACTAAAGGTGTGACACCCTCCTGTTTAAAGACTGAAGGGACTCTATTTGGAAGACGTTGTCTTTTTGTTGTACTTAAACTGAAGTTAAAATTTTAAAAATTTAAATTACAGAATCTGTATGACGTCCTAGACGACCAAAGGGAACCTAATTTGCTCCCTGTCTGGATATAGCAATTCTTCACTTAACTGGATCAGCAAGAAACGAATGAAAACTCCAATGTTCTCCTTTCTTTGACGAATCGGACTTGCAGTACCGGTACGGTACACAACAATACACCATATTTTATAATATATATGAAACTTCCTGGGAGTTCATTTGAACACTAACACTAAGTAAAATCTATACGTAAACGTATTAAAACCACGTTTTCCATATGTTAATACACTGCAGCACATGCACGATGTAGATACTTCTGGCGGCGATACTGCGAACCTGGTTGGGGACGGTTTTTCTGCTCAGAATTGGCACACTTCCCGGCCTTGTATATCTCGTAGGCAACGGACGTACTCGGGACAGAGCATGCGGGAGATGCGCACGCGCAGACATGTAACAGCAACCGATTGGTGCATAGGTATCATGGTTTCCAGCATGTCCTGTGATGGACAGTTCTCCTGTTCATTAACGAGGTCACTTCAGCGTCAGTCTTATAAATATTTTCCGAGCCAGTTTTATTTTGCCCACCCTGACAATCTACTCATAAATCGAACAGATTCCCGTAACACATGTCAGAAAAGGTATGATGCCATCTGGCGCCGAGGAACTGAACTAATACATATAGCATGTACACTAAATGTCTCCATCGTTTCCGATTTACGCCAAATGTTACCTGCAGCGCTTCAACGGCAAACTCGCCCAGTGATCATCAGTGGCATGGTGAGAGTTTGCCGCGCTTGGTGTCGTGCATTATTAGCCGGTTAGACACACAGGTAAACTGTATTGTTCTACTTTCCTCTATCTCCCCAATCATGACTTTGATAGGTGAAGTAATCTCCTATAATTTTGAGTGTGTTATAGACAGCCTTTTAAACTGTTCCTTGGGATCACGTACGTTTAGTGAGAAAAGTAATATTTAGAATGGCAGACCAACTTCTGAATTAGAAGACTTGAAGACTAAATCACAGGAAGGTTTCGAAAACGGTATCACGGTATACAGAATCACAGTGACAATGCGTTTATTTTGGTCATATCTTCTAAACTGACAAATAAACGCATCTATTATTAGTATTGGATGGCACATTAGCCAAAGAATCACAAGAGATTTTGAATAGATGGAAAGAATACACAGAGTGGCCAAAAGTCACGGGAAGAGGTGTCACATTAGAAAATGTGCCGTGTAAGACCCTTGAGCGTTTCGGCTAGCCGCGGCGTAGTAGCTGAGCAGTCTGTCACAGACACCAGTGTCGTGAAGATGGCAACACGTCACGAGTTAACCAACTTTGAACGTGGGATGATCATCGGCGCACGGCGCATGGGTCATAGCGGAGATTACACGCGAAGTCGGGTTTCGGAGGTCAACAGTGTCAAGGTTGGATCTTCCATGTCGCAGAAAGAATGTGACCACCCGCGTAAACCACCGCACGGGAACACCACAGGTGTTTAACGAAGGGGCATCTCGTCGCCTTCGCAGAACCATACTGAACGCTCGACGGACTGCTGTGAGTCAGATCATCGCCTACTTGAATGCTGGGAGTCAAGAAGCCATTTCTACCAGGATTGTAAGGAGGCAACTGCACCGCATAGGCTTCAACAGCCGACGACCAACTCGTGTCCCTTTGCTGATACCTCGACACAAAGCTCAGCGATGTGCATGGGACCGCGAACATCGGCAATGGATCATGGAACAGTGGCGGCGTGTGGCATGGTCCGATGAATCCCGGTTCCAGTTGTATCCAACTGTTGGGCGCGTGAGAATGTGGCGAATGCCCCATGAAGCTATGGATCCTGCGTGTCAACAAGCTTGTATCGAAGCGGGAGGTGACTCAGTTCTGGTCTGGACGGCGTTCTAATGGTCGCAATTAGGCTGACAGATGCACGTTATGTGGACATTCTTTCAGACCATCTGCATCCCTTTCTGGTCCTAGAGTATCCTGATGGAGATGCCATGTTTCAACAGGACAATACGCCATGTCACCGCTCTATGGCGGCGCGCAGATGGTTGGAGGAGCACTCCAGTAAAGTGGATTAGCTCTCCAGATCCCCCGATCTTAATCTGATCGAGCATTTATGGTATGCTGTCGATGCTGGTGTACGCTCCATGAACCCCGCACCAACTACACAAGACCAATTGTGGACAGCAGAGCAAGATGCGTGGGTCCAAATCCCTCGAGAACGATTCCAACACCTTATGGAATCGATGCCTCACCGTACTGCTGCCGTTTTGAGGGCTCGTGGAGGAGCAAATCGTTATTAACATCACATTTAGTGTCTTCCCCTGACTTTTAGCCACTCAGTGTACCGTATATTAAATGTCTATATGAGGAGGATCAAAACGAAATTACAACTGAAGAGAAGGAAGATGTACCAGAGGATATAAAGGGGTATGACAGCTTAGAAGCAGAAATAGAAAAAAAAAGGCGCTGAAGAATCGGAAGGCATGTGGAATCGATAATTTTCCAGCAGAAGTATTGAATAGTTTAGGAATCAGTGGACGGAGGAAGATTGTATACGTCTGTAATGAGATATATACAACAAAGGAGAATGGCCGAATGACTTTCTAGCAACAATGATGATATCAACTGAAAAAAAGCTGAATAAACAAGAAACGTGAAGAGCAGTTTAATCTCTCATGCAGCTAAAGTGTTGTTGTGTGGGCTGAATAGAAGGCTAGATGGAAAATTAGACAGATGAATTGGAGAGGAACAGTTTGGGTTTAGGAAAGTAAAATGAACAAGAGATGCCACAGGCCTTCTAAGAAACATACGGGAAAGATATATTGAGAAAGGAGGAGATATTTATGTTGTCGTTACTGAGTTGGAAAAAGCTTTCGAAAGGTGGAACAAGCTGATGGATATGTTGAAGAGGAAAGGAGTAGATTGGAAGGAGAGAAGACTTGCCACAATCGATATTTAATATACAACATAAGGTAAGAATAAGGATTGAAAATTAAATTCTTAGCAATGGTCAAAATTAAATTGAAAAGTTTGAATACTGTGAAAAGTAAAAGATACCGTGTATGATTTACATCCTACATCTATGTTTCTTACAACATTAAATCGGCGGACTGAGTAGCTCAAGCAAATTCCGTGCTCCCCGTACCGTTATTATTTTTTTTAAACTCTGAAATAGGCTACTTATTTTTCAGAATAATGTGAAATAAATGGCGAGGCAAAATTGGAGACATGTTTGGTTTAATTAGTACATTTTCTTTCTCGTTTAGGGCCATTTCGTAGACGGTAGAGCCCAACTTGGCAGGTTTGATCCTGGTTCAGTCCGGTGGTATTTGAAGGTGCCCAAATACGCCAGCCTCATGTCAGCTATGGTATTCGGTTTGCGAGGAGTAGGCAGTCTCTCATTTTCACGTCATTGACGGCCCTTAATCTTCTTTAGCCGATATCATCATTCTTCGCAGGATTGGACCTCTTCCTTTTTGTTTTCAGATTAGTGTTAAGAGAGGATGGTTGTCCAGCTGTACTTCCTCTTCAAACAATCATTACCACTACCACTGTTTAGGCCCAGCAAGTCCAATACAGGGATTCATAAGAACGAGAGATGAACAACGGGGTTCTCGCAAGAAGGATGAAAGTGAGAAGTTCGGGACGTAAACATCATCCATAACTCGCCAGTTGTCCTGCTCCGTTAGATCATCGGCTGGGTCGAAGGAGCCCTGGTTTGACTACCGGACGGGTCGGAAATGTTTACCTCCATTAACTAATTCCTCTAACTCGGGGATTGGGTGTTTGTGCCGCCTTCAGTATTAAACGTCATCCTAGGCAGGGCTCCCATCCTTGCACACGTGCAGTCATCCATGGGCGTCATATCGAAACACCTAGACCAGGCCTCTACGGATGCCATACGTCATCATTATTACTCACCAGATAAATGTAAAAATATCTCTCTCGTGTCAGATATCGTGCACGATATTGATTTATTTTCTTTATACAGTCTATGAATTGCAAATCTTTCGTATAACACCGCCGGGCTGAGTAGCTCAGGCGTTACAGCACTGCCCTTCTGGACCCAACTTCGCAGGTTCGATCTTGGCCCAGTCTGGTGGGTATTGCTCAAATACGTCAGCCTCATATCGGTAGAATTGCTAGCGTGTAAAAGAACTCCTGTTGGACTAAATTCAGGCACCTCAGCATCTCCGACAACAATAACAATGTAGTTAATGGAACGTGAACCAATCTACTTTTCCACAATTTTGTATCCTAGTAAGGAGCACGACTGAACTTATTTAGCAGATGAAGTTGCTTGCTTGTATTCCCAGAATCTCTTCATTATTATTATTATTATTATTATTATTATTATTATTATTATTGTACCGGGTGGTACACCTTTACTCCGCAATTTTAAATCTTCCGCCAATAAATCCTGCTCTACAGGAGAAACTGTGAACTTAAAACTGGATCAACTCATAAGTTTCTCAGAAGATGTCACTACCATAAATTTTGTGTTTACAAAGTTGTCAATACTGTGTGGATTTCAACTTGTTTTGTTTTCCATTAATCAAGAAGTGTGGACATTCTCTCATAGATGTCACCGCCTAAAAACTATGACCATGCACCCTGGTACGACGTAAAATAACCTTATTTGAAGAAATTTTGTATTCATAAGTTTTCTCTTTACTAAATTTCGTTCTTTCATTTGTGGGTTGGCTGTATTAATCTTTTCTTTCCGCCAGTTTTGAATTTAAATTTCTGTAATTAATTTTTGACCAATCATGTGTTTCTTCTTCGATTGTGTGTGTACCTTTAGATGTCAACCAATAAAGAAAGAGGGTGTGGCTTGTTTATTCATGAAAGGTCTCGAATCTTCCCCGAGGGTTTAAAAACTGCTGATTTTCACGGCTCTTCGCCACTTCATCAACATCTAGCTTAGTGTATGGACATGTAGCAGGG
Source organism: Anabrus simplex (assembly GCF_040414725.1). Classification (NCBI taxonomy): domain Eukaryota; kingdom Metazoa; phylum Arthropoda; class Insecta; order Orthoptera; family Tettigoniidae; genus Anabrus; species Anabrus simplex. The sequence goes on along the minus strand of NC_090270.1, from coordinate 23,756,471 downwards.
GGCGGGAAGCGCCTCTTTCATCAGGCAGCAGCTCTTCAAAAGGTAATGGCCATTTAACATCTTTATTTCTTGCTAGCTCAGCAGCTTTACCCGCGGGGAGGGTCCGAAACCTTTTACAAATGTAACCTATCTTTTCAACATGTAAATTCCTTTCAGTCTCTGTAAAAACTGCAGATATCTGTAACTGTAAATCGGGTATAGAGAGTGCTTTACCCTCTCGAGCTCCCCTTCATTTTGTCTTGAGGTGACTACGTTTTGGTAACTGATTTTCTTCTCTTCCTTAATGTGTTAAAATTTTTCTTATACGAGTCACCTCCATAGTTTGGGAATAGCCCCTGTTTCTTCGGCCTAGTGCCTCTTAGGTTTTAAAAAGATTTCATGTAGGAGTGCAAGTACACGCCTTCATTCATCTTGGTGTTTTGGGCCATTTACTTAACCAATTATTTTTCGGCTAAGGCCCGGTAGGTTGGGTACAAGATACCCCTGTTTCATTGTAAGTTGTGCCTTCATGGCAATCATGTGTAATAGTCTGGCATTGCCTTTAATAGGCTTGAAGAACTGAGAGCAGATCAGCTCTTTCTGGTGTTTGAAAAGCGCCTCTGGGAGGCTTGATGTTAAAAATTGGGAGTAAGTGCTCCATGTTTTGAGGGAATTTCTGCCCTTTTCTAAAATATGTGTTTGGGAGCTGAGAGCTCAGAAATTGTAAAACTTGGGGCTCGAAGCCCAGATTGTTAAATTGTCTCCAAATCTTGGCTTTTCCTGGTCTTGTACCTGATTTGTTGACTTCTTGTTATTTGTTAAACCTTAATATTCTATGTGAAAATTGTTAAGTTTTGCTATTATCGAAAATATAACCTTTAATGAACTTTTAATTCATATTTCGGCCTTGTAGTTAGACCCATTCCAGCCCGCACCTTCTTTCACCTCTGCATTCCACGGGTAACCCCGTAACAATTATTATTATTATTATTATTATTATTATTATTACAACCCACCTGGTGACCATAATCGTAAGGCGTCAAGCGTATATGGTCTGACGCCGTAGTTAGCTGGTGCGAGCCCCGTTGGCGAAAAAAATGTCACCATCAGAATGTTGGCCGGCAGTGTGGTATACAATTTCTAATCACAAGACAGCCTGGCCAAAAACCTAGATTCAGTTCCAAACCTCCCCGCAGTGTAAATATGAAGTGAGGGCATATGACGTTGTTGATGGTGATTCGTCTGTCGGATGAGGACGTTAAGTATTGAGCAGACCCCTTAGTGCTATTCGAAAGGAGTAGGCTATGTGCCGGCACCGGGGTTCGCCATCTTCCTGCCTACTATATCACGTCATTCATTTCAGGTTGACGTCAGGAAGGGCATCCATTCGTAAAAACTCGCTAGGAAGATTCATCTCACTTCATACCCGATCCAGTAGAGAAACATCCATGCATGCAAGTATGAATTATTACACCACAGACGTCTTCCTCTCGTTATGTAAGGTAGCATTTTATTGCAACGTATCAATGCTTGCTATCCTCGTGTTATTGCGATTTATTCTTGATACAGGATGCCATAATTTACTCTGAATGGTGTTCGATGACAAGCAAGTAAAGAACTATCTTTCACATCGTATAAATAAAAGAGTAAACCACAGAGATACGATCTAATGCGACTGTTACCGCATCGAAGATAAATTTGTCATCAAATAACTTCGTTGTTCACTTTCCACCACTTGTGTTTATTGGCTGTGACAGTACAAGACTTCAAATAATGCGTATTGGGCGCCTATTAGTTGGGAATAACATACAATGACTGACAGAGCAGATGCAACACCTAGAAGGAGTGGTCAGAACTTTATGCCAATTGCAGGGTAGACTGACGTCACTGAAGTATGCTCATGATGTGAAATGCGCCGCTGTGCTGCGCACGTAGCGAACGATAAATGGGACACGGCGTTGGCGAATGGCCCACTTCGTACCGTGATTTCTCAGCCGACAGTCATTGTAGAACGTGTTGTCGTGTGCCACAGGACACGTGTATAGCTAAGAATGCCAGGCCGTCGTCAACGGAGGCATTTCCAGCAGACAGACGACTTTACGAGGGGTATGGTGATCGGGCTGAGAAGGGCAGGTTGGTCGCTTCGTCAAATCGCAGCCGATACCCATAGGGATGTGTCCACGGTGCAGCGCCTGTGGCAAAGATGGTTGGCGCAGGGACATGTGGCACGTGCGAGGGGACCAGGCGCAGCCCGAGTGACGTCAGCACGCGAGGATCGGCACATCCGCCGCCAAGCGGTGGCAGCCCCGCACGCCACGTCAACCGCCATTCTTCAGCATGTGCAAGACGGTTCTAGGACATTTCGTACCACGGACATTTCGTACCACCGGACATTTCGTACCACTTGACCGGATAATTACCTGCGAAGTGTCAGTTAAATATTCAGGAGAGGACATTCCGTACCACTTGAAAGAGAATGGCAGTATGGCGAAGTAAAATCGATTTCCTAATGAATGTATTCATTTGTATACCCATTGTCCACTACTGGCGCAGGAGCATCCGCACGGTGTGACCACTGCTGATGTTAACCTTCCGACGGACGCAACTGATTTGATTGGTGCACGTGTTGATTTTTATCTCGTATTCGACATTCCACCTTTCAGTAGTATCGTGTTTCCGCGTGATGTTCAAGCCCATATCGGCCAGTTAATCAGAATCTTTTATTTTACTTACTTGATAATGAAATAGTACAGGAGTTTATGAATATTCACAATAGTAGTGCCCGTCAGGCACGTTGCGCCCGAACACGATGTATATTCTATTGTATTGTATTGTTTTGTTTCAGGCTTTATACTTCAAAAATGTCGACTTTCTTATGATATCTACGTAAACATAAGTGATAAGTATAGTTTAAAGGGCAATTGTTAAAACAATATAAAAGTTTTCTTCAGCAAATTTTGTATTTTTTTTTTTTTTTCTGATTTCTAAAGTCAGGCTCATTACGCCCGCTGGCGTGGACACGGAATTCCAATTTGACATCCAGTGGTACGAATTGTCCTGACGTAAATATCTGGGGATTACCGGAAAACCGTTCGCACGTAGATAATGACCTAGGTGGTACGAAATGTCTTCAAAAATCATGTGGTACGGAATGTCCGTGGTACGAAATGTCCGGACACCGTGCAAGACACCCTGGCTGTTCCAATATCGACCAGAACAATTTCCCGTCGATTGGTTGAAGGAGGTTTGCACTCCCGGCGTCCGCTCAGAAGACTACCATTGACTCCACAGCATAGACGTGCACGCCTGGCATGGTGCCGGGCTAGAGCGACTTGGATGAGGGAATAGCGGAACGTCGTGTTCTCCGATGCTCTGTCAGTGATAGTCACCGCAGACGAGTGTGGCGTCGGCGTGGAGAAAGGTCAAATCCGGCAGTAACTGTGGAGCGCCCTACCACTAGACAACGCGGCATCATGGTTTGGGGCGCTATTGCGTATGATTCCACGTCACCTCTAGTGCGTATTCAAGGCACGTTAAATGCCCACCGCTACGTGCAGCATGTGCTGCGGCCGGTGGCACTCCCGTACCTTCAGGGGCTGCCCAATGCTCTGTTTCAGCAGGATAATGCCCGCCCACACACTGCTCGCATCTCCCAACAGGCTCTACGAGGTGTACAGATGCTTCCGTGGCCAGCGTACTCTCCGGATCTCTCACCAATCGAACACGTGTGGGATCTCATTGGACGCCGTTTGCAAACTCTGCCCCAGCCTCGTACGGACGACCAACTGTGGCAAATGGTTGACAGAGAATGGAGAACCATCCCTCAGGACACCATCCGCACTCTTATTGACTCTGTACCTCGACGTGTTTCTGCGTGCATCGCCGCTCGCGGTGCTCCTACATCCTACTGAGTCGATGCCGTGCGCATTGTGTAACCTGCATATCGGTTTGAAATAAACATCAATTATTCGTCCGTGCCGTCTCTGTTTTTTCCCCAACTTTCATCCCTTTCGAACCACTCCTTCTTGGTGTTGCATTTGCTCTGTCAGTCAGTGTACTAAAATAAAAAATAAAAAAAGAAACCACTTTTCCCTTTGCGAAAATCAAATGATTATAAATATGTCTCCCGGTCAGAACCATCCATTCATGGCTGCTAATTTCACATGGCCACCAGCCGTAAGAAACACAGCCTGCCTGTAGGTTGCTGTGGTTACACTTGCGTCACACATTTTGTCGCGTCACATAATATAAATTTTCGGATGACGGCCCATCCATAACAGCCCTTACAACAGATCGCTTATCTATCGTCGTTGTCGACAGAATTACCAGCTTCCCACATACCAATCCTCCCGCCAACCTTAAAATTCTGTCAGTAGCGGGAATCGATCCCGGTCCTCCGAGGACAGCAGCTAATAGCGCTAACCGTTACGCTAAGGAGGTGGACAATACAGCTTGATGACATTTCATCGCAGAGGTGACGAATATCTTCCTGTAGTATACTATAGTGTTCCAAGTCCCTTGCACCTGTTGTCGCAACTGTGCAAGGTGCAGCTGGTGGCTCAGACATGTCCCAAACATGTGAAATGGGAGAAAAGTCTGGCGATCGTGCTGGCCTAGGCAGTTGTCGAACACCACAAGAAGCACGTTACGTAATAGCAGTAGGACGTGGGAGAGCAGTATCTTGCTGAAACAGAACACATCTTTCTGTTTCAGGAATGGCAGCAGGACAGATCAACAAAGTCCTGAATATAGCAGGTACTGTTTAACAGACCCTCCACAAATACCGAAGGTGAAGAGGAATAATAGCTTATTGCGCACCGCACAGGAATTGTATCCATATAGAGGCGGTGAGTACACTCTGGAAGACCCCCTGTGGGTGGAGAGCGGTAGAGTAACAACCATGGTATATACTGCCTGCCTTAAGAGGTGACTAAAAGGGGCCCTAAGGTCCCTCAACTAGAAAGCGCGGGTAGCAACCACGGAGCCCTAGCTGATTCTACTCACTTGTGTCAGTCTCCTCACTTTAATCGTTCCTATCCGACATCTTGCCGGTCAACTCTTATTCTGTTCTATTGCGAGGCCTAGGGAATCTTTCATTTTCACACCCGTTGTGACTCCTCCTTTCCTTTTACTGATAACTTCATTCTTTGAAATGTGGAAACTCTTCCATTTTCCCTCTGATTACTGTTAATAGAGGATGGTTATCCAGCTGTACTTCTTCTTAAAACAGTAATCAACCACCACCACCACTCTAGAAAGTCGACGTCGTACATAGAAACGGCTATCACTTGCATGAGGCAGGACCTGCTCTCATCGCTAATAACAAGGAGCGCCATTCCAATCTCCGGGTGATCTTTGCCCGACACTACAGGAGACCGTACACCGCGGTGTTGTGGCCGGGCATAAGGCATACGTGTTCGTAGTCCTGGTGAAAGACTCTTCACAATGGTACATGTGTCATAATTATTTGCTTGGATCTCTGCTGCGGATTAGTTTTTAATTTCTTTCCTAGTGGTTTAACATCGCATGAACACACTGAAGGTCTTCCCCCACGCAGGGATGGAAAAGGGCTAGGACTGAGTAGCGGGTGGCCTTAATTAAGATACAGTCCCAGTCCAGCATTTGCCTTGTGTGAAAAAGAGGAAACCACGGAAAACCATCTTCAGAGCTCCCGATGGTGGGATTCAAATCCATCGTCTTCCGAATGCAAGTTCACAGCTACGCGACCCTAACTGCGCGGTCAAATCGCTCGGTGTGCATTAGTCACGGTCTGCCAGTGATGCTCTAACAATATGCCGATCTCAACATTCGACTGTACTACGCAGCCATCCCGAACATTTAACGGGTATGGACCTGTTAATAATAATTTCGTGTGGCTATTTCTAGCCTAGTGAAGCCCTTGTAAGGCAGACCCTCCGATGAGGGTGGGCGGCATCTGCCATGTAGGTAACTGCGTGTTATTGTGGTGGAGGATAGTGTTATGTGTGGTGTGTGAGTTGCAGCCATGTTGCGGACAGCACAAACACCCAGTCCCTGAGCCAAGGAAATTAACCATTTAAGATTAAAATCTCCGACCCAGCCGAAAATCGAACTCGGGGCCCTCTGGACCAAAGGCCAGTACGCTAACCATTTAGCCATGGAGCCGGACATGGACAACTCACCTCTTTCGAGTGCAATTAAATAAATACGGTAATTCGATATATCACTGTGTTTCCTTCCGTTCACTTTATCTGATTCTCCTCAAGGCTAAGGCGGCGTAACTGCCATAATTCAGCCAGCTGGATGATGAACCATACTCCATCATTCTTTTATACCCAAACCTTCAGTGTGGTTACTCACAAGGGAACATCGACAATTGTTAAGTCGCCGATCGCGATGAAACTTGGAAAACACATTGAGGTACCCGCAAAAAAAGACGTGTGCATCAATTTTGGGTGCCAACATTCATTAGGGCGTTAACCAAGGGGCCTAAACGTTGCGACATTTCAAATTCCGCGCGATTAGCGATGAATACCTGCTGGCCAATGCTATCCGGTACACTGCGTGCCTGAGGACACGCCTCTTGCACCTCCTCCCCTCCCCACTCGAACTGGATCGCCCCCGCACGTTTCCCTCCTCCCCGCGCTTGCCGGCTGCTTAGCTGTTGAACGGGGCCGGCTCTATACCTTGCTCCTTTTCGTACTATAATTATTGAAATCCTTAACGTTCCGTTTCACACATAATGATAATACATAACCTAAACTAATATACCCATATTTATTCAAATATTATATTTTCATTCCTATTAATTCCGGTGAGTTGTCACATTCGTGGGTACAACTCCGAGTTAAATACCACCGGGCGTGGTCAAACGTGGGATGGGGTACCACGTCCTACCTACGCTTAAATTATTATTTACTTCTAAAACGCCTTAAAGCTGTCGGTAGTGTCCTTTAGAGTGGACATACATATGGAATTAATTAAATTAAATCACTCACCACTAAATAAATCTCCCACCTTTAAACAACGTTAAATATCTTGAAATTACGTGCCCGGGTAGAGGATCTCAATGAATGTAATGAGATTCGGTACCTCGAGATATCAAAACCTGGTTATAGGTCCAGATCTTCTTTTTATGTCCCCTTCCCCCCACCCCCCCCCCCCCCATTTTGTGTACGCTCATAACGAAAGGACATCACGGAGGACAACAGCAACAATTATAAACCCCGAGTTTGAAACTACTGGTATTTTTCGTATTGCGTACTCTGGTATAAGGAATAGGCCTATAGCTAGAATGTTTTTATTTGTGCTTGTACTGAACGATTTATTTATGTTTTGCAGTGACAGGCACAACACATTTCAATTGCAGCAAATGTTGTCGAATATAAATTAATTTAATGCATAGGCAACTTCGATATGAGTATGACATGGAATGTAGTAAAGTTTGACGTAATAAGAAAAGCCTTGAAACATAAAAAAAGGTGTGCATTTATATATGCAATAGATATACAGTAATCACAGGCAGACCTGTAGTCTTACTGTACCGGTACTTTTGCGTTATAGCTGACGAAGGTCTATGTATTCAACAAGTACCGATATTAAAGTATCACACTACAGTCTTCTGGGTATAATGGCAGTTACATACGCAAAAAGTTAAATGGCTATTGTACGAACTGGTACAACAACAAACAATTACAAGGCAACACAATAAATGACTCCATATACATTGCATCGGGCCAACTCCCCGTCAATAACTGATAGTAAACAAAAACAATCTTTGGTCTATTCGAAACATTAAAAAATAGTGAAAAGAAAACGGAAAACAAAACACAATTAAAAACAGGCACCGTACTTTTTTTTTGCTAACTGCTTTACGTTGCACCGACACAGATAGGTCTTACGGCGACGATGGGATAGGAAAGGCCTAGGAGTTGGAAGGAAGCGGCCGTGGCCTTAATTAAGGTACAACTCCAGCATTTGCCTGGTGTGAAAATGGGAAACCACGGAAAACCATCTTCAGGGCTGCCGACAGTGGGGTTAGAACCCACTATGTCCTGGATGCAAGCTCACAGCCGCGCACCTCTAACTGCACGGCCAAGTCGCCTGGTGCAAACGTTTTCATAAATATTTCAGAAAACGTAAACTGACTAATACAATGTGGAAATTACAAAGGAGAGATGTGAGGAAGGCTGATAGAGTATGCAAAGTGCAGCACCGGTTCTCTTCGACAACTAAGAAGACGGGCAGGCGCGGGGAGAAGGGAAACGTGCGGTGGCGAACCAGAAGGAGGGGCGGAGGTGTGTAGGGGAGGAGGTGCAGAGGCGTGTCTCTAGGCCCCCAGAGTGTGCTGGCTTAGCATTGGCCAGTAGGTATTCATCGCTGATCGTGCGGAATTTGAAATGTCGCAACTTTTAGGCCCCTTAGTTAACGCCCTAATAAATGTTGGCACCCAAAATTGATGCCGACATCTTTTTCACTTGTACCTCAATGTGTTATCCAAGTTTCATCGCGATCGGCGACTTAACCATGGCTGATGTTCCCTTGTCAGAGAGCACTCTGTAAGAAGCCATTCACCATGTTGATTTATCATGTTAGTACTCGTACGCGTGGACTGGTTCCGTGCATTTTGTCCTCAACAATCAACTTTGGAAGACTACCTTCTCGGCGTATTGTATGTCCAAAATGCGTATGATACACTGACAGACTTTTCAAGACTGACGAACTTTCATCTGAAGTTGGTTCAGAATCGACGTATTCGTGCGAAGAGCATTTTCCCTTCAGCTGAAACTTTCCATTCGTGCATGATCACGTTGTAGGATGGCCCATATCTCAACGCCATAAGAAAATTTACGGAGAAGACCAAGCACCTTTGTACTGATGGTGATTTGATCATCTTTCTCAATCTTCTGCAGACAGATCATAGCTATCTTTGCTATTTTTCGATCGTTCGTTTCATTTCATCTGTGGAGCCACCAGAATTGGGCAATAAGAAGCCTCACATCCTTTATTTATAACTAGCATGTGCCCGCAGTTTCGCCCACAGTTATTAATTAAACCACATTAGATGTTTCTAAACTGTTGATTTAGAAGGAAAAGAAAATATATATTTATTAACACACATTGTTTTTACATGAATTGCATGAAAGACATTATCATAATTCATCTTCCTTCCAGGTATTGCGCCATGTGTCCCGTTACGGTCTTGCATTTTCCCTCCATCTCTTCATCGGACGTCCTACAGATCTTTTTCCTCTGGGCTGGTATTGAAGAATCTCTTTTGGCAATCTACCAGGTTCCATGCTTTGTATATGACGTTCCCAGCTTTCCTGATAGCTGTAGATGTAGTCAGTTATCGGTTGTACTTTCAGTTCTTTTAGCACCTCTTCATTCCTTTTAAGATCTCATTTCGTATACCCTGCTGTACGATGCGTGAATGTCATTTCTCATGCTGTAATTCGAGACAAGTCTTGAGATGTTAATGTCCATGCCACAGATCCATAGCAAAGTGTTGATTTAGCTAGGGTATTATAAAGGCGCAATCGGGTATGTTTCTTAACAAGTGAAGGTTTCATGATATTGTTTATTATTCCTGTAGTTTTTGTGAATTTGTTAATTTTTGCTGGAATATATATAATTCTTATTGGTATGATAAGTTGTACCCGAGAAAATTGAACACATTTACTCTTTCCAATGTTGTATTATCTAAACATATTTTACTAGGAATTGAAAGTCATTAATTTATTTTAAATTATATTGTTACTTTTAATGTTGTCCGACTCGTTGGCTGAATGGTCAGCATACTGGCCTTCGGTTCAGAGGGTCCCGGGTTCGATTCTCGGCCGGGTCGGGGATTTTAACCTTAATTGGTTAATTCCAGTGGCCCGGGGGCTGGGCGTTTGTGCTGTCCCCAACATCCCTGCAACTCACACACCACACATCACACTATCCTCCACCACAATAACACGCAGTTACCTACAAATGGCAGATGCCGCCCACCCTCATCGGAGGGTCTGCCTTACAAGGGCTGCACTCGGCTAGAAATAGCCACACGAAATTAATTTATTACTTTTAATGTTTAAATTACCGGGTTGGGGGATGGTACAAATAATATTAATACAATATAAAATATAATTTTATATGTAAAACAAACTAATTTTTCCTTATGTAACTTCCGAGTAAACTATATTAAGTGTCTGTCCCTTTGGAGCTAAAACACATAGTTGGAAAGGGGTCCGAATACACCTCGAAGCCGGGTTTTTCATTTTCGCTTTCGTTGGTAAGTTATGAACGAAAAACTGTCAGAAAACGTGTGTTGAGATATGACAATCCAACGTGCTGTTACATAAGATAGGTAATACAAGTCGAGGAGCCATTTTAAGTCCATTGTGTAGGAAGCCATTTTCAGTCCACATTCAAAATTTCAGATCTCTGCATGCCATAGATCTGGCTTGGGCATCGCACACACACAAACAAACACTTCCTTTCTTTTTAAGTTCTATTTGGGCCTGCTATGGACCACATGGTTCTTATCTCTAGCAGCTTTCTTCTTTGACCAGTACTCCTTCATTCTTACACTGTGAATGTCTTTTCGCTCCCGAGTCCATTTCACACCTCCTCCCAGACATACTGTCTTTTCTGTCAGTGACTGGAGAGAGTTTGATGTTCTGATCAACGTTCTGTACCTATTCCTGTCATAGATTTCACTGGGAGCAACGTCCAATTCTTGAAGGTCTTTTCTGACAAGTCTTGCCCACTTGGCATTAGTTGCTTTCCCTCTAGAGATGGAGTAGAAGATTCTGGAGGTGAGCCTCTGACTGTCCATTCTCATGACATGACCATAAAAGTTCAATCTCCTCTTCCTCATAGATGTTGTAATGCTCTCCAATTGTTGGTACAGTTCGTTCTTGTGCCTGATTCTGTACTTGCCTTCTTCTGTAATAGGGCCCATGATTTTTCTCAGGATCTTCCTTTCCCTCAGCTCCAGTTTTCTAAGTTCCCTTTTCTTACCATGTTTAGGCATTCTGAGGCGTATAGTATTGATGGTCTCACTACAGTAATGTTATTGGATTTACGACCCACTAAGTACTTATATGGTTTTCGGAGACACCAATGTGCCGAAATTTAGTCCCGTAGGAGATCTTTAATGGCCAGTAAATTTACCGACACGAGGCTGACATATTTGAACACACCGGACTGAGCCAGGATCAAACCTGCCAAGTTGGAGTCAGAAGGTCAGCGTCATTCAGCCCGGCCTTTATTTATTTAATTCATACTTCGACAATATGGACTTTATACAGATCATTCTTCACATTCTTTTCTAGTAATTTGCTCTGGTGGTATGGTATGCCAAGTCACATCCTCAATAGAAGAATTTAGTATAAAGTGCTTCATATCAATAAATACCAACTTGTCACATGCAGAAATGTAGCAGTCTTCATTTGACAGTGACAGTGTGTAAAATGCGCCAAATACTTAAAAGAGACAGTATGTTTAACTGAACATTAATAAGTAGCAGAAACAGTGAGCGAGTAGACTTATAGTGTGCTATGATGACATTCTGAGCATACTGTACTGTACATAGCTTGGTATAGTATTTGTTTGTTTTTTGTAATTTTTTCTTCCATTTGTTTTGGGCCTGTATGAACAGCAGGTTAACAACTTCAATACCTAAACTCATTTAAATTCATCTTCTTCATTCCTTTCATCTTCTAAGAAAACTACCCTTGAAAGTGTCCTTCCCAATTTCCCCTTAGATACCATTTGTCTAAAACGGTTCTTTTGATGAAACATTGATAAATCATTGCAACAATGAAACAACCAAAAACCAAACCCCATGGCGCAACAGCCCTGAAGAGCCCTGAAGTGTCATGTGGTCAGTGTGACGAATCCTCTTGGCCATTATTCTTTGCTTTCTAGACCGGGCCCACCATCTCACCGTCAGATAGCTCCTCAACTGTAATCACATAGGTTAAGTGGAATTCGAACCAACCCTCAGATCCAGATAAAAAATCCCTGACCCGGACAGGAATCGAACCCTGGAGCCTCCGGGTGAGAGGCAGAAACGCTACCCCCACACTGTGAGGCCGGCGTATCAAGAACACAATGTAGAGTATCTGAGATATTGCTTCAGAAAACTTTCTTTTTTCATAAGTGTTAATAGGATCTACCATTGCTAAAGCTTTGAAAGAAGATTTTCTTGCTCACGAAGAAATCCATGGAGACTCAAAAACAGGCAGCACAAAGGCATACTGAAATGACAGCCAACAACCCTGAGTCCAGAATAGGAACTACTATAGACCCAACTGTAAGAACAGATACCTTACGACCATCTGATGTGCATACTCAGAAATGCTCCATCTATAATTCAACCATTTCTTATTACCAGTTAAAGTAACAGCTTGACAATATTCAGGACGTCAATTTGATCGTCGATGCAAGACATATGATCCCAGGCTTCTTCACAAATTTCTCCAAGGAATCCCATCTGGGCAGTATCTTTTTTCTAAGAACTGTAAGTACTGCTCTAAAGAGCTCAATTGCAGTCTCATAATCACGAGGAGGCGAAATACTATAATATAGCAAATTATAGAAGCATCTTTTCACACAGAGACGGCAAAGCTGGAGGTGGCTTAGGTATTTACATTTCGCACTGTTGGAAAGCAAATGTGAAAATGAATTGTGAACTTGATCATAGCTTGATATGGGTTGAAATTTATAGGGATAAATTTAGTAGTAGTAAATATAAAAGTATTGATTTAATTGTGGGATATAACCCAAATAGGAATAATGCCATGCCATTTCTAGCATCCCTCGAAAATTTTCTAAGTAAAACAACTAACAATTTATGCCTATTTTTGGGTGACATGAATATTGATATCTTAACTAGTGACCAACTAAAAAGAAAATACATGAACCTGCTTTCTTGCTATGATTTCAAGCAATGCAATAATGTATATCCAACACGAATATGTGATACCACAAGCACTTTAATAGATCATGTGTCTATAAATAATTCTGGAATATATTATTATTTATCAAATGTTGGTAGCTATATAAGTGACCATAATATATTAATATTTGATATTCTTTTGCCAAATTCTAAATCTCCATCACAATCACTTGAACTGAAAAGGCTGAAAGCAACTAATGTAGACCAAAATAATGATAGACCTGAAAGTAGTAATATCACTGAACATAACACAAAAGTCATAAACAACACTACTAGTAGAATTGACATAATATATAATTCCCTTATTGACCAGCTACCGCTTGGTACACAAAAACAGAAAGCACAAAGTCATCAAACATAAAGAACTGGTAGCTTGCCATGGATATCTTCTGAACTTCTCAGCCTCATTAAGCGACGTGATGTTTTACATGCAAACCTTAAAAATCCCACCCTAAAGAATAACATCAATCTCAATCAGGAATATCGCAGGTGTAGAAACAATGTGACAAATCTAAAAAGGAGCTTAAAAAACAAATATTACTCTGAAAAATTTAGAATTCATAACAAGAACCCAAAGGAAACGTGGAAAATAATCAATGAAATCATACATAACAGAAAAACAACAAAAGGCGATAATTGTACTTCTCTAGAAATAGATAACAAGGTAATTACAGACAGTCAGGAAATATGTGAATCATTAAATTTATATTTTACAAATATTGCTAAAACCCTGGCTTCAGCAATCCCTCCCCAGAGCACTGAAACACTTGCGGTTCCTAGTTACTTGAACTCATTTTACCTATATCCAACTGATGAAACAGAAGTAAGATCTATAATATCAAATCTAAAAAACAAGAGTAGCTGTGGGCAGGATGGTATAACTGCCAACTTTCTAAAAGAATTCCAGGATTCTTTAAATGGGATGCTAACAGATATCATTAATGAATCCTTGGCATCTGGTACATTACCTAGTGAGCTAAAAGTAGCTAAAGTAGTTCCTGTCTTCAAGGGTGGGGATGGGAGGAATCCTAGTAACTATAGGCCTATCTGTATTCTTTCCATAATCTCCAAAATATTAGAAACTATTGTTAAAAAGAGACTTCTCACTTTTTTAAACAAAAATAATTTATTTTACAATGCACAATATGGCTTTCATGAGAACTCTAACACTGAAATAGCAACCGTAGATCTCATAAATATGCTGCAAGAGTCAATAGATTTTAATAGTTTTGCTGGTGGGTTGTTTATAGATCTAAAGAAGGCCTTTGATACAGTGGACCATGAAAGACTGTTAGCTAAATTAGAGAGAGCAGGAGTTCGTGGTGTTGCATTGAAGTGGTTTGATAATTATCTGTCCGATAGAAAACAGTATGTAGTGCTGAATAACTGTAGGAGCTCAGCAATTAGGGTAACCCATGGCGTTCCACAGGGGTCAGTATTAGGGCCGATTCTCTTCCTAGTCTACATCAATGATATTGCAACTTGCCGCTTGAAAGGACGTATCACACTGTATGCCGACGACACAAACTTGTTCTATACTGGTAGTAATATAGACTCCATTGTTAAGGATATGCAGGAAGACCTCAATACTCTGTGCTTTTGGTTTCAAGCAAATAAATTAACTATTAATGTGCAAAAGACTAATTATATGATAATGACAAAACAAGGTCAGAATGAAATCCCACACAGTAAAATATATATGCAGAATACTGAAATAAAACTAGTTAGAACTGTCAAATATCTTGGGTTGGTGATTGATAGGAACTTGAACTGGACAGACCATGTTGAATACATTACTAAAAAGATCACACCTGTTGCAGGAATTTTAAAGAAACTTAGTTATCTTATCCCACAATATCTTCTAAAACACATCTACTACTCTTTAATTCATAGTCACCTACAATATTTGAATGTAATCTGGATGCGCTGTAAGAAGTCCGACTTGAATGAGCTAATGGTAGTACAAAATAGAGCTGTTAGAAATATACTTAATCTTCCCTACTTAACACCAATAAAATATCTATACCTAAGTGCTAAAATACCACCCCTAAGCATGAGTGCAGAATTCAATACAGCTGTACTCATGTATAAAATAAAACATAAATTTATACAACTCAACACTACATATACTCTGAATTCTGACAACCATCCATATAGTACTAGGCATGCAAAAGACTTTGCCTTATACAATGTTTGCTCTTATAAATATGGTATAAACAGCTTGAAGTTCTCTGCGATCCAGTTATTTAATAATATCCCTGTGGAGATAAAAACAGCACCAACTTTGGCAAAATTCAAACAAAGAGTCAAGCATTATTTTTGGGAAAGGTACAGTGCTGTTTAAATCAAAATATCAGTTGTCATTTAAGGCATTCTCCCAAACAATCTTGCAAACTGTCCGGAACTATTCTTGTATCTCTACAACTTTTATGTTATGTAAATGTAAATACTCTGTAATCTGTTCTTGTACCTCTGCAACTCTGTGTTATGTATATATACTGTAAATACCCTGTAATCAATTCCTGTACGTCTGCAACTTTTGTGTAATGTAATTGTAAATAATCTGAAATCTATTCTTGTACTTCAGCAACTCTTATGTAAATGAAAATACTCCATAATCCATTCTTGAACCTTTGCAACTTTCATGTTATGTAAATGTAAATACAGTCAGAAATAATTCTCTGTAATCCTCATATTGATGATGTACATATTTTATATATTGTATGTGTTTATATGTTCAACTATTTACTAATTATCTTATATACACAAACTATATTTTGATGTGTAAGTGCCCGCCAGTATGTAATGTCCTGTACAATTCCTATGTATGAGCCTGCAGGCTCGTTGGAATTAATTGAAATAAATGAATGAATGAATAAATTACAAAGCCGTATTTTTAAGAGCTCCCCTCTTACTGTTAATTGTAGAATCATACACTGATGAGTACCTAACTGAATTAGAGATAGCTGGCGTTTTGATGAAATGGCACTGTATTTGGCCCAGTGAAGGTAATAGTGCTCTCGTCAGACCTCACACTGGTGATGCGAGGAACAGTTAAGCAGAGAATGGGTAAAACACAAGATCTCAGCACATCTGATAGTGACCAGATGCCTCTAGATGTATGAGCCATTCCACGTTGGGTGGGGGGCGACAGAATAACATCCACGGTATCTCCTGCCTGTCGTAAGAGGTGACTAAAAGGGCCCCAGGGCCCAGGTTGGCGACCACAGGGCCCTAAGCTCAGTCCTGGCATTGCTTCCACTTACTTGTACCAGGCTCCTTACTTTCATGTATACTATCCGACCTACCTTGGTCAACTCTTGTTTTTTGCGACCCCGACGCTATTGGGTTTCCGAGGGCTAGGAAGTCTTTCATTTTCGCACCCTTCATGGCCCTTGTCTTTCTTTGGCCGATACATTCACTTTTCGAAGTGTCAGAACCCTTCCTTTTTTCTCTCTGATTAGTATTATATAGAGGATGGTTGCCCAGCTGTACTTCCTCTTAAAACAATAATCACCACCTCCATCTCCATGCTGAAGTCGTGCAGGCACAGTGCTTTCCACTGGCCACCATGTCAAGAGGGCATTGTGAGTGTATGGATTAATAATAATAATAATAATAATAATAATAATAATAATAATAATAATAATAATAATAATAATAATAATAATAATAATGTTATTTGGTTTACGTCCCACTAACTACTTTTACGGTTTTCGGAGACGCCGAGGTGCCGGAATTTAGTCCCGCAGGAGTTCTTTTACGTGCCAGTAAATCTACCAACATGAGGCTGACATATTTGAGCACCTTCAAATACCACTGGACTGAGCCAGGATCGAACCTGCCAAGTTGGGGTCAGAAGGCCAGCGCCTCAACCGTCTGAGACACTCAGCCCGGCAATTCAGAAAAACACCACCACTGCCGCAGTGTACACCAAGTTGATGACAGGGGTGATTGCCAAGTAGCTCGGATGATAAGAGGGGATAGATGGGTTACAGTGCAGTAGATCACCTGCAAATCCATGCTAGAGTAACAGCGATATGTGAGCACCTGTACCATCTAAAACAATCTCATCGTAATGGGATACAGAAGCCACTGTCCCCTTGAGGACCTCTCCACACCACACATCACAAGGTACAAAGATACATCACCATTGAACTCTCAAACAATGATAAATAATCACCTGGATAAATGAGTCAAGGTACCAGTTGGTTCACGCTGATGGCAGGGTACGAGTGATTCACCAAGCATGAGGCAATAGATCATTCTTGCTCACAGGGTATATTCAGGCTGGTGAAGGTGGTATCCTCATGTGGAGACTGTTCACATGGCCCCGATACATCTGCCAATGTTCCTCTCAAGCTAATGATAAAGGAATCAGCTGTCGGATAATGTACACCCATAACTTTTGGCGGTTATTGAATATATATAGTGACATATTTTCACATGTTTCTTTACACACTTCAAAACGGCTTTCATCTAAAAATACAACTTTCTTCAAATTTTTTGCAGTCCAGTATGTATAGAGTTTAGCCCATGTCAATCGATTTGTGCACTACGTCTGCCTGAAGCCGCTTCTCTGCTGGTCTGCACGCTCTTCTTCCTGCCTGCAACAGGCTGCGGTGAACTGTTGTAATGTTTTGCCCACTCTTACTTCAATTTTGGTTTGAGTCAACAGCTGAGAGCCTGAGGTTTATTTTACTCTTCCTAATGAGTCTTCTTTTGGAGTAGAATTGAATCTATGACCACAGTTTCCTCAGTGATAAAAAGAACCCAGTTTCTCAGTATCGCTAAAAATTAAATTTGGTGGAACAACAACCCTATGTGGGGGGAGGGGGATGTAGGATAACACCCATGGTAACCCCTGCCTTTCGTAAGAGGTGACTAAAAGGGGCCCCAGGGGTCTTAACTTAGAGGTGTGGGTTGGCGACCACAGAGCACTTATCTGAGTCCTGGCACTGATTCCACTTACTTGTACCAAGCTCCTCGCTTTCATCTATCCTATAAGACTTCCCTTAGTCGACACTTGTTCTTTTTTGACCCCGACAGTATTAGGTTGCAAGGCCCAGGGAGTCTTATTTTCAAGCCCTTCATGGCCATTTTCTTTTGGCCAATATCTTCATTTTTCGAAGTGTTGGACCGCTTTAACTTTCTCTGTCTGTTTTGTTATAATAGAGGATGGTTGCCTAGTTGTACTTCCTCTTAAAACCACCACCACCACCACTCCTACTATAGCAACACCAACACCACATTATGAAGCAATTTGTCTTTGTGTCACAGAGGTAAGCTCCATGAATGTCAATTTTTTAACATTTCTGCAGAGTGGTATCCATCATCAATTTGTAGTATAATACCACCACAAAATACTGAAAACGTATACAACATTACTCAAAGACAGTCAACTAATCACTGTGTTATAAAGAACATCCTAGAGTGTCCATTAATGTTAACACCTACAATCTGTTTGAAAGAGGGAATGCATGATTCAGCAAACATTACTGTATTTATAAAAAGTGTTCGAAATGACCGTATTCGGATCAATTTGCACACTACTGTATTTCTTTTCACCACATCAAAGAGGAAAGTATATTATATGATAGAACTTGGTTATAACATCCAAGGGACCCAATAAATGTTGCCGTTATAAATGAGTGTTGTCGTAACCAAGATTTATGCCTTCAGTCGAGAGAAGTGGAAAATGATGTAGGAAAACTTAATTAGAGCTATTTTATATAGTACATATTTACTTTTAAGCCTGAAATTACAAAATTAAAGCAAATAACCAAACAAAACCAAACCCCATGGCACTACAGACCTTGAAGGGCCTTGACCTGCTCAGCCCGCAAGCCTGCAGATTAAGAGGTGTGGTGTGGTCAGCACAACGAATCCTCTCGGCCGTTATTCTTGGCTTTCTAGACTGGGGCCGCTATCTCACTGTCAGATAGCTTCTCAATTCTAATCACATAGGCTGAGTGGAGCTCGAACCAGCCCTCAGGTCCAGGTAAAAATCCCTGACCTGGCCGGGAATCAAACCCGAGGCTTCCGGATAAGGGACAGGCACGCTACCCCTACACCACGGGGCTGGCAAAGGAAATAACATAAAATTCAAATTTTAGATTTCCTAAACGAGTTTTAACTGTTACAGTACTCACCAAGTTTCTTAATTTAGGAGTAATAATGAGTAATTTTTGTCTGTCTTCTCTTAATTGCACAACAAACACTTTATAAATCATGTTTTATGTTCAGAATTTGCATGACAATATGACTGCACCCTCTCCTAGTTTTGTAGAACATGTTCATACCTCTGATGGCTTCTAAAGCTTCACTAACTAAGGCTAAGAACACTTTCCTTATGAGAAATACTGTATGTTGGTACCACACAACACCTGATGCTATAGACGAGACCTGATGTTACTGTAATGAAGTGCTACTGTATAAAGTAAAAATAAATTGAATAATGCAATATTTTCAACCTTAAAGCTGTACCTCCCTCCATAAGAGGATATCTTAGAGATGCAACTAAGCATGTTTGGTCCACCAGCAGTGCACAACTAAGTCAACCTGCCATGCCACTCTCATTGGTTTCTAACCACTCAGTATGATCACAAGAAGTCTGCGAGACTTTTCACACACTCGTCACTGGGCGGGTATCCTTGGAAAGGATTTCAGGAGATTCTACGTATGATTTGAAAACAAGTATAATAAACTTAAAATTTCTAAGTTGTCCCCATACCAGACAAGGTGACAGAGACAGTCTATCTCACAGCGTGTATTTGTGCCCAGCCCTATAAGTCGTTCATATTTCACATTTGATGTAACTGAAGGATGACAGATGATTCAATGCTTTTCATATGATTATGAAATCTTCAGAAGAGAATAACTGCCTACTCACCCCAGGTTCAACATTGATAGCAGTCTTTCCTCCGAGATTGATAATTCGATCGTCGTTTCTGACAAGTAAATTGAGGCCTTTCTCTCCTGGATGTCCACCTGTAAGACAAGTAACAATAATGAGAAACACCTGAGGAAACCTTGATCCATTATGCAGGATGATTCTTACAGAGATGAAGCTACAAATCTCACTATCTGCGAAGGGAGTTCAATATATAATGCAACACTTGCTTCTTCCTAAAAGCAGGTTGGTTTTATTGAAAATTCAAATACATTGCTACAACACCCTATTTTTCAACATAATCTCCGTTCGATGCTATGGCCTTATGCCTCCATAATGTGAGGGCATGTATGCCTGCATGGTACCACTCGACTGGTCAATGTCAGAGCCAACATCGTGTTCCATCGATAACTTGCCCATCATACACGTAGTGCTGCCACCTATCAGAAATTAATGAAACTCTACAAGACAAAGTGGAAGTATTCAAAGACGTCCCAAAAAAATTCCAATTTTTAAAAACTGCAATTAGCTGAGAAATAAAATGTGTTGCGTTATATATTGATCGCCCCTGATATCTATATTGTATGTATGTCCTTTGGTCCTGTTTCTTGATACAGGGTACAAGATGAGGTGAGATGCATTTATATAACATGTTTTTATGGCCAGATGCCCTTCCTGACTCCAACCTCAGAAGTTAACGAAACTGAAATGAATAATGGTGAACAAAATTGGGTAAGGAGGTGGAATTGACTGTGGCCTGTGAACAGGAACTGTCCTGGCATTTGCCTGGAAGTGAAAATGAGAAACCATAGAAAAACATTCGCAAGACAGCCAATGGTGGAGCTCAAGCGTTTCTGTGGTCGCTGGAGCCACCCACACTCATTTTGGTTTTCACCGAGTTTTAAGGCCACATTCCCTTCCTGACGTCACATGATTTTTGAGATGAAAATCTAAATCCACAATCGACTAGGATTTGAACTTCACTCTTCGTGGTGGAAAGTGAGCTGCTAAGCCACTGAGCTAATCATGCCCCCATGTGCACACACACACACTCTCTCTCTCTCTCTCTCTCTCTCTCTCTCTGTGTGTGTGTGTGTGTGTGTGTATAAAATGCTTATTTCTGCCTACCTTTCACAGCAATACTGAAAAAAAAATATATATATATATATATATATATATTTCAACAGTCGAAATTGCTACCAGATACAGCTCATTACCTCCCCCATGCAATAACCATTTGTGACCAAGATTTTTGAACCTCTTAAGGAAAAATATAGTTCTTTCAGTGAAGTGATTGTATCATCTTCACCGTATTGACACACACAGCTCTGTAAAGCTCCATCTCTTGGCACGAGTTCAAACTATGAAGCTTTAAACTAGATTTACACTTAGGTAAGTAGAATTTTTTATTTATTTTTTATTTTTTTATTTATTTATTTATTTATTTATTTATTTATTTATTTATTTATTTATTTATTTATCATATTGCTTTTAGTGCTGGATGTGTCCAAGGTCATGTTCAGCTCGCCTATTGCAGGTCTTTCTATCTGACTCCCATGGGCGACCAGGCAACCAATGTGTCTGGATGTGGGATGACGATGATGAAAGGAAAGAGTGAAACCCATTTTCAGCACAAAGCTTACTCCTGTCAAATAAAACTAACAGGTCTGCTCAAGGCTTAACATTCAATGAACAAATCACCGGCAACAGCATCATTCCCTCCTGTGGGTGGGGGCGGTAGAATAACATCCACGGAATCCCCCGCCTGTCGTAAGAGGTGACTATTAGGGGTCCCAGGGGCTCTCAACTTGGGAGCATGGGTTGGCGACCATGGGGGCCCTGAGCTGAGTCCTGGCATCACTTCCACTTACTTGTGCCAGGCTCCTCATTTTCATCTATCCTATCCAACCTCCCTTGGTCAACTCTTGTTCTTTTCCAACCCCGATGCTATTAGAGCACTCGAGGCCTAGGGAGTCTTTCATTTTTAAGCCTTTCATGGTACTTGTCTTCCTTAGGCCTATATCTTCATTCTTTGAAGTGTCACATTCCTTCCATCCTCTATAAGGATGATTGCCCAGTTGTACTTCCTCTTAAAACAATAATTACCACCATCAACAGCATCATATGCCCTCACTCCATTTGAACACAGTGGAAAAGTTTAGAATTAAATCCCGGCTTTTGACACGCAATGTAGTTCAATATAAATTATACCATGGATTCATTTCAAATTGCTTCGCACAAGAGCCGGAGGCATTGCTAGAGAAATTAGAAACAATGACTGTGATATGTTTGTACATGCTAAGCAAAACATAATGTGGTGTGTCAAAACATACATAATGGTGTATGGCAGCATTTTCCAGCACCTTTTGTGATGTGAGTGTGTCTTGCATAAACCAAGGAGGGGAAGGTAGATTATCAATGTGTTGGAAATTCTATAAGGCTCTGTTATCCAGAGAATGTAGTTCCATATTTCAACACCACATGCCACAGATCCTGTTTGGTCTCAACGTGTAGCGGTTGAGTTCAGTGTTGTGCAGGCACTAGAGGGTAAAATATTGTTTACGTGAAAACTGAATAGTTGTTAGTACATGCAATAATCATCATCAACATGCCAGACTGCTCTGTGCCAGGTCATAAATCTGGCTATAGTAAAAGGGATGGAGAACATTTATTCAGACTTTTTTTTAAACACATTTTTTCGGCTTCTTAGGATGACAGTTAACACTCGTCAGCCTTTCTGGATTTCTAGTATTCCTTCATCTCGACGGAGAACACAGTTCTTTGCTCTGCGAACCATTTTGCGCCAGCCTCTCTTCTCTCTCTTTCTGAAATATTTTTAACCTGTGTACCCAGGTCCTGAACATCCTTACTTCTTTCTTGAACCAGTGTCTCAGAGACACCAGACAGATCTTCCTTCTCTCCGGTTGCCTATAGAGTGGTATAATTCTAAGACATGAGAAGAAAAATAATTCTTTGAGATATTCTGGTGTTAGGCATTTGAGATAGATGACTGTAAAACTTAAGATGGTATTTTACACAACAAGTTAAAGGTTTCCAAATTAACAGGGCAATTCTTTGACCTCGGGCAATATTCCCTCTCAGAATTTTGATGTGAATCAGGATCGTTCTTAGGAATGTCCTCCTTTCCATTTGTATGCTCTCTATCTCACCGTAGTGAGTGAAGGCCAAGCATTCAGCAGCTTATAAGGCTTCAGGACATACTACTGTGGTTTAGTGGCAGTATTTGATCAGCCATGAGATCAATCTGGACTGATAAGTGGGTTTGTAGAGGTGGAAAGCTATTTCTATATGTTTAACCAAATATTTCAGAGCTTCTTTCTCTGATGAAAAAAAAGACCTAAGATACTTAAAAATGAATACAACGTTTGATTTTTCCATATCTGGTATTCAGAAATGCAGCAATATTATAATGGTCAGATAACATCACTACACTCTTTTCCAAAGACCATCTGCCATTAGGACTAAATCATCTACATAAGCAAGGCAAGCAATGTTTTTCCACTCACAGATGACTTTCTCAAGATCACAGCTGAAAAGAATGGGTCAAAGCCTATTGCCTTGATGAATACCAGTCGTAACACATGGGTGACAGGCCCCGAGAAATCTCCGTTTTATTCACGACATAGTTTTCAGTCTCCCTGTGACATCTCTTGACCATATATTGAACTATTTCGGACTTGCTCATAGAGTAGAATAAATTGTAGATGTACTGTATATCTGCCACTTTTCTTTTATTCACGGTCTTCTTTTATTCTTTGATTTAGTTTTGAAACGTTGACTTCCTTTCTGCCGGTTCAGTCAATGACAAGATGGAGCACTCGCGTAATACAATGTTAGCTCACGACAATATTTTAGAAGAACTGTATGCTGATGTCCTTTCAGCTGGATATAGTGATTGTGAATTAGTGGAAACTGAATGTGAGTGTGATAGTGGAAGTGATATTCAATGTGCTCATTTATTCAAGTGATGATGACTATAATAATGTACACATTGATGATGTATTAGGAATTGACGCTGAATATGGTTTTTATAAAGAGATATTTACAACCTTAAAGATAAAAAATCTTGACTAGTTTAATATTTATGTACATTTTTATAATCATGTGCATTTTAGTATGCTCAGTAGAAAAATGTCCAGTCCACAGGGTATGTGACAAGCTCAAGCATCTGGTCAGCAATGTGTTAATCTCAAAGGATCTACGGTACAGATTTCTTCCATGTATTTCACTTGTGAATAGGAGTTAGAGTTTGTTTGATGATGGAATGAGTCTTGTTGTCCACACCCATCTCTTTGAGAATATCAAGAAGACTGAATGAGTCGAGTGAGTCATAGGCTTTCTTGAAATCAGTAAGTCAATACTAGTGGTTTGGTGTGAAGAGATCTGATTTTGAAGGTACTTTTTATTGAAAAGAACTGTTCACTGCAAGAGTGGGTCTTACAGAAGCCGGCTTGATATTTACCAATCTGTGGGTCAAGAATAGCTACTTTTGACAGGATTTTAAAGACAAACTAATGAAGAGATATGCCTCTGTAGTTATTCACATCTGCTTTATTGCCTTATTTTTTAATGGAGAGGACATACAAGAGCCGATTGCCACTCTTTGGGAATAGTTTCTGATTCCATATGCAATGAAAAAATCGTTCATTTTGGCAAAAAAGAGTTAGAACCATGGAGCTGAACTTTGATGTTAGAGTTCTCTTCTCCTAGGCAAATTGCTTTCCCTACAGCTATAAGAGTTTTTGCCTGCCCTGGATTTCATTCAGGCTAACTCCCTAGGTCTTTGGTCCCTTCCATTGTTGGGATACTCTCCTCTCCTGATCTACACAGTGGTCCTTGCTGTTGTCACCCAAGTGATCATCCACCTCAAACATTCTCCTATACCGCTGCTGCCCCATACAGGAGCTGCAGCCACGAATAACATGGAGACAGATGATGCTTTATGGATTCAAGAGACATTGCCTCCAACCAGGGGAAAATTATCCCATCTAAAAGGACTCATCTCTCCAAGGCCGTTTGTCCTGTTAGGGAGTCACTGCTGCTCTACACTTGGTGCTGAGATGCTCTTTGTATGATCTACTCTATTAACATCACAAGGTAATCATGACTTTATTCATTGCTTTCTTGTTCTTTTCCTTTCTTTTCATTAGGCTCTTTGAGTGTTCATCCTGTGTTTCCAGTGCTTTACCATCACCTCACTCTGGCTACGAGGCTGAACTGTCAGCGTTGTGGTCTATGATTCAGAGTCTCCTGGATCAATTCCCAGCTGGGTCAGAGATTTTAAACATTTAATTCCCTTAACTCAAGGACTGGGTGTTTTTGCTGTCCCCAATATCCTTGCAACCCAAACACCATTATAACACGCAGTTTCCCATACATGGCATATGTTGTACACTCTTATCAGAGGGTCTACCTTGTAAGGGCTGTACCAAGCTAGCAATACCCACACAAAATTATTATTATTGTAATTATTATTATTATTATCATCAGCACTACCACCTGTATTCATCTTTATCTTTTTGTCTCCTCACTTTCCTAGAATTATCTGGCTTTCTTCCCATCCTACACTTTTCCTAGATGCTCTTTTCATGAAACTGGAAAGCATAAATGAGCTGATTAGGGACTGAGAAGAAGTGGATGTAGAAAACATGACAGACTGTCACATACCATTGAGTCCATACGGATGAAACACCCTGCGTTCTGTCAACACAGACAGGGTCATCTTGCGGCGGAACAAAAGTTCCCTCTTAACACCATCCCCTCCACGATGTCGTCCTGCTCCTCCAGAGTTGGGCCGCAGGCTAAAGTGACGGAGTATTACAGGATATCGCCGCTCCAATATCTCGGCATCGGTGATGCGAGTATTAGTCATATGTGTGTGTACACCACTATGCCCATCCCATACTGGGCCCTGGAAATGAAAAATAAATAATTAAACAATTGGCAGCAAGCTGCAGTAAGGTGATAAACAGCATTCAATGAACACAATGATGGTTGAGTTTTGATATACAATAAAATCAACTGTCCAGTGAAAAGGTCCACCTATTCAACACTTTTTTTATATAATGCATTTAATTATTATTCCTATGGAATACTCTTATGGAGACATCTTCAGTTTCTTAAAAGACTTAGCATGAAATCACAAGGATAACACTTAAAATTATTTTTGCACATAGTTTTTGAATGGTTAAATTTTTTAGTCTTAATAGTATCATGAGCACCAAACTTGTGATCTATAAGAAACACACACCTAGAAACAAAACTTTTTTAAAGGAATAATCTAAATGTTTTGTGATTTAAAATCCAGTAAAACTGTTTATGATGTTAATATGTTCCATTAAAATTAAGTAAAATGTTGCAGAGAAACTCTTCTCAGATGACAATTTGCATTGTTTTGTTAGGAACAAGTTGGAATTTGCCGAACTGTTCCAGTGTATAGAATCTAGAATAAGAGAAAAAGAAGGTATAAATATTGTGTAAATGAAGGTGAGGTGTCTCACGGACATTTAAATATGCTACTCACTTCCCTGCTGTTTCCTCATGAAAGGTGATGTGTGTGTTCTATTGCATGACATAATATAAAAAAATTGTTGAGTAGGTGAACCTTTTCACTTGACAATTGGACTTTTTGTCAACATGGATATCGGATGAAATTCATCAATTGTAATACAGTATAACTTCGTTGAACCAGATTAACTCGGAGAATAAGTTGACCAGGTTAACTGAATTAATCTATTTACTACTCGTTTTATTACTTCCCTAATGATAGGGTTGGCACTAAGGCAAAGTGTACTTTATTATCCAATATTATATACACACACACCATCACTACTTATAGGCTATACTGTTACAAGTTCCTATCATAAAAAAACAAGGGATAAACATATCAATATGGGAGTAAAAGAAACTTTTAGCATATGGTACCGTAAAACAAAACAAGGAACTAAGAAAATAAGTTATTAACAATTAGTACACAACATGCAATATTACTGACATTACAAATGGTTCCTCAAAATGAATACTGAACCCCAGATGGCAGGCAGCTACCGCTATGTTTGTTCAACAACTGCGGCTCGGAGATGACTCGCAATCTGCTCTCTAAGATTTTCTCATGAGAAAGGAGTGTTATTCCCTGATAGTTGGAGCATTTTTGACTATTTCCTTTCTTAAACAGGGGGATAATGACACCCTTGCTCCAATCAGTAGGTATCTTGTCATATTTCCAAACTGCATTGAGCACTATGTGCAGCCACTGTTGCTGCTGCTTTAATCATGTCCGTGCTGACTTCATCAATTCCTGGAGATTTTCCTTGCGGATCTTCTTAAGGGCTGCTCCTGTCTCTGCTCATGTAATGGGAGGTTCCTCTGTGTACGTTTCAACAGCTGGTTATTTTGATCTCCGATCTACTTCTCTTCTCTTCTCTTCTCTTCTCTTCTCTTCTCTTCTCTTCTCTTCTCTTCTCTTCTCTTCTCTTCTCTTCTCTTCTCTTCTCTTCTGTTCTGTTCTGTTCTGTTCAATAGGTGATCAAAATGATTCCTCAGAACCTCTCTGATGTCCTCTTCTTTCATGCGGCCAGGTTTCCATTAGGCTCCTCAAATGCTTTGATGGTTTCAACTGAATTCCTTTTATTTTTGATCACTCTGAACGATAGTTTCATATTGCCTCTGCTGTCTTCCTCCAGTTTTTAAGTAAATCTCCCAGCACTTTATCTTCTCCTATTCTACTACTCTTTTAACTCTCAATTTCTTATCCCGGTAAACTTACTCGAGGTCTCTGATCTTCCCCTTATCCCTTACCTGTTCTGGCTTGGATTTCTCTCTATCTTTCTGTGCTATGTTCCTTTCCTTTATTGAGGATCTTACTCTTTCATTCCACCAGGGAAAAAGTGACATCCCACCTGCAAAATAGCAACTTCCTGTTGAATTGGTGTCATTTCCTGTACAATGGCTTCAACAAACCCCCTAAAGGTGAACTCCTCTGCCGATAGCCATTGGTTTTCCCTTAGTTTGTCAGATTTGGTGACGGCTGCCTAACCTTTTATGACATTTGGCTGCCTAACCCTCGGCCAGACAGTTGCAATATGGTAGCAGGATGTACCTGACCTGACCTGACCTGTGGTCCATATTCCTCGTTATAATACTTTTTCTTTCAGGTTGCCAGAATAGGATTCAAATCATACAATTGGATCAATGATTATTCCACTCTTGCTTTGTGAATCTATTTACTGCCAATCCAGACAGAGAAAACTGGCTTCCAAATTTGTTTCAAAAACGAAGTATATAACCAATATCCAAACAGCACCTGACACCTAACAACAGTGAATGGTAAAATAGAAAAAGTGGACAGTTTCAGATATCTTGGTGAGAGCGCAGATGAAAACTAGTGAGAAAGAAACTTACAACAGCAGGCATGAGAAGATGGATGCAACTTTTCATAGGACACATGTTCTATACAAGAAAAAGGCGATCTCAAGAAAAGGTAAAAGTCAGGCACAATAACACAGTGATCAAATCCGAGTGTCTATATACAAGTGAATCCCTCAGAATGACAGTAAAGGCTGGACTGAGAGAAGTACAAGCACAAGATAAGGGGTCCTAAGATAACAGATTCTATGGACAACTGTTCAGGAAGGATGCAACCCGACTAACATAGCAGATTTTTAATGTCTTGGACAACTGACCTAACGTCTCAAATGAATGATTTTCAAATATTGCCAATACAACATGGAATTTCAATTCCAGAAGAGTAAATGCAGTGAATGAAAAACAAACACAACTCATAGGTTTTTTGAGAGTATTGCTGAAGATCCAGACTGCTGCGACACGAAAGCTTTCATTACTGCTATTTGTTTTACGTCGCACCGACACAGATAGGTCTTACGGCAATGATGGGAGAGGAAATGCCTAAGAATGAGAAGGAAGCGGCCATGGCCTTAATTAAGGTACAGCCCCCTAGCATTTGCCTGATGTGAAAATGGGAAACCACGGAAAACCATCTTCAGGGCTGCCAACAGTGGGGTTTGAACCCACTATCTCCCGGATGCAAGCTCACAGCTGTGCGCCTATAACCGCACGGCCACCTCGCCCGGTTTTCATTACTGCAAAAGGCAACATATCGTCATTGAAGGATTTCAATTTTGCATTTCTACTGAAAGTTTTCTGCCATATTTTTTCACTCACGCAAACACTATTCAACATTCTTCAAAGTAAAACCGTGAATATTAAATACTGCATCAAGGAAATAAGTCAGACGATATCCCACCTTAGAAATGCAGGAAATGATTTTGAAGATATGTTATAGCAATGTAAATGATAATGTGGAACCTACTAAGGAAAGACGTCTAGAAGATGACCCACTAAATCAAAAAATTAAATATGTGCTTCCCTACAATTAAATTATTGACACTGTGGTTGGACAAATGGAGGTGAGATTTCAAGATTTCAGTGATTTGCAGTTTCTTGGGCTGTTAGATTCAAAGAAATTTCAGTGATTCACAATATGATTTCCTGATAACATGTTTTTGACTTTTAAATCAAGTTAGGGAGTTCGTTCAACTTTGGCAATTTTCAGAGTGAACTAATATTGGTATATTGTATAGGCTCTCAGACTTTTCAAACAAAACTGTGACCGAAATGATGCAATTCTTCAAAGAAAGAGGCTTGGCAGAAGAATCGTTTACGAAAACATATAAATCATATTGTTTGGTGTCAACAATACCAGTAAGCAGATCCACTGTAGAATGCTAATTCTCTTGTTTGAAACGTGTAAAGATGTCTCTTCGTAATTCGTAAAGCAAGAACAGACTTTCTACACCTTCCCTGTTGT
The DNA here is from genome assembly GCF_040414725.1 of Anabrus simplex. Lineage (NCBI taxonomy): Eukaryota > Metazoa > Arthropoda > Insecta > Orthoptera > Tettigoniidae > Anabrus > Anabrus simplex. Next base: position 23,726,825 of record NC_090270.1, on the reverse strand, counting down.
CAACTGAAAAAAGACTGCTACATGAATTTCAGAGTGAAAAATTCTTCTATGATGCAGTTATCAAAAAATTCCTTCAGTAAGGCAACAGGAGAATTATACTAACACACAAATAAAGTTGAGTTTATTGTAGTTGATTTTATTTATGTTTATTTACATTTGATTGTTTTATTATATTTTTTATTAATTTTTTAAGGTATTTATATTGGTAAATTATGTATAGGACTATAATTAATGGGTTTCTGTAAAATATGACCCAAGTGTTTGAACTTAGTCCCTAGTGACACTGATAGATACTGTAGATAGAGAGAAGAATGAATGCAAAAGAGTTGCAATATAAGAGGCTGGATATGAGAAGGTGAGGACAGAGATAAATAAGACTACTTACTGCACCAGCTCCTCCTGCTACAGTTTCGTAGTAGCCCCAGTGCTCCTCGCCGAATGTGACATTGTTCATGCAGCCTTGTGATGCAGCACACACCTGGAATGCTTTTAACACAACATCTACAATACGTTGAGAAGTGAGCACGTTGCCTCCCACGACAGCTGCAGTGTCTGAAGGGTCCAGAAGGGATCCTGGTGGGATGATGACCTTAACTGGATTCAAGCAGCCCTGAACATAAGAGATCAGAAAAGCTCATGAGACTCAATATACTTGTTTGTATGTCTACTGTATATTAATTATTAACCCTCTTAGTGCCATGCTCTCATGCTGAGAATTTGCCAAGAATGCCAGGCTGATTAGCATAATTTTGCAAGATCCTATTTAAAGCACCAAATAATTTACAATTTTGAATATTCTGACTTTAAACTTGCAGGAAATGTTGAGGATGGTATGTACTTTTCATCAAACTACCAACAATGATTACAATACTGTTAAATGTCTAAAAAAAAATTGTCTTCATATTTTCTGAACACTTTGAAAACAAAAAAAGTCAAATTTCAAAAACAGCAATAAAATAATTCAAAATTAAAATAACAGATAAAATGCACAATGCAGCCATCCAAGTGACCAAACACAGAAAATATGAAAAGTATCTGCTTGGTAGTTCAGGAGGTAATTACCATTACATAACTGCCAATCGTCACATGTCCAGAGAAACATATGAGATTCAGAAATCGAATGTGTAAATAAACAAATGAGCCACGTAGTGAAAGAATTAGAAACTACATTCTTTACTCCATGGAAATAAAACATAAGATATTGCTATCTGCCGTTCATAATCATGTTAAATACAGATACTAAGGTGTGCTGTTCAAACGACAATATATCGTTGCTGGCACTTCACACAAAAGTACCAAACAACAATATATGATTGTCTGGCATTCTAAAGGTTAAAAAAGAAATCTGAAGAGGAAATGATGAAGACAAAGCTTGATTTCAGTATAAAAATAACTCCTACTCCTGAGTTTTAACTAATTTTATCTAGTTGATAACACCAACACCTGGCCTAATGAAATAAAGCTAGGAGTGAGGCAAGGCTGAGTTCTATCTCTACTCCACATTAATATCTACTCTCAACAGATATTTTCTGAAGCACTGGAAGGAAAACAGGAGGGCATCGCTGTTAATGGGATATGTTCTGCTTGCAACAAGTACTGAAGATCTGCAAACATTACTAAATTGTGTGATCGAATACAGTGCTGCAGCATGTCTGCATTCAAACATGAAAAAGACTGAAGCAAGGATCTTAAACAAACATGTCCTTCAACCTGTTAACTTGACAGTAGCTGTCACACGACTGGAGCAAGTCCAATGCTCGGCAGTGTACTTGATCATAGCTGGAACAATGCTGTCGAAGTGAGGTCACGGATTGAACGGGCATGGACTGCATTCAAGAGAATGAGTTAAACACCTTAGTAACAGGGACTTCAATATTAATCTCTGTCTCTGTTTACTTTGGTGTTATGTATTCTGTGTCACTTTATGGTGCTGAGACTTGGACCCTAACAGAGAAGACCACCAATAAACACTGATCCTTTCAGATTTAATGCTACCAATGTTTGCTCATAATATCATGGCTTGATAGAATACATAACACTAAAATAACAAAGAGGTAGAGGTCACGCACAATAACAAAAAGAAGAAACATGAGTACTTTGGCCATTTCATCATCAGCTTATCTTACAACTGGTTTTCCATTCTCCTGCACTAAGGTGAATGCCAGGACAGTTCCCAGTATAGGCCATGGTCGCCAATCACCTCACCCTCTCCGTGTATCTCCTACACTGTAACAAATCTCCTGGCCTAAGAGACGGTGTTACCGAGGCCTGCCTCGCCCTTCAGAGGAGGAATGAAAATGTTTCTGGTGATAGTAATCTTAATTGCCATCACTGTCCTCCAAATTACTGTCTAAAACACTCGTTTTGTTTCACAAGATGCATGAGATCCCCCCTTCCTCATGTCATCGTGAACCAAAATATTGTGCTCCTTCAACGACTCAATCAACACATTATTTCTAGCCATCATTGTTGGTGATTTGTCAAGAATGATGGAGTGAAATGACAAAGATTCAACACAATACAACACACAGCTGATAGTATAAAACAAAAGCTAAAGGTTTCCACCCATTCAATACCTACTGTTTATTGTAACCTTAAAAAGTTAAATAAATAAATAAATAAATAAATAAATAAATAAATAAATAAATAAATAAATAAATAAATAAATAAATAAATAAATAAATAAATAAATAAATATAAAATAAATATAAAATAAATAAATATAAAATACATAAATATAAAATAAATAAATACATAAATAACATATATATGAAGCAAGCATGAAATTAAGACAAGTAAAGATTTTAAAAACACTCATCACAATCACATGTAATGTGCAAGCTCTCAGCTTTCCTCCAATTGGAAGACTGCACCTCAAAGAAGACTAGGTGAAACACTAAAATATCAGCACTAGAGGAATCTTCTTGCCTTTACTTTGATTTTGACTGATGATGGTCTCTGGTAAGACCGAAACTAGTTTCAACACATATATGTAACATTTTTAAGGTTACAACAAACACTATTGAATAGGTGGAAACCTTTTGCTCTTGTTTTACACTATATTGCTCTTCAATACAGATTTATATGAAATTTATTACCTATGACACAGCTGATAGCACGTGGTTATAGTAAACAACAAATCGACAACACTCGTAACTGGAACTAGAGTCTAACACGCTCTATCGGAGCAATCAGCTGCCAGTGACTGGCTGTTTATTAATTCACTCAGCTTCCGCCAAAAGGCAGCGCTCAAATGTCAAGTCGAAACTCATAAAAACTGAACTATACTCAATGCTCATGTGAACGTTATGTCAAACGAGTCAAGTGGGGTAAGAAGATGGAATAGGTTAAGGATGCCGAAGCAAATGATGGAGAACCAGATAGAGACAGACAGCAAGAGGGAGATCCAGACTGAGGTGATTGAAAACAATCAAGTATAGGATAATTAGAAGGAACCTGGACTGGAACACAGTTAAGGAGGAACAATGGTGTTTGGATAGAGGAAGATGAAAAAGTGCCCTAAACATCCCAATCCAGAGGGAGCTGGAGAAGGGAAGTGGATGATGATGATTTATATGGAGCAGTAGCAATAATTTTAGAAAACAAGAATTACCATATATATTGCTGACAAAGCTTACCTGGTTCAGAGGAACATCGTGCCCAACCATACACCGCAGACAGTAGATGAGTGCAGACAAAGTGATGGCTCTTGGAGCATTACAGTTCCCCCATACCTCGTAGCCTGTTCCACTGTGAACACAAGAAATATATCAAAACTGCAAAAACCGTAAAAGTAGTTAGTGGGACGTATAATCAATAACATTATGATAAATTTGTCCGACTCGTTGGCTGAGTGGTCAGCGTACTGGCCTTCAGTTCAGAGGGTCCCGGGTTCGATTCCCGGCCGGGTTGGGGATTTTAACCTTCATTGGTTAATTCTAATGGCTCAGGGGCTGAGTGTTTGTGCTGTCCCCAACATCCCTGCAACTCACACACCACACAAAACACTATTCTCCACCACAATAACACGCTGGATACAGCAACAATACAGGTCAATTTCCTCAGAAGACAGGCAGCCAAACTGGGTCTTCAAGTGTCTTTGGAGAAAAAAGAGTTCTTTACCAACGTCAAAGAAGCTAGCAGAGAGATACTACTAGAATGGTGAAAAATCAAGAGGACTGATAAATTTAAGTATCAGAAAGAGCAGCATTATCCATGGAAATCAACAGATTGGAACTGGCCTATCAACTGACAAAGAACACTTATAACAAAAAATGCCTATCACGCAATCTGAAACTGAAGTACTACACATCAGTCATATGACCAGAAACTCTGTATGCCATGGAGTGTCTTTCATTGAACTGAAGAGGTTTGATGGAGAAACTGGAAGTCAGAGAGGAGAATTCTCAGGAAGATCTCTTTTTACTTCAAGTTGCAGAACGTTGCACTGACACAGATACATCTTATGGCAACGATGGGACAGGAAAAGGCTAGGAGTGGGAAGGAAGCAGCTGTGGCTTAATTAAGGTACAGCCCCAGCATTTGCCTTGTGTGAAAATAGGAAACCATGGAACACCATCTTCAGGTTGCCGACAGTGTGGTTCGAACCCACTATCTCCCAAATACTGGATACTGGCCGCACTTAAGGGACTGCAGCTATCGAGCTCGATCAGGAAGATCTTAGGTCCGCTAAAGGAAGATGAAGAATTCCATAGGCGGCGCAATTCCGTCACATAGAGAGGCTCACTGATTGTGCTAGGTAAAGGAGAGTAGCTTTCTATGGCCATATAGTAAGACTGCCTTCCAAAAGACGGACCTATCGCCTGCTCATCTTCTGGCAGAACAAGAAGATACATACCACTTGGCTGACAGAAACTGAGAAGGACTGGGAATATCAGATCTTCAAGATAGACGGTCTGTACGTAGTAACCTGAAGAAAGTTCTTGGATTCAAGGAAAAAACCCAGAAGAAAGGTACCTACTGGACTGATGAAAGAAAGGAGTTACACCAGCAGAAAATATGGCAATACTAGGCAAAGATTAAAGCCCAACAGTTGAACAGGTGTGGTCCAAAGTAAACCCATTCAAAACAAGAAGAAAAAGAAACCAATTTTAACTAAGTGGTTATAGTTGGCAATTCAGCAGCTTAACTGTTAAATCACAGAGGTCTATTAAACATTATTTTTAATAATCTCACGATAATGAATAATCCCTTTATTTATACTCTATAGCTTGACAATATATTGAATTATTTCTACCTGCTGAAATTAAATTTATATTAGTTATTCGTAGGTTTTACATTTTATTTGAGGGGGCCCGAATTTTTATTTTGGCAGGCGGGCTCATATAACATTCGTTACGCCCTTGCCCACGTAACTCCCAATGCAGAGCTTGGCTCCATAGCCGTAGCGCGTGAACGCGCATCCCCTCTGCTCGGCTTTTAACATTGGTATTAATTAAGGAAATCAAGAATGTTGCATCTTCATGTCATTTGCTTAAAATATAATACGATACTGAGTGAAGAGACTGGTAGAGCATGTCACTTAACCCATATGCATCGACCCGCCCTTTGCTCTGACATTGCTAGGAATCCGCCAACTTTTTAGTATACAACCTGGGTGCTGCAAGCTTTCGGTTAAAACAGTATAGTGGGTGATCAACTGCGCGTATTATCACGGGACCTGTTGTATATTATTGAGAAATTCCACACTATTGCTCATGACACCAAAAACAGAACTTTACAGAAATATAATACATAAATAATCCCTTTGAAAACTTAAATTTTTCATTACCTTATCTCACCTCAGAAGTTCTTTAGTGTGTGTTATGGCCTTAATTATACGGCACGAGCCTAACATTTGCGTGATTTGAAATAAGAAAAGAATAGGAAGCCAATATGACATGAGCCTAACATTTGCCTGATTTGGAAATAAGGAAGTAATAGGAAACAAATCACAAGTAAGTGAATGAAGAGATTCGAATCTATATCCCAAATACGAACTTACAGCTGTATGTCTCTCTCGGTGTATTATTATTATTATTATTATTATTATTATTATTATTATTATTATTATTATTATTATTATTATTATTATTATTATTATTATTATTCAGTCTGAGGATCAGTGGTAAAGTGTTCACATCCAGGTACCAAGATCGTAGGTTCAAATCCGGCAGTCGCAATCGGATCTTGAGGGGCGGGAGAAAGTGCATTCGGCATGCCATGTCGTATGATATTACTACGCGAAAGATCTCTGGTGATATATTTCGTTTTCATTCATGCACAGAATCACTAATAACTTCTTCCTCACTAATACTGCTGAAATCAGAATGTAAAACATCAAATATGCTTTGAATTTCGCCATTAGTGAGCATTTCGCGTGAGCAAGCAACTTCCTTCTCAGTCAGCCATCTTGTCAACAACAGAATACAGATTTCCCGATCGATATTTTAATCAATTCTCTTTGCCAAAGTTGCATACTAGAGCACTCTGGTGACACTTTGAGACACCAAGAACAGATTTCAATTAGAAATGTTTCCGGAAAATGCCAACAGATGTCACAAATGTCTCCAATATGCGACCTTGCATCCCGGCATACCAGTCCGCTTGTGGAGTCCTGGCCCAGGCGCTCGAGCGCGTACCAGTCTGCTTACGGGTGCATAGGGGTTAATACACGTATCTTTTGCCAGATACTTTTGTACTGGTGTACACCAGTTCAGTCTTTTCAGTATAGTTTGCACGCTCATGAGCGATATCAATCTTATAAGATAATTATCACATTCCACTTATAAAATAAAATATATACATATCATTTCATATTGGTGTGCAGTTGCCTAACAGTAACTACAGACTCATAGAACAACTACTAGATATCATGAAGGTCAACCTTCTCCAAAAGCCTAGCAAAACAAAACACAGAAAAGCCAAGCAGCATACAAATGCTACAGCAGTCCACTGGCAGTGCAGAATCACTTCTGCATGACTGCTGGAGCAGTCAATAAGATTATTATTATTATTATTATTATTATTATTATTATTATTATTATTATTATTATTATTATTATTATTATTATTATTATTATTATTATTATTATTATTATTATTATTATTATTATTATTATTCCTGATACGTTTTTAACACAATTTAACACAATAATCTGCCAAAGAAGAGAAGAAAGGAGAGTGGTGAGTAAACAATGGTTATGTACCTGAAATCACACAGAGCTGAACCTGTCTTAGTATCAATGGTTACTTTCAGTTTAATAGGTGAGCCGTCATCCAAGTATTCCTCAGCTTCAAGAATGCTCTTGTTGGTACGTTCCAGCGATCGAATGCCAATTTCCTTCAGCATATCACGTACTGCAATTTCAGCAGTTGCCTGGATGTGCCCCATGTATGCTTGCACCACATCCAAACCATACGCATCGATGAGTTCACACACCAAGTTGATTCCCTGCAGGATAAATTATATTTGGTTAATACTGTAAAAATCATATATTTTTCAGGAAATTTCTAATTTGGCATTGCTACCTTGCATGGGTTGTATTTATGAACATACTTACAATAAGAAGCCAACCAAATATTTCTTTATTTAATGAAAATCACAGAAGTTACCTGAGTAGTCTAAATCATTTTGTAAGCAATGTAAAATTGAAAGAAGGGGTGGAGGGAAATATATAGATACAATGTTTTTGTATGAAAAGAAAGGAGTGGATAGGGAATGGTGGATGGTTCCCTATCCACTCCTTTGTGTGCATGGCCAGCCTGCTTCCTCTACCATGTCACTGTTTTGTTCTACATCAGATATTGGATGTACTGTATATTTCACTCTAGATTTAGCCTACTTCATTGCCTGAGGTCCTAACTCAACTTAAAGACAACATCATATTATGACAAAAAGATCACAACCATAATTTTTGTAGTTATATGTATTTTAATGTTATAATTAAGAGCCAGATTTCCATGCACTATCAAATCTCAAAATATGCATGCATATGGCAAAACTATCATATGGCAAAACATGCACAATGAACTAAAAAATATGCACCATCAAAATTCAGTTCCCTTTGAAATTTTGTACAACAACTACCATAATTTCTCCAAATTGTCTTGATTTAAGCCCATCCATTTATCTGTCAGCACATTCTTAAGCACAGAAAATCTTCCTTTCTAAGTCACAAGAAGTGACAGGTGCATACTTAAATGAAGACATTTGGGACACAGTGAGGTCAAATTGTACATCTTGCATCTTTCATAAGCTTCACAAATTCAAAATAAGGATTTCAACGGACCACTTTGTTCAACCTATCTCTAGCTGCCACAGCTACTTCTCCGTGCAACGATTGCAAACACATTTTAATGTCCTCAATAAGTGGCAAGGATTGCCTGCTGTGATAACAAAGACATGTGACGAGTGAGAGTTCTGGGTAGGAAATTCCGTGATAACAACGCAAGAGGGTTCAGTGCCAAACCAAGGTTTGTAAGCTGCTATCTCAGTAACACGGCATCATAGAAGTGTGATACAAGTTTTGTTTTGTTCGTTTAACATAGACGAACAAATGAACCATCTATGAGTAATGCAGAATTTAAGGTTCACTTTATAGCAATGTATAACTGAGACACCTTATTCCTAAGAATTACAGAGATCGACGTGGGGCCTTCCTGCTTACGTCAATGTTTACTCATAATACCAATATAAATGGTTCGTTACTGGACATTATAAATTTTCCAGCTAACTCATTCCTGGTTGCCAGCGTTTCACCCCCCGTGTGCTAAGTTGGACTCATCAGTTGGTACTTAGCACACCCACCAAGACGCATGGCTAGTGCGTACCGTGGAGGCCACTGCGTAGGCTACTTGGAGCCACCGGCAGTGCCAATGCACTATGAGAGACTTTGTCTCATTACTAAAAATTGATGCTTGCCCATAATGCATTGGCACTGCCAGTGGCTCCAAGTAGCCTACACAGTGGCCTCCACGGTATGCACTAGCCATGCGTCTTGGTGGGTGTGCTAAGTATCAACTGATGAGCCCAACTTAGCACACGGGGGCGAAACGCTGGCAACCAGGAATGAGTTAGCTGGAAAAACTTTATAATGTCCAATAACGGTAATTTATATTGGTATTATGAACTTACTTATTCGGGACAAATACTTCAGGTTCCCTATGGGAATCAACATCTATATCATTTCCTATGGGAATCAACATCTATATCATTTCCTATGGGAATCAACATCTATATCATGTTTACTCAAGCAACAGATAAGAAAGTGCTTGGTTAATTAAATTACAGGACCTCTACCATATGTACTAACTTTGGTTGTCCCATAAAATGCCAGGAATACATTCTCTCCGTCTCTCATTAATAGACATACTGTATAACGTCTAGAAATGATCCCGAATTCTGCAAACCAACATTCATAAAAGGCACTATCATGCAAGTTAACATTATATATGTGCCAAAGTGAGAAGAAAAGTCATATTATGCAATATAAACAACCAAATATTGGCTATTAAATCCAAAAGTCTTCAAAATATGCATTATGCATGGATTTTCTCCTAGAAAGGCCAAAACATGCAAACATGCAGGGAAAAGATTGGTTATTTGGAATCGTTAAGCCGTAAAACAAATATTTGCAAAGTTTGAGAACTGTAACCAACTTATTTAAAAACATGCATTTGCATGGGAATTCGGGCTCTAATTACAATTATTCCTGCAACATTGTCCTTTTATCTTATATACATATCTTTCAGTTATCACATGATCTGTTTAATTTTTATTTTGGCTGAAGATGGCCACTAAGTGGCTGAAATTAGTCCCAAGACTAATGTAATATTATTTACTTGATATATTGTATTGAAAAGGTTGTCAATTTCCTTCTTATAACAGCATCCATAGCAGCCCCAACTGCCCCAGCGAAAGAGGCTAATAATTATGTTATATCAGAATGCACAGTCCAAGATGTCCAGGAAAGTGAACTAATCACAGATGCAGAAAGTTGTTATCAAGGGGACTGCACCTGTTTGTTCCAGAAGGTAGCCAAATGATTCAAAACTAATGGTAAGAGGTGTCACACCATGGTTCCCAAATGGTCACCTCAATCTATGTTTGGAATCACCCTAAGAGAGAGTCTGAAATTAGATCAGAAGGAGAACATAGTCACGTGGTGGAGCAAGTGCTAAGTCTCAAGTAGAGATAGGCAGGCAGGAGCACCTCAAAATGGGCCAGGGCTGTGATGGAGTGGAGACTTGCTAGACAGAGGGAAGATATCCAATATCACACAGAAAACATATGGATTGTCAGTACCCATCAGAGGTTGATATGGGCTATATTGATTGGATACAAGAATAAGAACAGAAAACAAAGAATCCATGTTGTTTCCCAAACAAACAATTACCTTCTGGTTGGCGGCAATCTGAGCTCGCAGATCTGACAGATTATCCTGGAGGTTCCTTGTACCTGAACTGCCAGGGATCTTGCCAGGGGCCATCAGAGCAGCAACTAATTCCTCTTCATTGAATACGCCACGTTTCACGAGATGGAAACTCTTGAATGCTGCCCCTTCTTCTTGTAAGCATTTGGAGTGCGGTGGCATTGAGCCTGGTGTGATACCACCAATATCAGCATGATGGCCGCGGCTTGCCACGAAGAAAACAGGCTTTGATACGCCCCTGTTGACAGAAAATGTTACATGTGGGTTGTTACATCAAATGATGAAAATACTCCCAGTCCCTCAAATATACAGTGTATCAGAACATATCGACAAAAAAAAATCAGGGATGCTCTTTTTGTTATGTTAAAAATACAATGGTGCAATTGGATTGGTGGAGAAAATTATTCTTTTCGAGAAAATGTGGTTACTTTTTTACTTCCGGGTGCATGATTCAAATTGACGAACTTGCCGTATTTGCTATGCCTGTTGCTGTGTGTCAGAGTGGGAAGTGGAAAGTGGGAGACAGAGGTAATGCTCGGTGCAAATTCACAAGTTTCTCGTTTGTTCTGCACAGTCGCTTGCCTGTCCCAGTAGGCAGTGTACAGTTTGTTCTGCACAAATTTACTACTATGCGAACCCCTTAGAAGGAGAAGATGAACTTGTACCAAGAATGTAGGCAGCTTTCCAGGTCATTCGAGACAAACCAGACATCCTGAACAGAGTCCAAAGGTCACTACTACACAGTTGTAAACTGTGCATCAAAGTAGGAGGGGGGCATATTGAACATCTACTGTAATCAAACCATTGGGCATATTGTATCCTTCATTCAGTATTTAATTCCATTTAAAATGTTGTGAGACAAGGAATACACAATAATGGGGCAACAGCATTGCATCTACAAGTGTGTTAAATAATAAAGAACATTACTGCGACCAAAAGAAAGATGTGGAAGAGAAACTGCAGGGGTGGAGTCAGAAGTTTGAGAGATATGGATTATAATACCAATATAAATGGTCCGTTATTGGGCATTATAAATTTTCCAGCTAACTCATTCCTGGTTGCCAGCATTTCGCCCCCCGTGTGCTAAGTTCGACTCATCAGTTGGTACATAGCACACCCACCAAGACGCATAGCTAGTGCATTTATATTGGTATTATAAATTTACTCATTCGGAAGAAATATTTCAGGTTCCCTAAGGGAATCAACATCTATATCAGATATGAATTAAACATCAACAATGCTAAAACAGTGATGTTGAAGATACAGAAGGGTGACAACCAGCCAGAAATCATGCTAAATGGCACTAAGCTGGACAGTGTCACAGAATTTAAGTACTTGGGTAGTATAATATCTAAGGATGACTTAGCTAAATATGAAATAAACAGTTGAAACAGCAAAGCAATACACTTTTACCTCCAAGTAACACAGCTACTATGGCATAAACAAGTACCACTGAAAACCAAGATGACTGTATAAATCATACTACACCCCTGTCCTCACATACAGCCTGGAAACCGCTACATTAACAAGAAAGGACAACTCGAAACTCCAAGCAGCAGAAATGAAGTTCCTACGCACAATGATCCAGAAGACCAGGAGGGATAAAATCAGGAATGAAAAAGTCAGAGAGGACGTAGGACTAGAAGACTCCTTACTCCAGAAGATCCAAAAGGCAAGACTGAAGTGGTTTGGTCATGTGAAAAGAATAAGTGCCAATAGGTCTGCAAGAAAGGAGTATGAAAGAGAAATAAGGGGAAAGAGACCAGTGGGCAGACCTAGAAAAAAATGGACAGACTTAGTAAAGAAGAAGGATGTAGAGGAGAGAGGTCAGGATTGGGAATGGATTGTGAACAAGGAATGGTTCATGGACCAAAAAAAATGGAAGGGGCTCGTATACCACACCTGGGAAACTGGAGTTGGTCGATGATGATGATGATGATGATGATGATGATGATGATTGCAACCAACAGACGAGAGGAGACACGATCTGGTGCATTCCTTGACTGACAAGTGTGTCTTAATTACAGTGTGTCCTTGTGCTGTGTGTGCAGTTATGGCTGTTTAATGAACAAACTGTGGATATTGCCTGTAAGAGATAAGGTCAATCCTGTGCGAGTCGAACGAGGAAACTTGTGCATACGCGTGGAGCGTTATCTCTGTCCCCACCATTCACCGCACTTCCCTTCCCTCCCATTCTCTTCCCTGAAGCACGGCAGCAGCTTGTGCTCTGGCACAGCAAATACGGCGAGTTAATTAATTTTGAATCGCATGCCTGGATGTAACAAAGTAACCCCATTTTCTCAAAACGAAAAAAATTCCTCTGCCAATCGGATTGCACCATCCTTCTTAACATAAGATGAAGAGCATCCCTGACTTTTTGTTGGGATAGTTCTGATACGCACTGTATGAGGTAAGATCCAAATGTTTAAGCACTTGGCATATAGTCCCTTACTGACAGGGGAACGAACATATCAAAATCTACCTAGAAATTTTGCTAAACTCATCTGCATACTAGGAAGTTTACTTACCACAAATTAGCTGCAAGTTTTAGCTGGAAGATTACAAAGTCAAACCTTGAATATGCTGTGTGAAAACAGTCAGTTAGCAGCAACTGGACAGCTACAGACGTTTGAGCGAGTGGTGGAGCACGCTCTTGCGCTCAGCATGTGTGTAGGTGTTCTGTCAGTGATCAGAGCTAGACAAATATAACATCAGGTATAGTTATACTGCTATATTTCTCAAGACTTCTGAGCCTTCCAGTAAAAACACGAGGCTAATTTCTGGTAAGTGAGCTTCCTATCACTTCAAATCCTATGAATGTAAATAAACATCAATTCTATCTAAAAATCTACATAAAATTTAATGTTGCCAATATTACTGTTTTATGACCACTTATTTTCAACCTTCCTCTCCCTTTTAGATAAATCATATTTCTAACAAAACAAAAGATATTTAGCTCAAATTGCCCTTTAAAATGTTGGCGGCTGATGATGACACATGAGCGTCATAACTCCACTTTCAATTAGTGCTAATGACGACACACATGCGTTACACTACGCGCCAAATATTAAAGCTCATATTTCCGCTAGCACCTATGTAAACAGGCCGACCTCTTCTCTGTGCATTTTTAAGCTGTTGTTAAACATATGCTCCAAATGGGCACCAGGTTAACTGTCAGTTACTATCTCTGTAGTCGTTACAATTTGGCATAATTTTCTCGGTGTCAACGAAGAATTGTAGGGCCTTCCCAGCAAAGAAACAATGTCTTGTAAGCTCCCAGTTTTATTGCCAACAGATGTAAAATAGGCATCTCTGCTGGTCTCATATTATTAGACTCGGCCCGTGTGCTGTCTCCAACTGAACAGACAGTTCAGTAGGCAATAAACCTGGTTCATGGTCAGTGCACTTTTTAAGGAAAGCTCCTCTTACAACTCATTATGTAACGAGATCAACTTTCAGCCATTAGAGAACATGAAAATAATTTTCCAAGATCAACACTCCAAGAAGCTTATTCAACGGCAATATCATACAATTAAAAACTTTTACAGTGGGCGATTAGTCTTCAAGCTTTCTTAATGCATGTTTTAGATGTGGAACCAGTATTCATTGTACACATTTTAAATTCATCTACATGATAAATTCTGATAATAGCCTTATTTTAATTTACCATTGACTGATTCACTTTCAAATCCCCCATTACTTATCAAGTAATTTATATTATCCCCTTTTCAATTATTTTGTCTTTTACTAATGGCAGATGATGTCCGAAAGTGGACGAAACATGTCCTATTTTATTAAGTACAGTGAAACCTTGTCAGTGCATTCCTTATTAACATATTTTCCCATTTAACACATCATAAATTCAAAGTCCTGATTCTCATTGTTTTAATAAATCTATATAAAAACACCTCACTTATTGGTTTCCAACTAAAGTAAGAGCCGTCACCACAGTGGCGTGATTATGGGAAAAGGCCTTGAATTCCTGAACTTCACAGGACATCTTAACAAGGTTTTACTGAATATGTTATTTTTTAGATGAATAAAATAATTCTTGTATTGTAAAGGTGGAACTTTTTCACTAAAAGTATTATAATGACTCTCTATTAGTTGTTTGCCAAATATTTTGATAGATAGATAGATAGATAGATAGATAGATAGATAGATAGATAGATAGATAGATAGATAGATAGATAGATAGATAGATAGATAAAAGCCTTTATTTTCTGTGGCAAAGTTAGGGCTCTTGGCCCTTTCTTACACTTAACCACACACATATTATTATTTGTTAACGATGACACTGATTAACTTAAAATACTAAGAACTACAAATAACACTAATTTTTAAGACAAGAATATGAATATATACAAGCAAATAAGAAAGAAAGAAAGAAAGAAAGAAAAAGTAACTGCCTAGATAATACACATTTGAAAAAATACCCATTTCAATACACAATGAAAGAAATACTAATATAAAAATACTAGTAAGCTTAATAAAAATATTAAATGAAATCTAACTAATTGTATCCTTGCAATACTAGTCTAAGTTAAATACTGTAGTTACTACTAGCTATGTTTAGGCTACTTCTACTTCGTAAATACAGTACGGATGCTTTTAATTTAATTTAAATTAAATGATTTCAAATAACTTAGAAATTTATTAAAGATCTCATTTGATAAATTACTCCAATCCCTAATTCTTGTTCCTACAAACAAGTATTTGCCACAGATTGTCCTCTTGAATTCCAACATTCCAATTAAAACTTGCAGCTAATTTTTGGTAAGTGAGCTTCTTATAGGACATAGATGATTTTAGCAAAATTTCAAAGTAGATTTTGATATGAGCTCATTACTGGTTCTCTTGTGAAAGTAATTTAAACACAGATGCACACAACTTTCTCAAGTAATCCCCTTGAGTAACTATATATTTTCTCTGACTTGTTAAAGCTTCTGGAAACACTGCTGGAAGCCATCTTTGAACCTCTTATAATGCCTCCTGCAATAACCTATTGTTTTACCTCATTTGCTGATACAAAATGTCAACCTTTCTGATTATTTTCATTTGGAAAGAAGTAAAAATCACAGGCACCTGGCTAAAATTTGTCTTTCAAGGCATTCTTCTTCATTGTGACAGCAAATCTACAGACACTAAGTACAGTATTGTTAAATTCAGTCCCACAACTTTAACTAAACCCCAGAGGAACAAACCTAACCAGCTGGATTCTTCATCCAAATATACAAAACAAGATGGTTACCTTGTTACCAGTTTCTTTGTTTTTTACAATTTAGTGGGTAACCCTACTTACTTGTAGAAGACCGGAGTGATGACTGTGAGGTCTGGCAGGTGGGACCCTCCTGCTGATGGGTGGTTGGACAGGATTACATCTCCTTCATGGAAGTTATTCTTCAGGGTTCTCATCTGTGGCCAAGAGCGAGAATACCAGTTATTACAGATTTTGCTCATGATCATTATTTTCCAAGATCCAAAAATTTCTCTCAACATTTTGTTAAAATATTTAATGGTTTTTACTGCACTTTCTTACTGCTCTGAAGTATGGCCCACATCAGCAATGACATTATATAGAGCCACATTAGTCAAGATGTTCAACAACTAGCTTTCACCCGTGGCTCCATCCATGTCAAACAGGTTTTACATGTTATAAATCTCATTTTAGGTCCGTATTGAAAGTTTTTTACAGTTCAACAATAATAAAGGTGTTTTAATTTGTTCCACCTATTCAATACTTATATTTTCACTTATAGTGGTTACATAAATAGATTCTTAGTTACATGGGACATGTTTCGCCCTCAATTAAGGGCATCTTCAGCCTAAACACAATCATCAACAATACAACTAAATTAAAAGTGGAAGTTAAAAGTTTAGTCAGTTATTAAAATTCAGAACATAAAAATGTGAAAAGTGATACAATATATAAAGATGCTAATGGAAAACTGTCTTATGATTAAACCATAATCTTGTCGGAGACTGAAACTTCTTCTATTAAAATTCTAATTAAAAACAGTTCATATAAAATATTAGTGGAAAACCAAAGTGGTAATAATATAAAGCCAACGACATGAGGGCGTGAACACAAGCATAAACTTGATTGTCATGAATACAATCTTTCCAAGGCCGCTGATGAAATTCGTCAGCAAGTGAGACAGAAGCATCTGTTGAAAAATTGTAAGTGGCCCTTAGCACCGGTAGGTAATAAAAATGGCTGAAACCATGCCAGAAAATGTCAGTAGATGCAGAAATAATGTTTTCTGTAAGAGAAGGAAAAGAAGAAATAAGAAATTGAACATAAGGAGAGAATTCGGTTTACATAAAATTGAGACAGATGAGGACTTACATGTAAGTGGAAGTTGTTATTTGTTATCTACCGTTATGTTGGTTGCTGCCCGTCTGTTGGCTCTGAGTCTGGGGTTGTAACTGTGCTGCAGAGGTGGCAGTGAACTCGGAGGGGAAGGAATAGGGGAGTGCGGAAGGGAGGAGAGGATGGGTGGAGTCAATTGTGACGAGGCTGACAAAGGGGTGGAGTCAACCGTATTGCTGGAAGTAGGCCTAATATCTGTGGGTATGGGAGGAGTATTAGACTTTAAAGAATTAAGTATATTAGGTATCCTAAATTTATTCGAACTAACTGACTTTAATAATTTCGGCATTAATTCATGTAACATAGTTTTATTGTCCGTGGTTTCATTAAGATTCTGTTGCTTATTGTACGTCTGATCTAAATAGATGTATAAACTTTCTAATTCGTTCAGCATTCTCCCTTTTTGTATGTTTCTAATTATCGCTAAGTCTTTCTCTATGAAATCAAGGCATATTACAGAAAGAAATCCAAATTGAATTTGCAATTATATAACGTTCACTTAGCGGTGACATAGGATTTAGCCCTATTAGAATGGCAGTCATTTTATCAACACATGGAACACAAATTAACATATGCACTTAGTAAGAAACAGGATACATTGAATCATCTGATAGACACACAAATACATCGTAGTAAACAAACGAAACAAGAACAAATTAAAGGCCCATCAGACACTGTTACTCCCACGGTAGTTAACTTGACCAAGGGAAAATTTACGGAAGGAGAGAATGACCTACTTAAAAGGGGTCCGAAACACAATTGGCCTAATAAAGATAGAGAAATAGACATCATTAACACAGTTGCAGAAGCGGAGGCGAACATATCAAAACTCCCACGCGATCTACAAGACGAAGTAAGATTGGAGTTAAAGAAAAGATTACCCAGATTGGCTAAAGAAATTTATACCAATTTTGATACCAAACAACAGAAAACAATAAAAAAACATGAAATCAAAAGTTGAAGATAACAGTATTATAGTAACCAAGGCTGACAACGGGGGGTGCGATCGTTTTGATGGATAAAGATACATATATCAAGAAAACTGAAGAATTTTTTGATAATAACAAATACACATTAGTAACTAAAAATCTGTTAGCTAAAATTCAACGCAACTTAAAGGCCTTACTTAAAAGATCCACATCTCTCTTTACCGAACAAGAACAATTAAACCTTGTCAGTATAAATCCTAGGCTCCGGGAAACTAGAACTTTGCCCAAAATACATAAAAAAGATATTCTGATTCGTCCGATTATCAATTGCCGAAATTCTCCCACGTATAAAGTCTCCAAATACATTCATAATTTTTTGAAAAGACATTACACTTTTAATAATAAACAACCATTAAGAAATTTCATTGACTTGTGTGACATTTTGCTTAAATTTGGCGTGCGTCCAAACCAGATGATGTGTTCGTATGACGTAGTGAATATGTTCCCGAATATTCTGACAGATAAAACTGTTAATATCATTCATGATAATATTTGTAAACACAGTAATCTTAGTAAAATGGAAGTAAAAGAATTCACTAGATTGTTAAATTTCGTATTAGACAATAATTACTTCTTATTTAACAATAATATTTATAAACAGAATGGATTAGCAATAGGTGACCCAATATCAGGCATCCTTGCTGACATATTTATGGATTCAATCGAACACAATGAAATAATAGCAAAAATTAAAGGAATTGATTTATGGTTGAGATATGTAGATGATACATTTGTAATCATAAACAAAGATGTCAAATCAAGAAATCTTAAATAAATTAAATGAAATCAAACCTAATTTGAAATTCACGAAAGAGGACGAAGTCGATAACTCATTGTATTTTCTAGATATAACAGGAGTAAGGTTAACACTTTTGATTTCCAAATATTTAGAAAACCGATACAGTCATCTACAACTATAAACAATTCTTCTTTACACCCGAGTTCACATAAACAAGCATCTTTTCACAGTCTGATTTATAGAGCACTTAGAATCCCTCTATCTCCCAAGAATTTGAGGAAAGAATTAAATTATATTAGATACCTCGCTAAACAAAATGGTTTCAAAATAGAAATGATTAACAAATTAATCAATAAAATTAAGAACAAGTTATCTACAAATCTGATACCAGAAAAGACCAAAAAAACTGAGTATGCTACATTCACTTTTAATAATCCAGCTATACACCAGATTACTAACGCATTCAAGAAACATAATTTTAATATAGCTTTTAGAACTACTAATACTAACCAGTCCATATTCTTTAATCATAAAAAAGTTAATTATGATAAAAATCGTTATTTGGGATCGGGAGTATACAGACTCAAATGTACTCAGTGTAATTTTTCATATGTTGGACAGACTGGGAGAAGTTTTATGACACGATACATGGAACATGTTAACGCGGAAAAACATAGGAAATACTCAGTGATGAGTTTGCATATGAGGGAGACTTGTCACAGATTTGAATCCATAGAGAAAGAGCGATAATTAGAAACATACAAAAAGGGAGAATGCTGAACGAATTAGAAAGTTTATACATCTATTTAGATCAGACGTACAAGAAGCAACAGAATCTTAATGAACCACGGACAATAAAACTATGTTACATGAATTAATGCCGAAATTATTAAAGTCAGTTAGTTCGAATAAATTTAGGATACCTAATATACTTAATTCTTTAAACTCTAATACTCCTCCCATACCCACAGATATTAGGCCTACTTCCAGCAATACAGTTGACTCCACCCCTTTGTCAGCCTCGTCACAATTGACTCCACCCATCCTCTCCTCCCTTCCGCACTCCCCTATTCCTTCCCCTCCGAGTTCACTGCCACCTCTGCAGCACAGTTACAACACCAGACTCAGAGCCAACAGACGGGCAGCAACCAACATAACAGTAGATAACAAATAACAACTTCCACTTACATGTAAGTCCTCATCTGTCTCAATTTTATGTAAACCGAATTCTCTCCTTACGTTCAATTTCTTATTTCTTCTTTTCCTTCTCTTACAGAAAACATTATTTCTGCATCTACTGACATTTTCTGGCATGGTTTCAGCCATTTTTATTACCTACCGGTGCTAAGGGCCACTTACAATTTTTCAACAGATGCTTCTGTCTCACTTGCTGACAAATTTCATCAGCGGCCTTGGAAAGATTGTATTCATGACAATCAAGTTTATGCTTGTGTTCACGCCCTCATGTCGGCTTTATATTATTACCACTTTGGTTTTCCGCTAATATTTTATATGAACTGTTTTTAATTAGAATTTTAATAGAAGAAGTTTTAGTCTCCAACAAGATTATGGTTTAATCATAAGACAGTTTTCCATTAGCATCTTTATATATTGTATCACTTTTCACATTTTTATGTTCTGAATTTTAATAACTGACTAAACTTTTAACTTCCACTTTTAATTTAGTTGTATTGTTGATGATTGTGTTTAGGCTGAAGATGCCCTTAATTGAGGGCAAAACATGTCCCATGTAACTAAGAATCTATTTATGTAACCACTATAAGTGAAAATATAAGTATTGAATAGGTGGAACTAATTAAAACACCTTTATCAATCAGGTTTTGCAAATCAAAGAGGAACTTCAAACTCATATTACATTGCAACATTAGAGGTTATCATTTTACAATCAGTGGAGAGTAGAAAAATAAAATTACAGTTCTACATGTCAGAAGATCATTTTAATTTTTACAATATAAAAACCATTATTATGGGTTACCGTTTAAAGATTCTTGTAGATTTTTTCTCAGATTCCTGAAATGGGTAATACCTCAAAATGTCAGAAATGGCTTTGAAGGATATTTCTTCCCTGAGTTGGAGACATTGATTCAAAGCAATGAAATATTTATAACATGCAAAAATTTTGTAAAGAAGGTAAGAAGAAGAGGGGTACAATATTTCCTCCCTATAAAGCAACAAAAGCTGTGGGTAAGAGTGAGAAGACTATCCAAAATAATGTCTGAGAGTGTGACAAGGAAAAAAAAATTGAAAAGAAATTGAAAGCCCAGTGAAGCAAAAACCACATTCAAAGAAAATTGATCTTGACAAGCCAGTGGTTAACAGATGTGAGGTCACAAGTGATGTGCTTACATTTCCAATGATCTGCAGTTGGTTTATAAAGGCTAAGGTGTTGACAGGAGATGCCTGACTTTGTGGAATGGTCTAAGTGTGTATAATAAAGTCAGATTTTTGGCAGGCTGGGTTTGGAAAAGGAAAACAAAAGTATGTCGCCTTGGGTTAATACATATCGTATGCAGGGAGTGATTTAGTTTGATGCAAATGCAGTAATCAGCTTGGTCCATGCCTACGACTTTGTCTGAATGGGAGATAGTGCTGAATAATAATGATGATGATGATGATGACGATGATGATGATGATAATAATTAATAAAATAATAATAATAATAACAACAACAAAGGTTAAGGGAAAGGAGATATGGTGGTGGACAGGCAAAAAAAAAACAGAAATAAAGAAAGGAACAAGGTGAAGAAAGAAATGGATAAGGAAAAGCAAAAAACCTATCAGAGGGATAAGAATAAGATAGAAAGATTACATGTGGAACACAAAAGATTGAAACTACAAGTAAAGAGGAGTATCAAGGAAGAAAAGGAGAAATGTTTGGGAGAGTTTACCAACAAAATTGAGCAAGATAGTCGAGGAAATAAGAAACTATTATACAGAGTAATAAAATAAATAAAAATCAAGAAAAAATCAAGGCATTAGAGAGGGAAGATGGATCCATAATACGTGACAAAAAGGGTCTTCAGAAGGTGATGGCAAAGTATTTTGAAAAACTTTATAATGAGGATGACTGCTCAGAGGAAGAAAGAGAAAAAAAGATTGAAATAATGGATGGAGAAGAAGAAAAGAACCCGATAACATCGTTGGAATTTGAAAGGGCAGTGAAAGCAATGACCACAGGTAAAGCAAGTGGAAATGACAAATTCAATGCTGATATGATTAAGGCAGCAGGAAGCACTGGACTACAGTGGCTATACCGAGTCCTCAATGCCATATGGAAGGATGAAAGGTTAGCTGAAAATTGGCAACAAGGAAGCATTGTACCACTGTTCAAAAAAGGAAATAGTAAGAAATGTGAAAATTATAGAGGTATAACCCTATTATCATATGGGCTAAAAATAATGGAGAAAGTCATAGACAAAAGACTGGGGGATATAACAGAAAAACAGTTACAGGAAGAACAATATGACTTTAGATCAAATAGATCAACAATAGACTTGATATTTACTTGATATATTCGTATTTTTGGATTTGGAAAAAGCTTATGATACAGTTAAGAGAAGACATGTATGGGAATGCCTACTGAAAAGGAATGTCCCAAAATCATTAATTAACAAAATAAAAATGTTGTATCATGAGAGTAAAAGCAGTGTACAAGTGGGGAGTGTTGAATCTGAAACATTTTATTAAAAAAAAGTCTCAAGCAAGGAAGTGCACAGTCACCAGTATTGTTTATTATATTAATGGATGAAATCATAAAACATGTAAAACAGAGCATCAGTAGTGATGAAGTGAATGCTTTGTTATTTGCAGATGATGTGGTGATTTGGGAAAGGGAGAATAGGAAGTACAAAGGAGACTGGACACTTGGAATGAAAATCTGAAGGAGTCTGGAATGGTAATTAGTAAGAAGAAAACTGTAGTCGTGCACTGTGGAAAAGAGAAAAAGAGAAGCCAAGTGAACATATATGGAAAACAGTTAGAGAATATAGAACAGTTTACATATCTGGATAGCATTATTAATAGAAGTAATGAAATCAACCCTGAAATTAATAACAGACTAAGTAAAGGTACAACATTTTATCATCAAGTCAGAGAGCTTTTATGGGATGACACAATATATTTCATACCAATTGTAACATGTGGACTAGAAATGCTGGTAACTAATAAGAGACAAGATGGTAAGATCCAAGCAGTAGAAATGAAATTTTTAAGAACATCAGTTAAAAAGACAAGAAGAGATAGAATTCAAAACATTAAAATCAGAAAAGAGCTAAATATTGAACCGTTAGTACAGAACATACAGAAAGCAAGACTGAGATGGTTCGGACATGCAAAAAGAATGGGAAAGGAACGGGTAGCAAGAAGGGAATTGGAAAGAGAAGTTAAGGGAAAGAGACCAGTTGGAAGACCGAGAAGAAGGTGGATGGATCAAATCTGGAAGGACATTAGAGAAGCTGGATTGGATGTGGCGGAAGTAATGGAGCAGGAAAAGTGGAAGGACAGAAAGGAGTGGAGGAGGCTTGTTAACCACACTCGGGCGACTGGTGTGGGACATTGATGATGATGATGAGTAGTCTGCCTGGCGACGTCAAGCGTTTATGGTCTAACACCATGGTTAGCCAGTTCGAGTGAATAAAGACATCACCATCAGAATGTTGGCCAGCAGGATACGAGAGATGGTGGTGCATATACCAAAAGCCTGGATTCAGTTTCTAACCTCTCCACAGTGTTCACGTGGATTTGAGGCAAATGACACCTCTGATGGGATTCGTTCGTTAAGCCTTGAGAAGACTGTTTGGTGTTCTTTTACAGAAGTAGGCTATGTGCCGACACTGAGTTTCACCTTCTCCCTCATCATCATCTCACTTCCAGATGCATAGGTCACCCTGGGCATCAAATAGAAAGACCTGCAAGCTGAAGATGTCCTGGCACTAAAAGCAATAACACTAAATAAATATGCATAGTTACAGAAATCAAAATATTTTTGACTCAGAAAGAAGATGAAACCTTTGCTGAATATCTTAGAAGTGACTGGAAACTTTGTATAATGCCTCTATGTATTTAGGTTCTATCCAGCCAACAACACAAACACATGGCTATAGACAATTTCCCAAACTTGACATACATACATACATACATTATAATTATAGACTGTTATGCCTTTCAGCGTTCAGTCTGCAAGCCTCTGTGAATTTGCTAAACGTCGCCACAATCCTCTATTAGCAACTAGTATTGTGGCCTCATTTAGTTCTATACCTCTTATCATTAAATCATTAAAAACTGAGCCTAACCATCGTAGTCTTGGTCTACTTCTACTTCTCTTACCCTCCATAACAGAGTCCATTATCCTCCTAGGTAACCTATCCTCCTCCATTCGCCTCACATGACCCCACCACCGAAGCTGGTTTATGCGTACAGCTTCATCCATTGAGTTCATTCCTAAATTAGTCTTTATCTCCTCATTCCAAGTACCCTCCTGCCATTGTTCCCACCTGCTTGTACCAGCAATCATTCTTGCTACTTTTATGTCTGTTACTTCTAACTTATGAATAAGATATCCTGAGACCACCCAGCTTTTGCTCCTGTAAAGCAAAGTTGGTCTGAAAACAGACCATACTTTTGTCTGGGAGCTGACTTCCTTCTTACAGAATACTGTTGATCGCAACTGCGAGCTCACTGCATTAGCTTTACGACACCTTGATTCAATCTCACTTACTATATTACCATCCTGGGAGAATACACAACCTAAATACTTGAAATTATCGACCTGTTCTAGCTTTGTATCACCAACCTGACATTCAGTTTTGTTGAATTTCTTACCTACTGACATCAATTTAGTCTTTGAGAAGCTAATTTTCATATCATACCCATTGCCCCTATTTTCAAGTTCCAAGATATTAGACTGCAGGCTTTTGGCACAATATGCCATTAAGACCAAGTCGTCAGCATAGGCCAGACTGCTTACTATGTTTCCACCTAACTGAATCTCTCCCTGCCATTTTATACCTTTCAGCAGATGATCCAAGTAAACTACAAACAGCAAAGGTGAAAGATTACAGCCTTGTCTCACCTCTGTAAGTACCCTGAACCAAGAACTCATTCTACCATCAATTCTCACTGAAGCCCAATTGTCAACATAAATGCTTTGATTGATTTTAATAATCTACCCTTAATTCCATAGTCCCCCAGTATAGCGAACATCGTTTCCCTTGGTACCCTGCCATATGCTTTCTCTAGATCTACGAAATATAAACACAACTGTCTATTCCTCTCGTAGCATTTTTCAATTACCTGGCGCATACTGAAAATCTGATCCTGACAGCCTCTCTGTGGTCTGAAACCACACTGGTTTTCATCCAACTTCCTCTCAACCACTGATCGCACCCTCCCTTCCAAGATGCCAGTGAATACTTTGCCTGGTATACTAATCAATGAGATACCTCGATAGTTGTTGCAATCCTTCCTGTTCCCTTGCTTATAGATAGGCGCAATTACTGCTTTTGTCCAATCTGAAGGTACCTTACCAACACTCCATGCTAATCTTACTACTCTATGAAGCCATTTCATCCCTGCCTTCCCACTATACTTCACCATTTCAGATCTAATTTCATCTATTCCTGCTGCTTTATGACAATGGAGTTTATTTACCATCCTTTCCACTTCCTCAAGCATAATTTCACCAACATTTTCCTCCTCCCCATGAGCTTGGCTGTTTGCAACACCATCAGGATGATTCCCTCTTACATTGAGAAGATGTTCAAAATATTCCCTCCACCTCTCCAGTGATTCCCTGGGATCTTTTATGAGTTCACCTGAATTACTCAAAACACTGTTCATTTCCTTTTTCCCTCTCTTCCTAAGATTCTTTATTACTGTCCAGAAAGGTTTCCCTGCTGCTTGACCTAGCCTTTCCAGGTTATTACCAAAATCTTCCCACGACTTCTTTCTGGATTCAACAACTATTTGTTTCACCCTGTTTCTTTCATCTACGTACAAATCCCTGTCTGCCTTGGTCCTTGTTTGGAGCCATTTCTGATAAGCCTTCTTTTTACGTTTACAAGCTGCTCTCACTTCATCATTCCACCAAGATGTTCACCTTTTCCCATCTTTACACACAGTTGTTCCTAGGCATTCCCTTGCTGTTTCTACTACAGCATCCCTGTATGCCACCCATTCACTTTCTATATCCTGAACCTGCTTACTGTCTACTATTCAAAACTTCTCACTAATCATATCCATGTACTTCTGTCTAATTTCCTCGTCCTGGAGATTTTCTACCCTTATTCGTTTGCAGACAGATTTCACTTTCTCTACCCTAGGCCTAGAGATACTTAGTTCACTACAGATCAGATAGTGGTCTGTATCATCAAAAAATCCCTGGAAAACTCGTATATTCCTAACAGATTTCCTGAATTCGAAGTTGGTTACGATATAGTCTATTATGGATCTGGTACCCCTAGCCTCCCATGTGTAGCGGTGAATAGCCTTATGCTTGAAGAATGTATTCATAACTGCTGAACTCATACTAGCACAGAAGTCCAGCAAACACTTCCCATTCCCATTAGCTTCCATATCTTCCCCACATTTACCAATCACCCTTTCGTATCCTTCAGTTCTATTCCCAACTCTCGCATTGAAATCGCCCATCAGCACTATTCTATGCTTGCTGTTGACCCTGACCACGATGACACTCAATGCTTCATAAAACTTGTCAACTTCATCCTCATCTGCACCCTCATATGGTGAATACACGGAGACAATTCTAGTCCTAATTCCTCCCACTGACAAATCTACCCACATCATTCGCTCATTTACGTGCCTAACAGAAACTATATTGCATGCAATGGTATTCCTGATAAAGAGCCCTACCCCAAAGTCTGCCCTTCCCTTTCTAACACCCTTCAAGTACACTTTATAATCTCCTATCTCTTCCTCGTTATCTCCCCTTACCCGAATATCACTTACTCCTAGCACATCTAGATGCAACCTCTTAGCTGACTCAGCCAGTTCTACTTTCTTTCTTCCATAAGCCCCATTAATATTGATAGCTTCCCCATCGAATTCCATTTCATTCGCCAAGTTGTTTCCAAGGAGTCCCTCGCCTGCCAAATGGGAGTGGGACTCCATTACTCCCATAGATCCGAGGTTTGCTTAAAATGTTCTGAGCTCGGTAAATTCATGAAGCAGGTTGCTACCCTACTTGCACATAGTCCAACTGAGGATCTCTCCTCGAACGGGTTATGGACCACCGGTGAATTGTATAGTCCTAGCCGCCTGAGCACAAGGAGGGCCATGAATCAGAATATGTCCGAGATGCCCACTCCCATTCCATAGCAACTGTTAACCCGACTCTCAGGACCACTTACTAGGCCACTGAGCCGTTGCCCATGGTTCATGAACTAGGACGTGACTGCAGTAACCCACACTATGAACCAAACTTGACTTCTAGATTTAAATCATTGTGAACGCTAGATACCTCATTGTCCTTTGAAAATAATCTACGTTTTGGTTTTATAAACAGTCATCTCCGTACAGACCGTGAAAGCCCTTGGAGGAGTGGAAAGTAAAGGCTTCCACTATCTGTAATCTCGTCACTTTGTGAGATAGAAAGGTTCACTCTATACCTGACCACCTTTCCCCCAGCAACTAATTTGGTACTCATTTTTGTTGTAGGCTCAGTAAAACCTCAGGGCATATGCATCTCCAACAGTGGATATCTCATTTCTAAATTTTTTGACTTCCTGACAACTGATAAACTTCTTCTTTGGGTTCTGTATTGACACTTTATTCCTTAATAGAATATAAATCATTAGATGGTGCCGGGTTTGATTCCAAGCAGGGTCGAGAATTTTAACCATAAGTGGTTAATTCCCCTGGCACTGGGGCTCGGTGTATGTGTTGTCTTCATCATCATTTCATCCTCATCACGGAGTGCAGGTTGCCTACGGGAGTCAAATCAGAAGACCCGCATCTTGCAAGCCGAACTTGTCCTCAGACACTCCCAGCACTAAAAGCCATACGCCATTTCATTTTTTCCAGTACTTCATTAGACCATCTAATGATGTACTGAATAGGTGGAAACATAAGTTCACATTCTATTAGGAATAACATTGTTTATCCTGTCAGAGAATGAAATACACATCCTCC
Source organism: Anabrus simplex (assembly GCF_040414725.1). Taxonomy (NCBI): domain Eukaryota; kingdom Metazoa; phylum Arthropoda; class Insecta; order Orthoptera; family Tettigoniidae; genus Anabrus; species Anabrus simplex. The sequence goes on along the minus strand of NC_090270.1, from coordinate 23,699,123 downwards.
CCGGTGAACCAAGCATACCTTTACCGCCTTGGCTAGGAAGCCCCTTACGCTTTGGTTTACTGAGTTTATTCTTGGATCTTGCACAACTGCAATTAGGTTTACACCTCAAGAATCTGGACCATATCAAGGATGATAATTCAGTGTATTTATGATAATTTCTTATCAGTGGCAAGTGTTCCTGAAATCGAAGATAATTACTACATACATCAATTCAGGTGAAGAATGTTTACATCATCTGAGAATGTAACAAAATAAGTATTTACAAAAACATTTTATGTCATTACTACAGAGTGGGGACTTCAAAATAATAAAAACGCACACCGTAAGAGACACCTCTAAGAATGAGAAAGATGACCATATAACATTATACTGACTCAGTCCATTAATAATTAGAGAAGGGAAAAAGTCCAGAGATTTTATTTTTCATTTATCGTATGACTTTTAGTGCCAGGAGTATCCAAGGAAATGTTCGGCTCACCTCGTGCAGGTCTTTTTATCTGACACCCATGTGCGACCTGATGATGATGATAATGATGTGGTAGGGAAAAGATGAAATCCAGTGTTGGCACATAGCTTACTTCTCTTAAATAACACCAAGGGTTCTACTCAAGGCTCAACATTGCCATCCAACAGATGGATCACCATCAACTGCGTCAAATGCCCTCACTCCATATGAGCACTGCGGAGAGTTTGAAACTGAATCCAGGCATTTGGCACACAATCTAGCGATTAGAAATTGTATATCACCACCTCTCCTAACCTGCCAGCCAAATACTGGGAAAGTGAAAATTTTTTCATCAAAGGGTGTCAGACCATATAGACATTGATGCTTTAGCAACCATCGCTGCCAGGCGGGCAAGTCAAGAGATGAAACCCTTACCCATCCTTGGTGAGTAAGTAGGCATGCTCTTCCTAGCATCCATAAAAGCTCTCTCATTCTCATTATAATCAAGGTCAAGGGATACACAAGTACAGTCAAATTAGAACGAGTTTTCAACTACACATACCTGGTATTGAACTGTCTCTTGCATGGCACCAAGATGAACTGGAATGTGGGGTGCATTGGATACCAGTCCACCATCAGGACCAAACAATGCACACGAAAAATCGAGCCTCTCCTTGATGTTAGTCGAAATGGAAGTGCGTTGCAATATCCTAGAAAAGACAAATTTTCAGCTAAATTTGTTTTTATAATAAGCTTTTTTTAATGAATAATGATACCAATTTCACTACTGTTATTGATGGAAAATAAATTTTATTTTTATAGCAGTTTCAACAGATGTTGATTGGCCATCCTTGGCAAATAACTCCTGGAACAAGAACACTGTGTCTGTAATTAACACAAACAGAAATGAGTTGTGGTCATGTGGTGCATGGTATTTAAAATGTCTATGTTCAGTGAGAATGTTAGCGCTTTGAGATTTATGGAATTCATGGCTTTTAACTACCATCACAAAACTACTAAATATTATAACCTTGTATTAAATACAATTGAAAAAAACATTGACTATATAATTTCCAGGTGTCCAAGTAAATGAAAAAACTAAGCTAGGATTGCCACATTATTAGTTTTTCTGTAAGAACTGTGTAACTCTTGTAGTGCAGAATATATTGGAATAGCGTACGCTGGATATTTCCATTTGGTTATCTCTTACGGTATTGGTCCGGGTATTGCTGAACGGTCAGCACACTGGCCTTGGACTCAGAGGGCCCTGAGTTCAATTCCCAGCTGGACGAGGAATTTTAATCAGATATGGTTAAGTTTGGGTGTTTGTACTGTATTTCTCTTAATACACATTTTCAAATTCATAGAACACTTCACACAACAAACCACTGCTGATACATGCAATAGTGAACACATCCCACCACATAGGAATGGCATCAGGAAGGGCAAACAACCACAAAACTAGGCTAAATCCATTCATAGTGTCAACCCCAGCTAATTGGAAAAAGGCCAGGAAGAAAATTATTTCTTATGGTATTAGTTTTTGGGGTTGCTACAAATCATATCTTGATGCTATTTTTCTAATACAAAAATGATCTATCAGAATTATATCGAGACATTACAGTTTAGAGTGCAGAGCATTATTTAAGGGACTACAGATAATACCAAGCATATCAGTTCAAAAAAATGAGGGGACTTGTTTTTTAACATATGCCATGCTCCACAAAACAATACCTCACACCCAGGTATATTACCAACCAAACCTTTATTCTTTACCATTGAAGTATACAAAAGAACATCGATGGATTCACGTTCATTTTCAGAACACAAACGAAAATGTCCAAATAGGGGCAAAAACAAAGTGATAACAATCTTCCAGGGAGGATTTTTTTTTGCAGAGCTTCAGTATGGTGCATATCCTCCATGAGCATTTATCACAGCTAGGCACCGATGTGGCATGTTCCGTATAAGTCGACGGAGGTCACGTTGCGGTATCAGGTCCCATTCTTCAATGGGAACCTGTTCGAGGCCTTGGAGAGTCTGTGGTGGAACAGGACACTGACAAACACTTCTGACAAGTCTATCCCATACATGCTCCATGGGATTAAGGTTGGGACTCACTGCTGGCCATTCTATCTCTTGAATGTCCAGTTCTCACAAGACAGCTACAAGAGCCCAGACATTGTCGTGCACGAGTATGAATTCAGGATCAATACCGTATGCAGCAACCAACACATGCTGTAGCAGTATCTGCTCGATGTAGCCCACAGTGGTAAGATTACCACGAACGACGACAAGATCCATACAGCCATCAATACTGATGCCACCTCACATCATCACAGAACCTTGTCCGAATCGGTCGCCTTCCTGGACAACATTTGGCATGTACTGCTCACCACGGTGTCTCCATACACGCTGACGTCCATCACGTTGTGTCAAGGGAAATCTGGACTCGTCTGTGAACAACACAGGTCTCCATTGGCGAAGTTGCCAGTTGATGTAGATACGGGCAAAGAAAAGGCGAGCTGCGCGATGTTGCTGCCTTAAACGGGGCACTCGAACAGGACGTCTGGGTCGTAAGGACACTTCTCTTAACCTGTTCCTTACTGCCTGGTCAGACATCATGACTCCAGTGACCCTCCTGAGGTCTTGTTGCATTTCTCTGGCAGTTGCTGAACGACGCCGCAACACACAGATGGTCAGATATCAGTCATCCTGCGGGGTTGTCATGTGTCCACAACCTTGTCCAACCCTTCTTGTGAACTGGCCTGTCTAATTGTGGCGATTCCACAAGCGTTGAATAATTGACGGAAAGACATTGAGATCCACAGCAACACGACGAAAAGTCCATCCTTCCTGGATCAAAGTGATGGCCTTGTGACTTGAACCTCATTAAGATGTCTCATGGGATGTGCTGCTTGATGAACAACATGCTCAAATGACCACAGGATTCTGTGCACCTCACAATGACACATGGGTGCACCGCTATTCACTTTGTTTTAAGGGGTCACCTGACAGTTTAATGCATGGCTACACCTACAGATGGAGCATAACTTCGATTTGACATACCCTGAGTAGCTAAGGTCTCAAGGTTTGCCGAACGACCATTGGAACCCCATCTACCAAATTAACGTTCACATACTAGAAGTTACAAAACATGTTCCTCTAATTTTTTTTGAGCTGTGTATATTATGCAATGCATTCTATGACGATGATGATGCTTGTTGTTTAAAGGGGCCTAACATCTAAGGTCATCAGCCCCAATGCATTCTAAATGTGAAACAAAATATTGATGACTTCAGAGAGAATTGTGACACTCACAATTACTGAATGCGAACAAGAAATAATACCTTTGTTGAACATAAAAGTATGCCTCGAGGCATATAGACTCTGTTTGAATCAGTTTACTGTATATAATAAGCTTCCAAATAAGTTTAAACAGGTTAAACAAAGAGAGTGAAAGAGTGTCACTAGGATGAGGCCAGCTGGGTAGCTTGTCGACAACTCTCCAGTACATTATGTCCTGGTAATGTCACCACCGGGCGAGTTGGCCGTGCGGTTAGGGGCACGCAGCTATGTGTTTGCATCCAGGAGATAGTGGGTTCGAACCCCACTGTTGGCAGCCCTGAAGATGGTTTTCCGTGGTTTCCCATTTTCACACCAGGCAAATGCTGGGGCTGTACCTTAATTAAGACCATGGCCGTTTCCTTCCAACTCCAAGGTCTTTCCTGTCCCATCGTCACCATAAGACCTATCTGTGTCAGTGCAACGTAAAGCATCTAGCAAAAAAAATCTTGCCTGAACTATCACTTGATATGCTATCTGGTTCGTAAGCAGAGTATTCATCACTGTCACCTATTTCTTTTTTTTTTTTTCTTTTTTTTTTTTGTTATTTGCTTTACGTCGCACCGACACAGATAGGTCTTATGGCGACGATAGGGCAGGAAGGGGCTGGTGTGAAAATGGGAAACCACAGAAAACCATCTTCAGGGCTGCCGACAGTGGGGTTCGAACCCACGATCTCCCGAATACCGGATACTGTAATACAGATGTTGATTCCCATAGGGAATTTAAAATATTTGTCCCGAATGAGTAAATTTATAATACCAATATAATGGTCCGTTATTGGACATTATAAATTTTCCAGCTAACGCATTCTTGGTTGCCTGCGTTTCGCCCTCGTGTGCTAAGTTAGGCTCATCAGTTGGGACTTAGCACACCACCCAAGACGCAAGGCTAGTGCATACCGTGGAGGCCACTGCATAGGCTACTTGAAGCCACCAGCAGTGCCAATGCACTATGAGAGCTATGTCTCATTTCCAATTCCCTATGGGAATCAACATCTGTATTATCTGATTGCCAGGCAGGCATCAGTGTTGAAAGTGTTAACAAAAAGATAATAATCCCCCTACTTGTGTCAGGCACCTTGCTTTCACCTTTCCTATCCGATCTCCCTTCAACTCTTGTTCTTTTCTAATCTCAAAAGTATTAGGTTTCTGTGGCCTGGGGAGTCTTTAGTTTTCAATGGCCTTCATGGCCCTTGCCTTTCTTTTGATGATAACTTCATTTTTCGAAGTGTCGGACCTTTCCCAATTTTCCCTCTGGTTAGTGTTATGAGGATGGTTGCCTAGTTGTACTTCCTCTTAGAACAACAATCACCACCCTTACAAGGTGCTACAAGTCAGACCATGGAAACCAAGGTTTTTTAAAGAGGTTTTACTCCTCTTTCACTCGCCCTTTGTCGTGGCTTGTGACAGGCAATGTCTAGCTTTCCATAAACTGGACCCATGTTGACGGGGGATGGAACAAACAAGTGTTATGACATCACTTGACAATGCCTATACTGTCTGCTCATGTCCTGATACTGTACAGTCATGGGAGCTAATGAGAAATGAAATGACGTATGGCTTTTAGTGCCGGGATGTGTCTGAGGACTTTGGCTCGCCAGGTGCAGGTCTTGGATTTGATTCCCTAGGTGACCTGTGTGTCGTGATGAGGATGAAATGATGATGAAGATGACACATACACCCAGTCCCCATGCCAGGAGAATTAACCAAGTATGGTTAAAATTCTCGCCCCTGCCGGGAATCAAACCCAAGACTCCGGTGATCAAAGGCTAGCACGCGAACCATTTAGCCATGGAGCTAATTAAATAAATGAAGACACTGTGCCAGGGATTGTTTCTGAACACTTGAAGGGATATGTATGAGTTATTTTCTTACCGTACTTAGTTTATCCATCTACCATATATAAAATAACTTGTCCTGACTGACTGACTGACTGACTGACTGACTGACTGACTGACTGACTCATCATCGCCGAGCCAAAACTACTGGACATAGAGAAATAAAATTTTGAAAATATATTTATCTTACGTTGTAGGTGCTCACTAAGGGAGGTTTTTTGGATATTCCATCGCTAAGGGGGTGAAAAGGGGGGTGAATTTTTAAAATGACTGTATCTATATCTCAAAAGCTTAACAGTTAAAAGACATAAAAATTGGTATTTGGAATCTTCTTTAAAAATAAAGAAACACATATTTTTTTTCTTCTTGGAAAATCTTCTTAGAGGGAGTAAACAGGAGTCACCAAGGGGGTGAATTTTAAAATGAGTATATCTACGATATATCTCAAAAACGTAACATGCTACAGACATGAAAATTGGCATTTGGAATCTCCTGTAAAAGTAAAGGAACATGCATAATTGTTTTCTGAAAATCCACTTAAGGGGAAGTGTTAAAGGGGATGAATTTTTAAAATGAGCAATCTATAGTATATCTCAAAAACTTAGCATATTACAGACGTGAAAATCAGTATTTTTAATCTGCTTTAAAAATAAAGTAACACGTATTTCTTTTGTTTTTGGATGTGAAAATTGGTATTTTAAATCTCCTTTAATAAAGTAACATGTACTTTTTTGTTTTTGGAAAAAACACTTGCGGGGGGGAGTAAAATGAATGAAAGGGGGTTGAATTATTTTTAATTAGGATGCTGGTATCTCCAAAATTAAAGATATTATAGGCGTGAAAACTGATATTTGGAATCTCCTTTAAAAATAAAGAAACATGTTTTTTTGGGGGGGGGGAAGCACGCAAGGAGGCGTTTAAATGAATGAAAAAGAGGGGTTGAATTATTTTTATTAGGATACTGGTATTATAAAACTGAAGATATTATAGATGTGAAAATTGGTATTTGGAATCTCCGTTAAAATTTAAAAAACACGTATTTTTGTATTCGGAAAATTCACTTAAGGGGGTTGTAAAAAGGACTGAAAAATGAGTTGAGTTCTTTCTATGAGGATACTTATATCTCAAAAACTGAAGATGTTACAGACATGAAAATTTGCATTTGTAATCTTCTTTAAAAATAAAGAAACATGTATTCTTTTGTTTTCGGAAAATCCACTTAAGGGGATAGGGTGGGCGAAGAGAACTGAGGAATGTGTTGAATTATATTTTTGAGGATAATTATATATCAAACTAGCAATTGTACCCGTGCTTCGCTACGGTATTCCAGATTGTATACGGATATCGAAGTAAATTACTGTACATGAAGTTAATAATCATTTTTAAATTGCATGTAAATTGGCGTTATCCGAGAAAAAGCATAGGGAGGTCCGCAGACGATGTTTCCAATGTAAAGTGTGAGTTGTGGAGTTGTGATGTTAACGACAGGTGCACTTGTCTACCACAATTCATTATGTTTTAGAAACGTTGAATAGGGTGAAATTTGTGTGAGATTTTCACACAGTGCATTACTTTTCAGATACTTATACGACAGCTTCAAACATAGAATTTGGCTCACATATGGCTACTGGGTGGGCCAATATTTGTGTAGAATTTGATGATCCCATCTTTCCTATAAGTGAATCAAATCATCAATTGTACGTGTACAAAGTGCAAAATGTAGGTAAATCCAGAAATAGAGAAAAATTTAATGTATAAGGGATAGAGATATGACAAAAGGTCATAGGACCGAAATTGTAGATCACTCCAAATTGAACCAAGATTGTGCCATCCGTTTTGTGATGCGACTTACCGTTTAGCCACGACATACATCGAAAGGAAGGACTGCACCGTCATTAAAATTGCCTCCATATTTCGATATGTTTCGGGGGTAAAGAATAAAAATTTTAAACATCTGGTAAATTTTCTGTCGGTTACATGCTAAAAGCTATAATTTTGCAAAATTTCAATTTTCTAACTTGTCTGGGAGATTATGCTGCGATCTTGATATCGGGGAGTAGGTTAAAAATCAGGACTTTAAGGAAACTTTTAAGCCCATAAAACCTGTAAGTTCTGGATAAATATCACCGACTATATTCTTATGCAGTTTTAAAACTCCCAGCAAGAACCCCTCAGAGAATTATGAGAATTTGAGATTTTTGTAGGGATCCCGAAGTCATCAGGTTGTCTGGTACCAAGTTTTAAATTTCTAAGATGCCTAGAATGATCTCACTAATTTATGTACGTCTGTTTTCATTTTATGCCTTAATTTATATATATACAGTATATATAGATCACGCCAAACAGACTTCCATTTATTAGGGTGGATAATATTTTACCCCCTTCCCTAGTGGTTCTAGGAGCGTCTTAATCTCACAGTATGTTTTCCAGGTAGTAAGTCATACTTGAAAGTCATACTGGAACATACACACGTCCATTATCTCGGTCATTTCTGACAATTTATTTTTTCACCCTTTCTCACCCCCTATGCCAAAGGCGGCTGAAGTTAGACTTTAAACATCCGGAATGTTACTATTAATCTCAGCGACCCAGAAAACTACGGATTCAGCAGTATATTCGATTACTATTATATCTCACTCCCCCTTCCCCCACCCTAGAGCGGGCTAAACTTTGAGTTTTAAAAATCGGAATGTTACTATTCATCTCAGCGACCCCGAAAAGTATGGTTTCGACACTACTTTTGATGATTTGTATATCTCAGTCCCTTTGCCCCCGCCCCTAAGGGTTCCTGGGGTGTTTTACCCCCATGTGATTTGTCTCCTGAAACTAAAAATTCGGAGTGTCACTATTCACCTCAGGGACTATGTATTCAACACAATTATTCCTATATATCATTATTATTTCTATATATCACTCTCCCATCTCCCCCCACCACGAAGGGGCCTGAACATGGGCTTTAAAAAAAATTCGGAGTGTCACTGTTCATCTCAGCGACCCCAAAAAGTATGGATTCGACACTATTTTCAATTATTTTTTATATCTCAGCCCCCTCGCCCCCCCCCCCTGCCCCTAAGGGTTCCTGGGCTGTCTTACCCCTACGTGGTTTGTCTCCTTATACTAAAAATCCAGAGTGTACAATTCACCTCGGCGGCCCCGAAAACTATGTATTCGACACTATTTTCGTTTAATTTTATATATCACTCCCCCCTCGCCCCCCATGCGAAAGGGAGCTGAACTTTGACATTTGAGAAATGGGGAGTGTCACTGTTCATCTCAGCGACCCCCGAAAACTGTGGATTCGGCACTTTTTCGATTATTTTTATACCTTACCCCCCTGACCCCCACCCCTAAGGGAGCTACGGATGGCTTACCCCCACAGTGCTCGTCTCCAGATAGTAAGTCATAAGTGTACCGAGTTTGGATGAAATTGCTCCAGTGGTTTAGCTGGAGGTGTGTCATTTACACACACACATACATGCATACATCCAGTTTTGTATATAGTAAGAAGAAGAAGATTATGCTTGCTTTATTATTACATAGAAAAAATTTTATTTTGAACACTGCAGAGATCTAAACTTAAACTGTATATCTGAAGAAATTATTCGAATCCGAGGAATGTTTATTACTTCGCTCGCGGCATGCCCAATCATGAGAATGGCTTCTATAATATTAGTCATCAGTTTCAGAGTCGTGTTCATTGCAGAGGACAGGATTCTTATTCTTAAGAAGGATAATTGGTGCCACAATCGTCCGCTCTAAGATGTTCAAGGGTACTCCAGGTGACTCCAAGTCTTTCGAAGCTCTGCCGTGTAGTCGATAGACTTGTAACTGTGTAGAACATCGGGTAATTCTTGTAAAAGTTGCTTGTTGAAAGAAATGAATGACATGATATATGATAGCAAGAATCAAGAGGACCGAGCTCGATAGCTGCAATCGCTTAAGTGCGGCCAGTATCCAGTAATCGGGAGATCGTGGGTTCGAGCCCCACTGTCGGCAGCCCTGAAGATGGTTTTCCGTGGTTTCCCATTTTCACACCAGGCAAATGCCGGGGCTGTACCTTAATTAAGGCCACGGCCGCATCCTTCCACTTCCTAGGCATTTCCCATCCCGTCGTCGCCATAAGACCTATCTGTGTCGGTGCGACGTAAAGCAAATAGCAAAAAGAAAAAGAATGAAGAGGATGAAACCCGGCGCCGGCACATATGCCACTCCTCTCCAATAGGTCAAGACTTAACGTCCAGATCCGATGGACGAATCATCATCAACACCGTCATATGCCCTCACGCCATATAAGACCAAAAACAGCTTCCTACGTCCTGGACGTAAAATGGCTCCTTGAATATTGTGTTCTCTACCTATCTTATGTACGTTGCCTAGCGACAGCGACTCTATGCATTTAATCTTGGTGACAACACGTTGGATTGTCATATCCCAATGCACGTTTTCCGATGGTTTTTCGTTCATAACTCACCAACGAAAGCAAAAATGAAAATTCCGGCTTCGAGGTGCATTCGGACCCCTTTCCATCTACATATGTTCAAAATTTCAGATCTCTACGTGCTGTAGATTTTGCTGGGCATCGCGCACAGACACACAGACAGACAGACAAACACTTCCTTTTATAATATTATAGATACTGAAGATGTTACAGATGTGAAAATTGATATTTGTAGCTCCTGTAAAAGTAAAGGAACACGCATAATTTGTTTTTTGAAAATCCACTTAAGGGGAAGTGTCGAAGGGGGTGAATTTTTAAAATGAGCTTATCTACAGTTTATCAAAAAAACTTACCACATATTACAGACTTGAAAATTGGTATGTTTAATCTCCTTTAAAATAAAGTAACACGTATTTACTGTTTCGGAAAAAACACTTAAGGGCTGGGGGTTGGAAAAAGGGCTGTAAAAAGGGATGAATTCTTTTTATGAGTATACTTACGGTATATCTCAAAAACTGAAGATGACACAGACATGAAAATTTGTATTTGGAATCTGCTTTAAAAAAGAAACATGTATTCTTTTGTTTTCGTAAAATTCAATTATGGGGGCAGGGGGGGAGAGGGAGATAAATGAAAAATGAGTTGAATTCTTTGTTTGAGGATACATATATCTCAAAAAAGTAGTAGGATGTTACGGACAAGAAAATTGGTATTTGGAATCTCCTTTATACATGAAGAGACACGTATTATGTTGTGGGGGAGGGGGGTGGAATCTACTTAACAGGTTGTAAAAGGAGTTGAATTATTTTATGAGGATGCAAATAAGAAGTGGACTTAAAACAACACAGCCCTAAGGGAGTTTTGACTGGGGGTTGAGGAATGATGACAAAAATATGCATTTATATGAAACTGTTTGAATTATGATGTTAACATTTCATATGATACCCTAGGTGTTAAATAAAAGAAGTTTTGAAACAAATTTAACCTATCAGAGAGTTAAATGAGGGTTAAGATCCAAAAGCAAATATATTCATTCCTTCCTCTGAAATGGTTTAACGAACGAAGACAAAATTCCAATTCCAAATCTAGGTATGAAATAGGAAATATTTTTTAACGTTCCATCCAAAAAGTGTTAAATGAAGTTAGGTCAATAAACAAAATTATTTATCCCACCAAAACTGTTTGACGTACAAAGTTGTAATTTTAAGAGAAGGGTGTTCTTTTATGTCCTAGGTGTAAAATATTGTATATTTCAAAATATTTCTCCCCTAAGGGGATTAGATGTTGGCTGACACTCAAAAACACAATACCCATTCTTATGGAAACCTTTCAGGCACTAAGTTAGTTTTTTATGAAGGTTGGTCTTCTATACCCTAGATGTTAATAAATATTTTAAAACATTCACCCCTTAAAATATTAAATCCTCCATTACAGTTCGATGTACAAAATCAAAATTTCTTTTGTTGGTCGCTTTTACGTCCTAGATGTTAAATCAGATATGGTTAAGAACATTCAAATTCTTCCAAAGGAGGTTCAAGTGAGTATTAGATTATAAAATAAATATCATTCCCGCAGAACCGTTTGACATACGAACTGAGGACGTATTTTACATGCTCAGCTGACAGTGGACTCTCCAAAACGTAAAACTTAGATTAATAAGTTTCACTTTAAAGCTGTAGCGATGCACGGGTACCTTGCTAATACCATATACAGTATATTTCAAAAGAACTCACCTTCCCATCTGCTCAGCAATGCTCATGAAGCGATGTGAGAAAATGCTCAGTTGTATAGAGTCCAGTTCAGTGCCAATCTTACGAATCTCTCCGCTGCCGATTACGATCTTGATGTCCCCAGCTTTAGTTATGGTGGCAGTACAATCAGGTTCAACAAGAATGGTGCTCAAGTTATCCATGATGATGGCTGGACCTGGAATGGTGTGACCTGCTCTCAGGACATTCAGGAAGTACACCGACGTCTGCCTGTAGCCACCTTCAAAATACACTCTTACAGTCTGTGGAACACAAAAGTTAGTTAGTAACAAGTCTGAAGGTCAAACAATAAAAATGTTGAGACACTCAGTCTATTAGTAAGAGATGTTGGCAACATTTCTCTAACCCAGGAAATACCGAAAGATAAGAGTAAACAAAGTCTTCATGTATTTAAAATTACACTCCAGGTACAATTACACATTTGTACATTTATGATATGGTTATTCATGTGCAGTAGACTTAGAAATCCATGTCACTTAATAGGTGTCTTATTGTCTTTTGTAAGTAAATAATCAGTCCCATGACTATTCAATTGCCATGAAGTTGCTCCATATTTGGCGGTCCTTTGCAATCATCTTCATTGCCACAGAGCTGTCCACTGTGGAGGACTGGCACTACTTTTTTTACAAATGTACATTCTTACTAAGCATACACAAGTAAAAAAAAATACCCTATTTTTCCTAACCTGATCATCATCATCATCATCATCATCATCATCATCATCATCATCATCATCATCACTGTACAGTTCCAGTTTCCCGGGTACTGTTAATGAGCCTCTTCCACTTCTTCCTGTCCATATACAACTTGTCATGGAGAACATCATCCACCGTCCATCCTCTGGTAACTAGATCAACCTTGATCATGCCCATCCATTGGGTTTTAGGTCTTCCTGCAGGTTTTTTCCCCTCCACCTGTCTTTCCAAATTTATTCTGGCTGTTCTTGTAGGCTCCATTCTCATCACATGCCCGTAACATCATAGTCTGGATGTGCTGATTCGGTCTAATAGGGACGTCTTTATTCCGGCTTCCTTTCTCACCTCTTCATTTCTTAACTTGTCCATCTTGGTCTTCTAGATGGTGGATCTAAGAAATTTCATCTCTGATACTTGCAGTCTTGATGAATTTCTTTTTATGAGGGTGCACGCTTCAATACCGTAAGTCAATACTGGTATGAAATAGCTGTTAAACATCATCAGTTTGGCTGGTTTCGGAATCATGTCATCCCATAAAAGTGTTCTTACTTGTTAGTAGAATTCTGGTCCCTTTTGCACTCTGTTTGTAATTTCCTATCTGACTAAATTATCACTGGAGATTACACTTCCAAGATAAGGAAAACTATCCACACACTCTAGCTGGTGGTCTCCTAGTTTTACACTTGCTGGACGCTCTTCTCTGTTTACTGCCATCTCTACTGTCTTGGTCTTGCTGATCTTGAGATTATATTCCTGGAACTGGGATTTCCATACATTGAATCTGGTCTGTACTTCCTCTTCTGTTTCACCCCAAATCATGATATCATCAGCAAAGGCCACTGCATTCAGTTAACCTAACTTTTCCTTGATGTTCTTCATTATATTGATAACAGTGATGAACAGTAGTGGGGACAGTGCACTTCCTTGCTGAACTCCACTCTTGGTCTCACACCATGATGATGATCAACCTTCCTCAATTTGTACACAGCTAGTACAGTCTTTGTACAACATCTGAATTTTCCTTACCAGTCCTTCAGGCACATTTCTTTTCCTCAGGCACTCCCAGATCTTATCTACTGTATATATATAAAATAAGAGTTTTGTCTGTACATTGCTCAGAATTTGAAAAGAATGGTATTTCTGTATCGGTCATTTCCACAGTAACCAGGAGTTGCACTTTTTACTTTTCCGTAATGTCTGTCTGTCTGTCTGTCTGTCTGTCTGTCTGTCTGTCTGTCTGTCTGTCTGTCTGTCTGTCTGTCTGTCTGTCTGTCTGTCTGTCTGTCTGTCTGTCTGTCTGTCTGTCTGTCTGTCCACGCATCACGAGAAAACGGCCAAAGAGAATTTAATGAAAACCGGTATGCAAAGTCGGGGAATAAGTCGCTACAATCTAGGCCATAAATAATGTTATTCACGCTCATGGAAATGGTAGTTTAGGGGAAGGCCTAAAATTTAATTTTAAAATATTTATGTTTTTAGTAGTCCTATCTTCATAAGAATTGGTATGCAAAGTCTAAGAATACGTCGCTACAATCTAGCCTATGAATAATTTTATTCACACTGAGTGTTCACGGGTCACGGCTGTCTGTGGTGTGGTCATTCCAGGTCTGGAACTTTGAACTGTCAGATAGGCAGTGTAGTCCTGTTTGTTAAAAGTGAGAAAATGTGCGGTGTTTCATTTGAACAAGTATTTTGTAACATGAAAGCATTGCTTTTAATCGCGCCATTCCTATTGACGTCATTATATGTTCATTTCAGTTGCGAAAACCACTGACACTCTTTATAAGGATGTAAAAAGGCATTACAATGAAAACATCCCAACCTGATTGTGACTTATGGTATGAAATTGGGTCTACTATTACAGAGAAAATTCCCTCAGTCTTCATATGAGAAAAGATGTTTCGTGTCCTCCCGTCGCGTTTCTAGGGTAACGTTAAGAGCTATACAATTTAAGACAATCTTGCTCACAACGTGTGTACACTACCTAACCTAGAATTCTGTATACAATGTAGAATTCTGTAGCGAAGCACGGGTACATCAGCTAGTCTCTTATAACACTATCATAGGCCTTTTCTATATCCAGGAATACAATGACCAGGTTTTTGCCTTTCTCCCAATACCTTTCCATCAGCATGTGGGTGCTTTAAATTAGATCCATTATTGATCTGTTACTTCTGAATCCATATTGCTCCTTCTCTAACTATGATTCAATGATGGTTCTCAATCACCTTTCTATGATCTTCTCTAGAATTTTTAGCCCATGATACAGCAGGGTTATTCCTCTATAGTTGGTGGGTTTCTGTCTGCTGCCTTTCTTAAACAGGGGAATTATAATGCCCTTGCTCCAATCTGCAGGAATTTTTTTGTCTGTTCATATGGTATTTAGTACTCTGTGCAGCCATTGTACACCCTAGATGCCTGCTGCCTTTATCATGTCCATATTCACTTCATCTGCACCTGAAGTTTTTCCTTTAGGCATAGATTTTAAGGCTTTCTCAGTTTCTGTCTGGGATATGGGAGGTTCTTCACTGAAGGCTTGGATTTCCGGTTCTGTATTTTGTTCTTGAACTTGTGTATTCAGAAGGTGGTCGAAATGGTTCTTCAGAACTTCTCTCATGTCAATTTCTGTCCTAACCAGATTTCCATTTTCATCTTCAAGTGCCTTTATGGTATTCATTGGTTTCCTTTTACCTCTGATAACACTACAGTATACAGTAGTTTCTTACTGCCTCTGCTGTCTTCCTGCAGTTTCTGAATGAATACATTCCTTGCCTTGGTCTTTTCTTCTGTAACTGTTCTTTTAACATCCAATTTCTTGTTTCAGTGTAATTGTTTGAGGTTTCTGATCTATGCTTCATCTCTAGTAAGATCTAGTTTATTTTTCTGCTGATTCCTTTCTTTCCGCCAGAGATTTCCTTCCCTGATTGCTGCTCTCACTCTTTCATTCCACCAAGGTGTTTCCTTCTCCTTTATTTTCATACTTGTCTTTTCACAAACTTCAGTTGCTTCCTTAATCAATGTGTCCCTTAGTCTGGTCCATTCTGCCTCTCCATTTTTCCTTTCATCTCTTGGTAACAGGGTTTTTATCTGGTTCTGATACTCAGTTCTCTTATCTGTTTTCTGGAGTTCCCATACTTTGATTTTTGGAATTTTCCTGTTCTGCACTTTTGGCACATAGAAGTTTCTCAGGTCTGCTACTAATAGACGGTGGTCACTGTCGAGGCTCTCGCTGGGTGTTACTCTGACATCTGTTACCATTCTGCTCCTTTCTTTATCTGAGATGATATAATCAATTGCAGTCTTCTGTAGTCCATCCCAACTGCATCGTGTTATCTTATGGCTCTGTCTCTTCTTGAACCAACTATTATTTACCACCAACCCATTCCTCATAAGAAGTCAAGGAGATGTTCACCTTCCATATTTTTTCCACCATATCCATGAGGTCCCATTGCATTCTCATATCCTGTTCTATCCATCCCAATTAGTGTTGAATGCATGATTCGAAACAGTGTATCGATTCATTCAAGTGTCCGAGTGAATTGATTCACAGGAATGGTGAGCTCACGGCACACGATTCAGCTTACTCCCAGTGGACAGTGCTGAGTGGCGCACTCACGGCTCACTAGCGGGACACTGGACATTGCACTAATAACAATAAGTTAATTTATTAATTTGACCACCTAATCAATACAACAAGTCTTGTCCTTGTTGATTTACATTGACATGGTACATGTTTCGCCTTGTACATAGGCATCATCAGCCATTGCCTCAACCTTGAAATAAAATCAGGCACCAGATTTACATATAAATAAAATAAAACTAATTTTTAAAAAACCTTGGAGAGACTTGAACTAAAATTAACACATAGTAAAAGACATGTAGAATGTTGGTCTTAAAGATGAGTGAGGAGTTTACAATTTGTGAAAGTATTTGCAATATTGACATTAGAAGGCTACTATTATAATTAAAATGAACAAAGCAACAGTCTGTTATAAAAAAGTGGTAAGATTGCTATAAAATTATGTTGACCGACCGGCATTTACGATTAGACAATGACGAAAATGATGATCAAAATCGTATTTATTCAAAAAAATAATGTTGAATAAAATAATGTCGAAGGATGATCAAGTGACCTGTAATTATTTGTTTGCATGAGATAAAAGTCAAAAGTCAATGGCATATGGTGAAGTTGTGGTTCACTTTGATGAAAAAATACTAAGTTATAGTTGAAGGTTGAAGAACGATGTTTAAATTGGACCTCTATGGACCATCTCAATTTGATGCGATGCCAAAACGTTAAGAATATGGGTATATTGACATTCTAGTCAAAAGGCAATGTGACAGTTGAATCTGTAAAAGAAAACCAGAAGCGCAGTGTTAATTGTGTGAAAAAATCATACTGAAATGTTTAAGTGAACGTCAGCAACTTCTTCTAGATCTTTATTCATGATGAAACCAACACCATTCCTCATCTCTTCGTCATTTCCATGCCAATACTGTTTTCTTAATTTCTTCATTCCTTTCTCTCTCCATTTGGTTTCACTCAGCCCCAGTATCACTAATTTCCTCCTTTCCATGAGGTCCACTAGTTCCTCACACTTTCCTGTGAGAATGAAAGTGGATAGTCCCAATCCGTGTTAGTCTCCTCCAGGATTTTTGCATTTTTGCAGGACCCTGTCTATCATCAGGCCATAAACCATCATTCCCGGCATGAGTCTGCTCATGCTGGTGTCTTAATTTAGTTGATAAATGTGTTCCGAGGCTCTTATGTGTTTTGAAAGCAACTACAAATAACCTCTTTTACTGTCTTGCTAGGCCTAACAGAATTGAGGATTTTCTTACGGATTTTACTCCCTTAGCCTTTGAGGATCCCTCCTCACCCCACAATGTAGTGGGTTCCATTTGTACTACCCCCAGAGGAAAGAGTTACCTTCTCTGCCAGCTCCACCGTATCGAATCATATTCTTCGCTTTTGCTGCCATCAAGGTCTTCACTCGTTACCCTGAGCTGGGACCCTTTACCAGATGTTACACACTGGGTCAGCATGCTCTGGGACTCACATAGGCAGGGGCACCACTCCCTGTGCAGAGCTGCCTCTAAGAGGGTCCCTACCTGTTACCTCTTCCTAACCTGATCGTCATGTTTATTAATGGATTGGCAATAAGCAGAATCCAGTTAAGTCACTATATTCACTAGATGCCATGCATGAATTAATATGTAGGGAGGAACTTGTGTTTTTTAAATTTTTTCTTCCAAGTGTTTGAGATCTGTTACTCTAGTTTTCGTCCAAGTCAAGTCTGAATAACGCCTGGAAAATAGAAAAATGCATTCCTTGAGTCACAGCCACACAACCATTCGTGTTTTGCATTGGTGTTATCGACACCAATATTCATGCCCTTTACTGCATATTGTCCCACTTGTTCTAGTTTTAAATTAGGTGGTGGTCAACCTAATTTCTTTATCAACTTTTCAGTTAGGGACAGTTGCAAATATAGTCTATTTAGAATATTACTCATTGTTTTAGAAGAACTGAAAATTTTATGTATGTCACCTACAGGTTAATTATACCTACGAGAACATCTGTGATAACCCTTATGTGACTCTTCATCACAATACTGTATATTCACACACTGCATACAACAGATTTAATTTTTAACTACACCACACTAAATATTATGTAACACTACATTCATTAGCCAGCACAACGTGCTTCTCAGACGACAGATTTGCAACACTTGCATTTGAAACAGATGTTGGCCTCGGCACAATATGCCTTCATTTATTCTGTTTGCAATGGGCTGGCTTTGCCAATGACCAAATGTGTGTGTATAAATAGTAGGTTCTACACAGGCATGAACCAAACTAACCAAAGAAAGAGTCAGCAGGGAAGGGTAGAGGCCCGGTTTGACTGGCCAGCAAGCCACAGGAAGCGTACTACAGTTGAACCTGACTTATACGTATATCAAGGGGAAGAGAAAAAACTACCTGTAACTCAGAATTACTTAGAAATCAGACTTACACAATACATCACATATTTACTGAAAAAGCAATGGAATAGAATTACATGTGTAAAGCCTTGCAAATAATAAATATATTAAGACAGAAAGTATTATTTTGAACTTGGCCCAGCCTTAAAGAAATCAGATAGTTTGGTTTGTTTCACTTTTCTTGAATTAAGAGTATAAACCTCCTTTAACAAGCATAGTAATGAATTCGAAGCATTTTCACTACAACTTTTCGCACTGATGTAATGGCTACACACTTTGATTGCACTTAACAGTTCAGTCAGTTCAGGTGTCAAGATTCAAGTCGTTATCTCCATCTCCAATGTCACTATCGCCTGTAGCTTGTCAATCACCGCCGCGTTGTTGGCATACATCAGCAATAATCTCTTCATCCGGTAGTTCTCCACATACAGCCAGATTGTCATCGAAATGCACAAAAGTACCGAATTCTACATCCTACGGAAGCATTAGCTCATTGCCAGACAAAACTTCGTCCCCATAATCATCATTAAAGGCAGCCTCTTCTAGTAAGACACCAGCTTTGCGGAAACAGCTGCTGATTGTGGAGGATGACACTTGCTTCCAGGCAGCCGAAATAAAGTGCATGGCTTGTAGCAAATTAATGGAGAGAGGTTCATTTCCTGCATCACTCAGTGTTATTAAACGTTGAACCAGCATTTTTCTATAATGCACTTTGAAATTTGCAATGATGCCCAACTCAAGCGGTTGTAGAACACTGGTACAGTTAGGAGGGAAACCTTCCATTCGGACATTCTCCAGAACGATTTGAGATGGATGTGCTGCACAATGTTCCATAAGAAGAAGGATCTTCTTCTGTTTCTTTTTCATTTTAATGTCCAGTTTTTTCAACCACTGCTCCTTTGGATTCATATTCCTTAGGTTTTGTTTTCACACCCTAAAAACACCTCAGATTCTTCGATTTTCCTATCACAAGTGGAGGAAGTTTGTCAGATCCATCTGCATTGGTGGCGAGAAGTACTGTTACACGGATTTTGCTTTTCTTCCCTCCATGGCATGAGTCACCTTTTTCAGCTAATGTTTTATTAGGAAGGAGATTGTAGAAGAGGCTGGTCTCACCATAGTTGTAGATGTTTGGAGGCTGATAATAGCTTACGATACCCGGCAAAACCTCTTCTTTCTAGTGATGCACTGTGACGTCTTCTGCAGATTTTGAGCCACCGCAAATTGTTCTCCATGTGATTCCACGACGATCTTTAAATCCTTGCAACCATCCTGATGAAGCCTTGAAAGCAGCAGTGATATTCATCTATTTCTATTTTCCAGGCGTTATTCAGACTTGACTTGGACGAAAACTAGAGTAACAGATCTCAAACACTTGGAAGAAAAAATTTTAAAAAACACAAGTTCCTCCCTACATATTAATTCATGCATGGCATCTAGTGAATATAGTGACTTAACTGGATTCTGCTTATTGCCAAGAAACTACTGTATTTACGAAGTTTCCTCTTTGTCGGCGTAGGTGGAAGTAGAGCGATTGGGTTTCGGTGCGGGAACAGAACTCTGCCTTCTATATACAGTAGGTACAAATGGCACAGTGTTTTAAACGAGTTTCCACTGTCTTTGACTGGCGTTTCGTCTAGGTCACAGTAAAGCCCCTTACACATGTAACGCCACCAAATGCAGCAAAAGTTTTCTCATAATATGTACCTTGCAAATATTTATGGCATTAAATTGTGTGCTAAATGAGCAACCATTTTCTTGGACATAGATTGGGGCTATCTTGTGACATGGCATGAGAATGTTGTGTGCTGGATTAGCTGCCATATTGCTGGACGTAGATCTTGATGTTACATATGAAGGTCGATCAAATATAAATGATTTTTGTTCCTGAACATCAACAGTTGGTAGGACTGTCCCCGCGCTTCTGCTATGCTTAGGCGGAACCGTTAAGAGTGGGGACAGCATGCTGTTAGATATTTCCCGCCGTTTTGTCAGTAACACTCACGATGTCGGAGCAACAGGTGCACCTCTCCACTGCGCAATGCTTAATTATACAATTTATTGCTCGTGAAGGAGTTACAGCGGTGGAAATTTGCCTGGATTGACTGCACAGTTCGGTGATCAAACATTGTCAAGGATGCGTGTGTTTGCCTGGCATAAAAAGTTCAAGGCAGGACGAGAACATGTGGAAAGTCAGCAACACGATTGCCATCCTCGTCCAGCATTACAGACAAAAACATTTGTGCGGTTAAAGACATTATTGACGACATCGACGGGTGGGAGTATCAGAAATTGCAGAACAAGTCAGAATCAGTTATGGGAACTGTCAAACAATTGCCACAAACAACCTACTGTTCTGTAAACTGTGTTGCAGATGGGTACCTCGCCTTTTGACCGAAAATCTGAAGTTGAGACGTTTGGAGATCTGTCAATGGCTTACAGCAAGGTTTGCAGAAGAAGGTGATGCATTTTTGAGTCCGATCGTCACCTACGATGAAACATGGGTCCACCACTACACTCCCGAATCCAAACAAGCCAGTAAGGAGTGGTGGAGGAAAGGGGAGGCAGCACCAGTGAACGCCAAGACTTGACTGTCATCTGGCACGGTTCTTGTAACGGATTTTTTTCGATCAGCGAAGCATATTGCTGATTGATATTTTGCATGAGCAACACACAATCACTGCTGCTTACTACTGCGAGCTGTTGAACAAGGCGAAGGTTGCATATCGCCGCAAAAGTCGAGACCAACCAATTTGACAGATCATCCTCCTCCACAACAATGCACAGCCCCATACTGCAGCTCTAACTGTCTCCAAGCTACAGGAAATGCACTGGACTACACTTGATCATCCTCCTTACAGCCTGGACTTATCGCCCTGTGATTTCCATTTGTTCGGACTGCTTAAAGAAGCTCTAGAAGGGCAACAATTTGAAGATGACGAGAGTGTGGAAGACTTGGTGCGCAACTGGTTGGTGACACGATCCTGTTCTTTTTACGATGAGGGCATCAAAAATCTGCCTATATGCTGGGACAAAAACATTTCCAAAGCAGGAAACTATTTGGAGAAATAAATTGTAATTGCCTTGTGTTTTTCAATAAATGAATTTAAATAAAAAATAAAATCTTGTTTATATTTGATCCCCCCTCGTATTTCGATTTATCAGAACACTATCTTCTCTGTGAATAGAGTGCAAGGATGCATTATCTGTACCTCTGCATGTTGTAAGAGGCTACCAAAGAATCTATACTCGATCTCTTGTCTTCTAAGCCCAAAACATATCCACGATTTTATGCTTTTCCATGCAGTGGAGAAATTTACATATATTTCTTTTTGCTTCTCCAGCCAGTATCCTTCCTTCATTTAAGCATTGTACTACTATCCATATAAATTCTGAATGGCACATCGCACGTCCACACCAGGAGCGTTGGTATGTGTTTAAAATGTTAAATGCAGCTCACCTCATTCAAGGTGCCTGTAAAGAGCTGCACAACCTCAGGACGAGGACACCAATTACTATTTTAATCCACAGAGGGTCATTTTCTTGTTGGGGTACTGAGCAAAAACTGTAAGGTTCTGTGTTTCAAATGAATTCCACTAGTTACTATTAGCCTCACCTTTTCCACAACAGGTGGCTGATCAGCAGGAGGTATTTCATGCTCAGTATTGATGAGAGATTTGCCCACACCACGAACTCTGACATCATCCACAATGATTGGACGGCTGGGAATTGTGAACCCAAATTCACTTTGATACCTGTAAGAGAAATTTTCTTTAATCTTACTCTGGATAAGCATGGAGAGCTGCATCAAACCAGTCTATGGACTGATGACTCAAACAACAACTGGATAAGCATATGCACAATGAGTTATAAGAGATATTTTTAAATGTTCAACATGGTTTCAGATCAGGAAGAACCTCAGGCAACATAATGATTGTGGTCACACAGCTCCAAGAGTGCCATTATGAAAACAACAAGGATCTATATCTATATAATCTTCCTTGATATAGAAAAGAAAAATGACAGTGTGGAGAATTCTAAAAAATGAAGGAATTGGGGAGTGTACTGTAGAGAGAGTGAAAGAGATATATCAAGGTAGTGTGAGTGTGTCAAAATACTTAGAAGGACAAAGAACAGGCTGGTTGGAGCAGAGAAATGGTTTAGAGCAAGAACTTGTCTTGCCTTGTGAATAAGCTAATGATGATGGTGATAAGGTGTGCACGCGATGTTAAGAGCTTTCCATTCCGTAGTTTGGTCTTTGGTGTGGTTCGTAATGGCTTGCTCAGGCAACTCGGAATAGCACAGCTTAAGGCCAGTGCTGTCAATCCTCCCACCAAGTCACTTGTCTTGTGTTGCTTGCATAGTCCGTTGTGCTATCAAAGGGTAGAGAAAGGTCCACCTGTTATATACCTTTAGTTTAATATAGTGTCCTATATAACTGGTACAAGTTTCAACCCTACATACATTGAGTCATCTTCAGCCATGATCTTATTGGAAACATATGTTTACACACAACCAATAATAAAGAATACAATTTGGTATGTCTTAATTTAAAATCTAAGTCTAAAACATTGATCAAGTTGGACTGCACGTTTAAAATTGAGACTAAAATGACACACTAAAACTGTTATGGTTTGTGTTGAACTATGTCAATGTCCTTATATATAGTAACCAAGTGTTCTTCAGTCGATCTGGAAGTTGGTATTCCTTATCTGTATAGTTGAGCCATTTAATTTATAAATTATGTCTTGTTGAATAGTAACATGAGTAATGGTTTATTTAAAGCTTGAAGGGGACATTCACAACTTGAATAAGTATTCCTTTTCATGAGATGTAGTGCCCCCTGTGGGTGGGAGCAGTAGAATAACACCCACAGTATCCCCTGCCTGTCGTAAGAGGCGACTAAAAGGGGCCTCAGGGGCTCTGAACTTTGGAGCGTGGGTTAGCGACCACAGGGCCCTCAGCTGAGTCCTGGCATTGCTTCCACTTACTTGTGCCAGGCTCCTCACTTTCATCTATCCTACCCAACCTCCCATGGTCAACTCTTGTTCTTTTCAGACCCCGACGGTATTACGTATGGAGGCCTAGGGAATCTTTCATTTTCATGCACTTCCTTTGGCCGATACTTTCATTTTTTGAAGTATCAGACCCCTTCCATTTTTTCTCTCTGAGTAGTGTTATATAGGGGATGGCTGCCTAGTTTTACTTCCTCTTAAAACAATAATCAACACCACCACCTGAGATGTACTGATCTATTGTTTAATTCGGTTTGACCAAGCTCGATAGCTGCAGTTGCTTAAGTGTGGCCAGTATCCAGTATTCGGGAGATAGTGGGTTCGAACCCCACTGTTGGCAACCCTGAAGATGGTTTTCCGTGGTTTCCCATTTTCACACCAGGCAAATGCTGGGGCTGTACCTTAATTAAGGCCAAGGCGGCTTCCTTCTGAGTCCTAGCCCTTTCCTGTCCCATCGTCGCCATAAGACCTATCTGTGTCGGAGCGACGTAAAGCCAATAACAAAAAAAAAATTTGGTTTCAAGTGAATGTCTCTACGTTCCTCATAAATTGTGTGCACTTGGTGAGTGGTGAAAGGAAGATAATTACAAATCTTCTGGGATGTGAGAAAGAGAAAGAGAGCAAATTATTATTGGTTTCTCTCAGTCAGTCTCTTAACAGGGCAAGTGTTTCGATGGGTGGAAGTGTCTTGACTCTTCAGAAGGTGAAGGGTTCCAGCGCATCTCATCCAAATAAATCTCCACAGAAACCACGCAAGAAAAGGTAGGCCTGTTGTGTTTTCATGCATATCAATATTTCATGTAGCCTATTTAAACAGCAACAGACAGAATGGAAACCAATTAACACAGGCATATGACAGTGTTGTAGACTTTCACCTCTATTATTTATCATCTATATGAAGGCAGTAATAAGAAAATGGTTCTCTACAAATTTACAGAAGATACAGACAGTCAGATGCCATATTATTTGCTGATGACTTAGCATTATTAGCAACAGCAAAAGATGACCTGTAAAGATCTATGTTCAACCTTCAGAATGTCTCTTCAAAATTCAACATCAGCTGAAAAATCTAAATAATAGCCTTTAAAAGAAAGGATTCTATACAAAGAAAAATATGTTTAGAAAACAAAATTATAGAGAGGGATCTTGTCAGAGGTAGCCACACATATCTACCAAATTAGTTAAGTACACAAGAACAACAGAACCTTATAATGAAGTTGTGTATGGTGCAAAAACACACCCATCTGCACCTATACAATACTCTCACTAGACCAACCCTATGCTATGGCAGAGAGATATGGACTTTAAGAAACAGAGACGTATCCACTAACACAACATGAAAAATAAAATTCATGTGCCGAACTGCAGGTAAACAAAACAGGACCATAAAAAATTACGAACATGCTGAAAGAGTTGAAAGTAAGCCCAATAACTGTCTACATCTACAATTATCAAACAAATTGAAAATGCTATGTCCAAAGGACGAAAGCTGGAAAACAACCTAAGGAATTTCTTTGCTACCAACCCAGAGGAAGAAGAACCACCCTGATGAAGAGATAGGGAGGGAATGCAAGACCATAAAGGGCTACTAGCCCCAATATATGATAGGATGATGTTAGTTTCATGTTTTAAAATTTTTCCCAGCCACTTGTTGCACACCACCAGAAACACTTCAAGTGCTAGTGGTACACGTACGACCAGTTCAAGATCAAAATCAAATCAAAATCAAATCAAAATCTCTTTATTTGCAAATGAGGTGTCTACCTCGGTGGCAAATGGTACACTAAAATACATTATTGTCAAGCACTAAATTTTAAATTAACAGGAGACGAAGGAATTTTTCCTAGAATACAATATTATACAATTTATGCTAATAATTTTTTCTATTAAACACACACATCATCCTTAATAAATTTATATTGTTTTACAAAATTCTACTTATAATATCTTACAAACATAGTCAACTCATATACAGTACGGTATGTGAAATTACTTCTAATAATACTATACAACTGGTATAAGATTAAAATTAACATTCAATTTATTTACATATTTATATTTTACCCATTTTGGAACCTAAGTAGCATAACGACCTGCTGCGTCTTAACCAGAGCCCTTTTGCCACCACTTTTCAGAGTTCCTGAAGGGCCTTCACAGCTACCGTAGCGGTCCCAGGGCCCTCGAAGTCCCCACTGTACTTCACCCCTACAGGCAGTCCCCTACTTGGGCTGTCCAAACTCCTTAGACCAGGGGATGGAATTAATTTAATCACACACATTTATTATTTACAATATCCTGCACTGGTCGAATGCCCTCTAACATTTAATTTATTATCTCTGTTGTTGTTTATTCTCTTCTTGAATATCTGTACAGATTTTGGAAAAGGATCAAACACTACCCCTGGTAAACTGTTCCACTCCTTCACGCCCTTCCCAATGAAAGAAAATTTACCCCAATCGCTTCTGCTAAAATTCCTTCTAATTTTGTACTTGTGGTCAGTTCTACCAATATAATTATTTTCCAACCGAAGCCTCTCACGGATATCTCCCCATGCTTCTTCTCCTGTATAGGCTCTATATAATCCTATAAGTCTACTTTTCTCCCTTCTCTTACTTAAGGTTTCCCACCCAAGTTCCTTTAACATTTCTGATACACTACTCTTTCTCCTGAAATCCCCTGTTACAAACCTTGCTGCTTTCCTCTGCACACCATCTAGTTCTTTTATTAGGTATTCTTGGTGAGGATCCCAAACACTGTTTGCATATTCCAATAATGGACGAACCATACTTAAGTAACATTTTTCCTTTTAATTCTTTGTTGCATCCTTTAAGTAGCCTCATTATGACATGTAACGATCTGTATGCTTTCCCAACAATGTCATCAACATGACCCTTCCAGTGCAAATTACTTTCAAATCTCACACCTAAGTGCCATCTTTTGGGATAACTACCTCATCCAAAGTATATTCAAATTCAGTTTTAAAGCTCCTGTTTGTAAAAGTTGTAACAGTTGATTTGGCTCCATTAATCTTCATATTATTTTCTTCAACCCATTCCTGGATACTGTCAAGGTCCCTTTGTAATTCTGAACAATCCTCAATATTATTTATTTCCCTATAAACAATTATGTCATCTGCGTACAATCTTATTTTCGATGTTATATTGTTCCCTAAGTCATTTGCGTATATTAAGAAAAGTAACGGACCGATTATACTACCCTGTGCAATTCCCTTCCAGACTTTCTCTTCCTGTGATATATTATTTCCTACTTTGACTTTCTGAACCCTTGAATTTAGAAATGTTCTTATCCAACGTATAACCCTTACGTCCAATCCTATTCCCTCCAATTTCTTTAATAATATTCCATGTTCTACTCTATCAAAGGCTTTGGAAAGATCTATGGCTATGCAATCTAACTGGCCTCCTGAATCTAACTGATCTGATATGTCCTGCTGAAATCCCACCAGTTGTGCCTCGCAAGAAAATTTCTTTCTAAATCCATACTGGCTCCTCATGAACCAATTTTTATCATCACATATCCCTCTGATGTACTTTGCTATTAAACTCTCCAGTATTTTACAAACTATACTGGTCAGGCTGATTGGTCTGTAGTTCTCTGGTTTCCTTTTATCACCCTTTCCTTTATAAATTGGTATTATTATAGATCCCTTCCATTCCTTTGGTATCACACTATTATTTATGACATAGTCAAAGAGAAATTTTAAATAAGGCACTATATACCACCCCATTGTCTTTAATACCTCCCCAGTAATTTGATCACTTCCTGCTGCTTTTCCTTGCTGAAGCAGTTGGATTTCTCTGAAAATATCTTCATTTGTGAATGAGAAGCTTCTTGTTTCCCTCTGTGTCTCTCCCTCTCTATCTTCTGTTACGGTTTCCAAGTCCTGACAATCTTCTACTGAATCTCGGAATTCCCTACTAAAGAGGTTTGCTTTCTCAGTATCTGTTAAATAGTGTTCACCCCCTTCTCCCACCATTGTAGGAATTTGGATTCCTTTTCCTTTTTGATTCCTAATATATGAATACAGCTTTTTCCATTTCCCTTTGTGGTCATTACCCTCTTGAAGAATGCCATTCATATAATTCTCTTTTGCTTCCTTTTTCACTCTATTCAGTTCCCTCATTAGTTGTTTTCTAGTTTCTCTATTCTCCCTACCTTCTTTGATTTTCCTGTTTACTATTCTACATTTTCTTTTTAATTTTCTTATTTCCCTTGTGTAATAAACAGGGTCTGAGGTCATTTTACCCTTCTTAACAGGTACAAATCTCTTCTCTCCTTCCCAAATTATTCCTTTAAATTTAGCCCAAAGTGTATCCACATTACTCCCTTCACTTATCCAACAACTGAATTGTGATTTAAGGTAAGTCCCAAATTCATCAACTTTAGTTTTTCTGTATAATTTCTTGTCTTTTGTGAACCTCTTATTAAGCATTTTTGGTACGAATCCTACATCCATTATTACAGCCTTATGGTCACCTATTCCTTCAATTACCTCAGTTTTATCAACAATTTCCCATGGTTTAACCAAGAATACATCTAGCAAGTTATTGAGACGAGTTGGTTCTTGTACTACTTGTGTAAATCCTCCCTCCCAAATTAACTTATTTGCCAGTTTCTGTTCATGGGCTTCGCTTGCAGCTCCATTCCATTCAACTTCAGGCAAGTTTAGATCTCCCCCAATTATTACCGTATCATTATTGTTTTTATGAGTATAATCTATTATTTTCTCAAATATTTCCATATCTCTTTCCTCTCTTCCAGGCCTATATGTTCCTATAATTCCCACCTCCTTCATATTATCACAAACTAATTTTATCCCTAATATTTCATCCCTTTCATGCGAACAATAAGTTTCCTTCACCAGAATAAATACCCCTCCTCCTTTTTTATCTCCTCGGTCTCTACGATAGACTGTATACCCTTCTGGAAATACTTCTGTATTACCCACCCCTTCTCTCAACCACGATTCCACTCCTATCACCACATCCGTCTCATAAGATTCCATCAATGTACCAAATTTTAAATGTTTATTTACTACACTCTGACAGTTTACCAAGAGCAATCTCAGACCTCCTTCCTCCCTAAAACTTGACTGTTGCAATTGGGTAACGTTTGACTCATGAGTTGAGAACTTCCCTGGAACCCAGATCCTTGTACATAGATCTTGATTTAAGGGTCTGGGTTTTCTGGCAAGTTTCCCTGTATGTGCCAGTTTAGTGGTATGGGTTTTCTTAAGTACCGATTAGTTTGCAAATCTCTGTTGATAATTGTAGCAATTTGTCTACAGAGAGTTGCTTTTCCATTACCATTTAGATGTAACCCATGTCTAGTGAACATTTGCCTGCCAAGACCTAAAGTATCTACTACATAGACATTTCTAAAACTCTTACATAATCTCTTGATTTTTATATTTACATCATGTACAGCTTTGTTCACACATGAGTCCTCTAAAAGGTCATACCTGGGTGGCACATTTACTACAATTACTTTTGAGTCAGGTAGTTTGGAAATCTTACCTCTGAGAGTCGTAATTAGTTCCTCACCTTCATTTGCAGCAATGTCATTTGTACCACTCACAATCACCACATAATTGTCCTTCTCTGACACAGGATCACAACTTGAAAGGACGTCTTCAGTTTTGGCACCAGGTTTTATTAGTCCTAAAACCTCAGTCTCTGGATTCTGCAGCTCATCCTTGATGCCTTCTGCCATACCCCGCCCTTGACTGTCTACGTAGAGATGAATCTTTGGCGATCTTGACTTTCGGTTGGTTTTCTTACCTCCACTGGATTTAAAATTATCTGGAAAACTTGGTGTGTCTTCTTCTGGAACTTGCTGCAATAACTGAAATCTATTTTGGCACTGCAAAGAGTTTTTTCCCGGTTTTAAGTTGTACGTAGTTTCTCCCATATGTTTAACATTAGGCCTAAAATGGCCACGCGTCACTTCCGTCCACGGTGATCTTTCTTCTCCAATGTCTTCTTTATCTTCCAGTTTCTTTATTCTGTCCTTTAAGCATTCATTTTCATGTTTCAGGGCGCATAAGTCCTCTTGTAGCACTTCTAAAATCTTAATTATAGTTTCGTAAGTCTCTCTTTCTTGTTGTTCTGCCTCACTATCAGTTTGTTTACACTCGGGACACAGCCACTCACTTTCTTCAATATCAGTCCTATTTGCAATATTTGCACAACGAAAATGGTACCATTCATCACACTTACGACACAGAATCCCATTTTTAACTACTCTTCTGCATTTGCCACATTTTTCACTGCATCTTACACCATTATCTACTACGGATATCACAGACTCACACACAGTAGTCGCCATCTTGGTATCTTTTCCATGCACGAACGAACGTAGGAATATGTACTGACAATGAACCGATTTGCTTAGCTACGCTGCTACATAGGAACAGAGGAACAAGGACCAATAAAGTTGCCTATAAATTATGGAGTGCATCAAACTAAATTATAAGGGGCTGGTGGACTATTCTGTATAAGGGTCAATCGACACAAAGCATAATAAATTATTACAAGGTACAGATGTGAAATGATTCCAGAAGTATGAAGAGATAAAGATGGAATGAGTCTTTACATGATTCTCTGGCAGTTGAGGATGGCAGGAGGAGGAGGAGGAGGAGAAGGAGGAGGATGAATTATACTAACTATAACTATTACGGACCAAATGTTGTATTAATGGTTTAGTGATCCAAAATAGCTTCCACTTCCACTGAGTGTATAGGCTGCGTACCTCTCTAAGAATGTCTTCTTGAAGTCCCCGTGCTTACAGGCTGTATCACCATCCCCAGATGTACTCTTGGAGCTGCCACTGCACATCAGAGCACAGTCTGTACCCTCGTATCGCAGGTGGAGGAACGCTTCCGTTTCTATTTGCTGGGTGGAAAACCCTTGCTTGCCAAGTTCTTCTATGCATTTCTGTTCCAGATTTGATAGCTGACGATCCAAGTAAGGGAATGATTCTGTGTTCAACAAAAGAGAAAAAGTTTTTGAAATACAGCACAAGAAATAGAACAAAGGAGGTGGTAGTGTGTGTGTGTGTCTCTCTCTCTCCCTCACTCTCTCTCTCTCTCTCTCTCTCCAACTCTTTGAAGTTCAGAATCTTAGAAGCAGGGCCAGGATTTGGATGACCTAAAATATTTTAAAAATTATCTATAAAATGACGGCAAAAATCCAGTAAAATGATCCGAGAACTTTAAAAAATTACATAAATCTTAAATGAAATTTTACAATCAATTTACGAATTGGGTTGGTATATCCTATATTTTTAAGACATTATAATAAGTTTTTGGGCTTTTTCCAGGTCAAGAAAACAACGTGAAACTGTTTACGTTTCGCAGAGCACTTTGCACGTCTTCGGAAGAGAAATCTTGATTGTTTATGAAGAAGGCTTTTCCAATTGGAGCTATCTCTCCTGGAATGTGGACATTTTCAAGTTTCTTTCGTTTCCAGACTGACAAAGCGTTGAGCAGATTCTCAAGTCTCCGTATTCATCCTCACTTACAGTTGCGATAATATCCAATAGCAGATGTGTAAATGCTTCAAAATCCTCAAACATGTAAGAAAATGACTCAAAAAGTGTAAAATAGTCTAATAAATTCCATTAAATAACCACATAATGATGTATAATTTTAAAAAATACAAAATGACAAAAAATTACCTAATAAATTAGCATTTCCACAATGTGATCAGGATTTCTGTATGAGTTAGCAATGTCTGTTGCAAACCAATTAAAAGGTGACATGTCATCAAAATCCTAGCCATGCTTAGAAGTCTTCACTTTCTCTAACACAAACTTTCATGGCAGGCTATTTTATGTTACAAGTGCAATGACTTCTTCAATGCTAAATAATATGTTACACACTGACTCCCTTTTAACAAAAGGCCCTCACTATGGGCCACTAAGTGGAGAAACTGATGTCTTGGTAACATTAAATATAGATCCCAAAATACCCATAAACCGTAAATGGTTAAAATGGTGACTAACAAATATGGATTCATGTAATGTATGACCATCTTGGCCTTGTTGAATCCCTGTACTTCCATTGGAGCCAGAATGCAGCACACAACTGGCGAACAGTAAAAAACAGGCTTAGGCAGACAGATTTCATTTTGCTAAATATCAAGTGTTGGGATTTATTTATAATTGTGGCAAATGTTACCTAAGTGGGAACTGAACCTTGACATACATAATGGTACTCCATTTGAACATGCCAGAAGGCCCAAGGGAAGTGAGCAGCCAAGTTGATTCAAACCTGCAAACTGTCAGATGTTCATATGATTCTTCCTCCCACTTGATCAACTCGAGCCCTCCACCCAGCTGTTGAAGCTTTAACACAGTAAATACAACACAAAACATGAGTTTTCTTTCAATAAATATATTAGGACTGATACTGAAACTCACTGTTTTCATCTAAGGTGTCAACCCTAGAAATTCATTCTGTGGTTATCAAAAATTTATATATTTATTTATCGCATTTACTTGCATATACCTTCCAGTTTCATTCCCGAAAATTTCAATTTCAAAATCGGGGGTCGGTGGATGCACAGTGGGTCTCGGCCCACAGATGGCCACGTCTGGTCCATGGTGTGACAGCTCTGCACTCCGACCGACCAACCGAGCAGAGGACGGGTGGACACAGCTCTACCATGGCTCTACACCTCTGTATTCAGGAAACGGTGAGGGTTGGTCCCCACCATCAGCTGTCCTGAGAATGGTTTTCCATTCTCCTGCACTAAGGCGAATGCCGGGACAGTTCCTTGTACAGGCCATGGCCGCCAACCCTCTCACCTTCTCCAATACAAATCTCCCGGCCTGAGAGATGGCTTCATCATCTAGGAGGCCCACCTCCCCTTTCAGGGGAAGACTGAAAACATTTAATAGTAGTAGTCAAAATCGGAGTGCGAGATATATGAAGTAAATTAGGAAATTGATTATAACTAACTTTTTAAAGGTAATAGAACATCATGCTTTCATATAGGCCTATTAAAATAAATGTTAGTGTGTTAATTTCATTATGCCACCAAAGACAGTCCCTTCCTCTTCATGAATTAGGTAATCTAGCCATGGCTTGACTTGGTTCAGTGCGCTAATATTCCGTCTGCTTTGTCACTATCTTGCATGCTTTTAAACTGTAACTACTGTATTTTATGTGAAACACCATGTTCACCATCACGTAAATATTTCAGACATTCAAACAGCTCATTTTGAAGCTCAGGGAACATTCCACTTTTTGACTTCCAGAGCACATTTCTTGATTTGTAAGTATTTTGAAGAGCAAATTTCTATTTCTGCCAATGTTAAACTATTTCACAATAATTTTCAGCCCATAGCATGAATAGTGTATTTCTCTGTGAATTCAATCACTCAATGTTCAAAACTTCGAGGGTCCTTCATAACTCACCGAGAAACTGACTCACACTTAAAACCAAATATTAGGGTGGAAAATATACACAGAATTTATATTGTGTTATGCTGAAATTGCAGGCAGTCCAACAGGATGACATTACATCTAGCTTCATCTGGCCAGAGAATACTACAATACTATAAATATGCACCTATCTTTCATCCGAATAAAGGGAGAACGTCAGACTTTGAACTGTGCACAAGCATGCAGGCCTTGTTACATTTATACTGACATCTGAAGACCAACCCATGGAGCATACTGTACATGCAAGGATTAATTTTCTCCCTTAATTCCATAATAAAAATTAAGTTGTGTGATATGGGTGATGGCAAAAAATATGATACTTGAGGTGCCTAGTATCAAACATGAACAAAAGCCTTTTTGTTAACTTTTCAGTAGAGCCACATTTTTGTTTCTCTACGTTAACCTCCCAATACGAGGGTGAAAATGAACAAGAAAACCATGGTCGACATTCATTCTAAGGCAATGGAAAACAAGTTCAAATATGACAATGTCCATTTTTTTTTTACTAAGATTGGCTTTTGTCCATTTTTTATACAAACATCCATGTAATTGTCCACTTTTGAAACAAACTATCTCAATATTTGCAATCAAAGTTTCAGGATGACAAGAAAGTAAACTTCTGTTTTAAAAGAAATGTAATGAAAATACGAAAAAAATTAGGTTATTCTTATACTTTGTTAACAATTTTAACATTCATTTCAGTTCTTGCTTCAGTGTATTTCTGGGCAAATAACCTCTAGTTCATCACATGAATCTTCAAAACAATCACATTCATAATCATTAACAGCTTGTTCATTTTCACTACATCATCGTCATCATCATCATCATTTCCCTTTATCCAGCTGCAGCCAGGTAGGGGAAAATATGGTTCCTCTCCACTTTCTTCGGTCTTTCCCTGACTCCTCCTCCAACACTGTGTCCCAGTCCGGGTTTCTTTCTATAATACTGTGTCAGATTGTGTCCTTCCATCTCAAGCGTGGTCGACCACAGCCTCTCCTTCCTTGCATTTGCATTTCCATCACCTTTTTTTGGCATTCTTTCATCACTCATTCGCTTTATGTGCCAAAACCATCTTAGTCAGCTTCTGTCAATTTTATCATTCATTTTTTCCACTCCAATTTCTTCCGGATTTTCTCATTCCTTATTTTGTCCCTACTATTCTTCTGTATCATACTCCTCAAGAACTTAATTTCGGCTGCCTGTATTCAACTCTCATCCTTCTCGTCATTGTCCAAGTTTCTACTCCGTAAGTTGTAATGGGTACGTAATACATCTTGTACATAGTTCCCTTTGCTTCCATTGGCACATCTTTATCCCATAACATATTCCTTACACTATGATAGAAACAGCTTCCAGCTTGAATCCTCTTACTAATCTCAGCATCCAATCGAGCATTCTCCATTAATTCACTCCCCAGGTATTTGAACGTCTCCACTACTTCCAGGGGCTTGTCTGCAAGTCCAATCTGACATTTCCCTTCTTTCTCCTCTCTAGTCATAACAAGAGTTTTACTCTTTTCTACACTTATTTTCAATCCACATTCTTCAATCTTCCCATTCACCACATCCAACTGTTCTTGAACATTCATATCCTCTTCTCCCAAAATTACAATATCATCTGCAAATAACATGATGTCCATTTCTCTTCCTCCATATGTTGCTTTTGGTGTTCTCATGATGTCATCCATTACTATTGTAAACGAGATTAGCGACAGAACACTTCCCTGTCTCAGCCCACTAGTGATTTTGAACCAACTTGTCCTGACAACTTGTGTTTGCACACAACTACAACATTCCTTGTACATTGCCATGATTATTTTTATTAATCCCTAACCAATACCTTTTTAAACCAGACTGTCCCAAACTTTATTGCTGGGGACACTGTCATATGCTTTTTCAATGTCATCACCATATCATTCCCATACTCCCATTGCCTTTCCATCAGTTATCCCATAATGAAAATGGGGTCTGTTGTTGACCTTCCACTTTTGAAACCAAACTGATTTTCCTGTATCTGATTTTCAGCCAATTGTTCTTATTAATGACTTTGACATGCCACTTAAGAGAGGTATTTAATTTCCACTCTTTTCTGAAGCCCTTACCTCATAACTTATCAACATCTTTAAGTTTCTGTGGGTTTACATTCACACAAATGTCAATAGGTAAAACGTTCATTAACATGAGACTCGCCTGTCCTGTCTTTGTGATCTTGCGCTCAATATCTGTGTCCAAATAGCAGCCTACCTCACTTTTAACTTCAAAATTGCCTCTTTTCATATAACTGAGCACAGTTTTTTTTACGCTGTGAAATCTTGAAATGAAGTTGACTTGCAAATTTCAGATAAATCTCTGCTTGTTCTTTCCAATTCAGGTTTGTCCAATCAGTTTCACTGTGCCGTACTGTGACCGTTCATCACCATGCCATAGGCATGTTAGGAGGTCTAGTCAATTACATATATATGCCGTTTTCCGCAATATTCTGTGACATATAATGTAGTAATTAGCAGTCTACATGATGAACCGGGATGTGATTTGCGATACCCCAGCCCGAAAGGAGCAGTTTCCTGCGCTGTAACAAGAAAAGGATAGCGCATTACTGCATAATTTACCTCCCCCCCGATCATTTTGTCCGGAGGCTATAAGTAGAGCCAGGACCTAGATACAGTATCCCATTGTCATTTGTGTAGCCGCAGTACCCACATGTTAGGAGTGAACTTGGATATCAGTGTATGAAGTGTTGTGTCATAGAAGAAAACCACATCAGTGCGATGTAAAATATCGTGAAATAAGCCGTGTGGTACAAGATAATGTACAGTATTGATGAATAGAAGTCTTATCTCAACATTTTATATTTTTTTTAAACAAAACAGTCAGTTGCGGCTCATGATGCAATCATCAGTGAAAGGGCAAACACGTCAAGTTATTTAGAGGTAGTGAGACAGCTAATTACATTCAGTAATTAATAGTGACCGATCTAAAGCATTTTAAGAGTGAGTGATGTTCAGTAAAAATTAAAGAACGATTCCTGATAAAATTAGCGTTTGCATACTCCATGGACACTCATGGTGATAGACTGTGTGATTAATGGGG
Source organism: Anabrus simplex (assembly GCF_040414725.1). Classification (NCBI taxonomy): domain Eukaryota; kingdom Metazoa; phylum Arthropoda; class Insecta; order Orthoptera; family Tettigoniidae; genus Anabrus; species Anabrus simplex. The sequence continues at coordinate 23,663,031 of NC_090270.1, read as the reverse complement.
ATATGAACAGTGATTTCTACAAACTTGCCAATATTTGCATTAATCTATTTAAAGTTATTAGTGGATCTTATCAACAGTAGATTCCTTTGAAAGTACATAAACAGTGTTTACTAACTGATTTCCCATTTTGCCTGTATGTTCGTGAGTGGTCGTCGAACCCAGAGATCTGGAGCCTGCAGTCATTTCTACAGGGAACGTCCAGAGACTCAACTAAGAAGACCACAGTTCGAGACATCGATCGTGGTAGGATGAAGAGGAACCCATGACTATTAGAGAGAAGACCACTCATCATGATAGAGTAAAAACCTAAGGTGTACCTCGAGATGATGGCAAACCATACCCAGCATTTGATAAGTACAACTGATTTTGAATACATTAAACCATGAGATTTGCATGCCAGTAGCAATTTTTATTTTTGTAAATATTAGAATGTTATAATTAACAACAATATTAAATGTAGGGAACACTATACACGTGTGACTGGGAAAAGATTATTTATTAATTTAATTAGGGTTTTCAAGTGATTTAAGAATAATCATTGATATTTAGCAGGTTTATTTGCATGAATTTATTAGATACGGTAGATCCCATAAATTCTTAGTGTATATGAAGCACATATTTTAAGAAGAATACCACTTTAGCTAAACTTATAACTTCTTTGTAATGTTACTATCTGGTAAAGACTTACATAGTAGTTTGAAGATAAACTATGTGTTTGCTTCAAGGTGATTCAGGTATTTATAAATCCCGTATGATAATAGATGATCATTGAAGATGTCCCAAACCGAGGTATTATGTGAATTATATAGATATGCGAGAAGAATTAAATAACCTGTAAGAATGGAGTCTTCTCTGTAAATTAATAGAGCGGATATGAGATGCAGTGGTATGATATGGAGGGTAAAGCTTGTGAATTTTTGAGATGTTGGATTGATAAAAGATTATAATAATTATGGCTGTTGTGATATATTGAATTAGGCTGAATATATAGCCAGATATGAATAATAAGAAGTAATGGCTCTCAAATGAATGCGTACTTGAGAACAAGCCGAGATGATATATAAAAGAAAGAAAGAAAGAAAGGAAGAAAGAAAGAAAGAAAGAAGGAAGGAAATGAAGAGTTCAATGTGTTTTTGTAGTCACGGAGCTGGACACACAGCTGTTGTCATGATTGACAGTTTTACTACATGAGGACTTGTAGGGTCTGTGAAAGATTCTGTTGTCCCCAACAAGCTTAATGTTTACCTGCTGGATCTCTCTTTCATTTTGCCAATGCAGTCTCAATTCCATTCTAATGATACATTATGAGTAACACGGATAAATTTCCGATTTTGCGAAGGATAGATCCCTTCCCATGTTTATGCATTAAATTAGCTCGTGATTGGAGTTTTAAATTTTTTACCTTGGAAGCTGGAGTACCTTAGTTCGACCCATGTTGGAACGAAGAATTTAACCTGATACTATGGCTTGATTATGCCATATCTTCAAGATGTATTGTGTGATATATGTTTGATATTTTTTCTATGTAATGTGTTTACGTGTTTTATTATCCCCCAAAGTGTTCTATGGTGATGGGTTCGATTCCAGCATTGGCTGATTTTTCTTTGAATATAATTTGTTAGGTAAACCCAGGATACACGTATGTGTTCAGTGTAATATATAATTGTCATGGTCAAATAGACCATGTGTTTGATATGTGGCGATGCAATCTCGTGTGTAAAGTAGATGTACTTATGATACTTTCCACACCCATGATAATTAAATACATGACTAATGATGTTAATTAAATACATCATTAATGGTAATTAATTAATTAACAGGATGGATGCCATTTAATATCCATTTTTAATCAGCTTATTAAACTAAATGGATGCCATATAGTATCACTGTTATAGATAAATAAATCCACGTATCAGTGTTTATTAATCAAATGATTTGAGGTATGCCAAGGACCAACTACAACTGTGAATAAACTAGAAGGACGTTAAGGAATACTATATATATAATTTTTGCATCAGTCTTGACTGTTTCTTTGTTTATGTGTTGTAATATGGCACCATCTCATGTGATTTTATCAGTATAATAAAATGTTTAGCAAATAATATTTCAATGAAGATTCTTCTCATTTAATAATATTAGTGTATTCCTCTCACATTATAGAAAATCCTACTTTCGTTATATTTTATGTAGTGCCTATTTTTCTTTTTCGAACATTCCATTGACCGTATGCTTTATGAGTTCAGCCGGTGACGCAACGAAAGTAAGGAGGACGAGACTTCAAGCCCGGGAAGTGACTTCTGGAGGTTCTCATCCAACAATTCCATCTATTTAGTTGTTTGTGAAACCGAATTATGTAATAGTTGCCCTAAATTACCCAGTATGGGTACAGTACCTTTCGAACACCTCATGATATTCATTTGGACTTATTAAGGTCATTGTTTTCAGGCCTTTCTCAATGAGTCTAAAAATCCTATCTGAGGGCAAATATGAGTGTCCAATAATTGGAAATACCACTTCTAATTTCTTTGCCTCATTCTCCAACCACATATAAACCGACATATTGTCAGGGTGCAGTTTGCTTTGAGATGTGCCTGTTACAACAGACAGATTGTAACAGTAGAGTTGTCTGGAATAATAAGCTGACTATCACATAATTTAGGCAAAACAAGGTTCATTTGGCAATCATAGGACATTAAAAAACAATCCTCCTCTTTTTCCTTTAGATGTTGATACAAATTCTCTGCTTATTTTTTGTGGATAGTTCTCTTCAAAATTAAGGTTGATCTTTCCTCTTCATTCTTTTCAAACTTAATATATTGCTCTAGTTCCAAGCATGTAGTGCACTCATCTGGGCCTGGAGAAGAAAACCCAAAATTGAACCTGGTATTAAAAAGCCGAATGTAAGCTTCCTTTACTTGCAATTCCACTTCTCTGCCTTCATTATACATATGCAAGTTCAGGTGGACACTCCAAAAAATTGTCTTCCATATTAAACAAAAAAAAATTCCCAAATACTTATACTATAAGATAAACGCTGAAAAAAGCATTAACATTTAACTTCCAAGCACGCACCGACAAGACAATGTAAACAAATGGTCGCCATGACAGTTTGATGTCACTTGTAGCAATCTGATTGGCTGAAATGGTCATGTGCGTTTTTGATAGAAACTATATTTGGAGATGTCCAATTTTGAAAGAAAATCCATATTTCTATGTTAAAAATAAAGTACAAATGTTCATTTATGAAAGACACGGGCCACTAATTCAGAGAGAGAGCATCAAAAATACTATAATGATCGATCCTTAACTCAATTTTGATATAGGTGGCGCATGTCCCTGTTTGATATTAGGCACCTCGGTTAACCACTCAACTTGGAGTGCCGTACACTGCACGCAGACTCCCCAATACTCTCTGTCGCGGAGTGACGTACATTGCACACACGTAGTAGCTTCTGATTTGTGTTTCTATCTAGCGAATATTTCTTGAACTATTACAAATGTAGTAAGATATATATATATAGACGAAGCATCGATCATTCATTTGATGCTTATATCTATCGAGTTTTTATCGATTACGTATGATATATTGCGTCTGAAAAACCAACAAGTTCTGTTGTTGACATTGTGGCAGCTAAATGTTTTCTTGTGATCACGAATTCGAAAATTAACTATGTTTTACCGAATGATGATACAGAAAGTTTAGTTTTGTTAAGCAAGGACTAGGATATAGAATTGGAGAGTGAAAGTAGTGATCGTGACATTGATATTGCTTTTGATAAACGGGAAAATATTGGTCGTAATGTTATTGATGGTGCGTTTGTGTGAGAAGACACGGATAATTATAGAGGACAAAGAGATATGTTTGCGGCAAATTATGGATCTCAGAATGCTGAAAAAAACTGCTTATGTCTTGTGTGAAAATGTTCAGTTGTTTTCTACTGTGGAGTTCGTAAAGATGATAGTAGAATAGGCAGGTATTTATTCTGAACATCACAGGCAGTCACATGGTATGTTTTTTCCATTCTGATCAAAGGTAAATGAATGTGCATCGGTTATTCTGGAGGAAACGTATGTAGTTGTATGTATTGTGTATGTTAATGAGCATAGTATAGAAACCTGTATTAAGATCTTATTTCTCAAAAAATCTGGTTACCAGCTACTTCTATATTTGGTTCAGCCATATCTCTTGGTCGATTTGAAAGGTCAGAAGATTCTTCCACTTCATTGACCTTGGATAATTCCAGTAAATTACAGTATGCTGTTTATGTGTTTATGTACTAACAGCATACTGAACATTTTGGTAAAATTCATTGAACCGCTTGTCATTTATGCCCGATTAAGTAAAAGCCTGCACACATAGCATGCTTGGTGCTATACTTCTCCCGTAGCACAGGGTAGCCAGCTAGTGAAAGTCGTCCCACGCTGAGAGGTTAAAGGAATGATTTTATTTTTACTGAGGTTCTGGAATTATGATCTAAAGAATGAGCTATTTCTCACAGTCATACAACATACAGTGCAGAATTCCAGCAATTTCCCACTCCTTGCCGAATTATATACAAGGAGAGACAGAAACACAAAGCAAAAACTTGGTATGAAAGGACAGTACCACACAAAAATGTACGAAATCTGAACAAGTATGATGATGATGATGATGATGATGATGATAAAGGCATGTGGCCTCCGGAGAGGCCTGAGGCAGGTTTTCCGAGATGATGCCGTATAGGTGATCTGCACGTCGGTGAGGATGAGGCCCAACCTAAGATGAATTCTAATGCTGAAGAGAGCACAAAATACCCAGCCCTCGAGGAATTAACTAATGAAAGTTAAAATCCCCAGCGCAGCCAGGAGTTGAACCTGTCACCCCTTGGAACAAAGGCCATGGATGCGGACATGTCAAATTGAAGCAATATAAGCTAAGAGTTAGTCAGTACATAGATTCAAGTCAGAGGTACAGGACTATCCTGCACTAACTTAACTAAAATTGCATAATGAAAAGGAACAAATAAATGGCTCATCCAGATAGGAACACATACTGACAAAACAATGTGGGAGGACAAAGATGGAATGTATCTGTACAATGTTCTCTGGAGGGGACAAAGAACACATAATAAAACATAGAAGCATAACACTGAAAAACACTTTTAAGTGTTTTAGAATCTGATAGTGACACACACAGCATGCAAAATGCAAAACATAAATTGGCTAAGTATGATGCAAGTATTTCAATATAAGAGCACAGAGAAATTCCGGACAGATTTTTTAAAAAGCCTTTCCTTTACCTTAACCATCATAGGAACTACCACTTTTCGTTTTTACACTTAGTTCTAGTTTTCCATAAACTGTTACTTTATTTTTTAAATGTATTTTACACATTCCTTATGCTATGCATCAAACAGAAAACCTTTCTATGTGAGTAACAGCACACTCCTGATAGTTAAACATGAATATCCAGTTTTAAGCCTGTAACCCTTTAATCTTTGCTTTATCAAAATTTGTGTGACTACTGGTAACAAACCTGACTTTAAATAAAATTCCACCTCTTCGTTACACAGAATGAGAGAATTCACTGACCTGGTTCATAAACTTTGGCACAGGGCTCCTGGGCTTCATGCACTACATCAGCCAGTGCCATACCGTAGGCAGATAAGATGCCGGCATATTTGTGGACAAAGACGGTACTCATGCCCAAGGCTCGTGCAATCGAGCAAGCATGCTGGCCACCAGCTCCTCCAAAACAGGCCAGCACGTGGCGTGCTGTGTCGTATCCCTTGGCCTACATGATAAACAATTCAATTAGTAATTAATTCTTATGAGCATAACACTGTACTGTAAGTACACATTGGAGCAATACTAAGGAACAAGAATAGTATAAGAGCACAACTGATCCCAGCAAGAAACATCTGTGTTAACAGGTAACTTGGGTAATGAAAAGAAGAGAAGACTAGGGGCTACAAGAAGAAACAGAATGGGAGAGAATTACTGATGTTAACAACTAAGATGTATACTGCACACACACATGGCCAGTGGCTAAGTGGTGGTGGTGATGTATGGACATTAAAATTAGAGGGAAAGAGTTACATGTCAAATGAACAGAGGACTCAAGAATACCACAAAGAATGCACAAGATAGAAGTGAACAGCAGGAGACAGAGGGACAGATGGCTGAAGTGAGTGAAGGACTGTGTTGAGAAGAAAGGAGAAGACTGGAGCAGTGTCAACAGTACGTCAGCAAATGGTCGAGAGACGTACATTGCAAACACACATGGCCAGTGGCTAGGTGGTGGTGAAATATGGACATTAGAAATAGAGAGAAAGAGTTACACGCATAAAAAGGTGGGAAATATATACATACACGATTAAGAACAACAACACAGAAGACAAATATTTTGACATCATGTGAAAAAGGCCTCCCCGTGGCATATCCTGGGTAATGTTCGTAAGCAGAGCTGCTAACTTTCTCGATACTGAGCATCCTCAAGTCTCTTTAACCCTTAGCACTCACACGGCGGGCTATGCCTGACAACAAGAATATCCTGCATAGATCTTATGCCCAACATGATTTTCTTCCCTATAATAACTCCTTTGTCGGGTTACACACGCATGAAATACAGGTACAGTAAGCTACTACCATCTTTCTACAACAATTCGAAGCCATGTATAGCTAAAATCTCTTTGAAATCAGGCTTTGTGGGCATTCTTTGAAGACCATGTGAGTTCTTTAACAACAAGGCGTCCTTCAAGCAGCACGAGAAGTAAATAGCCAGACTTTTAGATAAAAGTGATGTTGATTTCAGCAATAGTGAGAGTGATTTTCAATGAAGTGATGAGGAAGATATTGCAGAATTAGACTGTGTAGATGAGTTTATTGATGAAGGTCCTGATAATGAGAAAAGTATACTAAGTGGCAGTGCTGGTACCTCTACTGATGGCAGGAGGGAATACCATGACATGGACTTGGATTTCAAAAGAAACCCATTCACAGGTACGTCAGGTTGTAAGCTACCACAAGGGACTAACAGTTTTCTTTTGTACAATAGCCAAAAGAGTCAAGTGAAACACAGACAACTGAGAAGGGAACTGATAAAGCAGTTGGTTGGTTGATTTCTCTTTCATACTCCTTTCTTGCAGACCTGTTGGCACTCATTCTTTTCACATGACCAAACCACTTCAGTCTTGCCTTTTGGATCTACTGGAGTAAGGAGTCTTCTAGTCCTACATCTTCTCTAACTTTTTCATTCCTGATTTTATCCCTCCTGGTCTTCTGGATCATTGTGCGTAGGAACTCCATTTCTACTGCTTGGAGTTTCGAGTTGTCCTTTCTTGTTAATGTAGTGGTTTCCAGGCTGTATGCGAGGATATGGGTGTAGTATGATTTATACAGTGTCATCTTGGTTTTCAGTGGTATTTGTTTATCCCATAGTAGCTGTCTTACTTGGAGGTAAAAATGTATTGCTTTGCTGATTCAACTGTTTACTTCATATTTAGCTAAGATATCCTTGGACATTATACTACGCAAGTACTTAAATTCTGTGACACTGTCCAGTTTAGTGCCATTTAGCATGATTTCTGGCTGGTTGTCACCCTTCTGTACCTTCAACACCACCATTTCAGCCTTGTTGATGTTTAATCCATATCTCTCAAACTCCTGACTCACCCCTGCAGTCTCTCTTCTACATCTTTCTCTGAGTTACCCCAAATTACTACATCATCTGCAAATGCAAATGCTTTTAAGTCTTGTTGCCCCTTTCTTTTAGCGCCTTTAATATGGTATCCATTACAATGATAAATAATAGGGGCGACAAAACACTACCTTGTTGTACTCCCCTTTTTGTCTCAAACTGGTCTGACAGTCCAGAACCGACTTGTACACAGCTTCTGGTTTTCTCGTAAAGCACCTTAACTTTTGAAATTAGACTGTCTCAAACTTCAAACTTTCTCAGGCACTCCCAAATAAGCTCCCTTGGTATGCTGTCATAGGCCTTTTCGATGTCAAGGAACAGTAGATATAAAGGCTTCTCTTTTTTCCAATGTTTTTCCATCAGCATCCTGACAGCAAATATAAGATCTGTTGTTGATCTTCCAGGCCTAAAGCCATATTGTTCCTCTTCTAAAAGTGGTTCTACAATTTCTCGTAGTCTATTCTCTATAATTTTTTCCAGAATTTTTAGTTCATGAGAGAGTACAGTGATGCCACGGTAGTTGGTACAACTCCGTCTGCTGCTTTTCTTGAATATAGGTACAATTATAACTTTCTTCCAGTCTTCTGGGATGGTATTTTTCTCCCATACTACATTTAGGAGTCTATATAGCCACTGGATTGCTCTTAGCATGTCCACACTTAACTCATCTATTCCTGCAACTTTCCCTTTCTTCATACTTTTAAGGCTCTTCTCTATCTCCAGCCATGTGATTGGTGGCTCCATATTTTTACTGGGCTCTTCACTTTTTCCAGATTCTTCTCTGTTTTGAATTACATTTGATGCCTCTCCATTCAGGAGATTGTCAAAGTAGGTCTTGAATTCTTTCCTGATTCTATCTTCCTCTCGTACTACTGATCCACTGTCCTGCTCTATTACCTTGATGTCTTCTATGTTATTTCGCTTGTTTTTAATTATTCTGTAAAGAAGTTTCTTGTTTCCTCTGCTGTCCTCTTCCAACTTTTCCACAAACTCATTCCATTTTTTCTCTTTCTCTTCTCTTACTATCCTCTTGGAGTTTTTTTGCCCTGTAGAGTTCCTGTAGTTTAGTTATTTCTTGGCCACCTGGATCTTGTGCATTTCTTTGCTTTTCTTTGTCTAGCATCTTTTTTGCCCAATTTCTCTCTTTTACAGCCCATCTGACTCTGTCATTCCACCAAGGTGTCCTTTTCTTTCATGGTCGATCCTGTTACTCCACACAGGTCTTTAGCTTCACCCACCAAAGTATCCTTAAAAATTTTCCGTTCTTCTTCTATTGTATTCATTTTCCCTTTATATTCTTCCTTCAGCTTGGCTTCTTCTAATTTCCAAGTCTTTACTTTACGTTTTCTTTTTCTTTCTTCGGGGTTGTGTTAGCCACATGATTTAAGTCTGCAATCAATAATCTATGATCACTGTCCATACTCTCACTGGGGATAACTTTGACATCAGTTACATATTTCCCTCCTCCTTTGTTAGTGATGATATAGTCGATGAGCGACATGTTTTCCATCCCAGCTATATCTTGTTATATTGTGGCTGTCTTATTTTTGGAAGAAGGTATTTTTGATGATCAATCCATTTCTTCTGCACAAATCAACCAGTTGTTCGCCTTCTGTATTTCTGTTCCCAAACCCATGTGGTCCAATGATTTCCTCATAACCAAGTCCGTCTGTCCCAACTTGGCATTTAAGTCCCCAATGATGATGACATTTTCTTCATCAATTATATCTTCTAGATCTTGACAGAATTGTTCCTTCTCTTGAGCACTACATCCAACCTGTGGTGCATATACCTGCACTACCATGTAATTTGTGGCCTCCAGCTGCATAGATAATTTAATGATCCTATCATTCGTGTAGGATACTTCGGTAATGGCGTCCATGTATTTTGTTATCAGGAAAGCTACACCAGTTTTGGCCTCTTCCTTGTATCCACTCAATACTAATTTGTAGCCATCTCTGAGAATCTTGCTACCTGCCTTTCTCCATTTTGTTTCACTCATTCCCAATTTGGATAGATTTTTCTCCTTCATCATATCGCTAAGTTCTTCAGTTTTTCCAGTCAGGGTCAAAATATTCATAGTCCCAATTCTTACATTGTTCTTCGGACATATCTGTCTTTCATCGGAGCCATATTGGTCGTCATACCTGCCAGATCTGCTCAAAGACTTTGTCAATTTCAGTATTATTTTTTATCTCCATCCGAGACTCGTTTGATTGTTGAAAGCAATTCGAAGACGCTACCACTGGCTTGCTAGGCCTACCATGGATCTTACTTTGTTATGCACCAGATTGTCAGTGCCTGACACACATTTCCTCATGTCAGTTAAGTCTATGGTTTACCCGCCAATACTCGAGAAGCTGATTGCAGTGGTTGCCCACTGGGCAATGGGATCGCCACATCCCTACGCCAGTCCTTTATATAAAACATCGTAGTTCATTCAAAGATTCTTAAAAAGAAATTTCCATTTTCTAGCCAACAAATCTATTAGAAACACTAAAGAACTAGTTGACAAAATCAACCGTTTTAAAATTACACCTAACCACTCCATCCATTCATTCAATATCATTAACATGTATCCCAGCATCCCCATATCTGAAGTTTGTTCCATTACACAACAGAATCTGACAAAATACAGTAAATTAAGTAAACATGAAATTCTCGAACTTACTTCTGTTTTAAAATTTGTTTTAAATAACAATTATTTTAGTTTTAACAACACTATATACCAGCAAAATGGTCTAATGATAGGGTCACCGGCCTCAGGAATTTTAGCTGAAATCTACCTTAATAATTTAGAACATACTGGAATCTTTAACAGTAATATTTTCAGCAACATTCGTTCAGCTCCATGGCTAAATGATTAGCGTGCTGGCCTTTGATCACAGGAGGCCCAGGAGGGGTGGTCGGGAATTTTAACCATAATTGGTTAATTTCGCTGACACGGGGGCTGGGTGTATGTGCCATCTTCATCATCATTTCATCCTCATCACGACACGTAGGTCACCTATGGGCGTCAAATCAAAAGACCTGCATCTGGCGAGCCGAACTTGTCTTCGGACACTCCTGGCACTAAAAGCTATATGCTATTTTTCATTGCAGCAACATTCAATTTTGGGCCAGATACATAGATGATACTATAGTTATAATGGATGAGAACTTGGTCGATGCTACCACCACCCTTTCAAACTTAAACACACTTGATCCATATACCAAATTCACTCTAGAATCAGAAACTGAACATATAATAAATTCTCTAGACTTAACAATCTCAAGACACCATAATTCCCTCAGCTACAGAGTTTATAGGAAACCTATACAAACCATAAACACCATTCATCAAGTCTCTTTACATCCACTAGTCCACAAACATGCTGCATACTGTTGGAAGTGTGGTTTTCTCATAAAAATAAAATGTCATGTGTATATAGTTTTAAGGAATACAACATTGAGGTTATGGGTCGGTAACTCAGATACTTAAGTGGAGTGGTTTATCTTTGGTTGCTTTTGCTCTTTGAACATTTGAACTGCATGGTGTGTGTGAAAGTGCAGTTGTGGTCAACAGCTCATAATAAATGGATGTGTGCAAAGAAGCTGGTGTTTCTATGGTATAATTTGACTACCTAAAACGGTGTAAGCGAGCAGAAATGAATATATATCAACAGGTTATGGGCCCAGAGCTCCAGAGCGCCAAAACACCGCAGTAAATTTCGGACAATATAAGTTGAAATGGAGTAACGAGAATTAACGGACAGAGCAAGTTGTCACATTATTGATGGGAAAAATGGCGACCTCGTGGACCGGTGAAGAAACACTGAATAGGAATGTTGCCAAGCTTACAATGGAGAACTATTTTTCGTGGGCATTAAAGGTGAAACAAGAGCTGTTGTTGAAAGATGTATGGGAATCAGTAATAGGGTAAGAGGCAGATACTAACGATGGATATAGGTTATGGAGTCTTGAAAGGAAAAAGGTAATAGTGAGGAGAAGTGTGGTATTTGAGGAGCAGATATTTCCCTTTAAGGTGAAAAGCCCTGGAATTGATATCAAGGAAAAGATAAATGTACCAAAGGCAGAGGGTGGTGAAACATACTTTGACATACTGTGCACTGAAGATCCAGAGATAAAATTAGGGACTAAGTTAGACACAGAAGAGGACGGAGAGGAAACATTGGCTGTTGAATCAACGACCGGAGAGGAACAACTAGAGGTTGAGTCTATAGCAATACAAGAGCCAGGGAATAGTCTGAGAAGGTCAGTAAGACAGAGGAAAGGTGAGACTTGTGCAGACTGTAAGGCAGTGATGGAAGGTAGACATGCGAATGTACGGTAGTGAAACCTAGAACAGTTGAGGAGGCTATGTCAAGCCAGGAGTCTGCTAACTGGATGGAAGCCATGAAAGTGGAGATCAATAAGATGAGAAAGAAGCGTGTTTGGGAAATTGTAAAAAGACCAGAAAATGTCAAGATAATTACTGTAGTTCTACGTGGGTGTTTTCATTGAAATATGACAGTGAAGGTAACATTCAGAAATATAAGGCCAGGTTGGTTGCTCTAGGTTTTAAGAGACAGATGAACCTTAGTTTTGATGAAACATTTAGTCCTGTTATAAAGAGGAAAACAATGAGACTGTTAATAGGTATTGCAGTATGTAAAGGTTGGACTGTAGAACATCTAGATGTAACTAGTGCTTACTTAAACAGTGAAATCAGTTGTACTGTACCGGTATACATGGAACAACCAGAATTGTTCGTAGAAAAGGATGTCCAAAACTATGTATGTAAATTGAAGAAAAGCATCTATGGACTACCTAATTCGAGTAAAGACTGGAATGCTTGTGTTGATGCTATAATAAGAAGGCTAGATTTTAAGAGATGTATCAAAGAACCATGTGTGTATGTAAAGGAGTGTTGTATTATTGTCTTGTATGTTGACGACATTGCAATAGGTGACAAAGAGGTTGTTAAGTTGGTTAAAATAAGGTTGGCAGATGAGTTAGAGATTAAAGATCTAGGGAAAGCAACAAACTTACTGTCAATAAAAATAGAACAGACAAAAGAAGAGGTTATGTTGAGTCAAAGTTTGTACATTGACAAATTACTTGCTGATTTTTCTGAGTGACTGTAAACTAAGTAAGACTGTATTTTACCAAGCGGATATTCAGCAGCTGAAAATGATGAGCAGGAATTTGATTGTACCATTTATCGCAGTGCAGTAGGAAGTTTGCTATATTTATCAAATAATACTAGACCTGACATTGCATTTGCAGTAAGTAAAGTTAGTCAAAATTGTCAAAAACCTAAGATTAAAGATTGGAAAGAAGTGAAGCATATCATGAGATATCTAAGTGGTACTAGAGATTTGAAGTTGTGTTTCAAAAATTGTGAGGAGTCAGTACAAGTTTTCTGTGATGCAGATTGGGGAGGAGGTACTAAGTCTAGAAGATCAGTGAGTGGGTATGTAACCACAGTGGCAGGGGGAGCAGTATCATGGTATAGTAAGAAACAGAGTTGTATTGCTAGATCTACCATGGATGCTGAATACATAGCAATGGCAGAGGGATCTCAAGAAGTAACTTGGATGAAAGATTTGCTATCAGAGCTAGGGTTGGAAAGCTTTACGGATATACCTTGTAAAGTTTTTACTGACAATGCAGCAGCAATTAAATTGAGTAAAAACAATTGTGAGTGAAAGGTCAAAACATATTGACATCATGTACCATGTATGTAGAGAGCTAGTAGAAAAGGGGTCCATTGAGTTTGTATATGTAGCATCAGAGAGAAACGCTGCACACCTGTTCACAAAGAATTTATCTGGCAACAAGCTTAAGAGTTTGTATAAGCTTATAGGTTTGCAATCAGAGGACAGTTTATTGAAATGTAGTTTTTTTTTTTTTGTTTTTTTTTTTTGAGAAAAGGGGGTGAGTGTTGTAAGTGTGGTTTTCTCATAAAAATAAAATGTCATGTGTATATAGTTTTAAGGAATACAACATTGAGGTTATGTGTTGGTAACTGAGATAATTGAGTGGCGTGGTTTATCTTCGGTTGCTTTTGTTCTTTGAACGTTTGGACTGCATGGTGTGTGTGAAAGTGCAGTTGTGGTCAACAGCTCATAATAAATGGATGTGTGTAAAGAAGCTGGTGTTTCTATGGTATAATTTGACTACCTAAACCGGTGTAAGTGAGCAGAAATGAAGATATATCAACACATACGGTACATCATGGTTCATTGTGCATTCGATATCCCAATGTTAAGAAATGAACTTATTACATGAATTAAACACCATCAAAAACATAGAAAAGGCCAACAGATATAATAAACTTTTCATTGAAGGAATAATAAATAAAGTCAGACATCGACTTTCCACTAATCTCGCTAAAGAAGAAAAAACTAACAGACCGGTAACCTTATTTTCCACTTTCACTTTTAATAATTCACGATATACCAGATTTCTAACATTTTCAAAAAACATGATATAAAAATATCTTTTAAAGCAGCTTTCAGAAATTCTTTCACCATTAGATTACTATTGGTTGGTTATTACGCTATCTCACCTGGGGAGTTGTTAGTTTTAGAAAAAGTAGAGCAAGTTGGAAAAATTGTGCATCCTGGACCCTTATTGTTCCACATGTTTGGTTCTGAACCATTTTGAGTTATGCTGTTATCATTATATGATAGGTCCTTCTTCCTAATGCCAATCACAAGTAAGTTGGTGAGTTTTGATTATAACAGCAGGCACTTTGCCTAGTGCCAGTCACATTTTAAATGGGTAAACTTGTTTATAATAGCAGGCACCCTTGCCTACTGCCAGACAGAATAAGGCTGGGGAGATATGGACAAAATTGCATGCTCCATTTCCTTCTGCTAGTCAAACCGAGAAGGGAATTCTTCATTAAAGTGGTGAGCCCTCCTTACTAATGCCAGATACATAGGAGTTGGAGAAGGACTACATTCCTACTGCCAGTTAAAGTAAATGTGGGGAGAATTGATTACAACAGGAGATGCCCTCCTGCTGACAGTCACTATCAATTTGTAAAGTATTAATAATAATAACAGACACACCCTTTCTAGATCAATATAAATCGACTTCAATGAATATAGATCGGGACAGGTTTTTCTCCGGGTACTCCAGTTTTCCTTGTCATCTTTCATTCCCACAACAATCTCCAATATCATTTCATTTCATCTGTCAGTCATTAATCATTGCCCCAGAGAAGTGCGACAGGCCTCAGCAGCCGGCACAATTCCTATCCTCACCACTAGATGGGGGCTTCATTCATTCCATTCCTAACCCGGTCAAATAACTGGAAACAGGCTGTGGATTTTCATTTTTATTTTTTATGGGACACTCTCATTCATTGGAAATATTATGCTTGGGAAGATAGCGACAAGGGTAGCAGCACTAAGATGGACAATAATAATTTATGTAGAATTCCGTGTACAATGTAGAACACTGTAGCGACGCACGGGTACATTTGCTAGTCTATTAAATTTACGTGAATTTACATATTCTAAGTACCTCATGTCAAAGTTTCTACCTGTTTGGCCGACATAGGTGGACGGACAGCTACTAATCTATAGAATTTATTATTATTAATTGAGTTTGTGTTGTGTAGAACTGATGCATTATTATTGTCCACGATAATCTTACCTGTGTTAGAGCTCTGATGGGGCGGCACATGGCCTCATTTGCAACTCGGATGAACCCCATTGCTACTTCTTCCACACTCATCTTGTCTTTATGTCTGCTCTCTGGTTGAGAGGCCAGAAAATCATTAATCTGTTAAAAATAAAATATTATTGCATAAGAAACCAAATTTTTGTTATACTTTTATTATGTCCTTTAATAATTATACTCTCAGAGGAAGAGAGGGAGGGGAGGGGGACAAGAAAGGCAAAGGACATTGTGGGAAGAGGGAGCAACAGAAATAGGAGATGAGGACAAACATGGAAACACAAGAGGACAAGGATAGGCTCTCAATCCCTGTTTTTCTGTGTTCATCTCCTCTCATCCTGTGAATAGCTTGTTTCTGATTCATCAGGAGGGTGAGCATCAACACTCACTGAAGGGCTCTATTGACAGATCTTCAGTCTTCATGTGGCATATAAGTACAGGAAAACGTAAGAAACATAAAACAAAGATAAATACAGATGGTAAAATAATAGGAAGATGAGATAAACACAGGAGGAGGAAAGGATCCCAATGGGATAGTAATATAATTATATGAAAGGAGCAAACAAGTGTGCAAAGGTTTTCCCATTTGTTCTCTCATGTTTCTCCACATCTCTCCACTCTGTTGTTATAGGG
The DNA here is from genome assembly GCF_040414725.1 of Anabrus simplex. Lineage (NCBI taxonomy): Eukaryota > Metazoa > Arthropoda > Insecta > Orthoptera > Tettigoniidae > Anabrus > Anabrus simplex. The sequence continues at coordinate 23,647,046 of NC_090270.1, read as the reverse complement.
TCATTGCATAAGTTCGTAGGGTATTCTTTTGGGTTGGCAGCAACACAGCATGAAGGGATTACTTATCATCATTCCATTGTTTTAACTGAGTTTGGAGTTTGTGTGTTGTGAAACACAGGTTTTCTTGATTGTGAACATATTATTTGTGAATGTCAAGTTGAGAAAAGTGAGCATTTCTGACACATTTTACTCACTGAGTGTAACCAAGGATCCAGTGCGGCAGAAGCTACAAGAACAATTTGTGAAGTGTATGGGAATGAAGTAATTGCTCAAAGAACAGCACAAAAAAAGTTTTCCTGCTTTTGAGCAGGACGTTTAACTTCTCTGATGATCCATGTTCTGGAAGACCTTCAAATGGAAATGGTGCAATTTTTTTAATGTGATCAGTCAAGTATTGTACGCCATTTGCATTCGATGGGTAACGTACAGAAATTAGGTATATGGGTACCACATGTGCTAAGTGACAGTAACAAAAATGAACGAGTAAACATCTGTTCATCATTGCTTGCCCGGCACCGGTTGGCTTGTGATATGCACGAAGCATACCTTTCGAACGTTATCACCAGTGACAAGAAATGGTGCCTGTATATCAACATGAAGAAGAGGAAAGAGTGGCTCAGCCCATCAAAAAAGCAACTCCCCATGCCAAGGATAGTGCCCATCCACAGAAAATCATCTTGTGTGTTTGGTGGAACAAAGATGGCATTCTTCACTATGAACTTCTTCCAAAAAACATAACGATTACTTCTGCTGTGTATAGTGACCAGCTAAGACGGCTTCCCGCTGCTATTGACAACAAAAGACAAAGACAACAACCAGTCTTATTGCTCCATGATAATACTCGTCCACATACAGCACAACTGACCAAAGGTGTGATTGCTGAAATTGGCTGCGAGCCTCTTCCTCGTCCTCCGTATTTTCCTGACCTTGCCCCCTCAGATTTCCATCTTTTCTGCTCTCTTTCTAACCACATTCAGAGGCAAGTGTTTCCTGACTAAGCTTCTCTTGACCTATGGCTAACAGATTTCTTACAGTCAAAACCAAAACACTTCTACAGACGAGGCATTCAACTGCTACCTGAACGTTGGCACAAGGTCATAGAGAGTAGAAGGGAATACATCACTGAGTGATTGTGATTTACAGTGCATGACAATGACAGTAAAATAAAATAAAATAAAATATAATATAAGAACCGCACAAACTTATGCATCGACACAATACTTTCACAAGCTCGTGTTTCCATATTATTTTCTCTCATATTTTTAATACTCCCCTGCAATATTCAGGAGTGATGAATGCAGCTTTCACTGTATGTGTACACAATGTACAATGCATGCATTAAATCATTAAAAGTAAACTTTCACCTGTGTTTAATACCGTATATTTGCTAAGCTTTTCCATAACATCAGTAAGACAGCAATAAGCTTTAGAGGAACCCTTAATAAACAAAAATTCAAGAGACCCAATTTCACCAAGTTAAATCAAATGACAACACTCACTTTGGAAAAGAAGAGCAGCTGAAGAGAACAGTTTTAAATTAAGACGTAACATCGACTCGAAAAAGTCCTTTTCAAAAACTTTTTAAAAATTGAACAGCTGAGAAAACATACACATTACATATGAACAAAAGTAAGCAGATTTATCTCCCCTTCCCACTTCACTACATCATTCAACCCTCTGCACCTAGTTTATTTATTTTTATCTTTTTAAATTAGTTTTGTTTTAAGTACAACAAAGGTACTATTTTAAGATGTTCTTTTAAGAAGAAGATAATTCTAAGTAATTTCACCTAAGCAATGTTAAGTAGCTGATGATGTTCCTAAGGAATGAAACATGTTCGACTAATAATTAGTTTCTTCTTCTTCTTCTTCTTCTTCTTCTTCTTCTTCTTCTTCTTCTTCTTCTTCTTCTTCTTCTTCTTCTTCTTCTTCTTGTGCCATATCCTCGCAGAACATTGGCGAACAGTAGCATGATCTGTTGTTTGTTCATAGCTTTCTAAACAGAGTAAGCTTTGTCATTCCAAACCACTGGCTCAAGCTGCCGAGCCACAATGTCCTACTTCTCCCTGGACCACATTTTCCATTAATTCTCCCTTGGAGTTTTACTTGCAGAAGATGGTATCTACTATTCCGCATCATATGACCAAAGTATTCTGGCTTCCTTCTCTTGATGGTAGTAAGAATTTCTGGTTCTTTGTTCATATGGTGCAAAATGTCTATATTGGTCATTTTAGTTGTCCAAGGTATCTTCAGCATCCTTCAGTACATCCGCATTACAAATGCTTGCAACTTCTTGCACGTGGTCTCAGTTAGTGTCCATGCCTCAACGCCGTATAACAGAATGCTGAAAATGTAGCACCGGAGTAGTCGTGTCCATAGTGTAATGGGAATGTCACGGCATGTCAAAAGTTTTCTGAGTGTCTGAAAAGAAGTTCTGGCCTGCTCAATTCTGCATCGGATCTCATGAACAAGGTCGCAGTCATCACTGATGTGACATCCCAGGTGTTTAAATGTTGCCACTCTTGCGACCTGGTCATTTGCTACTGTGAGATTACCTCGAATGCCATCTTCTTTCCTGCTTATAACCATCCACTTGGTCTTCTTTATATTAAGCCTCAAGCCCATGGCGCTGCTGGCTTCAGTGACAGCATTAAATAGTTCCTGTAGATCTTGGAGATTGGTTGCAAATAGCACAGTGTCATCGGCATACCTGATGTTATTTATGATGAAACCATTAACCGCAACTCCTTGAGTCTTTCTGTAAAGAGCATCTCGAAAAATCTTTTCTGAATAGATGTTGAAAAGCATGGGTGAAAGAATACAGCCTTGGCAAACTCCTTTCCTAATTGAGACTTCTTCCGAGACACAACCATCAACTTTTATGCCAGCACTCTGGTTCCTGTAGAGATTACCAATAATATGGATGTCCCACCCATCAAGTCCTAATTCTCGAAGAATATTCGTAAGCTCATCATGGTGGACTGTATCAAAGGCTTTTTCGTAATCGATGAAACAAGCAAAACCGTCGACATTGACATCTCGGCATCGTTGGACTTATACCTGCAGACTGAATATTTCCTCTCTAGCACCAAAACCATGTCTGAAGCCAAACTGTGAGGTTCCGATATTCTCCTCACATTACATAAAATCAACTTCATGGTCCGTATCACACTTTAACAGATTTATGATAAATTCTCACATGCAAGACCTTTCGGAATACTTTCAGAACGTGGCTCATCAAACTAATTGTTCTATATTCATTTGCAGAATTGTGCATTGGCTTTCTTAGGCAATATTACAAAAGTTGATTTGACCCAGTCTCACAGGAATGGTTCCACTGCGGTGAATACTGTTGTATAGGTCAACTAATAACGAAAGGAGTTTCAGTATCTCAGTATACATCTCATCAGGGCCTGGAGCCTTCCCATTCTTCGCTGTTCTTATGGCATACTCTACTTCTGCATGTGTGATATGCACACTATCGTCTGCCCAAGAACCACTAATTTTACTCCTGTCTTCTCTATACTATCCTTCACTGAATCCATCCACTTTCTTTCTGGGCCTTCGCCATTGTCTTCTTCCTATTAATTTTGCTGTAAATATCACTTTGGAACTCTATCCTCTTCCACCCTTATCATGTGTCCATACCATTTCAGGTTCTACCTTGTCTTGCAATTTAAAGAATCCAATTATCTCTCTGATTTCTATGTTTCTGATTTTATCCTTTTATATTTCAATTTTCATTGCAAAAATTTGTCCAAAATAACAAAAAGAATACTGAAATTCACAAAAAATGATGAATTACATTAAAATTCTTGGTAAAATTTACTAAAATTAACAATATTTTGCGATTGTAAAATGCTCGCAAACTGCACAGCGAATATTAGAAACTACATATATAGCATGTACCTTACAAGAATTCATTAATAAACCATTCATGACAAAATAAGGGGTCCCTAATTATTTGCTATAGCAATTTTTTAACTATGAACACATAAGAATTCCTCAAATATTTGTTTTTTAAAATCAGAAAGAAAGAAAAGGAAGGTCTTATTAGAGAGTAAATTCAAGGGAAGATAAAATTCCTGCATAAATCTTATCCCTGAGTTTTTAAGTTCCCTCACCTCTTTGGTTAAAGACTGAAAAGCTGCACTGGTAGCTTCCTTGTCAAGAGGTTCATTCTCTCCAGGGCCAAAGATCTTGGGGAAATACTCTGGTAGTAGCCTTCCCAGACAGAGGTTGGCATCTGTGACGGTGAGAGGTCCGCCCTTCCGATAGCAGACAGGCCCAGGATGAGCACCAGCTGATTCTGGTCCCACCACAAACATTCCCGACCGGAAGAACAGCATGGATCCACCTCCTGCAGCTACAGTGTTAACATCAAGCTGAAAGAAAAAAGTTACAACACTAACTGCAGAACTACTCAGAGGAAACAAATATGTAAATAAGAGTCCCCTTCTATTCAACTGTGTTCTTGACGAAGTGGTTAAAGAATGGCGCCAAAAAATGCAAGGAATAGGTGGTATATCAATGGGATGCAAGAACAAAGGAATTGGAGTTGACTGTTTAGCCTTTGCGGATGACATTGTGGTTCTGTCAGAGTCAATAGAGGAGGCGCGGAACCAAATTGCCCAACTCCAGGAAGAAACAAGTAAGGCAGGCCTATAGATGTCTTTGAGAAGACACAATACATGACTAAAATCAAAACAGCACCCAGATGGATGACAGCTGAGAGAGAAAGGACTCAGAAAGTGGAGAAATTCAAATATCTGGGAGAGTGGATAGACAATAACCTGTCAGAAAGAGAGGCACTGTTATCGAGAATCAACACGATGAACTTGGCATACAAACTATGAACACTTACAACAAGAAGAATATCTCGATCAATGCAAAACTAAGACACTACCAGACAGTGATCCGCCTGGAGGCTTTATATGCAGCTGAATGTTTAAACCTGATAAAAACAGGATTGGTCAAGAAGGTGGAACTGGTGAAGAGAAAGATTCTGAAGGAAGATACTGGGACCCCAAAGAACAGAAGATGGATCATACAGAAAGAAAGGAAACTGAGAACTATATCTCAAGATGGAGAAGATACCATCTGGAAGAGAAGAGCCATGTTCTTCGGGCATGTCTACAGAAATAACCCGGTGAATCAGATAATAAGATTTTTTGAGACCAGGTAAACTACGGTACACTGGTATAAGGAGGTGAAGAAGGACCTGGAAGAAATGAGAATACAAGGAACAGAAATCAGCAACAGGGATGCTTACGAGTTGAGGATCAAGGCCACGAAGGGGTTTCAAGGAAAAGTTAGATCCCGTACCCAAGCGCCGTGGACAGAAGAAAGGAGGAGGTTGCAGAATGAAAGGATGAAGGTGAACTGGATGAGGATTAAAGCCCAGAAACAGATGCAGCTGAATTAACATGGTCCGTAATCAGCCAAAACGAAAGTAGAAGACGAGAAGAAGAAGAAGAAGACTTTAGAGGTGAACCGCAGCAACAGGTCCAGTCTTTAAATGACCACGTCAACCATTTTGAAACCTGCCTGAGTATCCAGAAAACTAAGTACGTATCTGGAGACTGTCACAACTCCGGGAACACCAAATCAACAGACAAAACTTAGAAAAGGTAGACATATTCCACTATCTTGGCTGCTACCTACAAGGTGACGGTAGTATCGGTGGTGATGTGCAAGCAAGAGTTAATGTGGCCTGGATGCATAGGGTGGAATTGAGTGGTGTGCTATGCAACAAACAAATGCCAGCCTGGCTCAAATCAATGGCTTAAAGGTCTTCTTGCACTGTATGGCATCTGAGTGTTGGGCAACAATGATGAGTGTCAAAAGCCATATCCATGCCACAATGATGCAAATGTTCTGATGGATCTCATGTGACCCTGTAGCCAATTACGCCATTCAGAAGAAATTTATTTTATCATCAATAATTACAGAAAAGAGGAGAGAAAGCTGGCTTCTATGGTATGGATATTTTCTGAAGGCAGTACTCTCCAACATTTCTAAAACCACTTACCACCAACAAGACAAAGGCCAGCAACCATGTGGGCAGTCAAAGCAGAAGTGGAAGGACACCATCAATAATGATTGTATCCTGAAGTTACATTTGAAGATCCAAAGAGTGGATGCTGTGTCTGCAGAAATATGCTACGATGATTATTATTATTATTATTTTGTATGGCAAAACAAGGATACATTATAAATACATGTAAATAAGACAAGCATTGAATATTGAATTTTCACGACCGCATTGTAATCAAAACCGACTTTCAACCTATTAGGTTGTGTTACGTACATTTAGTACGTGTTGAAGAGATGTTAAGTACACAACAAAAATGGCCAACCAGACACCAGTGAGATCCGAACCCACAACCTCCTGATTTCGCGTCGGTTGCTCTACCAATTGAGCTATGGTGGCCTAGGCCATCTTTGTTCTGTTGGAAAGGATCTAAGCTACAGGTTGTGGGTTCGGATGCCACTGGTGTCTGGTTGACCATTTTTGTTCTGTACTTAACATCTCTTCAACACATACTAAATGTACGTAACACGACCTAATAGGTTGAAAGTCGGTTTCGATTACAATGCGGTAGTGAAAATTCAATATTCATTGACTTGGCCCTCAACTTAAACGCACTCTACAGTGTTATGGTAGTAGTACCAGACGTGTAGCTTAGATCCTTTCCAACAGAACAAAGATGGCCTAGGCCACCATAGCTCAATTGGTAGAGCAAGCGACGCGAAATCGGGAGGTTGTGGGTTCGGATCCCACTGGTGTCTGGTTGGCCATTTTTGTTCTGTACTTAACAGCTCTTCAACACGTACTAAATGTACGAAACACGACCTAATAGGTTGAAAGTTGGTTTCGATTACAATGCGGTCATGAAAATTCTATATTCATTGACTTGGCCCTCAACGGGCAACTTAAACGCACTCTACAGTGTTATGGTAGTAGTACCAGACCTGTAGCTTAGATCCTTTCAAACAGAACAAAGATGGCCTAGGCCACCATAGCTCAATTGATAGAGCAACCAACGCAAAATCGGGAGGTTGTGGGTTCGGATCCCACTGGTGTCTGGTTGCCCATTTTTGTTCTGTACTTAACATCTCTTCAACACGTACTAAATGTACGTAACACGACCTAATAGCTTGAAAGTCGGTTTCGAAGACAAGCATCGCTTTACGTCCGTAGGTATAACCTTAAATTACCCTACATATGTCTCCCGGGTAGTGCTAAGTAAGCAACGAAATTGGCTGCTGGACCTTAAGCTCTGCTTAACAGATATCCCAGCAAATAGAGGATACATTTAGCTTCGACTATAATGATGGAAAATATGCTATGATGATGATGATATTGTTATTGATGATTATTATGACGATGTCGATGACCACGACAATGACAAGAGATAAATATTTTTCTCAAATCTTCAGCATATCTGAGATAATTCTAGGAACACTGGAGCCACTCCGCTTCAATTTAGGTTTTGGACAGGAAATTAAGGCCAGATGCCCTTCCTGACACGATGAATTTTTCAAACAAAAAAATTCTACCCTTGCATCCATTAAGATTCACATCTTAGCTGACCAAGTGGAAATCTAGCAGCAGCAAAGGCAGTCCCTACCTCTCCTTTATTTATTTTCAAGTAAACCTACAAAATAACTTCAAATCTGTTTTTTATTCTCTCATTCTATTCCAGCTATCCTTAGGATTTCATCATTTGTTTCTAATTCTGCCAAGTTTTTCAACTGAATCTCACCTGAGGAGCCTGGATGGTTACTCCAGCCGTAGTTGACTCGAACACATGCTCGTATTCTCCAGCAAATCGGCTGACGTCTGTGGAAGTGCCACCCATGTCAAATCCTATTACTGGCAGGTCTGTTTCTTTACCATAGGTTGTGACAGCATAGCCTACCACTCCACCAGCAGGCCCTGACAAGATGGCTCGGGAACCATTGAAACTATAAAAATATAGGACCAATCACTCAAACATAAAATAGAGGATGCTTTGAACAGTTGCTATTACAGAGAAACCATTGGTTAGTACTCCAGTACTCATTAAATTAGCTATTATGTGTGAAGTGTAGGAGCTAGTGACCTTGAGCAACTCCCAACTTTGATTATAGAATTTCAACACCACTAGAACATGAAGTAAAAATCACACAAGAATGCAATGATTCTTTGAGGGCTTTTCAGGTGGGGATAACATCATGGTCTACACCAAACATGCAGCAAGATTTAAAAATAATTGAAGAGCTTTTAGCAAAAATAGCCTTAGTCCAACAAAAGATCAATCCTACTCCCTATGCTACCCCCTGATGGTGTCTCATTGACTACACTACATGATATGGCAGAAACTGACTTAGTTCTTTGGATATGAGCACAATAAATATATGCACTTTAGCAAAAACAACCTTAGTCCAATTGCTGTGCAGCTTGGTAACAACATGCCACTAGGAACTCAGGCATATGCCATTAATAGCTGAGAAGAGTGTTACGGGACAAAAACTAGTGAACCACTAGAACTCAAAGGCTGCCGGCTGGGGATAGAGTGTCCATAGTGATGAAATGAAATGTCGTATGGCTTTTAGTGCCAGGATATCCCAGGACGGGTTCGGCTCGCCAGGTGCAGGTCTTTCTATTTGACTCCCGTAGGCGACCTGCGCGTCGTGATGAGGATTAAATGAGGATGAAGACAACACATACACCCAGCCCCCGTACCGTAGGAATCAACCAATTAAGGTTAAAATCCCCGACCCGGACGGGAATCAAACCCGGGACCTCCTGAACCGAAGACCAGTACGCTGACCGTTCAGCCTACGAGTCGGACTCCATAGTGATAAACTAATACCTATGTATAGTCAATACAGATGAGTCATATTCGTCCTTTTCCATCCCAGCATCACCAGAAACCTACCTCTATTATTGCAGGTTAAATATTTTTAACTTGTGAAATCCTTACATCAAATGTTCCACCTTTACAATACCATAAATTATATTTATTGACAAGACTACAGTACATTATGATACATGTTTCATCCCGCTTTTGAGACATTTTCAGTCACAAACAAAAACCATTAAAAAATATGGTAAGGGCACAATAAAAACATTAGATAAAAATTCTTTGTATCTTATAGCACGACGTGTTGGCACCTGTGAAGTCTTAAGTCTTAAAACTGACACGACCATGAATATGATGTGAATCACAGCGTCCAAATGTTGCACAAGTTAATATATCTCTACGTCCGTGGATTGCAGATTTAATGCAAGATGGTGGGTACGTGTACGAAGTTACATTGTGATTCACATCATATCCATGTTCATGTCAGTTTTAAGACTCAAGACTTGACAAGATGCCAACATGTCGTGCTATAAGATGCATAGACTTTTTATCTAATAGTTTTATTGTGTCCTTACTACACTTTTTAATGGTTTTTATTTGTGACTGAAGATGTCTCGAAAGCAGGATGAAATATGTACCATTAATATATTTTAATGTAGTCTTATCAATAAAGACAATTTATGGTATTGTAAAGGTGGAACATTCGATGTAAGGACTTCACAAGTTAATACAAGGATAATATGGGCTCAGATATGAAATTTATCACGTGTAACGTTAAACAGTTAGCAAAAGAAAGAAAACAAACAACTAACCTAGCCAATACAGGTGCTGCATTATAACCTTGTATGACTTTTGTACCAACATTGAACAAAAGACTTATTAATTAGTTAAGACAAGGAACAAAGTCGAATCATAATACTCACATGTCCATTGGTGTGAGGCCACCGTCACTCTGCATGAAAAGAACGTTGACACCTTTCAGGTTATCTTTAAAGCCTGAAGCAAATCCCTGGACATACTTCTTGATGTGAGGGGTGAGATAAGCATCTGCACAAGCAGTAAAACCCCTCGGAACTATGCGGACCATCGGCATCACTTGGTGGGACAAAGACACATGGTGAAATCCAAGAGACCGAGCAACATTGCCTACCTCCAGCTCATGTTCATGAAACCTACAAATCAAGATAATATTCTGATATATGTCTCTTAGTTTTACCACCTTTAATTTACTTCTAATTGTAGAGAGTTTCCCTTTTCTTATTGCAATATACAGTGATCACAAAACAAGAGATTATGGCTAAATCAAGTGAGGTGTGCATAACGAGCTGATGGTATGGGTAGGCTGTACTCTCTCACTCAAGGGATGAGCAAGAAGCTAACTGAGGGGAGACAACAACATATTTGTCCTATCCTCTGTCCTGTAAGGCTCAGCCATCAGTAGACCTCTGTACTCGTACCAGTGAGACATGATTTACTTGACGTGTTCAGTGATTGTGATTATACAGTGCACACAGTAACAATTATCAATCATGATTAATTACATCACTAAGCAGCGAGTGTTTATTGCTGAAACATATATTTTATAAAAGAAATAATATGATAGGTGTGTGCAAACATATTGTGAACATTCCCGCAAAAGTTCTAAACCATCAAAACTATTTCACTGTTTAAAAAGTGGCCCACAAGTGGATCCATCTTAAACCCAAAAAAAATGCATTATAAAAAGAGGGTCTTAAATAACAAGAAACTTGAAGACATGTGAACCAGACATCAGGTCAGCCCTCATAAACCGCCAAGCTGTTTAGAACAGGAGTGTAGTATCTCGCCCACGTCAGTGCTGAGAGGGCTTAAAATTATGAACTTCTTTCCCTATAAGTTTTCCGTAGTGCACAAGTTAAATTTTGCAGATCTAGTCCCTCATGTTAACTTCTGCCACAAGGTGCTACAATCCATGCATGACAGAGATTTAGATACTTTGCTGTTGATCATGTTTGACAAAGTTTAAATTCATCTCAATGGGTAATTTATTTATCATATTGTCCGTCTTCATGGCTAAATGGTTAGCATGCTGGCCTTTGGTCACAGGGGTCCCGGGTTCGATTCCTGGCAAGGCCGGGAATTTTAACCATAATTGGTCGATTCCCCTGGCATGGGGACTGGGCGATGTGATGTCTTCATCATCATTTCATCCTCATCACGATGTGAATGTCGCCTACGGACATCATAACAGAAGACCTGCACCAGGCCTCTCCGGAGGCCACATGCAATTTCATTTCGTTTCATATTTATCATATGGCCTTTAATGGCGGGAGAATCCGAGGACAGCTTCATCAGAAGGATGAGCATCAACATTCATTAAGAGGCAAACTTCATGTGGGAAGTGTACCAAGTAAGTGGTTGTGCGGTTTTCATCACGTAGCTATGAGCTTGCATTCGAGAGATAGTGGGTTCAAACCCCACTGTCAGCAGCCCTGAAGATGGCTTTCCGTGGTTTCCATTTTCACACCAGGCAAAAGCTGGGGCTGTACCTTAATTAAGGCCACAGCTGCTTCCTTCTCACTCATAGCCCTTTCCTATCCCATCATCATCATAAGACCTACTGCATTGGTGTCGTGTAAAGCAGACTGTGGAGAAAAAAAAAATATTGGGAAGTGTGGGATAAGAAGAAAGTCAGATAAAGACCAAAAAAATGGAAGAAAAGTATATATAAAAATACATATGATAAAAGACTAGAAACACTAGATAAATGGAGAAGAAAAAACAATCTTGAAATAAAGGAAACAATCAAGTGTCAAATCATCTCATGTACAGTGAGATATGAACATGATAGGAATACATACATACATACATACATACATACATACATACATACATACATACATCATCATTATAGACCATTATGCCTTTCAGCATTCAGTCTGCAAGCCTCTGTGAATTTACTAAACGTTGCCACAATCTTCTATTTGGAACTACTGCTGTAGCCTCATTAAGTTCTATACCTCTTATCTTTAAATTGTTAGAAACTGAGTCTAACTATCATAGTCTTGGTCTCCCTCTACTTCTCTTACCCTTCATAACAGAATCCATTATTCTGTTAGGTAAGCTATCCTCCTCCATTCGCCTCACATGACCCACCACCAAAGCCGGTTTATGCATACAACTTCATCCATCGAGTTCATTCCTAACTTAGCCCTTATCTCTTCATTCTGAGTACCCTCCTGATATTGTTCCCGCCTGTTTGTACCCGCAATCATTCTCGCTACTTTCATGTCTGTTACTTCTAACTTATGAATAAGATATCCTGAGTCCACCCAGCTTCCCCTTCAGTAAAGCAAAGTTGGTCTGAAAACAGACCAATGTAAATATAGTTTCATCTGGGAGCTGACCTCCTCCTTACAGAATGCTATTAATCGCAACTGCAAGCTCACTGCATTAGCTTTACTGCACCTTGATTCAATCTCACTTACTATATTACCATCCTGGGAGAACACATATCCTAAATAGCTGTTCCAGCTTTGTATTCCCAATCTGGTATTCAGTTCTCTTTGGTTTCTTACCATGATATCAATTTAGTCTTGGAAAGTCATTCTCATTGCACCTATTTTCAAGTTCCAAGATATTAGACTTTAGGCTTTTGGCATAATCTGCCATTAAGACCAAGTCATCAGCATAGGCAAGACTGCTTACTACGTTTCCACCTAACTGAATCCCTCCCTGCCACTTAATACCTTTCAGCAGATGATCCATGTAAACTATGAAAAACAAAGATGAAAGGTTTCAGCCTTGTCTAACCCCTGTAAGTACCCTGTACCAAGAACTCATTCTATCATCAATTCTCACACAGCCCAATTGTCAACATAAATGCCTTTGATTGATTTTGATAATCTACCCTTCATCCCATAGTCCCCCAGTATGGCAAACACATAATAGGATAAACTTAGTAACAAGTTAGTGTAGGAAGAGGAAGCAGTAGAAAGAGGAAAGAAGGTCAAACATGAAAACACAGAAAGACAGGGATGATCTCCACATCCTCCTCAACCCCCAAAAAGTTCATCACTGCTCCCCAGCTGCATCAGGGTAGCAGACATCAATGCTCCTTGAGGGTCTGTCTTGACTGATCTTCAGTCTTGCCATCGGAAGTTTAGAATAACAAGAAAGGTGGATAAACATGGAAAGATAAGAAGCAAAATGATACAGATCCATAAAGGTGGCAAGAGACTAAGAACACTAGGAACTCTTTCCACATCAAGAATGAAGATCTGTTAATGAGTGTAAGAGCCCACCCTTCTGATGAAGCTGGGATGATCTGATGATGATAATGTGGAGCCTGTCCTACTTTTGTATTTTCATGTTTCACCTCCTGTCTTCTTCCTGCTCTTCCCTCTTCTGATTCAAACAGACTAGAAACACAACATAAACACAGCAAAAGAAAAAGGATCTCAACGGGTCAATATAAGTAGATGGATTTTTCAAGTTCTCTGCAGTCACAGGCAGGGGAAGATCATACACACCACTCATAAAGGAAAGGAGGAACAAACAACTGTCAAATCAAGACTTCATCCTGCTCATGATTCTAAATTTCTATACAGAGTCTCTTTTATAAACACAGAGTGAATGCATGGTGTTTGTACTCTGCGCCATGGCAGTTGCCTCAGCCGAACTTATGTCGTGCGTGGCCACCCTGCTTTAAGCGTGTATACAATCTTACATGAAATCTTACTTTATAAAAGATGCTGGAAGTGTCGTCCTTCCTCGGCTTCTGGCATTGTATCTGTTAACCACATTCTGGCTGACATGAGTGAGTTCTGCCAGTGTAATGGTTCTGATTTCATTCATAATGTTTTCTTTCAGTTCCTCCAATGTGTGAGGATTTGTTTGATACACTTTTTCTTTCAGTTCACCCCACAAGTAAAAATCGCACACTGTTAGATCTGGAGAACAAGGGGGAAACAGACCAGCACTGATCACTCTGTCTGCAAACATGTCCAATGTTTCTCCTTCCATTAAATGATGGAAGAACAGCATAAAAATGCCATCTTGGTACCTCCCTGCATTTACAGTCATCTTGAACTAATAGGCCCAATTATTCGTCTTGCACTAACAGCACACCAAACACCAGTCTTCCTATCATAATGAGGTATTGTACCCGTCCAAATGGTATTTTATTGGTCTTAGAGAGGTTGGTTCAATTCTCGTAATGTAACACGGGTCTACGCGTGAACGAGCACCAGCTGATTAACGTGCCGTTCCGCTGCGGACGAGAGGAAACTGTGTCAGGCGGTGAAGGTCACCGTACGTCACAGGGTTTACGTCACATAGCGAGCCGGAGGCAAAGGGGTGTGAGATTCCAGAAAGATCTGCTCCAAATTTGGAATAACGAATCACGTCGCAGAATAGCTGACGACCAATGAGAATTAGTGAAGGTGTTCTATAATCAGAGAATCATTCTGGAAAGAAGAGGAACAGTGTGGTTTTAGAAGAGACGATGAACAGTGTGGTTTTAGTAAGGCTAAGAGACAGAGTATGATGATCACTGCTAAAGTCGAAGGAACAAGTTGACTACAAGATAGTACTGCACGACGATTATGGTATTCGAGTATGCTAATTTAATTTTCTGTTTAGAGGGATCAGCCTAGTGCGATATATTGTTGCCGCACATTTTCCTGGGTGGAAGTTTCCAAACCACGGACGGTCAGTACACGACGTTACATCAAGTGTTGCCGCAGAAATTTATGGAATGTTCTAGTAGGAATTACGAGGGAACATTATCATTGAAATGGAATCTTCGAGAATAAACCTGGCCGAGGAACATCATTTCCAACAGTAATATTATGGATTATTCTAGATTCCGACAACTCAACGATGATCTGTAAATTGATAAATGAGGTCAAGATTTTGAAGCTTTCTGTAGGGTTGAACCACAGTGTACATCATTGCGCCAGTTAAGTACTATAGTGGTGGTGGTGATTATTGTTTTATGAGGAAGTACAACTAGGCAATCATCCTCTATTAAGTACTGTAAGGCAAACTGATGAGTGTGGATCAAATTTTAATAATAAATTTTAGTTTCAGCAACATCAACGAAGGCAAGCCGTCATCATGGACCGACCAATCCTGGGGAACTCTAAAACACCGCTGGAGTGATTCTACACTATTTGACTGCACAGGAATCCTGATGTTTTAAGCCGACGTATGTGAGTTAGCACGATGAATTTGTTCATCTACAACCCGCCATAATCCGGAGGAGGAACCGACATCTACACCTATATTCAAGACGCCGGAAATTTACATCGGAATAATAAGTACTCTTGTCACATTTTCTTCTCTTTCAATAGATTGCTAGTTGGATTGTATTCTTATATAATGAAACATAGATTAGTTAGAGATGTAGTATTTCAGTCATGGTGATGGTAGAGTAGTCATTGATTCATTGATTTCATTTTGTACATTTCTTGGAACATTGCTGTGTTGATCCAGTGATTGATAACCCCAGTTGTTAGCGAATTTCACGAGGTTACGTGTAATTAAGGTCTTTGAAATGAAATACTGGGGAATGAAGGATAATAATAATAATAATAATAATAATAATAATAATAATAATAATAATAATAATAATAATAATAATAATAATAATAATGTGTGACTTCATTAAAAATCATGACAATAATAATAAATTATTGGATTATGTTAAAATAATAATTAAATCGTAGCTTTGGTAAAGAAATGATTTGTGAAGTAAGTCTGACCTTACGAGGGAAAGTGATAGCTGTGGACAGTAGGCAGCTCATCGAGATGATGCGTTTAGGAGTAATAATCAGGGATATAATAATAATGAGTCAGAACAATTTAAACTTTTTGTTGAGAGTTAAATGTGAGCGACGATTGCGATGATAAAATTTTATGATATTGGACAACACGATGACCGCTAGGGTACATGTTAGTCGTAAGGATATTGTGATTTATGGTGATATGGTTAATTATTCAGGGAATAATAATAAACTTTCGCTCAACAACTTATATTGTGTAAAATAATGACTCAATAATTTGTTTCTTCCTTTCCCTGCATTCTTCAATGTATCCCTAACTGATAGTGGTGATGATTGTTTCTTCTATTTTTTTTTTATTCATCCTATTTTGGTCATTCATCACAGGTCATGGTGATTCATTGCTATTATCTGCAAATAATGTGAGGGTCTTCAACCTAATTCTGAAGGGAGGTATAATAATAATGAAATAATAATAATAATAATAATGATAACCTTGATACTATGATATAATCTGCTGATAAATAATTGGGGGAGATTGGGTAATTGTGTGACAGCTTGTCCATGTGTTTCAACAAGTGTTAATTCTTTTGGTGATTTTTCATGTGGTTTATTGTCAAATGGAGTTTTGGTTTCTGTTGGTTGCGCGTTTCGCTACGTGATACTCTGCTATCTATCCACCGTGTGTTAGTAAGTGAAAAATCATTTAAAATTGTCAATAAAAGAATACAGTCAAATGTAATCTGTGAAGGAGGAGAAACTTGGCAAAGAATTTCCAAATTAAATGTTAAATGAATTTTCCAATGAAATTGTAAAGAATTTTCAATGTAATGTTGAAAGATTTTCTTACAATAATGTTCAGAGATTTTCCAAGTATTTTGTAAGTGAATCTTTCTCAGTAATGTGAAAGAATTTTAAAAATGGAAATATGCTGAATTCTCCAAAAATTGGTAAAGGAAATTTCTAGAAAATTTATCAAATGATTTTCCAAAAAGCCATGATGAATTAGTAAATAAATTGATGGGAATTTACACAGAACTTATATGAAGGGGTAGTAAAATTGGTAAAAAATTTACCCCTCAAGAGAATATCATATAATTTAATGATCTAATGTAGCACTATTGGTCATAATGACACTGTCGCTAACATTATGATTGGTCCAATGTTACAGTTCCATAAATCAAGGATTTGACCTGAAGCATGATTTCGGATGGTGTTTAAATGAAGACAGGTTGAATCAATTGAAACCCATAAGCATGCTGTGTACATATATTCATGTTACAGATTGGAAGCAGTCGATTTGAGTTTTATTTGTGTAAATAGTTGTTTCCTTTTCTCATCTGCATTGTCCAGACTGTTGTTTATTGAATAAATGTTATTGTTAGTTTGTTCTGATTTTTTTCACGCTGTGTTACCTATCCAGTCACCTATAGCCCTGCAAATACAAATAATTCAGAAGGTCTGTCCCGAAACAGTAAAGTTGGCCCTGCGAACGTTCCACCCTTTGGGACTGTCGCTCCGCCGACTGAGCGACCCCAGAAAAGGGGAGAGTATTTCATAAAAACATAAACACCATTAGAATTTTCTGCACACCAATAGCGAGAGTTATGACTGTTCA
The DNA here is from genome assembly GCF_040414725.1 of Anabrus simplex. Taxonomy (NCBI): domain Eukaryota; kingdom Metazoa; phylum Arthropoda; class Insecta; order Orthoptera; family Tettigoniidae; genus Anabrus; species Anabrus simplex. Next base: position 23,629,813 of record NC_090270.1, on the reverse strand, counting down.
CATGACCATGAAGATGAAACCAGAACTTTTCCATACGAAAATACGGTGTTGCAATGATAACTGTCTCACCGTGTTAACAGCTGAGATTCAAGTCAAACATGTGCAGGCTGTTTGAGAGGTCAAGAACTACAAGCGCATCTCTCATACATCAGCTGCCGTAGTGGAGAGCACAAACACCGTGCGTTCGGTCTGGGTTTATAAGAGACACCCTGTATATGAATTGAAATGTCCAGGTCTGGGCAATGAGAGTCTTACTCACATGTAGGAATGTGCCAGGACAACGGAGATACTATCTATCCCCTTCTTCTTCAGTGCTGCGAGGTCGGCAGTCAGCTGTTTAACATCCAGCTCCTTAGCTACCAGCAGCTCCTCACCTGTGGTACCTCGAACCTGCCTCCAGCCGGCGTACTTGTTCCCTGCCGTCTCACGCAGCAAGCAGCGACCAGGTAGAGCAGGAACCACTCGACAATCCACTTCCACCACTGTCTCATAGAGGATCTCTGGAGTCACTATTTCCTGTAATGCAAAGTTAGATTAGCTGTAGGCGCGCAGCTGTGAGCTTGCATCCGCGAGCCAGGGGTTCGAATCCCACTGTCAGCAGCCCTGAATATGGTTTTCGGTGGTTTCCCATTTTCATACCAGGCAAATGTTGGGGCTGTACCTTAATTAAGGCCATGGCTGCTTCCTTCCAACTCCTAGATCTTTCCTATCCCATCGTCGCCATAAGACCTATCTGTCTCGGTGCGAAGTACAACCACCAGAAGAAAAAAAAAAAAAAAAAAAAAAAATTAGCTGTAGATGGCCCGATATACACTTTGAGGATGTTGTTAGCATACTACCAAAATTTCTCATTTTAAATTTATTTATTTATTTTATTTTATTTACACTATTTATTAATTTATTAATTAATTCATTTATTCATTCATTTCATTCATTCATTCATTCATTGCCACTCACACTTATAAAACAAACATTAAACGTTATTAACAATGCTTTAAATGATACATCAAAATTTTTCATGCACTGAGATGCTGAAAAAGTCATAGGCAATCTAGAAATGCTCTCTTTCAGCACTCTTTGTCAATATAGTGGATGGATTGCTGAAATTCTCTGCAGTCACAGGGAGGAAAAGATCATACTCACCACTCATAACGGAAAGGAGGAATAAACAAGTTTCAATTAAAGATATACAGGAACATGAAAAGGAAAATATAACAGGATGAAAACAATGATAGATCAGTGCTGGAAGGGGAAGCAACAGAAAGAAAGCACAAGAGACAAGAACCATCTGCACATCTTCATACACTGCTGTCTTGCAAATACATTAGCTTTCTCCTAGTCAATCCTAATTCATCTGCATCCATTTCTCTGCAGACCTGGACAAGCTCATTTCTGCTATGAATGGCAAGTTCAAACCCTGTTAAGAATTATCCAGGTTTTCCAAGGCAAATAAAAATCAGACGGAGCATGAGTGGTGTCAATGTTTGCCATTACCACAGAGCCTTACTGATGCATCTCTTGCCACTGTAGTTCTTGGCAATAAGCTGATGCACTGTTTGAACCGATGGTGGTCTTGATTTGAGATGCTGGAATCCAACAACTATGAGAGGAGCTTCTGTTCACCAATACCTTGGAGTATACTCTGAGCCTTCTTATTCTAGGAATGGAAAGGTAGAAATTGTGACAATTCAAGCCTGGAACATGAATAGGAGCATATAACAGAATAAAACAATGAAAGGTCAGTGAGACATGGAAGAAAAGAAAGGGAAGATGAAAAAAAAAAATCAAAATGCTTGACCAGCATTATTTTCATCTCCTCCCTTTTCCTTCCGTTATCTGGATGCCTTTGTATCCTAACCCTTTGATGAATGAAGGTATCAGGAAAGAAAACAGAAGAATCAAGAAAGGCATGTAACTCTATGCCAGGAGCGTCCAAGGTCGGCCTTCACCCCTCCCTTACCATATGTCAGTCCTTCCTTCCTTCCTTCCTTCCTTCCTTCCTTCCTTCCTACCTTCCTTCCTACCCCTCCACTCCTCACGGTGGGGGAGTGTCCTTGTTCAAGAAATGTTTATAAGTCAAATGTTAGGTGACGAATGTATTTGCAGTAAAGTTTACTGATTTCTTCGAATTTGCTGACAAGTGATGGGCATACAACTCAGCCAGCATCGATGAGACACTCTTTGATAAATTTGCCTTCAAAAAATGGTTTTCAATTTTTGGCTATTTTTAAAGTCACATTATAGTTAGCCTGAAATAATGCTGTTTTATGTAGCATTTCCTCCTGCAAGTATGAAAATGAGAGAGAAAAGTCAATTAGCAATTACAAATTATGTAACATATATGCAGATTTACAGTTAAAATATTAGTATTATTAAATCATTAAATGGAAGCATTTCAATGTCTAAAATGACCATTTGGGGTTGTTAACCTTCTTCCATGTTTTTCTCCAAACATATAATTAAAAAAGAAAAGAAGAATTTGTTCATTATTACTAACAAACCATAATGTTAACTTTCTTCAAATGTTTTGTAAACTCCTGTCTAGGTGCTTCAGTTGTTACAATTGTGTAACGTATGAAGTTTAATAATACATATAACTAAAGATGATTGTTAAGGTTACTTGCAAACTGTTGACAAGCAGAAAATCAAACATACAGCAGCCTCTTGTTCAGGTGCTTAATTGATAGCCTTGAGCCCTATCAGCTTTGCTTGTCTTTCTTTGTCCAGTATGGCACCAAAGTCTTCTTTATGAACGGCGTTATAATGGCGTAAACTTCTGATGACTGGCCATTATGCGAGAACAAATTAAAGGTTTTGAGTTCTCTTCACCAGAAGTAAAAAATATTTTAACTCCCATCCTTTCTTAAATTGTTGTGGTAAATCACCGCTTCGCCACTTTTTAGGAGTTGCCATGTTTTAAAAATATACAGTAGTCATTCACCTTTAACAGATTGCAAGGGAGTGGTCTGATAATGGATTTGTTAATGAAACACGTGAGTAGCATTGCTGGATACGTCCCTCCCATAATGTCTACTGTGACCGAACGAACACAACTCCAACTTTGCACTGTGCATTTTCAGGTGCACAGCTGTACAAATTTGCACAGCGTGAAGCACTCTGGATGTTACTGCTCTAGACTTTACTCCTCAACTAATTAATACATAGGTGCTGTAAATGGCCATCCTGATAAAGGCGGGAAGCAGAAAAAAGCGTGTTAGGGGCTGAAAAGTGATGGATTTAGGAGATCTGGGACAGATGAGGAGAGACGGCAGTGTGTGACTGTGTGAGACTGTCCTCTTTCTGTTGCTCTCTCTCTTCCCACACTGATCATCCTATTAAAAGTTCTTATTCCTATCACTTGATATACACTGCCTGACAAAAACTTGAAGCATCCAGGCATAGTTATCGTCAAGGTTCCGATCGACCACATCTGACCACCACTTAGGAGGATCGCCGTATTGTACACCACCAACATCGTAACCCCTGCCATCCAAGAAGTAGTAATGGACTCCCTGCCACATTCTGTGTTACCCACACCATTGGTCGCAGGCTAGCAGCAGCTGGACTAGGGAATTACCTTACCATGCGCAGACTGCCATTAACACCACAACATAAACAGTTGCGTCTGGAGTGGTGTCCCACCACTGGAAACGCACAGTGGAAACCTTGGGTGATTATTTCAAAGATCTATAACCAGTGGAGACCTGTCCTTTGTATGTAGTCTTGTGTATTTGCTGTCTGTACCATAATAAAACAATGTTTACCAATGGTCTGTGTTCTGTCACTTTTGTATGAGAATCTCCTGAAGTCAGAATTTGTCTTCAAGCACTATGCATACGTATATGCCCTATATTTCCAAATGCATATCTTAGATTTTCCGTGTTGTCTCCTGTTCGCGAGAAAATAAATGTTGCCATGACTAATGACTCGACCCTCATAGAAGTTGCAAGAGAAACAGCAAGGCTTTAGAGAAGTGGAGGATCTACAGCATGAGGCGATTAATGAAAAAGAACTGGGAGTATGGGAAGGATCTGGTCATAACATTCATAAATCTAACAAAGGTATTCGATAGTGTTCCCAGGGAGAAGGTGTGGAAAACCATGGTCAAAAAGACACTGGATACACAAACTGTAGAAATGGTGCAAGTAATGTACAAAAACTGTGTCAGCAGTATACAGACTCCATTTGGAAAGTAGTGGCGAATGCTGAGTCCATGACTTGGGCTAGCACTACTTAGGTTACGCCTCTTCGATGGTTTGTTTAGTGAATATCAAGCCTTTTACGACTTTTGAGCTGCAGCCAATAGCCAACGGAGTAGCCTGCTAAACAAGCTACTGCCCTGATCTCTGCTACGGTCAATACTCAACACCACATCAGTGGAGATGGTAGTCGAAGGTTTAGCAAATTGCAAAGTCCAGCTTTGTAGCTAAATGGATACAATGCTTGCCTTTGGTCTGATGACCCCAGTTCAGTTCAGTTCTCAGAATCAACCCCCTCGTACTGTTAATTCTCCTGACTTGGGGACTGGGTGTTTATGACGTCTTCGCCATTCATTTCACCCTCATTAGGTCAGGATATCAAACCTATACAGATACATGCACCATTATTATTGTTATTGTCATCATTATTATTATTAAATATACATTCTGAATTTTACAGCATTACGGTACCAGAGGTCATACGCATCATTTACTGGCTCATTAGCTTCCTTGGGAGATCAGTGGTGATATCCGACCCATGATCACAGGTTCTATTCCAACGAACAAAAGAGAACACTTAACCTGAATGATTGCATTTCATTTTAGCAGACCTACCTATAAAAAGAAAAATATATTACTCCTAGAGACCTGCGCCGATACAAAAAATAATATCCGGCCCACATCCACCCTTCCTTCATCCACATCCGCGAATTGTTATCTGCGGATATTGTAAATATTTAACTAAAGTGTCTTACACCCAAAGTATTGAAACGGGTAGATCTGTTAACATAATTCAATAGGCCTGGCACCAGAACCCCACCAGTCACAGGTTTATGAGGGATTTTCTTTGCAACAACTACCAATGTATTGACCTTTGTGCCATCCTTCCATTAATTGAAGGCATGACTCAGATAGGCTCACGTCAGATTTATGGCTTTAGGATCTCAAGGCTCTTTATATATCACTATTCTCCCCTACCAATGTCAAGGGTCGCCCAATCACAAACAAAAATAAGAGTATACCTGAGTGAAAATCAATAAACATCATTATTTAGAAATTATCAGCAAAATTATCTGCACTGCCATACAGTTTGTATCCGCCAAGACACTAACTTCGTGGATATCTGCATCCATGCAGGGCTCTTAATTACTCCTATAAAAGCAGCCCAGTAGTGTCTTCCTACAAGGATGTAGAAGTAACGGGAATGATATATCAGCACACTGTTATCTATGAGTATGAGGTGAGAAAGTATACACGATGAGGAACGCATGGGTGCTATTGTAAGCAGTGGTGATTTGATGGACCGAAGCCTAGCTTACCTATCCCTCCGGTCCCTGCACCTATCGGGCAAACATCAGCAACCCACATGAACTGGGTTGAGGGGAGAGGGACGCAGAGCATGGACTGCAATATCGGTCTCCGATGCCTTGCACTCAGAAATGTGTACAACGTTTTTTCTCATTGCTTTCAAGTTTTGTAAATGGAACAACGTGTCACATGCTTACATTATAATGTGCTTTAGACTTCCATCATTCTCATTTGAGGTTTGGGCTTCACCGATAGCCTTTGTAGCCCTCAGTATACGCCATTGTTGGAAAGAGAGAATAATTTAGAAATGGAACTGGACTAAGACAGGGGAGTATACTGTGGCCTCTTTTATTTCTTATGGTTATGGACAAAATTTAAAGGAGACAAAGGAAGCATTTTGGAATAGGGAGATGAAATTATTACTATTTGCAGGTGATATTGTGTGTAGGGAAGAAATAAACAACTTGATGCTCTGAACAAGAAAACTGAAAAGTATGGTATGAAAATCAGTGTACAGTAAAGCAAGACAATGAAAGATGAGAAAGATAAGGGAAAGGCATTGTGAAACTTGGTGTGATAGCATTGGAATTGTTGACAGTTTCAAACACCTAGGGAGTGAATTAATGCAGAATAGAAGACTGAACATGGAGGGTGCAATGCATTCTATCAGAGAGTAAGAAACCTTGTCTGGAACAAGGAAGTGTAAAGAGATAATGTACAAAATGTATTATGCACCCGTATTGACCTGGACAATGACAAGCAGGGAGGAGAGTAGAATTCAAGCCAGTAAAATGAAATACCAAAGAAGTATGACAGGAAAGACAAGGAAAGACAGATGGAGAAACAAAGATGTGAGAAAGGTCAGAATGGAAAACCTAAATGAGAGAATTGATAGGAGTCAACTAAGATGGTTTAAACATGTAAAGAGGATGGAGGAGCAAAGAGATGGAGATGAAGTTCGAGGGAATGCGAGCGAGAGGGAGATGGATCGATTCAATAAAGAGGAGTGCAAGAAGAAGAAACCTGGATTGGGACAAAATGATGGAAGGAGAGAGGAAGGTGGAGAAGTGCCATAAGTGCTCCGACCTGGGGAAGGAGGACAATGATGTTTATGTTACTTAATGAGGCCTGTAAATATACTAACTTACTTTGAAATTGTTTTAGCATAACCCTCTATATTACATAATGTATAGATAACCCTTTATCAACAATTGTACAACTCTGACTGCATCAAACAGAAACCATCAAAGAGGTAACTCCAATCACGGCTTTTATTCAGAAACAAGAATGAGAACAGTGTTCTGTTTAGCACTGACATCAACAGGGAAGTGTTTGAAGCCTCCTGCAGAGCAGCCAAAACAGTAGCGCAGCTCATTTGAAGAGTGGCGGAAGTTCTGCATTTTGTGATATGTTCTTATTAGGAAGCTGAGTCGATAATTACCAGGTAAGCTACAGATGTTTATGAATTACTACAATAATTTTACAGAATGTGATACCAGGAGAAGTAATAATATGAGTTTATTTGTTGCAGTTTTAATATCCAACTTTGTTAAGTGGCGGCAATGTGTAATTTCCAATATAACAAGTTGGGGCAAGTCCAATCATCAATGATAGTTCGTCCGAGGAAGATGTTGCATCTCATGATCTCTGTGACAAGGGTGAGTGGAATGACACAGAGCCCACAATTTGCAACAAGAAAGACATTTGCATCTTATGTGGTGAACACAGCCAGGAAAAGTACACTCTATGCTCAGAGCGGGTCCACGCAGCGTGCAGGATTATGACACACCAAAAAGTGTGATTATTGTTTTAACTGACTATAAGATAGTGCTTTATTTTTATTTTTTGTGTTGTTCCTATGGTTCTAAATAAGTGATTGAAATGACCCATGTGTTGGGTCAATTCCGATCAATTGCTTTATAACTCCGATCAGCTGTAGGTATTGTAAAAATTTATATTTTCTCTGTTAAGCTTACAATATTTTCTGTACTTCCATGTGTAATCAAGACGATAACATGTCAATAAACAATTATCCATTTTGTTAGATTTCCTGAATGTATAAATAGCTGACTTCTATTAGTCATCGTTTAAGTGATCAGAATTCCCCCACTCTACCCCTACCATTCTAGCAGAACAGTCATAGTACTTGTCTAGAAAGTAGGAAGATTTATGTGGAAAAGGGGCAGCTCAATTGCATTTTGATTTACAGAATGAGAAAGTAATTACACATGATAAATTTCATATTTCAGCCTGTACTGTCATTAAGTACTGTATTAACTTGTAAAATCCTTACATCAAATATTCCACCTTTGCAATACTGTGAGTCATCACTATTGTTAAGACTACATTAAAATACAGTATATTAATGAAAAATAAGGTAAGAACGTCCTTTTCTTAAAAAACTGTCTCAAAGAAGGACTCAACCCTAATTTTTTGAAACCTGTTCAAAACAAGGAATGAAGATGTCTCGAAAGCAGGATGAAACATGTCTCATTAATATATTTTAATGTAGTCTTAACAATAAAGATGATTTACAGTATTGTAAAGGTGGAACATTTGATGTAAGGATTTCACAAGTTAACGATAATGTTTCAAATTTGACGTTACCAGGTCAAAGATTTGAGGCCGTGCTTGGTTGCCAATGTAGAGTAGATCCTTAAAGCCCTTGTTGATAAGCAGGGCCATGCGCTCTCCCTTGCGTTCAAGGAGGGCATTCGTGGCCACTGTAGTGCCCATCCGAATCCAGTCGATGTAAGACCCATCGATAGGTTCGTTAGGAGGCATCTTCTTGCCAGTTTCCTGTAAGAAATAAATACACCTGTCAATTGAAATATTAGGTAATTAATGAATGTATACAAAGATCCCTTTATGCTCAGGTAAGAAAGCTAAAAGAAGTGAAATATACACAGGGGGTTCGGAAGCAATGTGAGCCAGGTATATACGCGTTAGAGGATTGGTCATACTGATAAATAATTTGGAAAAATAACCGAGTATCCCCTGCGAACCATGTGACCTTGCCACGGTGGGGAGGCTTGCTTGTCCCAATGAAGCAGATAGTCGAGCCACAGGTGCAACCATATTGGATGGGTATCTGTTGAGAGACTGGACTAAGGAATGGTTCATCGAAAGGGGGGTAGCAGCCTTTCGGTAGTTGCAAGGGCGGCAGTCTAGATGATTGACGACTGATACGGCCTTATAATAATACTCAACATGGCTTAGCTGCGTTGATACTGCTACACGCCTGAAAGCAACGGGAAACTACAGCCGTAACTACCTCCTGAGGACATGCAGCTCCCTCTGTATGAATGATGTACTGATGATGGCTTCCTCCTGGGTAAAATATTCCAGAGGTAAACTAGTCCCCATTCGGATCTCCGAGTGGGGACTACATGGGAGGGGGCGATCATCAGGAAGATGGATACCGACATTCTGCGAGTCGGAGCGTGGAATGTTAGAAGTTTGAATCGTTGCGGTAGGTTAGAGAATCTGAAAAGGGAGATTGATAACTAAAGTTAGATGTAGTTGGTATGAGTGAAGTACGTTGGCAGGAAGAACAGGATATTTGGTCAGGTGACTACTGAATTATCAACACAAAATCGAACTGGTACCGGGCGAGTTGGCCATGCGCGTAGAGGCGCGCGGCTGTGAGCTTGCATCCGGGAGATAGTAGGTTCGAATCCCAATATCGGCAGCCCTGAAAATGGTTTTCCGTGGTTTTCCATTTTCACACCAGGCAAATGCTGGGGCTATACCTTAATTAATGCCACGGCCGCTTCCTTCCAACTCCTAGGCCTTTCCTATCCCATCGTCGCCATAAGACCTATCTGTGTCGGTGCGACGTAAAGCCCATAGCACAAAAAAAAAAAAAAGTCAAACTGGGGAAATGCAGGAGTTGGTTTAATAATGAATAAGGAAATAGGGCAGCGGGTAAGCTACTACGACCAGCATAGTGAAAGAATTTATTATTGTCGTCAAGATAGACACCAAACCAATGCCCACCACAATAGTGCAGGTCTATATAAATACTAGTTCAGTGGATGATGAGGAAATCGAAAGAATATATGAAGAGATAGAAGATTTAATACAATATGTAAAAGGTGACGAGAATCTAATTGTGATGGGAGACTGGAATGCAGTGGTATGCCAAGGAAGACAAGGTAATACAGTAGGAGAATTTGGATTGGGACAAGGGAATGAAAGAGGAAGTCGGCTGGTTGAATTCCGCACTGATCATAATTTAGTCCAGGGGCGTATTCTCCTTGAATGCAAGGCATTCACTGCATGCGTTATGATAACAGAAAGAACTGTCTGATGTATGATTTTAGGTTGTTTTAAGTCAAATATTAACGATTTCATCTCTCAGAAGTTCAAAAGGTCCGCGCAACTGTACTAGTTCCGTTGCTTGACTACGTGTGGTGCTGGTGTAGTCTCGCCATCTACTCCTCTCTAGGAAGAAAGAGACAGCATGGCGAAGTTAAGGATGCAAGGCATTCAATCTTAAAATTGCATTCGGTGGCAGACGTAGTTCTGAAACCCTCCGAACGATGTCGCTGCAATTGAAACTTGGTCAGAATATGTCACCCCATACCCGTGCTACCCTCTGCCATCTGTTAGCAACTTGGAGAAAGTCGACATGTTTACAGCGAACGGGACCCACAGATTATCCCCCAGTGAGAACCCAACGTGACGAAACTGACCAATGCCACTGAGGTGACTTTCCTCCAGTGCTTCAGTTGTGGCTAACTAGTGAGTTAATTCATTGTGTGTTTTGCTGATTAGTGAGTTCATTCTGTGTGTGCTGTTCCTGTGCTATTCGTCGTTTTCGGTCTTTTATTATATCTTGCGCTTATTGTGGTATTAACGATGGATGAGTCGAAAACGGATATAATTGTAAATCAGTTTACTGGCCGTTCGTTTGATGAAAAGATTCAAATAGTTCAAGCCGGGAGACCTCTACCTTCCCTCGTATATTTCTTCTTTACCGGGCGAGTTGGCCGTGCGTGTAGAGGCGCGCGGCTGTGAGCTTGCATCCGGGAGATAGTAGGTTCGAATCCCACTATCGGCAGCCCTGAAGATGGTTTTCCGTGGTTTCCCATTTTCACACCAGGCAAATGCTGGGGCTGTACCTTAATTAAGGCCACGGCCGCTTCCTTCCAACTCCTAGGCCTTTCCTATCCCGTCGTTGTCATAAGACCTATCTGTATCGGTGCGACGTAAAGCCCGTAGAAAAAAATTTTTCTTCTTCTCCTCCTTCTTAATCTGCTTACCCTCCAGGGTTGGCTTTTCCCTCGGCTTTTCGGGCTCAGCGAGGGATCCCACCTGTATCGCCTCAAGGGCAGTGTCCTGGAGCTTCAGACTCTGCGTCGGGGACAAAACTGGGGAAGATGACCAGTACCTCGCCCAGGCGGCCTCACCTGCTATGCTGAACAGGGGCCTTGCGGGGTATAGGAATATTGGAAGGGATAGACAAGGAAGAGGGAAGGAAGCGGCCGTGGCATGAAGTTAGGTACCATCCCGGCATTTGCCTGGAGAAGTGGGAAACCATGGAAAACCACTTCCAGAATGGCTGAGGTGGGAATCGAACCCACCTCTACTCAGATGACCTCCCGAGGCTGAGTGAACCCCGTTCCAGCCCTCGTACCACTTTTCAAATTTCGTGGCAGAGCCGGGAATCGAACCCGGACCTCCGGGGGTGGCAGCTAATCACACTAACCACTACACCACAGAGGCGGACTCTCGTAAATTTAAAAATAGAAAACAAGAATTGTGTACGCACGTTCACTCCAGGAACTTACAGTAAAACTGTTTGGCTCGAGTTCACTTACATGTAATTAGGGTGAGTAGAATTCAAATTTACTTAATACATTGTGTTAACTGCATGGTTACTAGTTGCATGCCTCAGTGGAGATTCCAGGATACGCCACTGATTTAGTCCTTGCCAATACTTGGTTCAAACACCACAAACGACGGCTGTATACGTGGACGAGACCTGGAGACACTGGAAGGTAACAAATATACTTCATTATGATCAGGCAGAGATACAGAAACCAGGTGTTGGATTGCAAAACTTTCCAAGGTGCAGACGTGGACTCTGACCACAACTTGTTGGTCATAAAATGCCATCTGAAGTTGAAGAAATTGAAGAAAGGAAAGAATGCAAAAGGATGGGATCTAGACAAGTTGAAAGAAAACAGTGTGAGAGATTGTTTCAAGGAACATGTTGCACAAGGGCTAAATGAAAAGACTGAATGAAACACAATAGAGGAAGAGTTGATAGTCATGAAAAATGAAGTCAGTAGGGCTGCTGAAGAAATGTTAGGAAGGAAGAAAAGATCAACTAAGAATCAATGGATAACTCAGGTGATACTAGACCTGATTGATGAATGACGAAAATACAAGAATGCTAGAAATGAAGAGGGCAGAAAAGAATACAGGAGATTAAAGAATTAAGTGGATAGAAAGTGCAAGGTAGCTAAGGAAGAATGGCTGAAGGAGAAGTGCAAGGATGTCAAAGGTTGTATGGTCCTGGGAAAGTTAGATGCTGCATACAGGAATATCAAGGAAACCTTTGGAGAAAGGAAATCTAGGTGTATGAGTATTAAGAGCTCAGATGGAAAGCCACTTCTAGGAAAAGAAGACAAAGCAGAAAGATGGCAGGAGCATATCCAACAGGCTGTTGATGCTGATGAAATGGGAGACCCAATTTTGAAGTCGGAGTTTGACAGAGCTGTGAGTGACGTAAATAGGAACAAGGCACCTGGCATTGATGACATTCCCTCTGAATTACTGACTGCCTTAGGAGAAACCAGCATGGCAAAGTTATTCAATTTAGTGTGTAAGATGTATGAGACAGGAGAAGTCCCATCCGATTTTCGCAGAATGTTGTTATACCTATTCCCAAGAAAGCTGGTGCTGACAGGTGTGAACACTACCGCACCATTAGTTTAGTATCTCATGCCTGCAAAATTTTAACATGTATTATTTACAGAAGAATGGAAAAATAATTTGAAGCTGAGTTGGGAGAAGATCAGTTTGGCTTCAGAAGAAATGTAGGAACACGTGAAGCAATCCTGACTTTACGTCTGATCTTAGAGGATTGAATCAAGAAGGACAAGCCCACGTACATGACATTCAATAATGTTGACTGGATCAAGCTATTTAAGATTCTGAAGATGATTGGGATCAGATAACGAGAACGAAGAATTATCTACAATCTGTATAAAAATCAGTCTGCGGTGATAAGAATTGTGGGCTTTGAAAAAGAAGCAGCAATCCAGAAAGGACTGAGGCAAGGCTGCAGTTTGCCCCCCTATTTTCAATGTGTACATAGAACAGGCAGTAAAGGAAATCAAAGAGGAATTTGGAAAGGGAATCACAGTCCAAGGAGAGGAAATCAAAACCTTGAGATTTGCCCATGATATTGTTATTTTATCTGAGACTGCAGAAGATATCGAGAAGCTGCTGAATGGTATGGACGAAGTCTTGGGTAAGGAGTACAAGATGAAAATAAATAAGTCCAAAACAAAAGTAATGGGGTGCAGTCAAATGAAGGCAGGTGATGCAGGAAATATTAGATTAGGAAATGAATCTTAAAGGAAGTAGATGAATATTGTTTCTTGGGTAGTAAAATAACTATTAATGGCAGAAGTAAGGAGGACATAAAATGCAGACTAGCATAAGCAAGGAAGAGCTTTCTTAAGAAAAGGTATTTGCTCACTTCAAACATTGATATAGGAATTGGAAAGATTTTTTTGAAGACTTTTGAGTGGAGCGTAGCATTGTATGAAAGTGAAACATGGACGATAACTAGCACAGAAAGAAAGAGAATAGAAGCTTTTGAAATGTGGTGTTACAGAAGAATGCTGAAGGTGAGATGGATAGATCAAATGAAGAGATACTGAATTGAATTGGTGAGAGGAGATCGATTTGGCTAAATTTGACGAGAAGAAGAGATAGAATGATAGGACACATCTTAAGACACCCAGGACTTGTTCAGTTGGTTTTTAAAGGAAGTATAGGTGGTAAGAACGGTAGGGGTAGACCAAGGTATGAATATGACAAGCAGATTAGAGCAGACGTAGGATGCAACAGTTATGTAGAAATGAAAAGGTTAGCACAGGATAGGGTGGCATGGAGTACTTTATCAAACCAGTCGATGGACAGATGACTCAAACATTAACATCTTGCATAGTTGTCAAGGCAAGCAGATATAAGTACCAACATAGTTGGGGATATGTTGGATCTGGTAAATGCAGCACGGGTTAAGTTTAAGAAAGCGGAGGTTGTTATCAGTGGAGTACTGTGGAGGAGGGATACTGACTGGAAGGTGATTGGGGATTCAAATGAGACTATGGAGTGTGTATGTGGGAAACTGGGAGTGAGATTTCTAGATCCTAATGGGTGGGTAGGAGATAGGGATCTGCACTCAGATGGCCTTCACTTAAACTGCAGTGGTATGTGTAAGTTAGGAAATTTGCTAAGAAGGGTTATAGAGAGGTACATTCAGGGAAATGGGGTGGTCTAGGGAGCGGTGATAAGGGTACAGCGATCAGGAAATGTTAGTGTTGAACTGTAGAAGTATTGTACAGAAAGGAATAGAATTAAGTAATTTAATAGATATCTACTTACCAGATATAGGAGTTGAATCATGGCTGAGAAATGATTTAATGGATGCAGAAATTTTCTCATGGAACTGAAGTGTGTATCGTAGAGATAGCATAGGAATGGTAGGATGGGGAGTATTCATTCTGGTGAAAGAAGAATTTGTAAGCTACAAAAAAGTTAAAGATGACAAATATGAAATTACAGGTGTAAGGCTCATTTCTAAACATAATAGGCAACTTGATGATGCTACCACGAAAGGGTAGCACTGACGCTAATTCAGAACTATTTGAAAAGATAATCAGCTATGTGGGAAACAACATGGAAAGGAATGTGATTGTAGCGGGAGATCTCAATTTACCAAATGTCAATTGGGAAGGTAATGCGAACGACAGGAAGCATGACTAACAGATGGAAAATAAGTTAATATGTGAAGGATAGTTGATTCAGAAAGTGATGGAACCAACTAGAGGCAATAATATACTGGATGTGGTGCTGGTAAAAACAAATGATTATTCTGGCTCGGGGACTGGGTGTTTGTCCCAACACTTTCCTCTTCATGTTCAGACAACATGCTACACTACCAACCACCAAATTTAATCAAAGTACATTGTTCTTCTACTTCTGCCCTCCCCCAGCAACATTAATTCTACACCCAAAAGCAAAGTGCGTAAATAACAAGACGATTATCTTTAGCTTTACCAGCATTCTTTTGAATAATCAGGAATGATCTCTATGTTTGGAGATTTTAATGATAGTTTGAAGCCTGTGAAACTTAAGAGACACTTGCAGACAAAACATCCCAATGTGTAAGTAAACCTATAGAATTTTTTAAGCGTCATAAGCAATAACTAAACGGAAATATCAGATTCCTTGAAAAGCACGTAACAGTTCCTTTTTAAAAAAAAAGCGCTAAGAACATCCTTCGAGGTGTCCTATTTAATTGCAAAACCCACATCATCACATATCATTGGTGAGAAGTTACATCTTCCTGCAGCTGTAAAAATGTGCAGGATCATGCATGGAGAAAAGTTTGGCGAGTGTCTGGAGTCGATACCGCTCTCAGATGATATAATGGCTCATGGTATTGAAACCATAGCCTCTAACGTAAAGCATCAATTGCTACCAAGTCTTCATGATAGCCAAAAATTAGTCCTGCAACTTGATGACAGTATTGGTATCGTAAATAGTGCCCAGCTTCTTGTTTTTGTACGCTACGGTCATGAAAATGAAATGCACAAGGACTTTCTATTTTGCAAAGCTCTGAAAGGAAGGATTGCAGGTGAAGATGTTTACTCTCTTATGAATTTCTGTTCCATTGACAACAATATGTCATGGACAAATTGTGTTGGTATGTGTAGACTACCAATGGGACGGCGGCATTTACTGGAGCTAAAAAGGGGTTTAGAGCAAGAGTGAGTGCTGTTACTAATTCTGCAAAATTCACACATTGCATGTTACACAAGGAGGCATTGGCTTCAAAAGTATTACAACCAGAAGTCAATAAACTGCTGAACGATGAAGTTAGAGAAGATGGGATCTACATATGATTCGCTTCTACTGCACACGGAGGTACATTGGTTGTCTCATGGCTGAGTAATTCGTCGCATTGTGGAGCTGAAGAATGAAATTCGTCTTTTCCTATTGGACACCAGTCCTACACTCGCAGCTTTGCTTCTGGATGAAAATTGGCTTCTAATACTGTGATGTCTGGCTGACGTATATGAGAAACTGAATAATCTTAACATGTCACTTCAAGGATGAAATAGTTATATTGTGTTTCTAAGCGAGAAAGTGTTTGCATTTAAGATAAAAGTTGAACATTGGAAAATCCAGATGGCCAAAGGTAACTGTGAGATGTTTTCTTGTCCAAATGAATTCCTGGAGGAAAATTAGTTAGATTTTGGTAAAATTAGTGGAATTGATGTAACACACCTCTAAAACCTTTGTCAACATTTTCTGCAATGGCATCCATCAAGACGAACAAAAGCTAATTATTGAAATAAACAAAATTTGTTCAATTCCAATAACTGCACATGCAGCTGTTGATTTTTATAAGCAAGTAGTAATAGTTGACTTCCAACGCCTTGGACTAATACAAATGCGTTTTTTGTTTTTTTTTCAAAAATTGAATTCTGATGTACTCTAAGAATAGTAAATTATGTGGTGTTATTATTATTATTATTATTATTATTATTATTATTATTATTATTATTATTATTATTATTATTATTATTAACTGGTAATTGCAGTAATTAGACTCTCCAACTCATTGGCTGAACGGTCAGCATTGAGGGCTTCGGTTCAGAGGGTTTGGGGTTCAATTCCCAGCCAGGTCAGGGATTTTAATCACCTCTGATTAATTCTTCTGGCCCGGGGACTGGGTGTTTATGTTTGTCCCAACACTTTCCTCTTCATATTCAGACAACACAATACACTACCAACTACCACAGAAACAAGCAATGGGGATTACATCCCTCCATATTGGGTTGGCGTCGGGAAGGGCATCCGTCCGTAAAACAAGGCCAAATCCACATGTGTTACTCAGTTCGCACCCGCAACCCCACAGGTGTAGGAAAAGCGGTAGACAAAATAAGAAGTTGCAGTAATTAGACATAAACAATTACTGTAGATCTCGTGATCCGTTTTTGTGCGAAGTAGCCTATGAGAAGTGCTAAAAAAAGGAAAGAAGAGTAGGGTAGTAGGGGGGCGCTAGATATTTCATGTTTCAAAAGGGGGCGCAACAGAAAAAGTTTGAGAAACCCTAGTTTAGGGGAAGGCCTAAAATTTAATACTCAAATATTTATGTTATTAATTGTATCGATAAATACGACATAATTAAAGTTATGGAGAGTTAAATTTCCGATCATTTATGTCTTATACGTTTTTATCGTACTGGCTGTGATTTTTGTTACTAAGTCCATATCAACGCCGAACCACGAGAAAATGAATGAAAAGAATTTAATGAAAATCGGTACCATAAATTCTGGGAATAAGGTACTACAGTCTAGGCTACAATAATGTTATCGGTCCGCCGGGCTGAGTGGCTCAGACGGTTGAGACGCTGGCCTTCTGACCCCAATTTGGCTAAGTTCGGTGGTATTTGAATGTGCTCAAATACGTCAGCCTCGTGTCGGTAGAACTCCTGCAGGACAAAATTCCGGCACCACGACTTCTCCGAAAACCGTCAAAAAAAGTAGTTGTGGGACGATACTATTATTAGTTATCGGTTAACTGATAAGACACTCCAATTGATGCTCCACGATACTTAAAGGGAATGTTGGAGATAGAATAGGCAGAGGAAAACCTAGAACATCAGTCCTCGATAGCAATTAGAACTTAACAAGAAATCAAACAACTGGCTGAAAGAAGGCAGCCAATACACTACTTCATGTTGTCCACCAACCTGTGGATGGAGTAGATTAGTATGATGATCTAGGAGTTATGCCTGGTGACTGAATCAGGAAAAGCTCTGGTCACTGGAGATATCATGATTCACTTAAACGGTCTGGTGGGCGGTTGAAGGCCGCATGGCCTTCCAAATGCCACATGCTATTTTTTGAAGGTGCTAACCAACCCAAATTCGAGTGGAAAGCCAGCAGCTAAGGCGCTGATAAGTTTTGCTACAGCCAAATAGAAACTATTCACCGTCATCCAAGCAAAAGATTTTCTATTATCCCTGCACGTTAAGAGGTCACGAGTTTAATGTTTATTTCTTATACGTTTTTATCGTACTGGCAGGGGCGGCCGTACCTTATGTGCTGAAGTGCTGCAGCACATTGCCTATTGGGAAAATTAAATTAGTTTAAAAATATTATCTACAATCAAATACTGTACTGTACAGTGCATTGAAAAAGACGTCAGCCAAAGAATAGGACATTATTCAACTCCCCTCACAACCAGGCAACTACTGGTGCGCTCCACGCCGGGTGCTGTGCGATCACAGCTCACAGACAGCAGGAACTCTCCCTTTTGCGCATGCGTGCCGAACTTTTCCGATACAAAGAGAATATGTTCCGATCGGTTCCGACAGGCTGTGGAAACAACAGCCATCACTTCACAGCGATTCTTCGTTCGACCACAGAGAGGCATCATTTGCGGTAGTCACACTTGCATTACGACCGATATGAGAACGTGGCAGCTGGCACCCTCTTGACTCAGCGGTAGTATTTAAGAGAGGATCGCTCAAAGCAAACGGGAATACGAAATTCTATAGAGCTGTTCGCGCCAGGTCTTTTAATACCACCAACTTGCCTATTCCATAGTCACATTTGCAAATCGATGAACTATAAAAATTGTACTTTTTATGTTGTCAAAATAAGGACATGATATTGTGATTTTCTTTAATTAATATGTCTAGTTTATAAATGACACTATAAAAACATAACATATAATTTTGCATTACGACGTTGCTGGTTTTATTTCAATGATGTTGGTAACATTGGGAAGTTCTGTTTTTGCTCGCTCACATCAAGTTTTTGAGATCGTGAATATTTTGCCATTGCATATGTTATTGTGTGTTTAATTATATAGTTTTATAGTATTTTATGAGATATGTGTTGGGGTTGTTTGCGTGTTTGTTCAGTGTGGAAAACTCAGTGGAGAGCCTCTCGAAAACCACATACAGTATGTTTCTAAATATTTATTTTTTTGGAGTGGGGATGGGTTACAGCACACAACTGATTTTCTGCACCAGCCGCCACTGCGTACTGGCTGTGATAACATAGATATTCATGAATTTTTATCCACTTACCTGACCTATCCTAGTAAAGCCTTGTACCTCTATCCCGATCATATTAGGTCTGCAAAGCCCAGGCAAGTATTTCATTTTCCTGCCTCCCATAGCCCAAAACCAAACCAGACTCCATTGTGCAGCCCTAGCAAGTGACCGCTGCTCAGTCCGAACGCCTGCAGATTACGAGTTGTTGTGTGGTCAGCACGACGAATTCTTGGCTTTCTAGACCGTGGCTGCCATCTCACCGTCGGACGACTCCTGCATCGTAATCACGTAGGGTGAGTGGACCTCGAAGCAGCCCTCAGATCCAGGTAAAAATCCCAGACCTGATCGGGAATCGAACCCAGGGCCTCCGGGTTAGAGGCAGGCACGCTACCCTTACACCGCGAGGCCGATCCGCTCAATTTTGACGAATCAGAAGTTTTACCCTTCCTTCTTCGAGTGACAGTAGGTGATGCTGATAACCTTGTTGTTTTCTGCTGAAAACAAGCACCATACAGTCTAAGTATGGCTGACTTATTCCATGTTGATATCTTCAACCCCACAGTCTTCGAGTAATTTTTCTTTCCTATGGTTTTTAACGTTCTAGAGACACTTTCAAATTTTTGGTGCAGTATCCAGTATTCGGGAGACAGTAGGTTTGAATGCTGGGGCTGTATCTTAATTAAGGCCACGGTCGCTTCCTTCCAACTCCTAGATCTTCCCTGTCCCATCGTCGCCATAAGACCTATCCGTGTCGGTGCGACGTAAAGCAAAAAATTGGTGAAAGGAAGGAAGCAGCCGCTGCATTGGCCGGTGTCAAAATGGGAGACCACGAAAAAAAATTTCAGAGCTTTCGGCGGTGGCGTTCGAACCTACAATCACCCGAATGCAAACCAACAGCCACACAGCACAAACGGAACAATCAACTCTCTCCGCCACACTAATACGACGGTTTCATTAACCCATGACACACACAGTTCAGCCGTGAAGCTTGGCTTTCGTGACGCGGTCTGCTAATTCCATAGCTCTTCAGTTGTTCTTGATGATGATGATGATAATGCTTGTTGTTTAAAGGGGCCTAGCACCTAGGTCATCGGCCCCTAATGGCACAAAATGAGACGAAATGTAAGGTCAGTTAAAAATCCACAATCCTCCACTGACCAGAATTCAAAACGTGAGGACGAGGAATGAATAGTTGGATATGAAGTTAAAACAATCAGTGGATCCCACCCGCAATGCTCTACATTCCCAGAAACTAGCGTTAACCATTAGTATTACTGACCAAGGGACTGCTTCTAAAGCACAATACTGAGTCGATGATGCTTGTATTCTAAACGGGTCTAAAATCCAGGTCATCGGCCCCTCATAATGGTACTTATCGCTAGGAAAGTAGAACCATGGCATTTGTCAGGTTGCGGTACTAATCAAAAGTAGCGTATACTCGCGGTATTCCACACATTATGGTACTGCTCACAGGTAATGTAATGCGCACATGTAACACAGACCTATGGTGTTTCGCACATTGTGTCGCTATTTATAGGCAACGCAAACCTATGATGTTCTTCACATAAGTGGACTAACCACAGGGACTCTCACTATCCCGTGGTGTTCCTCACATAGTAGGTACTAATCATAGGCAAGGCAGAACCATGGTGCCGCTCACCCATGGTGTCGCTCATATAGTGGTACGAATCACAGGTACTGTAAACTGCATCCTGAGCACTCACTGTCGCTACTAATCACAAACCTATTGTGTACCTAATATAGTGGTACTCTCTCTCTTTCTTAGCATTAATCCCGACTTGCAGGGTCTGCTGCTTTGCTACATCTCCTCCATTTCTGTCTGTCGTTGACATCTTCTGGTGTTAAGCCAACACTGTGCATGTCTGCCCTGATGTTGTCAGTCCATCTCTTTGCCGGTCTTCCTCGTGGTCTTGTTCCCTCTGGGTTGATGTGGAGCGCTGTTTTGGCAACTGAGTCGTCCTGTTTTCTCATGACGTGGCCGTACCAGCGGAGACGGGCTTCCCTCACTTTGTCTATGATGGGCGCGACACCAAACCTTTGCCGGACGTCCGTGTTCCTTATGTGGTCACATCGGGTCAGCCCCATGGACCATCGAAGCATCTTCATCTCCATGGTTGTCAACATTTGCTCCTGTTGTTTCGTCATGGGGCGACATTCAGTCCCATAGATCGCTGCTGGCCGTACCACACTCTTATAAACTTTTGCCTTTAGATATTGAGGCATCTTTTTATCACAGAGGACTCCAGTGACCTGTCTCCACTTGAGCCAAGCTGCATTTACCCTCATCCGAGTATCAGGAGTGGTGTCACAGTTTGAGGTGACGACGGATCCTAAGTACTTAAATTGCATGGTCTTCTGCAGGTCTTCTTCACTGATACTTATGGTACCTCTGGTTTGGGGGCCACATTCCAGGTATTCTGTCTTCTGGATATTGAGGTGCAGTCCATTTTCAGCCAGTCTGTCCTTCCACGTTTGAACCTGATGCTGGAGTTCAGGACGGGTTTCTTGTGCAAGTACCACATCATCGGCATAAAGAAGGGTCCAGGGATGTGAAGTCTGTATGTCAGCTGTTGCCGTATCCATGCAGAGGATGAATAGCAATGGTGAAAGGGCAGAACCTTGATGAACACCCACAGTGATATCGAAAGGCGGAGAGATTCCAGCAGGACTCCGGACAACACTAGTGGAATTGCGATACAGAAGTTGCACCCAGCTTACATACTCTTCAGGGACGCCATGACAGCGAAGAGCTCGCCAAATAAGTTCGTGTGGGATACGGTCAAAAGCCTTTTCTAGGTCTAGAAATGCCATGTGTACACTCTTCTGTCTCTCTCTGTGCTTTTCCATCAAGAGGCGTGTGGCATGGATTGCATCGATGGTACTGCATCCCTTAATAAATCCACACTGGTTTGGTGTTACAGAGACAATACATCTGAGTCTGCTGTCAAGTACACGTTCAAAGATCTTGAAAGTATGACAGAGGAGTCGTATAGGGCGATAGGTCGAGCAATCACTCACATCTCCTTTTCCCTTCCAGATTGGAACTGTTGTGCTAGTTGTCCATGTGTGTGGAAGCTGTTTCTCGGCGATGATTCGGTTGAAGAGTGAGACAAGGAACTCTGAAGCAGGCTTTCCGAGCATTTTCCAGATTTCCGCTGGTAAGTCATCTGGACCAGTTGCTTTTCCATTTTTCATTTTGCTAATGGCAAGCATTACTTCCTCGGATGTAATTGAGGGAACAGGGCCTACGATAGGATCAGGACTAGAAATTGGTGGATGCGTAAATTCTTTGTTGCTGATGTTATTAAAGTAATCTGCCCAACGCTGGAGAATGGATTGTTGATCTCGTAGCAGTTTGGCGTCGGCTCCCTTGAT
This sequence comes from Anabrus simplex, assembly GCF_040414725.1. NCBI lineage: Eukaryota > Metazoa > Arthropoda > Insecta > Orthoptera > Tettigoniidae > Anabrus > Anabrus simplex. The sequence goes on along the minus strand of NC_090270.1, from coordinate 23,607,589 downwards.
GTGCATTACGTGTCCAATGTCCTGAGTTGAACGGTGACGGGACTTAGCAAGACGATATATATTGTTTTCTCCTGATGGTGTGTCAAGCTGGTCGTATAGTGACTGGTAATAATGGTCCTTTGCTGCAGCTACAGCTCTTTTTGCTGCAGATTTCAGGTCGCGATATTGCTGAAGATCAGTATCAAGACGTGAGTTCCACCAAGTCTTGTAGGCTATCTTTTTCTCCTTGATTGCTTGCTTGACTTCGTCTGTCCACCACCAGGTTTGTTTATCAATATATTTTCGTCCGGGTATGGTTTTTCCCAACGTTTTTGTCGCCGCCTGATGTATTTGTTTCACAGCATCTTTCCACATGTCTTGAACCGATTGATCGGACTTCACGGAGAAGTTTGCCAAGGCTGTCATCAACTCGTTTCGTTGGGCATTCATCCGCCACCACTTAATTCGGTCAGGCCCAGTCTTAGGTTTAGGTTTGGGTTGTGTAACATTGCTACGAATATCGAGGACAAGCAATCGGTGTTGAGGGGCAATGCTGTCATACGGAATTACTTTAGTGTCCGTTACCAGCTTAAAATCTTGTTTACGGATTAGCCAATAATCAATCTGAGTAGCATGACCACCGCTTGTATAAGTAGCCAGATGTGTTGGCCTCTTTTTAAAATATGTGTTGGTAACAATCAGATCATGAGCCTCTGCGCAATCGAGTATCCGACATCCGTCATCGTTTCGCACACCAAACCCATGTCCTCCATGGCATCGCATATATCCTTCTTTGTGAGACCCGACATGTCCATTTAAATCTCCTCCAAGAATAATGGACTCATCCTGGGGAATTGCTCGAAGGAGGGCATCCAGACTGTTCCAAAATTCATCCTTCTCATCCTCAGTGCATCCAGTTTGAGGTGCATAGCAAGATACAATGTGGGCAGTGATGGAAGTTGAGTCAATCTTGATAGACATAAGCCTATCTGACACCCTGTTGACACTGGTGACATTGTTGCAGTAGTTCTGGTCGACGACTATTGCTACACCATTTCGTGTACTGGTACCATGATAGATGAGTTTGTAGCCATCTCCGATTTCTTTTGCCTTTGAACCTTTCCACTTGGTTTCCTGGATGCAGGCAATGTTGACACGTCTGTTTTTAAGCATTTCTGCTAGTTCACGATGTCGGCCTGTCAACGTACCAATATTGAGAGTAGCAAATCTCAGTAGTTGTTTGGGTTGAACTAGCTTCTTTAGCCTACCCCGTCCATGAGTAGGTAACCCTTGCTCATTTATCACGTCACTCGGGCGTAAGTGGCGCGCATCGCTTTGAGGGGACGCCCTAGTATGTTCCGAATTTAGAAGAGACGTAGCCATAGATGCGACAAATGATTCCTCAACCGACGGGTCGCTTCGTCTGTCGTTGAGGGCATTTTATAGCTACTGCCAGCATATAATTAGGCCGCCCCTAACCTGGAGAACAGACGCCTTTTGCAGCCGCCCCTCTGGGGTACAGACGCTGCAGCTCAATGGTATTTCAGCAGCATTTCCTCTGCTGAGGGCCCATTACCCTCCCACAAGAGCTCATCCGCCCGAAGCCGTTGGCTCTTGTGGGGAGTCAGGTTATTTTCCGCCGCCCAACACTCGGCGTCGAGTCCCTGGCTGTACGGTCTACTCGGTTACCGTAGCATGGTACTACGCGCAAGTAAATGCGACCCATGGTGTTCCCTGCGTGATGGCACTAATTACAAGTAGTCTCATTATTATAATTTGATCATCCCTTCGTCGCCCCTTTTAGTCGCCTCTTACGACAGGCAGGAGATACCGTGGGTGTATTCTTCATCTGCGTCCCCCACCCACAGGGGGTTGTGTGGTCCGCGAGAGGTATTTTATTTCCCTCAAGACCGCCGGCAAGCCGGTTAGGATCCCCCTATCCTCCACCTGGGACGCGCCACGTGGGAGTATCACCTCTCCCCACTGCTACGCCAGCGTAGTAGGTTCGTGGTCAGCTGTTCTTATGAGGCCGGGAATGCTACACCTTTGGGCTACGATTTCTTCCTGTACAAACAATAGTTTCAAGGTAAATATGAAGAATCTCCTGGCTATGGGAGTACAGAAGAGCACAGAGCCTGATAAATAATTTATTTGGGCCCGCCTGCAGAAAACAAAGTTGGGCCTTCTCAAAGAAAATTTGCAAACCCTGTCAATAACACACGTAAATTTTACTGCAGCAGATAGCCTACAAGAAAAACTTTAATGTAGTTATGAGTCAATAAATAAGTCGCAAACATGTGTAGCCTTATACCATTTGAAATTACGTGCGCAAGTTTTGCCAGCAGATGGCAGCATATGTATGCTTGTCGTACGATATCTCGCAGGCACCCGTAGAGGTGTGACGGTCCAGAAATAATGTGTCACTGCTCCAACTGCTCCAGTGACACGACTGAAGCAGTGACACGTTGCCGGTCCAGTGACAAACCGGTCCAACCACAGATGGAGCTGAGGAGCACGGCATGGCATACCATGCAGAGCGCGATGACACGCTGCCAGTCTAGTGACAGACCGGTCCAGCTGAAAGGACGAGGTGACTGCCGAAGTGAAAGGACGTACGTGTCTCTCGCTGCGCTCTCTCTCTCCTTGCCAGGCGCTCTGTACTTTTCAAGTATCAGCCAGGCTCTTGTACTTATTAGTACATCTTCGAAAGAGCATTTGTCAGAGCTGAGCACTTTTCAGTGCTCGCTACTTCTCTTTCAGGAGGACCAGGATGGAGAAGCTAACTGTTCCAGCGAGACCGGCCGACTACGACTGCGGGAGAGCCGTAGCGAAACTACAAGCGGCGCTCATAGCTGTGGACGCTCCCGATCTCCGACGCCCGGCGCTGTTGGTGTACAACCGATGGGGGAAGCACACCTACGAGGAGACGATTTATATAATCGACCTCCATAAAGCCATCGCGGAGTTCATCGGAGAGTCGCTCTTCGAGATCATCAGCGAGGTGATCCCTGGCTGTGCGGTCATCTTCCGCCCTAGGGATGCAACCAGCCTCAGGAGATACGAAGAGCTGGCGTCCCAGCAGCACCAAGTAGTCCGACTACCAGGACTCAGGGAGCACCTGGACGTCTCGGGCTACCAGGAGGCAGCCACGCAGACGGAGCCAAGGACCGAGGACGACGGCGGCGCTCCCGAGCGCCGCGACGGCGCGACCCCAGTTGGAATGCGGTACTTTACGAAGTACACGCAGACCAACAAGGCCGCCATCCAGGATCGTCGACCACCTACCAAGGCGAAGTGGTCGCAGACGCAGGCCTACCAGGAGGGGCCTGTAACCCGGGCGCAAACCAGGAGAGCGCCCGTGATGGTGGATAGCAGCACGGCAGTGGACAAGGACGCCCCTTGGCGTGCTGAGGCCGCCGCCCAGGCCCTGCCAGTCAACATGTCGTTCGAGATGCAGACCTCGATGTGCGCCACACAGGATAGGGAACGCAGTCGAGTGTTAGCACCGACCGACGCCGCCGCCGCCAGCCAGGAGGAAGAAGCAGATGGCAACGCAGCGGAACCACCAGCCACCCCGGGGTCACTAGGTCGGGAGGAGGGCCACCAGGACGAGGCCTCCCCCCAGCCGAGAAGCAGCCCCAGGGAAGAAGAAGAAGAAGACGACGACGCACCAGGAACCAGAAGGCGACGCTGGCTCATCAGGAGAGGACCGCCCAGCCGCAACCCAAGACTGCTCCCAGGAGAGCAGTCAACCGAGGAGCCAATCAGGAGAGGACCTCAGCGGGTAGCGGCAGACAGGTGAGACTAAAACGTCCCCCTCAGCAGCTCTTGCAGTGTTCCCGCTGTCTGAGGTGGGGCCACCGTCAAGTTAGCTGTGGACTCCAAGTGAGGTGTGTCTGTACTGGCGTACCGGTACGCGTCACCTATTCTCCGAATGGAGCAGTGACAACCTGCTCCAGGATCCTCTTCTCTACCGGTCCACTGCTACTGTGACAGTGTTGCGATGCGACTCGCAGTTTGCTGCTACCGGTCCACTGCTACTGCGACAGTCTTGCGCTGCGACTCGCAGTTTGCTGCTACCGGTCCACTGCTGTCTGCTACTGTGACCAGACTGTGACGGTCTTGCGCTGCGACTCGCAATTTGCTGTACCGGGAAGTGTTGTTACTGCTATTTGCAAACGGTCCAGTGACACAGCCGTCGTCGTCCCGTACCGTTAGGGAGGTTGTGACAAGAACAGGACGGACACATACCGGTATGGTGTTCAATATTTCATGCGAACGGAAGAAATCCACAGTAATCTACTTCAGCATTAAAACGTTTCTACAAATAATAATAATAATAATAATAATAATAATATATTATTGTGATTATTATTAATGACTGTTTTTCTTAACTAGTTAAAATATAGTTAAACGTCACTTTTAATACTATAACTAATCATTTAATCTGGCGAATTTGATCAATGAACATTTTAAATTCACAACACTGAATACTTTTTAAAACGTCAGATATTTCAAAATGATCATCGGCGATTTCTAAACAACATTATAGGTCATTCACATGCCAGAATCTTAGGGAAGAATTGCACACAAAATATTATCAATTTCCTAGTTGGGAAGTAACTGAGTAAAAGTAATCGGATTATCTCTAACTATTACATTTTTAAAAAATATTTGTAATCGTTACTTTTTCCAGAAAGTCTACTTGTAATTTACTTCTTGAAATAAAATTGTGCCGGGCGGAGTAGCTTGGTCGGCACAGCCCTGGCTGGCCTTCTGACCCCAACTTGGCAGGTTCGATCCTGGCTCAGTCGGGTGGTATTTGAAGGTGCTCAAATACGTCAGCCTCGTATCGGTAGATTTAGAGGCACATAAAGGAACTCATGCGGGACTAAATTCCGGCATCTCGGCGTCTCCGAAAACCGTAAATGTACTTATTGGGACGTAAAACAAATAACATTATTATGTATGTATTTATTAATTGAAGATAAAAATATTTTCGATTCTTTCAACCTACCACCAATGGGCAATTATCGAATCAGATAAGACACGCGTGATCATGACATAATCGAAGAACAGAGCAAATCGTGCGTCCGCTGAGTACGTAAGCCTAATATGCTATGTTCCACAGCTCTATTTGTGCTTGTACCGGTTGAAGGACGAGTTGACTGCCGTAGTGGAAGCACGTACGTACCTCTCGCTGCGCTCTCTCTCTCCTTTCACCGAGAACTTCGAGAGACTACACTACCTGCCCCAGCCGGTTACCGCCTCTCGGTACCTAGGGTTAGATAGGGATTCTGTGGCCCAGGGACCCCCGTAACAAGGGATAATCCCGCGTCCACTAGTTCGATTTAGATGTCCCCACATACAAACACACGGCTCCAGACTCATCTTCAAAAGAGCAAAAATGCACTTAGGAAAGAGCAAATTGTCAGTGAGTCTGGAGCCACTACAGACAACGACGACGATCCTCAAGAACTGACGCCTGACGGAGAGTGAGGGGCAGCCGTTATCACGACAAGCTACTCACTCCACGGCCGTCAGCCCACCAGCGGAGGGAACAGCGCAGTTGTTACAGCGCACCCCTCCGCCAACCACTTTCAGTAGGCTAGGGCTGACCAGCCCTATATCATCACACAGGGTCATCCTTAAGGGCTTACTCCTTAACACGTCCCCAGTGAGCCCATCCCAGGCTGCTAACGGCCATGCTCTGCTGTGTACTTCGGTGAAAATCCCATCACCGCAGTTAAGCAACATAGGCCTTGGTCAGTACATGGATGGCCGACCGCAAGCGCACAGCTCAGAGCTAACGGCCCCCGCTACGGCCAAGGATCCGGTCGAGCGGGGACCGGTGGCGACCCAACACAGCGTGCCCCCCGTGAGCAGTGAGCGAAATGCGCCAGAGGAGCACAGAACAGACTTCACCCCTGATTCTGTGTAAGTAAACCTGACGCACGAACCTCACGTAACGGGGTGCGCCACGCAGTACTTTGCGCTTACCACCACCACGAACACGACCACCACCACCACCACCACCACCACCACCAGGACAACCCCCATAACCACCCCGTCAGTAGCCGCTGGCAAGCACATACCTGTGCAGCTGCTGCCCACTCGGTCGGCTGGCTCTCGAGCTGAGCCCCGAGAAAAGAGCGCGCAGCGCGGGGAAAGCGAACCAGGAGGCCTGACGTTATGTGCGAGTGAACGGGAACCGGGGTTCGACCCTGAAGTGCCGGAACTCGCACTTGGGAAGGAACTGTCACATGACTTCACTGAGCCAGTGACTGGGGAGACACGTGAACACAAACAGGAGACTACTTCTCCCCCCAACACAAACCTTGCCCTCAAACCCAACCTAGTGGCAAGCCAGCTGGACGCCGGGAAAGCGGGACCCAGTTCCGCCAACCCGAGCGATGAGGCGGCGCCCAAGGGAAGGAAAGAGGGCAAGAAAAGACGGACTCGGCGGAAGGCGCCACGTAAAGTCCTACCCACCCCCCCCCCCCCCGGGCAAGCCGGTGAATCGGACTCCGACCCAGATGAGGCAAGACTGGTGATAGATGCATCAAGTATATCCCAGGATGCCGACTCTGAAGGCACGGAGGGAGAGGAGCCGTCCGGGCACGGGGTGACCGAAACCTTGGACCCAGCCACCCAGCCGGGAAACCAGGATGACGGTTTTAGGGAAGCCAAGAGTGGGAGAAGGAGAAAAGGCGAGGAGAAAGGGAAAGACACCAAGCCTATGAGCCGCAAGACCCAACAGGGCGGGAGTCGGAAACCGAGTACCAGAGCCGAAAGCTCCACAGACACCTCATACAGCTCGATCATGCCACCACCAGACACTAACACGAGACAGGCACAACAGATAAGACCTCAGCAGACACAAACAAGTAAACCAGCCACCCGTAAGGGGTCGACCCCCCACCCCCACCCTTTACGGTGTACAGTAACAACATTAAACTTATCGAAATGGAGCTTCTCAAAAAGCTGACACATGAGCAGAGAAATTATTATTTCTCTAAGCCGAGAATAAACGCACATGAAGCGATCCGGCTACATATGTCCAGCTTCGAAAGCTATGAAATCGCTATAAAAGTGCTGAAAGGGTTTAATATCAAGTTTGTACAGATATTGCCCAACTCAACAGTAAAGCGATTTGTGGTGAGAACGCCCAATAACACGTATGTGCCAGGTGATATCGGGTTTGCCATGCAAGCCCAGGGTATCAAAGCACTTACTGTACACAGGATGCGAACAGGAAACAGGCCAGCCAAGGGCTGCCTCTTCCTAGTTGCCGTGGCGGATACCCCGGGAGCGGACAGTCTGCGGAAAATGCGGATGCTGAAGAACATGCTGGTGACAGTCGAACCGTACCGCCCGCAAACCACTGGCCCACAATGTGGAGTGTGTCAGAGGCATGGGCATTCAGGGGCGACATGTCAGCTGGATCCCAGATGTCGCAGATGCGCCGCCTCCCACCTGTCCCGCGACTGCCCCCACGGCAATGATCCAGCGTACTCAAAGTGCGCCAACTGCGAGGGGAAACACGCGGCTAATTATATAGAATGTCCCCGCCGCAGGGACTACGAAGCCGCCTTTCAAGGCAAAGGGCCTAAGGGTAACAAGCGTGGCAACCCTAAAGCCCAAGCAGGCCCATCAGGCATAGACGCTTCACGTAGACAACAACAACAAATAGGCCCCTTAGGCAAAAAGGACCCATCAGGACCTACAGGCCATTCAGGCACCTAGGGCCGAAAGCAAGGCCAATCAGGCAAATTAGACCCTTCAGGTAGAGGCAAAGTCACCTTGCAACCCCCAAGGACGGAGGGTACACACAAAACCGGGCCCTCAGCCCAAGCACCCGCCACCTCCGTTCAAAGTAAGACCTCCGAAAATAAAAACAGGAAGAAGGCCCTACCCCAAAGACCCAACCTAAGGCAGGTTAAGTCCACGCACGCTCCCCCGGAGCAGCCCCAGGGCCCGCCCCAGGCCAGCTCCACCCCCCACAAGGAACCTGCCGCTAATAAAACAGCATCCGACCCCAACCCCCAAAACCTGCACAACAGCAGTCACACCCATCTCACCACCTGCACCAGTAACACTAACACAGGTTCAACAGCCAGAGGGAAACATGGCAGTAAAGGCGTTCAGGGAAAGGATAGAAGAAATCCTGAAAACCTTCTTTCCGAACCTGAACCTCACGGCAGCCATTACCACTGGCGTAATGATGGACATCGCCCTACTGCGAAATATTCCTCAAAGACACACCATAAAGGTCATTAACGACCTAGGGTCGAGGCATCAACCAGTAATATTTACACTGAAAGCGAACCCGGAGGAATATGAGAATAACCCCAAGCGCCGACTCAACTATAAAGCAGCCAAATGGGGTAAATTTGAAAGAAAACTCGATTCACTCCTACAGGGGACTGAGGACATACAAATAGTAAACCCAGCCCAAACGGATGAATCCCTAAAAACACTCGTAAATGCGATCCAGGCAGCCACAACTGCGAGCATCCCGGTACACAAACCCAGACAAAACACTAACATTGAAATACCGGCCCACATTAAAGACCTAATACGCCAGTGTAACAGACACAAGCGCAACTGGGCCCGACACCACCGCGATGAAGACCGGATACGTAAAAATGAACTCAGGGTCGAAATCGAAACCGAAATAATGGAGTATAGGTCTCGGATCTGGAATAACAAACTGAGTACGTTTGACACAAATACCAGACCGCTGTGGAACTTAGCGAGGTATTTCACGCGAGAACCGCACGTGATCCCAACAATCAAGGGACCTAACGGACCAGTATATGAAAATCAAGATAAAGCAGAGGTGATAGCCGACTCACTCGAAGAGGCCTTTAAGCCCAATGATGAACCGTCGGACCCCGCCTTCATTAGGCAAACAGAGGCCAAGGTAGCTGAATTCCTAACAAACGCACCTAAGCCCGAGGTTAAGAAGACTAATATCCACGAAATTAAGTGGATAATAGGTCACCTTAACCCGAAGAAGGCACCCGGCCCAGATGAGATTCAGAACATAATACTCCAAAAGCTAACACCGAAAGCCCTCGCACTACTCACTAAAATATACAATGCAATGTTCCAATTGCAGTATTATCCGGAACAGTGGAAAAAGGCGAGAATCCTTGTATTCGGCAAACCAGGCTAGGACAAATCAAACCCTAATAATTACAGGCCCATCAGTCTCCTGGACGCCCTCAGCAAAGTATTCGAGAAAATACTGCTGAAAAGGCTCATAGCACATATCAAGGAAAGAGGAATCGTTCGAAACGAACAATTCGGTTTTAGAAACGGCCACTCCGCCCCGCAACTGCTTACCCGGGTCCTAGAACAAGCGACCATCGGACTAAACAAGCGGAGGGACACAGGCACGGTATTCCTTGATATCCAGAAGGCATTCGATAAAGTCTGCCACGAAGGCCTATTAGCGAAATTAATAGACCTCGAATTCCACCCAGGGTACATAAGATTAATTAAATCATACCTGGAAGGCCGAGAGTTCCAAGTAGATGTTCATAACACACTGTCAAGCACGCGACCGATCAGGACGGGCGTAGCCCAGGGGTCACTAATAGGGCCAATCCTGTTCATTCTATTTACGAATGACATGCCGACAGCGGAACTCACCACCACGCACCTCTACGCGGATGACACTGCTATCACAGTACAACACTTTCAGCTAGCATGCAGCCGAAAGAGACTACAAGTAGCACTGCGAACTCTGGAGCCCTGGCTAACCAAATGGCGTATCAAGGTCAATGTAGACAAATGCCAAGCCGTAATGTTCACTAGGAAGAACAGACGCACACACATGCCAGCCAATATAAAACCGCTCAAACTATTCAATCGAGATATAGCATGGCACGACAAGGTCAAATATCTAGGAGTAGTCCTAGATAGAAAACTAACCATGCTATATCACATTAAAGACATCCAGCGGAAAACAAACGCACGACTGTCACAGCTCTATCCGATACTGAATAAAAGACCCAGTATTAACAAGCGAGTAGCAATAAACATGTACAAGGCCCTAATTAGGCCGATAATAACGTACGCAGCTCCCGCCTGGGGCTACACTGCTATGACGAACCTGGATAAGCTGGAACTAATACAAAACAAATGCATTCGAGTAGCGGCTAGACTCCCGTATGACACACCATTACGCCACCTACGCGCAATTGCGAAAGTCAGCTCGATAAGGCAACACATACGAAAGCAAACACTCCGAATGCACAAGAAGTCATGGGGTAGTAAGGTCAACCCACTAGTCAGTGGAATAGGACGCTATGACGTCGACCTATACACCAAATACCCCACACCGAAACACATTCTGTTCAGGCACAGGGCTAGGAGGCCGGGGGCCCAAAACCGCCCTCGCTCTTAAACTGACACCAACTCACTACACCGCACCACTTAACACTATGCACACACACCACAACACCTGTACATATGTACATGCTTGTTTACTACCTACATCCTTGTCCTAGATTATGTTATTACTATGTTACAGATTTAGCCAAGCGAGAGAGGATTGAGAGAAGAAATACAACACGACGAAGGCAATACAGCCATGAAAGAGACGATCCAATCCAACCCCGCCCCCACCAGCGACAAAGGAGTGGACGAAAAACCCACCCCTGCTAATACCATTAACTATTAATCTAGTAATTGTACTTGTACTTGTTCTACAGGACACGAGAGCGGAAAAGCAGCCCGCACTCTACAGAAGAAAAGTAATAATGTATATATAATAGGATGTGTATATATGTGTATATATTTACAGAGACAAGCGTGTGACACCAACACCGCAAAGAAGGGACGTCATCAGGCGGGAAAGAAGATGCTCCTTACAACAAGTAAGGCTTGGCACTACTCCCCTTCTCCTTAAAAGGAGACTTGGCACCAGGGACTGCTGGCTGCTGGACCAAGGGACTAACCTGTGGCCCAAAGCCCAGAGGCCAGCGGACCCGAGCCGCACCAAGCAGTGACAAGTAGGACTGATCCCCCATAATAATTGACAAAAGCTAGGTAAATGGTTATGATTGCATGACACATATTCCTAACTAACACAACCTCTGGTCTTTATCCAGCCCACATCCTTGCATGTGCTATCAAAAGATGTCAGGTTTTACATGTAGGCTCTTTCTTCTTTCTGCCTATGTGGTTTTTCCCTGACCCTTCAATACCATACTTCAACACCATATACCTAACACAATCTCGCCTGGTAACGTGTCTGACATGGAAACAGGCAGATACTCCTTGTACCACTTCCCACTCTACCCAGCTATCTCTTTTCTACTTAGAAATTAATAGCATGTCGGAGGCCATGTAGATTGAGTCGATGGTCACGGCGGGGGAGCGGGCTACGGGGGCCCCCCGTATATATAAAAAAAAAAGACACACCTCTAACACCCAGTCAGTCAGAGGCTGTTAGTGCACGATGGCACATGTGTTGCATGACTGTACACGAGAAGAACAGCGTGCAGTTGTGCGTTTTCTGTGGGCCAAAGGACTGTCCACAGAAGAAGTGCATCGCGAAATGCATCCCGTCTATGGTGAAAACTGCCACTTATTTATTGACTCACCCTCGTATACCAAAACTAACTGACCGGGCGAGTTGGCTGTGAGCTGTGATCTTGCAACCGGGAGATAGTGGGTTCGAGCCCCACTGTCGGCAGACGTGAAGATGGATTTCCATGGTTTGCCATTTTCACACCAGGCAAATGCTGGGGCTGTACCTTAATTAAAACCACGGCCGCTTCCTTCACACTCCTAGGCCTTTACTATCCTGTCGTCGCCATAAGACCTATTTGTGTCGGTGCGACGTAAAACAAATTGCAAAAAAGTAATTAATTGATTTTGTTTTTAAAAAATAAATAATGCATGGTTTTTAACCATAAAATCTGTGTTAACACAAGATAGCACAAACCCGACAAACAGTGTGTATGTATACTAGCCTATGCGAGAAGAGTTATGATACGTACCACATAGCAAAGTGCAAAAACAGACTAAAATCAATAACTGAACGTATGCACAAATGCTCTCTTGAGTGCATCTTTCTCATTTATTATTATGTCCGGCTCCATGGCTAAATGGTTAGCGTGCTGGCCTTTGGTCGCAGGGGTCCCGGGTTCGATTCCTGGCAGGGTCGGAAAATTTAACCAGCATTGGTTAATTTCTCTGGCACGGAGGCTGGGTGTTTGTGTTGTCTTCATCAACCTTACATCCTCATCACGACGCGCAGGTCACCTACGGGAGTCAAATTGAAAGACCTGCAGCTGGCGAGCCGAACATGTCCTCGTACACTCCCGGCACTAAAAGCCATACACCATTTAATTTATTATTATTATTATTATTATTATTATTATTATTATTATTATTATTAAAAATAAATATTCTGCACGTATTGAAAGACAACATAAATACGTATATGGTTCTATTTTTGGATACCGTATTTAAAACGTCACTGCACTCACATTTTTTAAGATTATGCGACGTACTTTCTGGGATGGAAACGTATTAACGATTTCACTGACATATTCCGTGTTGAGCAGGCTGAATTTACTGAATCTGTCTTGACTGGGCATACCATTCCATCGATAGTTCTTTATACGTTCTATTTTCTAGAATGATTGTTCCGTGGAAGAAATACTACAGGAAGAGAAATACAGTGGAATTTCAATATCTCGAATCCCCTCGGGAGCTAAATTTTATTTCGAGTTATCGAGATAGGCCTATAGAGAATATCGTTTTTGAGCATGTATAGCACCACGATAGCACATAATTGAACCATATGTATCTACGAGTTTATACTGAATACATTATTTTTAACAGTACTTAAAAATATACAAACAAACTATTTTACTGCATCAGTTTCATTATAATCCTTATTATAGTAATTTTTTAAGAGACAGCATACAATACATACAGAAGTGAAACAAGAAACATACCTCCATTAACACCTTTGGAAATCCGTTCGTCTCTTCTTTGTTACGATTAAAATTTCCTCCCTTCACGTTGAAACTTCTCGTCAATACCACGCAGAGGAGATTCGTAAACAGAGCTTGTCATCCACGACTTAAGGAGTTGCCTTCGTACGTGATCGGTAATTAATTCACACCAAAAACAGAGAGGCTTCGCCGATTTTCCGATCGCTAAAAGTTTTAGTTTTTCGGTTCCCTTCATATTATCTATAATATCAAAATAAATTTCAAAACTTGAACGGAAGGTTATATTTTTTTCAGAAAACAACAACTTAACAATTTTCACTTGGTGAACGTAAAAACATATCAGGTACAGTGCCAATCTTGAAAGCAGATTAGGAAAAATCCAAGATTCAGAACCTTAACAATTTTGGGGTTCAAGACCCTAGTTTTACAATTTTTAAAATGGAAGAGGTATTAATTAGTTAAGGGCAGAAATGCCCTAATTCAAGAGCACTTGCTCCATAAATCACAACCTCAAGCCTCCCAGAGGCATTCATTAATCTTACAAAAACTTTGAAAAAGAGCGAACAGGCTCTCAGTATCTTCTAGCCTCTTCAAGGCAATATCAGAAAATTACAATCACTGGTCCCTCAAGGCACAACTTACAAATTGAAAGATAATGTAATACAGGGGTATCTAGTACCCAACCTACAGGGCCTTTGTGAAAAGGAACAGGTTAAGTAAACGGCCCGAAACACAAACTGAATGAAGGCGAACACTGCGCTCCAGATAATGAAATATTAAAACCTATAGGGCTCTCGGCCGATGAAGCAGGGGCTATTCCCAAACTACTGAAGTGGCTCACATGGAAAACACTTTAACACATTACGGGCAGAAAACCGTTACAAAACGAAGTCACCTCAAACCAAGATGAAGGGGAGCTCGGGAGGGTACATCACTCTCTATCCCCGATTTACAGTTAAATATTTTATGAAATTTTACATTAGCCAACAGAAAATTTACATTTTAGAAGAGTAGATTACATAGTTAAAGATTCAGACCTTCCCCTTGGAATACTTTGCGGCTACAGCAAGAAAGATGGAATTATGTGGCCTGTACCTTATAGATGTTCTGCTGCCGACGAAAGAGGCCGCCCGCCTCCCGCTTAAGCACACACGCTCAGATAGGCGACGATCAATTGGCCAAGAAACGTAAAAATCCGCAGTTTATAAACCCTCAGGGAAGGTTCGAGATCATTCAAGACTAAACTAGCCGCACCCTCTCAATTTTATTGGTTGGGTTCAAAAGTAACACTCAAAATCGAGCAAGAAGCCTGTGATAGGTTGAAAATTAATTACAGAAATTAGTGATTGGCTAGATTCAAAACTGTCGGAAAGAAAAAGGAAATATTGCCAACCCAAAAATAAATGAACATCAATCAGTTACAAAAACCCAGAAATACAAAACTTCTTTAAATTATAAGTACTTTCATTTTGCACCAGAGGGCATGATCATAAATTTTTTTGGTAGTGTCATCTATGGAAGAATGTCCAAACTTCTTGATGAATGGCAAACAAAACAAGGAGAAATTCACTCAGGTTAGGAAACTGCATAATAACAAAATTACATAATATTTCGGTGGTGGCATCTTCTGATTAAAGTTATAATTTCCTGTTGTAGTAGTTTCCACTTTTGTTCGATAGAGGAGTTCATTTAGGCGCTAATTTTGAATGGGATGTATATGTACTGTCCCCAGATGAGTTGGCGGTAGTGTCACCGCACTGCAGTCTTTGCCGGGAGATGGACACCGGCGCGTCGTTCATAAGGAGGCCTTACTAGAGCGAAGTGGGTCCTTTCTTCTCTCTTGTATCCCTCACAAGATGTTACAGAACGGCGGCAGACAGCTGAGGGGGCACTGAAATACTAAGATCTTGGCGACAGAGAAGTGTTGTTGGAGACTTGAGAGTACGATCTTTATTGGTGATGTGGAGGGGCGGGCGGCGTGGAAGGAGCTCGAGTGCCAATAGTGCGTGGATGCAGGAGACAGGGGGCTTGGTAATGGCCACTAAGGAATTGACAGCAGGAAAACCAGAGGGGAAGATCGTACATACAGATCATATACCAAATTTAATAACATAATCGGGGCAGAAGGCCTCGAATAATAATAATAAATATAACCTTCAAACTCCTGCTAAATTTAGCGTCTAACGAATATAAGAAAACCAATTATAAAGATATCGCCTGGGAGAGGTGGACTCTAAAGATCCTCTCTGTGGCTGGACTGCTTATCAATAAGGTAACTGGTGTCAAAAATTCTAAAATGACGCACGGCCCATGGAATCTGGGGGCAAGCTTGCCCGCAGGAACAAAATTCCTAACCATGACTTGATCTCCAACTTTTAAATTGGTGGGCCTCCGTCTACGATCATATCTTTCCCTAACCTCTTCATGGGACACACTAAGATTGGCCTTAGCCTTCTTCCATAGATCTCTAATATTATCGGGATCTATTGTCTCTGGTAAAATATAATTAAGTGACCAAAGGTTAGAGAGCGGCGTGTTACGAACAAATTTAAACATCAAAGAAGCAGGAGTGAACTTACGTGACTCATGAACCGCCGAATTTAAAGCAAAGGCCAACCAATGCAGGGACGTAACCCACCTGGAATGATCTTCATGATGAAATGCGATGAGAGCCGATCTAAGATTACGATTGATCCGCTCAGCCAGAGATGGTTGAGGATAATACGCCGATGTAGTTACCTGTGATATAGACAGATCAAAACAGAATTTACGGAAGAGGTTGGATGTAAAGGCTTTAGCATTGTCAGAAACTATATATTAACAGGGACCAAAAGAAGCAAATATAGTATTTAAACGAGAAATGGTGGACTGAGCGGTTGCCAGCTTAGTCGGAAATAACCAGGAAAAACTCGTGAAACCATCTACACACACCAGAATGAATTTATTGGCGTTCCCCTTTGATTGGGGTAAGGGTCCGACGTAGTCTATATAGAGGCGTTCCATGGGGCGCGACGCTTGATGAGAAGATAATAGACCTAGCTTAGTGGACAAGGTGGAGTAAACAAGATTTACAAGCTTTTACCAATTCTCGAATTTCGCCGTCCATACCTTTCCAAATGAACACCTCTCGGATCTTTTCCCGAGTTTTGAAGTTGCCTAAACGCTCCCCTAATGAGGTCTCATGACAGTACTTGAAGATCATAAGTACAAGCACGGCTGGAACCACTACTTATATCTTTTGGTCATGCCTCGACGGGCAACACAAAACCCCGTTCCTCAATACATAAGGAACGACATGTTCCTCAGAAGAAAGGGTTTCCATAACAGGAGCCAGCACTGGATCTTCATGTTGGTATTTTTCAATATCCCTAAACAACATGGGGGCATCAGTTAGAATGGCGTTAATACCCGAAGGCATGGGCGTGGGAAGAGAAGAGCTATCTTCCGGTTCAGTGGTCTCCACATCATGAGAAAACATGCGGCTTAGTCCATCCGCAACCACATTTTCAGATCCTCTGATATGCCTAACATCAAACTGGAAGGCAGAAATCCTGATGGCTCAACGGGCTATACGACCAGTACGACGCGGCCTAGCTAATACCCAACTTAAGGCTTGATAATAATAATAATAATAATAATAATAATAATAATAATAATAATAATAATAATAATAATAATAATACAGATTGAGAAAACAGATATTCAAGTAGCTGGATACAAAATGTCAAAATCATTTAAAGAGAAATAAAATAAGAGAAGAAGAAAGTATAGAAAGATAATTTTTTCAAGAAAATTTTAAGAACTGAACGATACCGTAGTCGATCTCAAAATTACAACTAAGGTTTTGAGCCCTAGAGGTTGCATCAAGATGTATTCTGGCTGTATTCAGGATCTTAATTCACAAACTCAAATGTTCTGTAAAGTCCACCCGACTAAATACAGGCAGTTGCGGCACTTGGAAATTAAAAGTGCGGGGGCAATATATACAGACAACAAACAGTACGCCTACCCGGGTTTGTGGAATATAGGGGGCGGGGGGAGATATACATCAAAACTGATAACGAAAAGCTACAGAAGGGTAAGGTTTATTTATGCTCTCTGACCGAATTTCGAGAGAGAGGTAAAGGTTGACAGTTTTCCAATTTAAGTGGGGTAATAGTTTTTTTGAGATTTTGATTCAATGCTATACAGTAAAATTTTCACCAAAGGATCAATATTACACATGTTTTACAACTAAATAGAAGTACGGTGTGATTATACAATTACAATCACTTAGTATTTGACTACACACTCAGTAAGAAATGAAATGTCGTATGGCTTTTAGTGCCGGGATATCCCAGGACGGATTCGGCTCGCCAGGTGCAGGTCGTTCTATTTGATTCCCGTAGGCGACCTGCGCGTCTTGATGAGGATGAAATGATGATGAAGACAACACATACAGCCAGCCCCCGTGCCATTGGAATTAACCAATTAAGGTTTTAAATCCCCGACCCGGCCGGGAATCGAACCCGGGACACTCTGAATCGAAAGCCAGTACGCTGACCGTTCAACCAACGAGTCGGACTACACACTAAGTAACTAACCGACACTAAAGAGACTGCCAGACTGACGAATGCGCGAGGCAAGCGAGTGAACCATACCTCAGTGTCCATAACCTTGGTAAATCTATATATATAAAATAACTTGTCCTGACTGACTGACTGACTGACTGACTGACTGACTGATTCATCATCGCCGAGCCAAAACTACTGGACATAAAGAAATGAAATTTTGGGGATATATACGTATTAAGATGCAGGTGCTCGCTAAGAGAGGATTTTTGGATATTCCTTCGGTAAGGGGGTGAAAAGGGGGGTGAAATTTTAAAATGAGTATATATATATATATATATCTCAAAACTTTAAAAGTTTACAGATGTAAAAATTGGTATTTAGAATCTTCTTTAAAAATAAGGAAACACGTATTTTTTTTTGTTTTCAGAAAATCCCAATAGGAGGGGTGGAAAAGGGTGAAAATGGGGAAAAATGGGTTGAATGCCTTTAATCAGGATACCGGTACTTATATCTCAGAAACTGAAGATATTACAGACCTGAAAATTGGTACTTTTGATCTCTTTTAAAAATAAAAAACACGTATTTTTTGTTTTTGGAAAATCCAATTAATGGGAGGGTGAAAAGGGGGTGAATTTTTAAAATGAGTGAATCTATATCTCCAAACTTTTAAAGTTTGCAGATGTAAAAACTGGTATTTAGAATCTTCATTAAAAATAAAGGGAAAAAAATTTTGTTTTCGAAAAATCGCAATAGGAGGAGTGAAAAGGGGTGAAAAAGGGGTTGAATGCCTTTAATGAGGCTACTTATATCTCAGAAACTGAAGATATTACAGACCTGAAAATTGGTGTTTGGGATCTCCTTTAAAAATAAAGAAATACGTATTTTTTGTTTCTGGAAAATCCAATTAAGGGGGGGTGAAAAGGGGGTAATATTATAAAATGAGTGTATGTATATCTCAAAACGTTTAAAGGTTATAGATGTGAAAATTGGTATTTAGAATCTCCTTTAAAAATAAAGGAACACGTATATTTTGTTTTCGGGAAATTCTAATAGGAAGGGTGGAAAAGGTTGAAAAAGGGGTCCAATGCCTTTCATGAGTCTACTTATATTTCAGGACCTGAAGATATTACAGACCTGAAAATTGGTATTTGGGATCTACTTTAAAAGTAAAGAAACACGTATTTTTTTCGTTTTTGGAAAATCCAAATATTGGTGGGTGAAAAGGGAGGGATGAATTTTTAAAATGAGTGTGTCTACATCCTAAAACTTAAAAATTTACAGATGTAAAAATTGGTAGTTAGAGTCTCCTCTAAAAGTAAAGGAACGCGTATTTTTTGTTTCCTGTAAATCCCAAATGGGTTGAATGCCTTTAATGAGGATACATATATCTCAGAAACGAAAGATATTACAGAACTGAAAATTTGTATATGGGATCTCCTTTAAAAATAAAGAAACACGTATTTTTTAGTTTTTGGAAAATCAATTAATGGCGGTCAAACAGGAGTGACAAATTGGGGTGAATTTTTTGAAAGACTATATCTACAGAACATCTTGGAAACGTAAAATGTTACAGACGTAAAAAGTGGGTGTTTGGAATCTCCTGTAAATGTAAAGAAACATAGGTGATTTGTTTATGGAAACTCCACTTAAGGGGAACTCAAAAGGGGTGCAATTTTAAAATGAGAATTTTTACAGTAAATCTAAAAAAACTTAACATGTTACAGAAGTGTAAAATGGTATTTTTTAATCTCTGTTAAACATAAAGAAACGTGTATTTTTAGTTTTCGGAAATACCACTTGGGTGGAGGGGGAGGGGGTAAAAGAGACTGAAAATGGTGTTGAATTCTTCTAATTAGGCTACTGATATCTCAAAAATGAAGATGTTACAGACGTGAAATTTGATATTTGCAATCTGCTTTAAAAGTAAAGAAACACGTATTCTTGGAAAATCCAATGAAAGGGGTGGGGGTGAAAGAATAGAAAAATTAATTGACTCAATTGTATGAGAACGCATACATCTAATAAAAACTAAAGTTGTTACAGACGTTAAAATTTGTATTTGGATCTCCTTTAAAAACAAAGAAAAAGGCGTTTTGGGGGGCGGGAGTCTAAAGGCGTTGAATTCCATTCATGAGGACACATAAATCAAAAACTGAAGAAGTTAGAGTCGTGATAATTGGTATTTAGAAGATCCTTTACTATTAAAGAAACAAGTATTTTTTGCCGGACAATTCACTTGGGGGGGGGGAGTAGTGTGAAATGAAGTGAAAAAAGTAAATAATTTTTATGAGGATACTTATATCTCAAAACTGAAGGTAATAGACGTGAACATTGGTGTTTGGAATCTCCTTTAAACCTACAGAAACAAGCCTTCTTTTAATATTTTTTTTTGGGGGGGGGGGTAAATAAACTTAACGGTGGGGTGTAGAAGGAGGTGAGACCAATTGATTTTACTGTTCTTAATGTACTTATAAGGATCCTCCGTTGCTCAGGCGGCAGTGCGCCGGCCTCTCAGAGCTGGGTTGCGTGGTTCAAATCCCGGTCACTCCATGTGACATTCGTGCTGGACAAAACGGAGGCGGGACAGGTTTTTCTCCGGATACTCCGGTTTTCCCTGTCATCAGCCTTTCCAGCAACACATAATAATAATAATAATAATAATAATAATAATAATAATAATAATAATAATAATAATAATAATAATAATGTTCTGGACCGTCGTCATAGGTGCGGACCGCGCAGGAAACGGCTCCTGGACGGGTAATGACTAAGAATGCAGTCCGGCCGCGGGTTCAGTACCGCCAAGGCACCCACGAGTCAGATCGGGAATTCCCGCCGTTAAGTTTTCTATTAGATTACGGCACGTTTCCTCCCATTTTTCAATCTTCCTTTCCAGCAATCGATTTCGTACTTCCCGAGCTAGGCTCAGGTATTCCTCCCCGTCAGTTGGGTCCGTAGATCTTTGCCATCTTTTCCTATAATCATTTTTAATATGGATAAAATCCTACAGGAGATCCGGCGTGGTGTCATATTGGGTGCCTTGGCGGTACTGAACCCGCAGCCGGACTGCATTCTTAGTCATTACCCGTCCAGGAGCCGTTTCCTGCGCGGTCCGCACATATGACGACGGTCCAGAACTTTATTATTATTATTATTATTATTATTATTATTATTATTATTATTATTATGTGTTGCTGGAATGGCTGATGACAGGAAAAACCGGAGTATCCGGAGAAAAACCTGTCCCGCCTCCGTTTTGTCCAGCACGAATGTCACATGGAGTGACCGGGATTTGAACCACGCAAACCAGCTCTGAGAGGCCGGCGCACTGCCGCCTGAGCAACGGAGGATCCTTATAAGTACATTAAGAACAGTAAAATCAATTGGTCTCACCTCCTTCTACACCCCACCGCCGTTAAGTTTATTTACCCCCCCCCCCCCCCAAAAAAAAATTAATAAAAGAAGGCTTGTTTCTGTATGTTTAAAGGAGATTCCAATGTTCACGTCTATTACCTTCAGTTTTGAGATATAAGTATCCTCATAAAAATTATTTACTTTTTTCACTTCATTTCACACTACTCCCCCCCCCCCCCTAAGTGAATTGTCCGGCAAAAAATACTTGTTTCACCGGGCGAGTTGGCCGTGCGCGTAGAGGCGCGCGGCTGTGAGCTTGCATCCGGGAGATAGTAGGTTCGAATACCACTATCGGCAGCCCTGAAGATGGTTTTCCGTGGTTTCCCATTTTCACACCAGGCAAATGCTGGGGCTGTACCTTAATTAAGGCCACGGCCGCTTCCTTCCAACTCCTAGGCCTTTCCTATCCCATCGTCGCCATAAGACCTATCTGTGTCGGTGCGACGTAAAGCCCCTAGCAAAAAAAAAAAAAGTAATAGTAAAGGATCTTCTAAATACCAATTATCACGACTCTAACTTCTTCAGTTTTTGATTTATGTGTCCTCATGAAAGGAATTCAACGCCTTCAGACTCCCGCCCTCCAAGATGGTTCCCCCCCCCCAAAAAAACGCCTTTTTCTTTGTTTTTAAAGGAGATCCAAATACAAATTTTAACGTCTGTAACAACTTTAGTTTTTATTAGATGTATGCGTTCTCATACAATTGAGTCAATTAATTTTTCTATTCTTTCACCCCCACCCCTTTCATTGGATTTTCCAAGAATACGTGTTTCTTTACTTTTAAAGCAGATTGCAAATATCAAATTTCACGTCTGTAACATCTTCATTTTTGAGATATCAGTAGC
This sequence comes from Anabrus simplex, assembly GCF_040414725.1. NCBI lineage: Eukaryota > Metazoa > Arthropoda > Insecta > Orthoptera > Tettigoniidae > Anabrus > Anabrus simplex. Next base: position 23,585,817 of record NC_090270.1, on the reverse strand, counting down.
CTAATTAAAAGAATTCAACACCATTTTCAGTCTCTTTTACCCCCCCCCCCCTCCACCCAAGTGGTATTTCCGAAAACTAAAAATACACGTTTCTTTATGTTTAACAGAGATTTAAAAAATACCATTTTACACTTCTGTAACATGTTAAGTTTTTTTAGATTTACTGTAAAAATTCTCATTTTAAAATTGCACCCCTTTTGAGTTCCCCTTAAGTGGAGTTTCCATAAACAAATCACCTATGTTTCTTTACATTTACAGGAGATTCCAAACACCCACTTTTTACGTCTGTAACATTTTACGTTTCCAAGATGTTCTGTAGATATAGTCTTTCAAAAAATTCACCCCAATTTGTCACTCCTGTTTGACCGCCATTAATTGATTTTCCAAAAACTAAAAAATACGTGTTTCTTTATTTTTAAAGGAGATCCCATATACAAATTTTCAGTTCTGTAATATCTTTCGTTTCTGAGATATATGTATCCTCATTAAAGGCATTCAACCCATTTGGGATTTACAGGAAACAAAAAATACGCGTTCCTTTACTTTTAGAGGAGACTCTAACTACCAATTTTTACATCTGTAAATTTTTAAGTTTTAGGATGTAGACACACTCATTTAAAAATTCATCCCTCCCTTTTCACCCACCAATATTTGGATTTTCCAAAAACGAAAAAAATACGTGTTTCTTTACTTTTAAAGTAGATCCCAAATACCAATTTTCAGGTCTGTAATATCTTCAGGTCCTGAAATATAAGTAGACTCATGAAAGGCATTGGACCCCTTTTTCAACCTTTTCCACCCTTCCTATTAGAATTTCCCGAAAACAAAATATACGTGTTCCTTTATTTTTAAAGGAGATTCTAAATACCAATTTTCACATCTATAACCTTTAAAAGTTTTGAGATATACATACACTCATTTTAAAATATTACCCCCTTTTCACCCCCCCCCCTTAATTGGATTTTCCAGAAACAAAAAATACGTGTTTCTTTATTTTTAAAGGAGATCCCAAACACCAATTTTCAGGTCTGTAATATCTTCAGTTTCTGAGATATAAGTAGCCTCATTAAAGGCATTCAACCCCTTTTTCACCCCTTTTCACTCCTCCTATTGCGATTTTTCGAAAACAAAATTTTTTTCCCTTTATTTTTAATGAAGATTCTAAATACCAGTTTTTACATCTGCATACTTTAAAAGTTTGGAGATATAGATTCACTCATTTTAAAAATTCACCCCCTTTTCACCCTCCCATTAATTCGATTTTCCAAAAACAAAAAATACGTGTTTTTTATTTTTAAAAGAGATCAAAAACACCAATTTTCAGGTCTGTAATATCTTCAGTTTCTGAGATATAAGTACCGGTATCCTGATTAAAGGCATTCAACCCATTTTCCCCATTTTCACCCTTTTTCACCCCTCCTATTGGGATTTTCTGAAAACAAAAAAAATACGTGTTTCCTTATTTTTAAAGAAGATTCTAAATACCAATTTTTACATCTGTAAACTTTTAAAGTTTTGAGATATATATACACTCATTTTAAAATTTCACCCCCCTTTTCACCCCCTTACCGAAGGAATATCCAAAAATCCTCTCTTAGCGAGCACCTACATCTTAATACGTATAGATCCCCAAAATTTCATTTCTTTATGTCCAGTAGTTTTGGCTCGGCGATGATGAATCAGTCAGTCAGTCAGTCAGTCAGTCAGGACAAGTTATTTTATATATATAGATATATATATATATATATACCCCTGCTACCCTTCCTCATAGCACATGCAAAGTCTCCACTACTTTCTATGATGCTATATGAATCGGTTAGGCGGGACGAACGATATTTTGTGCGTATTTCCGCTCATAACTTTGTTAATAATTAAAGAAAATACAGGCAAACATTAGACAGCCTCCGTGGCTCAGGCGGCACTGCGCCGGCCTCTCACCACTGGGTTCCATGGTTCAAATCCCGGTCACTCTATGTAAGATTTGTGCTGGATAAAGCGGACGCGGGACAGGTTTTTCTCCGGATACTCCGGTTTACCCTGTCATATTTCATTCCAGCAACAATCTCCAATATCGTTATTTTTAATTTCATCTGGCATTCATTAATCATTGCCCCCAGAGGAGTGCGACAGGCTTCGGCAGCCGGTACAATTCCTAATAATAATGATATTTGTTTTACGTCCCACTAACTACTGTTTAAGGTCTTCGGAGACGCCGAGGTGCCGGAATTTAGTCCCGCAGGAGTTCTTTTACGTGCCAGTAAATCTACCGACACGGGGCTGTCATATTTGAGCACCTTCAAATACCACCGGACTGAGCCAGGATCGAACCTGCCAAGTTGGGGTTAGATGGCCAGCGCCTTAACCGTCTGAGCCACTCAGCCCGGCTGCACAATTCCTGTCCTCGCCGCTAGATGGGCCATTCCTGACCTGGTCGAATGACTGGAAACAGGCGTGGATTTTCAAAGGAAAGAATTAGGTGATAAGACAACAGGGCTTGTACAAATTGCTGTTGTTCCTATATTTCCTGGTTTCAGCCGGCCAAAATGAAATAAAAATGTAATATTTTCTCCAGAAAGTGGGGCCCCCTAATCGCCGCTATTGATGTTATACAAGATAGATTGAACAACGTAAAGAAGGAACGCAGCGAGAGGATGAAGAGATACTGGAAAGAGAAGAAGAAAATCCAAAAAAGTGCTAATATGTTGGGCATAACGAATCAAGAAAAAATAATATTGAGTTGGCCGTGCGGTTAGGAGCGCGCAGCTGTAAGCTCCCATCCGGGAGATAGTGGGTTCGAGCCCCCACTGTCGGCAGCCCTGAAGATGGTTTTCCGTGGTTTCCCGTTTTCACACAAGGCAAATGCTGGGGATGTACCTTAATTAAGGCCACGGCTGCTTCCTTCCCATTCCTAGGCCTTCCCTGTCCCATCGTCGCCATAAGACCTATCTGTGTCGGTGCGACGTAAAGAAACTAGCAAAACAAAAAGAATAATATTGCAGGTAGAATTGTAAAGATATTCTTTTAAATCAGTTTAACAATAACACCATAATATCATCTTTTCTCATGCCGAATTACATTAGGGTTTTTTTTTTTTTTCGGGGAATTTCGTTCAGGCCCTCTTTAGCCCCGGGCCCGCCTGCACTACAGACTTTGCAGGCCCTTAGGTAACGCCACCGGTGGACTCGTTATCAAAAAAACCATCGTCTTCCTCTATAAATTACAGTTTATGTAACCGTGTAATGCACGCAACGTATTTTTGGATGACGCGTCCTTCACCGTGGAACAATTCAAGATAACAAGTATTAATGCATAGGAAGTCCAAGGTCAGCTTTATGATCCGAATCACAAGAATACACATATAAAACTCATCATCAGTCTGCACATACAGCGTTCCCAAAAATGTGGCAAGTAATAGGGGCGTGGATAGACGCTCTAAAACAACACGTCTTTACATCGCATCGATACAGATACGTCTTTGGCAATTCTGGGGTGTGTGCAATTCGTAAATGATTTACTACAGGACGTATGTTCAAGGGGAGTTTTTGTGTTGTTTTAGGATGTACCAATCGCGCCCGGATTACTTGCCACATGTTTGGAAACATCCGACGTATGTATGTATGTATGTATGTATGTATGTATCAGTGTTCCCTTATAACTCGAGAATCGCTTGCCAATTTCTATGCGGTTTCGAACAGGACTCTTTAGCGAAAGCTTGCTGCCCTATGCGATTTGTGCAGTAGGAACAATGATGATGATGACGATGATGATTTTGCTCCTACCTGCAGAATCTCCCATGCAAGATTCTTATCTATGAAATATTGAACTGTGATGTACGGAAGTCGAGTAGTAATGGTTTCTGCGAAACAACTCAAAGCAAATGACGGCACTCGAACACTTTCTCGGCTTACGTTGCCGAAATCGTTAAAGATATCCCTCAACAGAACGCATAAGGCCTGTATCGCATAAAAAGTTCTACAAAGAAATTCCGGGGACCACATACCTACTTTTAAAACTCTGTCCTCAATAACAGTTTTTTTTAATATGTATTAACATCAGAAACAGCGGGCGAGTTGGCCGTGCGGTTAGGGGCGCGCAGCTCTTGCATCCGGGAGATTGTGGGTTCGAATCCCACTGTCCTTAGCCCTGAAGATGGTTTTCCGTAGTTTCCCATTTCTACACCAGACAAATGCTGGGGCTGTACCTCAATTAAGCCACGGCCGCTTCCGTCCCACTTCTAGCCCTTTCCTATCCCATCGTCGCAATAAGACCCCTCTGCTTATACTCCGTACGGCTCTACTTCTAAATTGACGTTTTAGCAGATTTTTAGCTCTGTCTGGTGGTTATGCGCTGAAGCACAGACATCCAACTAATCCCAAGCTGCCATTCATATCGATTTATATCGGCAGAGCACGATCTCGAAACCTAGTTGCCAACTCTAATATTTACATTCACCACGTGGTTAACCTGTTTCGCTCAGCGTGTATGGTATTCGGTACGGTTAGCGATCTTTTGCATTTTCCTTCAATATTTAGTGTGTTTGTTCCAGTTTCAGTGACTCTGAGATCAGTAGTGTTCCCTTTGTAGGCCATAACCTCCTTCCTGTGCCAGCCATTAGCCGTTAGTGACGTGCTGTTTCCTCATTCCCTTTTATTGTTAATAATATATTCTCTTTTACTGCCAGATATTGTTAGAAAGTGTAGTTCTTGTGAATTTGTTTTCAGTCCATATTCATTCGTTTTTCTGAGTACGGTATTACATTTTACAAGGACGTTTTACCGCGGTCGTATTACATCAGCTGTTCTCGCGGGCGTAGCGCGCTGGCAACAGAGGGAAGGCGATGCTCATTTGTTTTGCGAACCTTCAATTTAGAAGTAAGGCCGTGCGGAGTATAGGTGAGACGTAAAGCAAATTTTTATTTTTAAAAAGAAACATGTTTCCACGTCTTCGCCCACGTGAACCAAATTAGTTTGCGAATCTCGGTTTTAAAACAATGACAAGGACGGAATAATTATTTTCATGCAAGTGCGGACAAGGACAAAAGCTACCATTAATAAACTGGAAATAATACCATTCCAACTTCTACACATATGTTCAGAAATACAACAAAAATAATTCATCGTTGAGTAACAAATAAACAAACTCGAACACTAACAGGTGCGTATTTGGCCTAACCTCTGACATAGTTTACCCCAGGTTTATATCTGTATTTTACTGCGATATAAGCTATAACAGTTCTACACTTTTCTGTTCTACTTAGTGACGTATTTTTTTTAACGAAACTCAAATGACACAATCGCTTTGATTTGCAATATCTCACAGACGCGGAAACAGCCGCGAGTAAAAGCTAGTTTATAATGAAAAGAATTGCCCGAATTCGAACTGTAGTCGCCGAACAGAGGAGTTAGTACGATAGTGACTCCTTCACAACAATCAGAGAAAAAGACGAAGGGGATTTATGAAAGCGTGAAAATGAAAGACTCTCTAAAAATCTCGCACAGCTAGTCGCAGTCGGGAGCAACAGGTGTTGCCAGGTAGAGTAACCGAATAGAGTAGACTTCGCACAGAGGCTAATTTTGGCTGACGAGCAAAACCCTCAAGCTTTGACCGCGTAGATCGTACTTCAAACCTACTTCTCCTAAAATTACCTAGACCTGACTTACGAGTTTTGATGCGATTACAGGTTTTAGTGATCTCACATGTAATATTAATACAATATTTGTAAATATTTCATAATTACAAAATGTATAGACGCATCATGTCCTTGTATTACACGGTTCGGACGGAGGAAACAGTTCGCCTCTTTGTGTGACGTCATCGGAGATACAGTACGGCCTGTACATCACGAAGACAATGCTGCAGCACTCGACAGGGGCCAGCGGCTGCGCGCGCACTGAAACTCGCATTAGTGTAATCATTTAAGAAAATACTGAAATATACACTTTCAGTCTAGTACGCATGATAACATGAGATCATCCCCAGTAGTTATTATTAAAAGTAACTTGAAATTTTAAAATTCGAAGTTCTTTTTCTTTTCAGAAATATAAATACAAAGTACACAATAGATTTAATATTAAATATCACTGTGTCAGAAACATAATGCTGAACTTCAGCGGGATAGGAATATATCATAAAATAATTTTATTCAGAACTGTTCTGTTAGTTTTGTGTCTTCAGTCAGAATCCTTGGAAGACTGTCTGTAAATAAAGAATATTTATTCACTGTTACTATATATATATTCATAACAGCAAACGATATGTTTAAAATTCAGTGTAACTTTATTATTGATGTAAAACGAAGATTCGTTTAGATACCAGTTTTCATTAAATAATAAAACTGTACAATAAAATACACAGTTATTATTCGTGAATAGCTAGTTATCTCCCTACAAATTATGTCTTTAGTTCATCTCCGTTTCAACCCACACATCGTAATAATCTCTATTTCTGTTGATATCTCCATGACAGCGAGAAGGTGGTGGTGATTATTGCTTTAAGAGAAAATACAAATGGGCAGTCATCAACGCTTAACAAACTGATCACAGGAAGTCCGACACTTCGACAAATGAAGGAATAGGCCAAAGAAAGACAAGGATCACAAAGGGCGTAAAAATGAAAGACTTCGTAACATTCGCAGATGTAATGCCGCCGGGGTCGGAAATGAACAAGAGTTGACCAAGAGAGGTTGGACAGGACTGATGAAAGTGTGGAGCCTAGCACAACTAAGTGGATGCAACGCTAGGACCCAGCTAAGAGCCTCGTGGTCGCCAACCCACGCTCCCAAGTTGAAAGCCCCAGGGACCCCTTTTAGCCGCCTCTTACAAGCAAGGGATACCGTGGATATTATATTCTACAGACCCTGCAACTTCAGAGGGTACCGGGCGAGTTGGCCGTGCGGTTACGGGCGCGCAGCTGTGAGCTTGCATCCGGGAGATAGTGGGTTCGAACCCCACTGTCGGTAGTCCTGAAGATGGTTTTCCGTGGTTTCCCATTTTCATATCAGGCGAATGATGGGGCTGCCTTAATTAATACCACGGCCGCTTCCTTCCCACTCCTAGTCCTTCCCTGTCCCATCGTCGCCATAAGACCTATCTGTGTCTGTGCGACGTAAAGCAAGTACACATCATGTTGGTTCTAAACAGCTGAAGTACTGGGCCAGTTGGCTGTACGGTTAGGAGCGCGCAGCTGTGAGCTTGCATCCGGGAGATAGAGGGTTCGAACCCCACTGTCGGCAGCCCTGAAAATGGTTTTCCGTGGTTTCCCATTTTCACACCAGGCAAATGCTGAGGCTGTACCTTAATTAAGGCCACGGCCGTTTCCTTCCCACTCCTAGTCCTTCCCTATCCCATCGCCGCCCTAAGACCTATCTGTGTCGGTGCGACGTAAAGCAACTAGCAAAAAAAAAAAAAAAAAAAAAAAAAAACTGAACAAGTCCTGGGTGTCTTAAAATGTGTCCCATCATTCTATCTCTTCTTCTCGTCAAATTTAGCCAAATCGATCTCCTCTCACCAATTCGATTCAGTATCTCTTCATTCGTGATTCGATCTATCCATCTCACCTTCAGCATTCTTCTGTAACACCAAACTTCAAAAGCTTATATTCTCTTTCTTTCTGAGCTAGTTATCGTCCATGTTTCACTTCCATACAATGCCACGCTCCACACGAAAGTCTTCAAAAACATCTTTCTAATTCCGATATCAATGTTTGAAGTGAGCAAATTTCTTTTCTTAAGAAAGCTCTTCCTTGCTTGTGCTAGTCTGCATTTTATGTCCTCCTTACTTCTGCCATTAGTAGTTATTTTACTACCCAAGTAACAATATTCATCTACTTCCTTTACGACTTTTCCTAATCTAATATTTCCTACATCACCTGCCTTCGTTCGACTGCACTCCATTACTTTTGTTTTGGACTTACTTATTTTCATCTTGTACTCCTTACCCAAGACTTCACCCATACCATTCAGCAACTTCTCGAGATCTTCTGCAGTCTCAGATAAATAACAATACCATCGGCAAATCTCAAGGTTTTGATTTCCTCTCCTTGGTCTGTGATTCCCTTTCCAAATTTCTCTTTGATTTCCTTTACTGCCTGTTCTATAAACATTGAAAAGGAGAGGGGACAAACTGCAGCCTTGCCTCACTCCTTTCTGGATTGCTGCTTCTTTTTAAAAGCCCTCGATTCTTATCACTGCAGACTGATTTTTATACAGATTGTAGATAATTCTTCGTTCTCGGAATCTGATCTCTATCATCTTCAGAATCATAAATAGCTTGGTCGAATCAACATTATCGAATGCCTTTTCTAGATCTACGAATGCCATGTACGTGGGCTTGTCCTTCTTGATTCGATCCTCTAAGATCAGACGTAAAGTCAGGATTGCTTCACGTGTTCCTACATTCCTTCTGAAGCCAAATTGATCTTCTCCCAACTCAGCTTCAACTTGTTTTTCCATTCTTCTGTAAATAATACGTGTTAAAATTTTGCAGGCATGAGATACTAAACTAATGGTGCGGTAGTTTTCACACCTGTCAGCACCGGCTTTGTTGGGAATAGGTATAACAACATTCTGCCTAAAATCAGATGGGACTTCTCCTGTCTCATATATCTTGCACATTAAATGAAATAACCTTGCCATGCTGGTTTCTCCTAAGGCAGTCAGTAATTCAGAGGGAATGTCATCAATTCCAGGTGCCTTGTTCCTATTTAGGTCACTCACAGCTCTGTCAAACTCTGACCTCAAAATTGGGTCTCCCATTTCATCAGCATCAACAGCCTTTTCATGTTCCAGAACCAAATTATCTACATCTTTACCTTGATACAACTGTTGGATATGCTCCTGCCATCTTTCCGCTTTGTCTTCTTTCCCTAGAAGTGGCTTTCCATCTGAGCTCTTAATATTCATACACCTATATTTTCTTTCTCCAAAGGTTTCCTTGAGTTTCCTGTATGCAGCATCTACCTTTCCCAGGACCATGCAGCCTTCGACATCCTTGCACTTCTCCTTCAGCCATTCTTCCTTAGCTACCTTGCACTTTCTATCCACTTGATTCTTTAATCTCCTGTATTCTTTTCTGGCCTCTTCATTTCTAGCATTCTTGTACTTTCGTCGTTCTTCAATCAGGTCTAGTATCTCCTGAGTTATCCACTGATTCTTAGTTGATCTCTTCTTCCTTCCTAACATTTCTTCAGCAGCCCTACTGACTTCATTTTTCATGACTCTCCACTCTTCCTCTATAGTGTTTCCTCAGCCTTTTCATTTAGTCCTTTTGCAACATGTTCCTTGAAACAATCCCTCACACTCTTTTCTTTCAACTTGTCTAGATCCCATCATTTTGCATTCTTTCCTTTCTTCAATTTCTTCAACTTCAGATGGCATTTTATGACCAACAAGTTGTGGTCAGAGTCCACGTCTGCTCCTGGGAAAGTTTTGCAATCCAACACCTGGTTTCTGAATCTCTGCCTAATCATAATGAAGTCTATTTGATACCTTCCGGTGTCTCCAGGTCTCGTCCACGTATACAGCCGTCGTTTGTGGTGTTTGAACCAAGTATTGGCAAGGACTAAATTATGATCAGTGCAGAATTCAACCAGCCGACTTCCTCTTTCGTTCCTTTGTCCCAATCCAAATTCTCCGACTGTACTACCTTCTCTTCCTTGGCCTACCACAGCATTCCAGTCTCCCATCACAATTAGATTCTCGTCACCTGTTACATGTTGTATTAACTGTCTCCTCATATATCTTTCGATTTCTTCATCATCCGCTGAACTAGTAGGCATATAGACCTGCACTATTGTGGTGGGCATTGGTTTGGTGTCTATCTTGACGACAATAATTCTTTCACTATGCTGGTCGTAGTAGCTTACCCGCTGCCCTATTTTCTAATTCATTATTAAACAAACTCTTGCATTTCCCCTGTTTGATTTTGTGTTGATAATTCGGTAGTCGCCTGACCAAAAATCTTGTTCTTCCTGCCAACGTACTTCACTTATACCAACTACGTCTTACTTTAGCCTATCCATCTCCCTTTTCAGATTCTCTAACCTACCACAACGATTCAAACGTCTAACATTCCACGCTCCGACTCGCAGAATGTCAGTATCCATCTTCCTGATGATCGCCCCCTCCCGTGTAGTCCCCACCCGGAGACCCGAATGGGGGACTAGTTTACCTTCGGAATATTTTACCCGGGAAGAAGCCATCATCAGTACATCATTCATACAGAGAGAGCTGCATGTCCTCGGGAGGTAGTTACGGCTGTAGTTTCCCGTTGCTTTCAGCCGTGTAGCAGTATCAATACAGCTAAGCCATGTAGAGTATTATTACAAGGCCGTATCAGTCAATCATCCAGACTGCTGCCCTTGCAACTACCGAAAGGCTGCTACCCCCCTTTCGATGAATCATTCGTTAGTCTGGTCTCTCAACAGATACCCATCCGATATGGTTGCACCTGCGGCTCGGCTATCTGCATCATTGGGACACGCAAGCCTCCCCACCGCGGCAAGGTCACATGGTTCGCAGAGGAGGCTGGCACAAGTAGTGGAAGCAATGCCAGGACTCAGCTAAGGGCCCTGTGGTTGCCAACCCATGCTCGCAAATTGAGAGCTCCTGGGGCCCCTTTCAATCGCTTCTTACGAAAAGCACGGGATACCGTGGGTGTTGGTCTACTACCCCCACCTCCACAGGGACTTTTACGACAGGAAGGAGATACCGTGGGCCTTATTCTACCGTCCTCACCCATAGAGGGATACATATTGGTAAAACTTAAGTCTTACTTACGCAAGTTTGTATTATAGTAATCATGGCTGACGGTGGGCGAATGGACACTGCCATTGGTTGAAGGCTAGTTCAATGAAATGTCGTTCCCATAATTCAATACAGTATAACTTACGCGATGAAAAGACCTAAGAGTGAGGCAATGTCACAGAATAACCGTATGAAACAAATGAGAGTAACAATATCTGGCTATGTTGAAGTATGGTAGTGACATTTCATAGGGCAAATCTACAGGCGATGGCAGAGTCCATTCGCGCCAACGCCAGCCACGATTATATAAGAACGTGATGAAATAGTTGAGACGTTTCGATGCAGTAATTACGATTCTAAACACTAGAAACCATAGATAGCGCTAGTTATGCTTGAATATGAATATGAAATAGAGGCTTAAATCCGCGCGACTTATGATTGAATATTAAAAAGAAATAGGGGCCTAATTATTAGTAGTACGTAGCGTTCCCGACACCGGAAGAAAAAAACACAAGGAAATGTAACGTGAATGTTAAACAATGTATAATAGACAATAAGGATGTTTGTAAATGGAACCAACCTTAATGTATTGGAGGATCGGCGACGACATGAAAAAACAACACGATTGAACTTCCCATTCACTAATAATTTAACGTCACGGCCACACCTTTCACATACTCTGCTATTTGAAATCAAATTGTGACGTACATAGAATTGAAGTAAATCATTGAAGTTGTTCTTGTAATTCGCTGAAAAACTTGTTACATTAATAACACATCCATCGCACGATGCCATGTCAATATAATTAGATATGTTTTCTGTATCAACAATGGACAGATGCACTGGATGCTCTATGTACGAAGAAAGAAGTAGTAGGCTTTGCTGCTATCAATCCTATCATTTCGTGACCAGTAACCGACATAGAATGCCGTGGTGTATTAATGTGAAGAGAAACGTGATTGTGGTCCAGGGCTAAGTACCGTAACATGTGAAAAGAAACGTAATTGTGGTCCAGGGCTAAGTATCCTAATATCTGAAAATAAAGGTAATTGTGGTCCAGGGCTAATTACCGTAACATGTGAAAAGAAAGGTAATTGTGGTCCAGGGCTAACTGCCCTAACATGTGAAAACAAATGTAATTGTGGTCCAGGGCTCAGTACCATAACCAATCCAGACCAATGGTCTTATCCATGCCCTGCAGACCCCCCTTTGCATGCTGTTCGCGACTTTGCTAACAGATGGACTAGTTCCTAAGTACAGTGGTTGGCACCATCGGCGAGTCGTGTGAGTCGTCTGCGAGAAATAAACATAGGACAGTCATACCGCGCGTAGATATTGCCAATGCAAGCGGTAACTATGGTACTACCATGGTACTAAAGTTGCGTGAGATGGACTGAAGTTCTAAATATAATATAGGCCCTGTACTACATATTACAAGCCATACTTCGAATCTTACCTGTGAAATGTTATTCCAGGAATATTTTTGGATTTCCCATTCGTGCAACCGTATGCACAACTGACATTGTAAGAGCTATATCAACTAAATATTAGTATCTCTTTTACGTTTTAGCGTGTCGTACAGTGTTTGAATCTGAAAATTCCCGCAATTACAATTTGCGTTCATCGTATTCACTTCAATGAGCCGTGAAAGATTTGACTATCAAAAAACAGCATGCGTTCTCGCGCCTGTTTACGGCCACGCCCTCTATGTAGACCACTGTCATTGGGCTTCACTCTCAGAGCTCCAAGGTATCTCCCTGTATTCTTTACTCCCTGGTTAAACACAGATACATTACCGTGTACGAAAAAACAACGATTATTGCCGTAGAAAACTTTTTTTTGATGGTGGATTAACGTCGCATTAATATATCGAAGGTTTTCTGCGATGCAACGGTAGGAAAGTGTTAGGATTGGGAAGAAAGCGGCCGTGATCTTAATTAATTAATGTACCGGTGCGACGTAAAGCCACTAGCAAAAAAAAATTAATGTACAGCCTCTGCATTTGCTTGGCGTCCCATTCGCCTCATGGAGTGGTAGCGATTGCCGAGATTTAAGGAAGAAATCTGTGTGTGTGTGTGTGTGTGTGTGTGTGTGTGTGTGTGTCTGTGTGTGTGTGTGTGTGTGTGTGTGTGTGTGTGTGAGAGAGAGAGAGAGAGAGATAGAGAGAGAGAGAGAGAGCGAGGCACATGAACAGGCCGGCCGACCCGCCGCTACTCCTGTCTATGCGGTGCTTAAATGAGCAAACTTTGACACCCCAAAACAGGTACTAAATATGTACGACTGGGCACCTAATTTAGATGTTTGAATAAAACATACCTACTGAAGTCGTTGTAACAAAACCAAATCAGATCGCATCGGAGATTAGCATATGGAAGGGTTCCCTTGTAAGTGGGAGAGAGATGTTAGTTATATGTCTGGCCACCTTTGTCCCCAGAAATTAACTTGGTGCCCGTTTTTAGTGTAAGCTGAGTGAAACAAGGAACTTAGAAGCCATGGGCGCCCGCAAGGGGGGGCAAGGGGGGCACTTGCCCCCCTCTGGAATTCTAAAGATGTTGATGTTCAATTGTTTAATATCATACCAGATTATTTCATGAACTGAAATTACTGACAGTCATCTAGCATATGTTATAACTGGAAGTTTCTGTAAACAATTTAATGTTGCTGACGTTATATTGGTTTTTATATTCAAGAAAATTGTTAATGTGCCCCCCCTGGAAAAGATCCTGCGGGCGCCCATGTTAGAAGCATATGACTTCATGGGGACATACTGAATTTCCTGTTGCACAATAATATCCCGAAAGCAAACACACTTCCTCAATTATCAGCCCACCGCATCCACAATAACACATTTCCAAATGAGGAAATCAATCGTTCTCCATCTTTCACCAAAGCCTAACATTTTGATTGCAATGTTTAACTGTAATGTACAAGATAACAATTTTTTATACAGATTTCCTGAAACAATAACGATTGGCCAAAACTTTCAGGACACATTCATCACACTTAGAAGAAGAAAATATGTTGTGTACATGGGTCAGGAAACGCTTTATTTCCATGTTAGAACTCATTTTCTATAATTCCACATAGGGCATTAATGATGGGAAACACAGGAACAGAACGTACCAGCAAAATACATGAAACTCTTTCTTACGTGGAAACACTCAATCAATCTGCATTTAGGGCAGTCGCCCAGGTGGTCGATTCCATACCTGTTGTTTTCCTAGCCTTTTCTTAAATGATCGCAAAGATATTGGAAATTTATTGAACATCTCCCTTGGTAAGTTATTCCAATCCCTAACTCCCCTTCCTATAAACGAATATTTGCCCCCAATTTGTTCTCTTGAATTCCAACTTTATCTTCATACTAGCTGATGTACCCGTGCTTCGCTACGGAATTGTACATTTTATACAGAATTCTATGTTAGGTAGTGTACACGTTGTTTGTATTCAATTGTATAGCTCTTAACTTTACCCCCAGAAACGCGACGGGGAAGTCACAATGCGTCTTTTCTCATATGAAGACTGAGTTAGAGAATTTTCGATGTAATGTTAGGCTCGCTTGCCTTACCATCAGTCACAATCAGGTTGGGGAGTTTTCATTATAATCCCAGACACTCACTCTCCACCCGCCTTTTTACATCCTCAGAAAGACTCTCTTAGTGGTTTTCCGAACTGAAATGAACATAGATCATTAGAATGACGTTAGTAGGAATGGCGCGATTAAAAGCAATTCTTTCATATGAAATACTCGATCCAATGAAAAACCACGCAGTTTTTCACTTTTAACGAACAGTACTACTCTGCCGATCTAACAGTCAAAAGTTCCAGAGCTGGAATGACCAGGCCGCAGACATCCGTGATCCGTGAACACTCTTCGTCATTTTTCTGCGAAGAGGGGGGGATGAGGGGATCTAATAGTGGAGAGTCCCAGGGAACATATTTGCCCTTTTACAAATCTGTTTCCTAGGAGTACCCGATGAGTCGGAAAATCTCAATTCACTACACCGGCGGCGGAAAAATCTATCTGACTTGGAGGCAAATTTTTCCTCCAAGTCAGAGGAGAAACCACCTCTTCACTGCTAATTTGGAATAAAATGAATGTAGAATTTAATGAAAGTGAAGAGGAAGAAGCTTTTATTACGAAATAGCTCTTTTCAGAGCTGAATTTTGAGTTATTTAGTGAATTGTGGTGCTATAATGTGGAATAGGCCTAAATTGTAATTCTAGACCAGGCCATACTACTACTACTACTACTACTACTACTACTACTACTACTACTACTACGTGAGCCTTTGAATTAAATGTGCACACTGCTCCTTTAAAACAGCGCGTCAGAGTAGGGTAGTGGCCGGTTACCACAAATGATCTATTAATTTTATTTGTGCGGTGCACTGGAATAGAAAGAAATGATCTAGAACGTGTGTTTAAGTTGTGAAATGATGATAAAAAGATGAATTTAGAAGAAATATACAGTGGCTGACTTTCAGCTAACACTCTAAACACCATCGTTAAAGTGTGTAGCTGCCGGCGTTTATCATGAGACAGCCTGACAGTACGGGGTAATATGAACATCGTGCCCCCATATTGTAAATAAATCGCAGGCGGGAATTCAGTGCTCGTTGAAATTTAAGTGTTTCTTCTCTCGTCATGTCAATTAAACAACGTCACAATAATCAAGAATAGGGAGAATGAGTGTCTATATTAGTTTGGCCTGTAGTTCAAATGGAAATAAATCCCTTTGCCTTTTAAGAGGGTGAAGTACTCAAAAAATCTTTTTATGTATTTCTTTCATGTGACCAGACCAATCAAGTGTTTCATTCATAATTACGCCGAGATGTTTAACCGTTTTACTCCAGGGAATAATGTTACCATTCAGTAGGATAGGCGGGATTGCGACATTGCTTGAACAGCTCAGAAATTTTCGTGATCCAATTATGATTGGCTGAGATTTTGTAGAGTTTAGTATAAGAGAATTTGGTTGTGCTTATATACTGAGTCGTCGGAGGTCATTGTTAATATCTTGTCTTGCAGTGTCGATATATTTGAAGGTCGTCAGCATAGAGGTGGTGTGTGTTATTTCCTGTCACAGATGGTAAGGTAATTCCGGTAGAGTTGCCGCACATTTTAGATTTTTATATATATCCGCAGGTTGATTTTAAAAATTGTTGCAAATTGATAGAGCATAATTTGAAAATATTTACATTAGAACAGAGATGAGCAAAACATTGGTAGTTGAAAATAAATGTGAGAAAGGAGAGAACAAAACAATTGTTGCATCAGCGGCGTCTCTCCCTGGAACCCGGTATAGATGCTGACTTTGCTTGGGAGAGATGCCGCAAGTAAAATAATCAAGAGCAAATTCAAATTTAAGCTAATTTCTTCAACTTAACATTATAATACTCTTACAAATCAAAACATGAAGCATAAATTGGCCTGAAGCATTACAACAAGCCAGAACAGTTACATTTTCGCCTTCCTCTCCTGACTTTAGTACAGGAACAGATTTGGAACCTTTTTTCGTTATCACAGAACCAGTTTGGCTGTTAGCCTGCCCTCCAAACTCTTCCATGTTAAAAACACTCTCTGGTCTATCAAATACATTTTATTTCTGAAAATAATGTAATTGTATATAATAACAACAATGTTAGCAATGAAAGCAATAACAATAAATTATATATTTTAAGAATCGTGAGGAAAAAATATATTCGAATAAAATATTGGTACCCTCTGAATAGTATTGAATGTTTCCAGATCGCTTTTAGAATCTGTTAGCAATGAGGCATCTCTACCGGACTGCTGTGCGCCAACTCTCCCAACTATCAGGTAGAGACGTCGCCCCCTTGTGTTGTCCTATCTCAAGACCAACATGGCTGAAAATAAGCTTATTATCAATTAGAGTAATGCTTCTGACTTCCGCTGTACCAAAAGCGGCTGATTTAAGCATTTGAAATCAATTTAATATTCAATAAAAGAACACAAGGAAAAACTTTGTCAGGAGGAAACATCTACTCTCCACAATATATTGGCTATCATTGGCGTAATATACTAGCAAATTCCATCACACCCGCAGACAGAAACTGAAACTGAAAAACCATACACAGTACCATATAGCTCTAACGATGGGAACCTGTGCCTACAGTGTGTGCAACATCTGCACCGGAGCGGCATCTGTACCGGATTTACCTTATGCCATTGATATAAATATAGAAAAGTAAGGGCCCTAGATTACTGCCCTGTGGGACGCCACTAAGTTTCATTTTCCATTTAGAGGCCTTGTCGTTTACTGTTACACGCTGTTGATGGTTACTCAAATAAGAACAAAAAAAACTTAAGCGCAGCCAGGTCGAAATTTAGTATTTATTTTATCATTTATCATAGTCCGAATGTCTATAGTGTCAAAGGCGCTACTGAAGTCAAGAGGAATAAGTATAGTGAGCAATCGTTTATCCATAGCGTTTCTAATGTCTTCAGTAACCTTCAAAAGTGCTGTCGCGCTACTGTGACCCTTCTTAAATCCAGATTGCAAAGGGTCCAAAAGATCAAATTTATGTAGGTATTCCAGAACTTGTTCGTGTACTAAACGTTCAAAGGCTTTAGAAAGAGCAGGGAGTATGAACGCGGGACGATAGTCAGAGGGTGATTGTGGGTCTAAACTCTTAGGTACCAGTATAATATGCAATACTGGCTGTTTTCCAGACAGTAGGGAAAGTTCCGTTTAGTAAACAGTAGTTCAGTATATGCGTCGGTATAGACAGGACAGCACCCATAATGTTATGAATAAAAGTAATAGAAATATCATCTACACATGTGGCCTTTGATTTAATTGAGAACAAAGCCTTTTGAACCTGATTCTCTGTGACACTGCGAAATATGAATGGTGGATTGACTGGAGGGGAGGGCGGTGTGTCGGTGCAGTTAATTGGGGTAGGTTGAATATTTATTCTACTAAAGTAATCGTTCAGCTCGTCAAGTAGAATGTCAGGAGTTGTCTGCCTCTGTTTTCCTATTCCAAGAGCTCTAAATTGGTCTCATGTGCGATTATTTAAGTTGTTAGCTAAATTCCGGAAATATGTAAATTTTTTATTTCTGATTAACTGCGTTCTGCGATTTCTTAAGATGCGGTAAGATTCGACGTCTGTGTCATCTAGGGTCTGTTTATAATGTCGAAATAACGAGTCACGGTGGGCCATCATTCTCTTGGTTTCATCATCTAGCCATGGAGAAGAAGGGGCGAGAAACCTTTATTCGACGTGTGTGTGTGTTTTTCTTTGCCGCATTATTTGCATAAAATGTCACTTCTTTATAGCTTATGTATGACCACTAAAAAAGCAAAGTCACCTCCGTACAGGCCATGAAGGCCCTTGGACCCCTAGCTTATGACCACTATAATAATAAAATAACTGTATTTATTCTAAACCAGAATATTGCATCTTTACTCAAACTGTTTATTCTGGCATTCATTTCACTTGTACTCGGAATATATCAAATGCTGCAGTTATGTTGGGATGGGTGTTATATAGGTTGGCGGGGAGATGGTGGGGGTTGTCAGTAGCGGCGATTAGGGGGCCCCCTACTTTTTAGAGAGGGTCGATGACCTTAGATGTTAGGCTGCTTTAAACAACAAGCATCATCAACTTTTTGGAGAAAATATTATATTTTTATTCCATTTTAGCCGGCTGAAACTAGGAATTGTAGGAATTATTTTAAAAAGCCATTTGTACAAGCCCTGTTGTCTTATCAAATAAATACTTTCTTTATATTATTTAATCATTACCAAAATTATTAGCGAAAATAAGCACAAAATGTCCTTCGTTCCGGCTAATCGATTTGTATGGCGCCACAGCAAATACTAGAGACTTTGCCTGTGCTATGAGCAAGGGTACCAGGCCTATATATATATTTTTTTTATTTTTTTTATTTTTTTTTTGCTAAGGTCATACACAATGAGGTGTGATTCACCACCTTACCGCGTGCATTCGTCAGTCTGGCAGTCTCTTTATTGTCTGTTAGTTTTTTAGTGTATTCAAACACTAAATAGTTTTAATTGTATAATCACGCCGTATTTCTTTTTAATTTTAATAAATGTGTAAAATTGTTCCTTTGGCGAACATTTTATTGTATGGTATAGAATCAAAATCTCAACAGAAAAAACTATCATTACCGCATTTAAGTTCGTAAACTGACGAGTTTTACTTCTGTGGCGAAATTCGCTGAGAAAGCATAACAAACTTACCATTTTGTGGCCTTTTTAAATATATATATACCCCCTTCCCCCATCCTCCGTTATATCCCACAAACCCGGGTACTGTCTGTTGGCTATATATTATTTGCCCCTGCACTTTTAATTCCCAATCGCCGCTAATGGGGGTTGTCGTCCAAGGAGTCCAGACAGCCCAGGAGTACTTTTATTAAGCATTTTATATATAATGTATATTACTATTAGCATCCGGAGTCCGACTCATTGGTTGAATGATCAGCGTTGAGGCCTTCGGTTCAGAGAGTCCTGGGTTCGATTCCCGGCCGGGTCGGTGATTTTAATCGCGTCTTATTATTCTGGCTCGGGGACTGGGTGTTTGTCCCAACACTCTCCTCTTCATATTCAGACAACATACTACACTACCAACCACCAAAGAAACACACAATAGTTATTACATCCCTCCATATAGTGTTGGCGTCGGGAAGGACATCCGGCCGTAAAACAGGGCCAAATTCACATGTGCGACACAGTTCGCACCCGCGACCCCACAGATGTGGGAAAAGCGGAAGAAGAAGAATAATAAGATTACTATTAGCTTCCGGTATCATCACGAATCCACCACTCTTACTTGGATCCAAGGACACTCATTTCCTTTTAAGGTATTCTATACCACCTAAACTCTGGAAGTTTGGACACCTACCAAAATAAAATTCTGGAATTCTGAATGACCCGCCCCCCAAACTGGGGGATCAGGGATGGAATGAATGAGGCCCCATCTTGCGGCGAGGATAAGATATGTGCCGGCTGCCGAAGCCTGTCGCACTCCTCTGGGGCAATGATTAATGAAATGATAGTGGAGAGTGTTGCTGGAATGAAAGATGACAGAAAAAACTAGAGTACCCGGAGAGAAACCTGTCCCGCCTCCGCTTCATCCAGCACAAATCTCACATGGAGTGACCCGGATATGAACCACGGAACCCAGGGGTGAGAGGCCGGTGCGCTGCCGCCTGAGCTACGGAAGCTACACATACGTATTTCAGTCATTATGTGTTCGAAATTAAAATGTAAACAGTGTAAAAGTGTTTATAAGTGAAAAATCTTCATTATTGTCAGCATAATTGCGCGAGTTACGTCGGAGTTCAGCTTATCACGTAGTGTCGTGCGCGAGCGGTGTCTGGATTAGCGTGGAATCACATGCGAACACTCGATTTTGTGGGACGCAATAAACCCGTCTGGCTCTCCACAGCAACCGAGTATGAAATGAAATGGCGTATGGCAAGTTCGGCTCGCCAGATGCAGGTCTTTTGATTTGACTCCCGTAGGCGACCTGCGCGTCGTGATGATGATGATGATGATGATGATGAAGACAATACATACACCCAGCCCCAGTGCCAGCGAAATTAACCAATTAAGGTTAAAATTCCCGACCCTGCCGGGAATCGAACCCGGGACCCCTGTAACCAAAAGCCAGCACGCTAACCATTTAGCCATGGAGCCGGACAGCAAACGAGTGATTATGAACGAGCAGTAGAACACTAGAAGTTCAAACTACTCTGTTACGTCTTCTTCGTGATAACACCAAAAGAGTTCATTTTTGCAGTTAATGTTTACCTGTCTAATATTATTATTTGCCTTAGTGGAATAAGTTGGGGCTACTCATTCCTGCTGTTTGTGGGACCCTGGTAGCAACACACTTGCCACAATTTCCAAGCCAGTTTTCTGCAAAGCACAAATGACATCCTTTATCAAAACTTTCAAGTTTCTCAGTGGGTACAGTGGCTCTGCAGAAAAAGTAAGCAACAGGTTGCTTCCATTTTCTGAGGAGACCTCTAACCATGAACACCAAGTCATAATCAGCAAATCTGTTGGTAAGTCCTAGGTTCCATAGTCTTTGTACCAAAATGCCCTTCATTAACATTGATACACGCATCAAGCTGCCTTCGCACGGAATCCCGGATGGGCCGACTTCCATGCGACGGCATTTTGAACATTCGAACATTCTGAAAGCAAAGCAAAACCACATCCATACTGGCAACCAAAGCCCTTATAGGAATGGCGGGTAAATGCAGTAGGTTCTTCTTCTTCTTGTTATTATTATGATTCATTCATATCATTTTTGCCCTTATGGACAGTGTTTGAACTCGAATATATCATGACGACGCAATTTTCACTTCTTTCCCTTCTTCCTCTTCTCTTCGCAAAATCTCTCCGTCCTTTGGCTGTGCTCCTGTTTCCTTTGTTCTTTCCACAATGTTCCTGTCTTCTTCTTCTCATTTACTATAAATTTTGTATTCCTAATTTTGTTTCTGAATTATTTTCTGTCTCCTATCATTTGCCTGTTGATCCCCACCTGCCTTAAGTCTTCCTCTGTTTCATGATACCAATTTGTTTTCCATCTTGAACTGTGTACTACATCAAAGATTTTCTTTGTAAGTCTGTTGTTGTCCATTCTCTGTATGTGCCCATAAAATGTTAGTCTGCGTTTCCTGATCATGTCTGTGAGTCTGTCAGTATGCTGGTACAGCTCTTCGGTAGGTCGTTTCATCCATATGCCATCTCTGCGTATTGGTCCAAATATTTTTCTGAGAATTTTACGTTCTATTTTTTCTGTCCCTATGATGCCGGATGCTCCAATTGTGGTCGTTTCTGACGCATACAATACTTCTGGTAATACGACTGTTTTGTAGCGTCTAAATTTGGCCTGTCTTGGTATGCTTTTCTTATGACCATGTGAGTTTGTATATTTTCTGGAGTTTTTCCGTTCGTTCTATGTTAGAGGTCTTATTTGATCCTCCTATTTGTATGTATACCCCTAAATATTTAAATGTTTCGACTCTTTTTACGGATTCATATACAGTATGCATGGTGTGCACATTGTTGTTCTGTCGTTCCATGTGTTGGGTCTTCTCGTAAGATATCTGTAGATCTG
Organism: Anabrus simplex; assembly: GCF_040414725.1. Classification (NCBI taxonomy): domain Eukaryota; kingdom Metazoa; phylum Arthropoda; class Insecta; order Orthoptera; family Tettigoniidae; genus Anabrus; species Anabrus simplex. The sequence continues at coordinate 23,563,950 of NC_090270.1, read as the reverse complement.
TTTTGGCAGCTATTTAATGCAAGCGTCCCAGTGCTTCATTTGCCTCCTGTGTATTACTGCTGAGTATGGCTATTATTATTATTATTATTATTATTATTATTATTATTATTATTATTATTATTATTATTATTATTAACAAATACATCACAAATGGGATATATCCCGGTGTCAATGGTCACTTACAGTAGTGTAATAATAAAGTCAAGTTAACATAATTACCCAACAAACAAACACACAAACAAACAACAAGAGTAGAGATCGGGCCAGCTAGGAAGACATCCGGTGAGGGGAAGTGTGCGAGTGAGAAAGCAGAGCTGTGGGAGCGAGAACGCTGACTTCCCCTTCTCGCTCAGTGTTGTGGCGACGTACAGTTGACCCGAAATATTTGTTATAACTGACATGTAACACTCCGCAGATTTTCAGTTAGTGGAATTCCCTTCCGGCTGTAAATTACAGACATACCTAGCCGAAATGAATGCATTTAGAAGTGTTACAGATGACAGATAGATTGAAGGAGTTAGAACATAATTTAACCTCTTATTACAGTAGCTGTCAAAATCGTTTCCATGTATCAATTTGCGTAGTCCTTATTTTTAAATTATAATTTGATGTAAAATTAACTTTACGACGCTGTAGATGTACAGTGTAGAATATGGTTTGCTATAACACCAGGCTTCATAACCTGAGCCACGTCATGTAAAATAACTCGATGATAATAATAATAATAATAATAATAATAATAATAATAATAATAATAATAATAATCATCATCATCATCTACAAGAAAATTGAAAAACCCTCAGAAACTATGCGAAGAAGGAGGATAAACTTTTACGGTCATCTTCTCCTCAGAATGAACTCTATAATTAACCGAACAGATCTTGACTTCTTCCGTAACCCAAAATAAAACCGAACTGTTTTATAGAAACTGAAAAAGACTTGGTAGAATTAAAAACTACAGAAAATTCACTATTCGGTCGAACAGCTAAAGTAATAACTAAAGAAGAAAACATAACGTTCCAAAACAAATCTACATTAAAAGCCAAATCTATTTGTCTTGGAAGACGAGAAGAAACGAAGATCAGAAAGAATGAAGAAATACTGGGCACTAAGAAAAGAACAACACACAGAGAAAGAATTGATTCAACATACCCCAAAGAGGGTGAAAAGAAATAATAATAATAATAATAATAATAATAATAATAATAATAAGAAGAAGAAGAAGAAGAAGAAGAAGAAGAAGAATGTCCGCCTCTGTGGTGTAGTGGTTAGCGTGATTAGCTGCCACACCCGGAGGCTCGGGTTCGATTCTCGGCTCGGCCACGAAATTTGAAAAGTGGTACGAGGGCTGGAACGGGGTCCACTCAGCCTCGGGAGGTCAACTGAGTAGAAGTGGGTTCGATTCCCACCTCAGCCATCCTGGAAGTGTTTTTTCATGGTTTCCCACTTCTCCTCCAGGCAAATGCCGGGATGGTACCTAACTTAAGGCCACGGTTGCTTCCTTCCCTCTTCATTGTCTATCCCTTCCAATCTTCCAATCCCCCACCAAGGCCCCTGTTCAGCATAGCAGGTGAGGCCGCCTGGGCGAGGTACTGGCCATTCTCCCCAATTGTATCCCCCGACCTAATGTCTCACGCTCCAGGACACTACCCTTGAGGCGGTAGAGGTGGAATCCCTCGCTGAGTCCGAGGGAAAAATCGACCCTGGAGGGTAAGAAGATTAAGAAATAATAATAATAATAATAATATTAATAATATAAGTACTTTTGCTTTAAGGCGAGAAAGCAGTGTTAGACTATGAATGTGACTTAACGATATGGCATATATAATTATATAATTGTTCTCAGGTACAGAAACAAAATATAATTCATAAAAGGAAACACCATAAAGGGTCTACATTATGCTGAGTAACAACGTATGTACACGAAGATAACTTAAATGGCACTATAAATAATAAGTAATAAAATAACGACACTATAATTATTCACAAAATGAGCACATTCTTGTTTTATTATGTCCACTACATCTCTTCAATTTCGCTGAGTCCTCCGTCATCACTTCTGTCGTCCTCACCGGATGACGTGTCGTCGGCTCCCAGCTGGATCGCAAAGGACTCCATAATGTCTTCAAAATGTTCCCCATCGCTTATGTTCCAGTCTTCGGCGGATATTGACGCGAATTTCTGTCTAGTGAGTTTCTCTACGTCGTCAATAGTGAAGGTGACGTTGTGAGAAGCTACCCAGTTCTTCACTTTTGCCCACATTATTTCAGTACTGTTTAATTCAGGGTGATATGGGGGCAGTCGAATTACCGAGTGTCCGTACTGTTCATCTAGGACGTAGGTTTTGTGTGCCGGCTTGTGCAATTTGATAAGCTCATAAAGCTCGTGTTGGTATATCGTCTCACGGTGTGGAATGTTCCTATTCACTAGGCAGATCATCGTCACTTTACGTGAGCTGGAGGTTGGAGTACGATCTACTTCCTTGTTGTGATATGACGAGTAGTCACTTACGAGAACACTGCGAGGTGGAAGTTATCCTTCATATCTTTCATTCTCTTTTAAAAAAAGTCACTATTCATGTCATCGTGGTAGTCGCCACTCTTGCTGCCAGACTTCCAGATTAGCAGACAGTTCTCGATGAAACCCATTTCACCGCCAGCATGTACAACTACCCTCCACCCGATACTGGGTATTTTTTAATAAACAAACCTTTTGTATTTAACGTCATGTTTTTCCATTAGGATGCGCTTGTTAGTGTTAGTTTTTTCTGATGATATCCTAATGATCGAAGAATTCGCTTGACACTAGTATTGGATCCTTTGAACTTTAAGTCTTTACCTAACTTTGCACGAATTTTTGAAACTGTAGGTAAACATTTTTCATCTAAATAAAAATTGCTAACAATAAGACGTACGGCACCTTCGTCAAAGTCGTCCAGTCCAGCAATATTCTTTGTGCGCATTCGGGTTTTGTTTGGTGTTTCAAACACTACTATCCATAGGTTTTCCTAATTCTTTCGTTTTTCGCTCTTAATCCGTACCAAAGAACTTTCTGACACTCCAATAGCTGCTGCTACTCTTTCCTGCACTTTTTTTTTTTACAATCTATCACGAACTTTTCTTCCATTGCTTCCCTTTCCATAAAGTCTATATTCTATAATGTTCAAGATTGCTGCACGAGTCTGACTCTTTAGCACCATACGATGCAGGCTACTTTTAACGCCTTCCATACTGTTACAGATAGGCCTAACGTACACTACCACTAACCACAGTTACTACTCAACGGGAAATCAGAAAGGAGAGCGCGGCAGCTGAGTGTGAACTTATGCACTGAACTGTCCTTGTAGCACGAGCTCTGTTAGGAGGGGATACGCTACGCGAGATAGTCCAAAGTGCGCATGCGCTCCCAGATGTCTTCCTACCTGGCCCGATCTCTACAACAAGCAATTCCATAGAAACAAAATACTACAAGAAATATAAAAAAACCATGGCGCAACAGCCCGGAAGGGCCATGGCCTACCAAGCGATCGCTGCTCAGATTACGAGGTGTCATGTGGTCAGCACGCCGGAACCTCTCGGCCGCTATTCTTGGCTTCCTAGACCGGGGCCGCTACCTCACTGTCAGATAGCTCCTCAACTGTAATCACGTAGGCCGAGTGGACCTCGAACCAGCCCTCAGATGCAGGTAAAAATCCCTGACCTGGCCGGGAATCGAACCCGGGGCCTCCGGGTAAGAGGCAGACACGCTACCCCCACACCGCGGGACCGGTTGTTACAAGAAATACTAATAGTTTAACATTCTAAATCCAGCATTATCATATTATACAACGTCATACACAACTTAATTAGTTCACATTACAAGTTATAATAAAGTAAGGTTAAAACATAATTGCACAACAACTACAACAAGAGTACAACAAGCAATCCCATGGAAATAAAATGTTACAAGTAATACTACTAGTTTAACTCTTTACCCCAGGAACTAATCACGCTAAGTAAACCTCAGGGCTATGTACCTATTTCTTCAGAAGTGGAAAAGCCGCTTTGACGGGGAATCGAAGTATCAAACCTATGTCCTTCCAAGGGAACCAAACAATCATTTTACCGCCTCAGCTAGGCAGTCTCTATACTTCTGAAGTAGAGGAAGTTTGATTAAATTTGCTGTCAGTGTCTCAGGAGTAGAAAGGGATTTCGCTATAGGGTAGAAAGAAGAGAAGAACAGATTTGAAGTTCAAACGTTCAGTGGCTTGTTTCAGGTGAAATTACATGCGTTGACAAACTTATTCTTATACTTCTTGTCCTTTTCCCAACTTACCTTTGGTAGGTAGCCTACTTGATGTAGATTTGGCCTGATTCTACGCCCGGATGCCCTTCATAACGTCATCTCTATGTGAAGGGATGTACACACCACTGCGTGTTTCAGTGGTGTTTTGCGTGTATATGAAGAGACGTGTATTAATACGAACACAAACACTCAGTCCCCGAGCATAAAGAATTAACCATAGGCTAAGCAGTTAAAATCCTCGAGTTGGCCGGGAATCAAACCTAAGGTCTTCTGAGCGAAGGACTGTACCCTGAATGTTCACCCAAGGAACTACACACATACGCTTACAAACTGAAAGCAATAGCCTAATTATTGATGTGCAACTTTCCAGTCACCGACACTTTTCTATCTCTCCAGAAATAAAAGTGTCGTTTCTAAATTTTTCGACATCTTGACAGAGAATCGAACTTATATCCTTTTGGGTGAACCTAGATCCTAGAAATATTTACCACTTCGGCTATGACTGGCGCTCTGATGATGATGATGATGATGAGAAGAAGAAGAAAAGGTCGGTAGATGCAGAGTGGGTCTCGGCCCGTAAGTGGCTACGGCCGGTCCGTGGTCCACCAGCTCTGCACTCTGACCGGCCAACCGAGCAGAGGAGGGGTGGCACAGCCCTACCGTGGCTCTACGCCTCTGCATTCTGGACACGGGACAGGGCTGGACCTCACGGCTGCCCCAACCGTCGGCTGTCCTGAGAATGGTTTTTCGTGGTTTTCCATTCTCCTGCCCCACGGCGAATGCCGGGACAGTTCCTAGTATAGGCCACGGCCGCCAACCCGCTAGCCTTCTCCGAGGCCCGTCTCCCCCTTCAGGGGAGGAATGAAAACATTTAGTAGTAGTAAGAAGAAGGAACTGAATGAAAACCACAGAGAGGGTGCCAGGGCCAGATTTACAGTACACGGCAAGTACTTGAAAAATGCTAAGAATGGAATTGACAGTTATGCTTATAGCTCGTAGATCCCAAGGACTGTGATAAAATAATATGTTGGCTATCAGTATTGCCAACTTGACGAAATTTCAACGTAGACGGATGGGAAATAATCGCTTTGACGGATGGCGGAATTTCTATCGGAAATTACTACGAGTTAAATTGCGTTTAGTAGACTATGTTAGTCATGGAGTCGGACTACGTAGCCAGGCCATTCGGTCAATACGTTCAAGTTCACGGTATCTCCTCAGTAGGTCGCCAGCGACATGAATATTTACCTAGGACATGGGAAGTGGTGTGCGTGATGATCAAAGTAAGCACGGGGACCTGGGCTGGTTCGATCCGAGAGACTGGCAAGTTGATTCAAAAGAGTTCATGTAAGTGTGGGCCGGGAAGATTAGTAGCGTTTCGGCGATGGAAGGATTGGAAAGGGCTGGGATTGGGAAGGAAGCTACCGTGGCGTTAATCAAGGTATAGCCCCGGCATTTGCCTGGTGTGAGAATAGGAAACAGCGGAAAATCACTTTCAGGGCTGCCGACGGTAGGATTCGGGCCCACTATCTCCCGAATGCAACTGCATAGGTTCGCAACCCTAACCGCATGTCCAAATCGCTCGGTAGGGATAATAGATGAGTTTGGTGGGACAGAGTAAGGTGAGATGTACACATCTCAAAAACAGTTTTGCACCACCTGGAGTTCCGCGTTTCTACGTTTCGGTTGACCCTACGGAATGTATTGAGCCGTATCCTGCCGGCCCATAATAACAGTTGGAATATTATTTGACCCAATATGTAAAATTTATTTATAAGAGTTACAGTCTAATATGTTAAAGCATCGTATTCCAAGATAGTTGATACCGGATGTTGAGCAAGACAGTAAGTCGCTGGATATTGCTTCATATTTCCGTATGACCGTGAGAAAGGATAGCGTACCCAAGCGCTGGAAAGGATCGACACGTGTATTAGATGCTGACCAAGCAAGATATTTCAGCCAATGGGAACTTAAGGATTTGGCAAACTTGGAGGCTACACCGCGCCAAATCTTAATTCCACGATGACCAACGTGCTCTGTGGATAAAGTCAGTTTCTGTAGATAATCGGTTTTCCACAGTTTCTGAAGTCAGATATATTTGGAAATGTATTATAAAAATTGGTGGAAGAGATTTGCTAGTGTTTGAGCTGTGTTTTGTAAATATATCACAATAAGTATTGTGTCATGATATATGACGAACTCTCTGATTGGTGGTTGGTTCAGACACCCGGGAACCCCAGCATTATTGGCGTCATCGTAGCCTCCTCAGTAACCCTTAGCTCTGGAGAGCGTCATTCCGTAGTAAAAATTTGAACAGTGCGGATGCACTAACTCTGTATCTCTGTGGTAAAGATTTGAATAGTGCGGATGTATTAACTCTGTGACTGGTGTTATTCCAGTAATAGTAACTGGTTCTCATTGATACTTTAAATTGTGCAGTCGCAATATTTACTGTACTTGAGTAAATTAAATAGTATAATTTTGGCAGAGTTTACTTTCAATTGATAAAGACGGTGTTCAGTTACCGCCGAGTAACAAGTGTAGTGGAAACGTGCTATTGTTTCACTATTTCGCGACGGGCGCGTATTCGCGTGGAACTTCCGTACCGAACCGTGTGCTGCTTTTTAAAACTGTATTTTTACCCTTTAAGTGAAGTGTGTAATATATATGTGAATCAGTGTGTTTAGCTGATCTGGTAAAGAGAAGGGTATTTCGGCTCGCAGCATTAAGCAGCGAAGAGATTATCAACTATAGTCTTCTGTGTTCCAGTGGATTATTTTCCAGCAAGATGATGGATACACCTGCAGAGGAAGGAAGTGCATTCACACATGTTAATGATGTGATTAACATGGAGTAGATCCCAAAAGCAGTGGGGATGTAAGCTGCTATCCTGGTTTCCCGAGAGTCATGTAAAGTAAGACGCATGTATTATTTATGGCATGATATGTAAGTTATGTTAAGGTACTAGGGCAGTGTAGATAGAATTTTTATTTTCATTTAAAGTAAGCCTGATGGCATGTGTTTGTTTAATTTTGTTACTATGATAGATTCGGATACGAGAATAATGCATGTTTATTTTATTTTCATTTTGCTTTATGAGTAGATGTTTGGGAAAATGAGGGGTTGATAGGATTAGTTGTTGTTTATTTATGTATATTACTTAGCGTAGGATATTCCGAGTTTTCCTTATATATATGCTAGAAGGGCTAGATCGACAGGTTCATTTTTATATTACGTCAAACACGTATCAATTCATTTTATTTCGGTTATTCAGAGAGACAGGTATAGCTATTTTGCATGATGCATGGTTTTACAGAAGCTGCCAGAAGGAGCTGCAGAACGTCGTTGTTAAAATAAGATCTTTGAAGTTAAGTTGGATTCTGTTTGCCTGATGGTCTGCCAAGGATTTGAACTGCGTCTCGTTATGTGGAAAGGCCAGTGGGATTCATGAGGAATAATGAGATAAAAATTGCATGCTGAATTATAATGTATTGGTGCAGGCTAATTGTATGCCTGACAAGATAAAGAGTATTGTGCAGATGTGTGTGCCTGCCTAGTGTCTTCTGAGTGTATTTTGTGATCAGAATGGACAGTGTTAATTCCAGACTATTGAGTCTGATGTTGTTAAATGGCCCAAGCATGCTAAGAAGGAATGAATATACGTGAGTTTCCGTGTAGTTGATGAAAGGTGTTATCTCATGGCAAGCTGATTCCTGGCCTGTGTTTATCTGTATGTGCGAAGGAGACAGTATTTCCTTGTGGCGGCCTCGGGAGACAAAATCCAATCTTTAGCATAGTGGAGTTCAATATTTCTTACAGCTCGTAATCTACCCGGAAGTACATGACGGATGACCGCGCTGTTGAGCGCTCAAACGCAGCAGAAGGAGGCAATGTTGCCCATTGCTTTCTTCATGATATCAAGGATTATTTATATGTTTTTCCCTTACAGGATGGTTTTTACATTATTATTTGTGATTGTTTACCTTGTCTCGTTGTTTTTAAAGGGAACAGCCCGAGTGCTGAAATATTGTTGGTTTATCTAGTTCTGTCTAGATCTTTTGCAGTGGACCGGGATTCACATTAGAATCAGTGTAGCATTTAAGATTTTACTCGATATCCGATGTATATATATGTTTAGTTTGATTATTTGAATTGTTGTAAATACAGTATAGGATTTGCCCCTAGTATTTTACATAGCGTCCATTGCGTCTTAATTATTTTTCTTTTCGTCGTAATTTTCTGTATAATGTAACTTTATTTAATTGTAATTTCGGCGACTCTCGGGATTAACTTAACTTTGAAACCGTATCGTTGGGATGCGATAGTGTGAAACTCCATACGGAAATACCACATGGCAGTGTTTGCGTACACTTGTTGCCATACAACATAAACATTGGACTATAAGAAGAAATTCAGTCTTGATTTAGATAAATGTTCTTTGTTGAACTTGTTTTTTTTAATGTCAAATTTGTATAATCATTCAATTAACGTTTCTATTTTCGATTTATTTTCATACTTTGAGTTCAGTTTTTACAAATTATCCTTTTTTATTTTTTTATTTTCGTGTGATTTGATCGGGGATATTTATTAATAAATCCATCTTACCCCCCATGATTGTTTCTGATTCGTGTTGTACCTCCATTTCCTGTCATTGATTGCTATTTTAGTGTAGAACTTCGACTTTTATCCTGACCCAATCGACAACCAACCCACACTCTGCCCAACCCTGAGTTAGTCGGATGTTCATACAGGAATGGAGGCATCGTCCTAGAGGGTATTTACCCCTGGGTACGGTACAGTATGGAATGCAAATCCACACTTTATATCAAACATAACACGACTGATGTAAAGAAAAAGCAACGGAAGGAGCAACACAAACACTATTCTTCGGAAACGTGCATCCGCCTATCGAACATGGGATACTGCCTCTCAGTATGGTGTTATTCCATCCCATGCAGTGTAGCATGATCAGACCCTTCGTGGCATGCTGTCCACAAGGAGGCTGAGGCTGTTCTGGTCGATCCTGTCCCACTCTTGGACAGCAGCCCTCCAGAGGTCGGCCAGGGTGAGAGGTGAATTCGTTCGTTGTCGCACTGCCTGTTTCAGCATACCAGACATGTTCAATGGGATTCATGTCGGCAGACACCACACGAGGGTCCATCCGATGGGTGTGGACCTCCCTGAGGAAGAGGTTCACAAGACTGGAGTGGTGGGGGCGCACGCTATCATTTTTCTGAACGAATCTGTAGCCGAAATGTTGTCGGTATGGTTGATCAATGTGCCCGAGGATTCTGTTTCTGGTACTGTGTACCAGTCATATTGTCCTCTACGACGATGAGTGGCATCCGGCGTCCATACATATTGCCACCCCAAAATATTATGGATCTGTCTGCCTGATGGGCACGTGGGATGGAGTACCTCGCTCTCTCCAAACCCTCATCTGGCGTCAGACACATTCGGCACTCATCCGTCAAGAGGATCCGCCAGCATTCTTCCAGAGTCCAGTCCAAGTTCCCCTTTGCCCATCTGTACCTGGCGCCACAGTGTTGGGGTGTACGTGCAGGAGCCGATTTGAGTGGCTCAGACGGTTGAGGCGATGGCTTTCTGACCCCAACCTGGCAGGTTCGATCCTGACTCAGTCCGGTGTTATTTGAAGGTGCTCAAATACGTCAGCCTCGTGTCGGTAGATTTACTGGCACGTAAAAGAACTCCTGCGGGACTAAATGCCGGCACCTCGGCGTCTCCGAAAACCGTAAAAGTAGTTAGTGGGACGTAAAGCAAGTAACATTATTATTATTATTATTATTATTATTATTATTATTATTATTATTATTATTATTATTATTATTATTATTATTATTATTGTACCGGGCGGTACACCTCCACGCCGCTAATTTAAAATTGCGCCAGGTGAAACTCCTCTGCTGGAGGATGGCTGAACTTTATCTACGCTGTTAATTCTTTACCTTCTCAGAAGATGTCACCACGTGGAAAATTTTGAGTTTTTGAACTGTGTCATTTTTGATGTGTTTTTGTTTCGCCTGAAGTAAGAAGTGTAAACTTTCTCTCCTAGAGGACACTACTGAAGATCAACAATAGTGCACCCTAGTGTGGAGTCAAAGAACTATTTTGTTGGAGAAATTTTTATTTCAAATGTTTGTTTCTTGTTAAATTTCTTTCTGTTATTGTTTAAGTTGGCTGTATACCCCTCTTTTTCCCCTTGTTTTAGATTTATCCAATCCCGAATTTCTTTTAGTAATTTCCGACCAATCCGATGTATTTCCCCCCAACTTGGATATGTTTCTGTAACCTAGCCAATAAAATTATTGTGGGCGGGTGTTTTCATTCCCCTAACGACTAGAACCTTCCGCGAGAGGATATAAACTGCTGATTTTTGGGTCTCTGCGCCACTTCTGATCCATCTTTCTGTGTGTAAAGTACATAGCAGGGGGCGGGAAGCGCCTCTTTCTTCGGCAGCGGTCAACAACAAGGTAATGGCCGATTTATAACTTCTTTCTTTGCTAGCTCAGCAGTTTAACTTTCGGGGCGGGTTCTAAGCGTTCAACCATGTAATCTTTTTCCTAAAATGTAACTACTCTTTTCATATATTCTCTTTTAAAGCTTCATACTGGGATAGAGAGTCCTAACCCTCTCGAGCTCCCACTCATATTGTTGTGAGGTGAACTTAGTTTTCTCAACCTATTCTTCGTTAACAAGTTGTTCTCTTCTTAAGTCACCTCTTTAGTATGGGATTAGCCCTTGTATTAACGGCCTAGGGCCAAGTAGGTCTTAAGCAAAGTGTATTGGGAGTGCAAGTTCGCCTCCTCTCAAATTGTATTTTAGAGGTCATGCATTAACCTTCTTGTCATTTAACAGACCTCAGTAGGTTGGGTATTTTACCCCTGTGTATATGGCCTTTGAGGACAGCTTAAAGGTGGAGTTCGGAGTGGCCTATGATAGGCTTGTATTTTAAGGGGAAGTTGCCCTTTATTGAAAATTGTGTCTCTGCCTCAAGGAGGCTTTTGGGTGTAATTGGAAGCAAATGTTTCTGGCATGTTTGGGGGTTTTCGGCCCCTTTGTTGTATGGTGTTCATTGTAAGGTTGGGCTCATTGCTCAAGAATTATGTTTCTGACTTTTGAAGCCCCAAATGGGGTACCTATGTAAATGTATTTTTCAATCGTGTTTCGGCTACTAAGTACCTGTTCTATTTGTTGTTACCTAATTTTGAAAAGAAAATATAACCTTGTTAAATTTTAAAATTAATTTCACTTTAGTATCTTGAGACCTATTCACCACCCAGCACCTTCTTTCATGCATAACTACCACAAAAACACGGTAACAAGTGGTAGCAGAGCGTGGTTGAATGGGTCTCAATTTAGCCCCTTTTGACGGCTAAATATTGTTTGTTCCGAACTCTAACTATTTTCCCAGTTGCTGGAATTTTTTGAGTTTTTCAAAATTGTTCTGTCACCATGCCCGGCCCTCGCGATGTTCTCCATCTTAATTATTTGCGCAAAGAGGAGTTGATCTATGAATTAACTATCAGAAATGTGCAATCTGGAGGCACGGTTGCAGTAGACACTAACAAGCTTAGAGAGTCCCTAGATTTGCCCATTTCCATCCCCAATTTGGGAGAGAAAGAAATTGACGACTCTCTTTCCACGATCACGGAGAATATTACTGGGCTAGCTTCTGTAGTTAGTTTTTTTGATGAAAATGATCCGTCTCCTAATCAAATTAAGCGTGTGCAAGGCAGGCTATATCATTTTTCGAATAGGGTTAACGATCTGTTGTCTCTAAAACTGAATGACGTTCAGAGGAAGGAAGCTAGTACGCTCCTGGAAAATATTTCCGAATTATCTAGTAAGGTCACTCTATTGTTGACTGGGGAAGTTCCTCCCAAATCTGATCAACCCACCATAGTGAATGCAGGTAGTGAGAAAGCGCCTCCCAAGGGAGAAGTTAATAGGATAACCGTTGCTGCTCAAACTATCCCTGCCCCACTGGACAACGAATCTGAACGTCGTGCATCATTGAGTAACATCCGTTCTGAATTAACTTCCTTGCCATTGAAACCTTTACCTACTATGTCACCTGGGTTTAGCAGCTTGCCTCATCCATTGGCAATGTTGCTCAGAGGTATTTCTAAGTTTTCTGTTAATACCACCAGTGATGTAATTTCATTTTTAAGATTTCTAGTTGAATTTCAGGATCATGCCCTTGTGTTTTCTCTTTCTCCATGTCAAATTTTGCAAATTATTTATCCGTATGCTATTGGTATTCTCTCAGATAAAATCGTAAGAGCCATTGCCGAGCAATCATCTATTGAGGATTTCCATGCCCATTTGCTAGCTAATTTCATCCCGGCTAGGGCCAGGTCCTCCCTTATTCAGAAGTACTATTATCGCGTACAGCGCTTGGATGAAAACTTGGCTGATTTCATACAGGACATTAAGTTTTACACTAGGGTGTTTGCCCTTCATTTTCCTGAAGATCAGATTGTACAGGCTATTGTAGAAGGCATTTCACCATCTTATAGGTCATACTTGTGTTTCGCGGCGTGCCCGCAAACTTTCTCTGAACTTGAAGCGTTGGCCGTCTCAGCGGAAGGAGTTAGGTACGCCGATTCCTTGCGTGTGGCAAAAGAACCCCCTCCTTCGTTTAGTAATACTCGGCCTCCACCTCGCCGACCAGTCACACCCCGTAAATGTTATGCTTGCGGGTCGCCTGACCATCTTCGCAATAAATGTCCATTGGTCAAAAGTAGTAGGGCAAATAATGGAGCTGGTTCAGCACAAGGCTGTTTTAAATGTGGGGCCTTCTCACATATCGCCAACTCCTGCTCAACTTCTGGTGCAAATTCTACCTATGCCAATAATAAAAAGTGACTAGTGGCTTCGGCTGAGTCGACTAATCCATCTTCCCGAGACTCAGCCCCTGGTAAACAGGTTGTAAATTCAGAGGACGATCAGCCTTCAAATTCATCTTTTGAATGCCCTAAAGAATGTCTTAGGATTGCGGCGGATACCCCCGCACCTGTTCCTTTTCTTAAGATTGAGTTAAATAACGAGCCTATAACAGCTCTCTTAGATTCAGGAAGTGTTTGTTCGATTATTTCGGCTGAATGGTATTCTAAATTGAAAACGGTTTGTAAACTTCCTGACTATGTCTCTTCTCCTGTTCAATACGTATCGGCTAATTCATCTCCATTAGAAATTCTAGGTTCCTTACTGGTCAAAATTCGTATTTTTAAGTTTACATGGAAAGTTAAATTGTTTGTGGCCAAGCAATTGTCTTGCCCCATTATATTGGGAGCTGACTTTATTTCTCACACTGGTCCTGTGCTCGATCTCCAGTCTAGGTCGTGCACATTCAAATTTGCTTCTAATTGTAAAATCCCACTATTAAAGTGTAATTCTGTGTCATGTTCGTCTATTTCGCCTACCCAGGATGAGATGTTGTTAGACCTTAGACATCTAACTGAGGAGCAGGCTGATAGTATTCGCAAACTGTGTCAGTCATTTCCCGAGGTGTTCTCTGATACTCTTGGTGTTACTGACCTTATTGAATACAAAATTGAGGTCACGGATTCGATTCCTGTCCGTTTTCCACCTTATAGGCTATCTCCACCTAAAATGAAGGCTCTGAAAGAAATCATCGATCAGATGTTGAAGGACGGTATTATTAGGCCCTCTAAGTCAGCGTATTCTTCGCCTATTTTTTTGGTCCCGAAACCCCAAGGAGGCTTCAGGCCTGTCATTGATTACAGGGCTCTCAATCGGAAGGTGGTGTTGCAATCTGTGCCCCTTCCTGACCTTCATTCTTGTTTTTCATGGTTTCGTAAGGCCAAGTTCTTCACCATCTTGGACTTGAATCAGGCCTACAATCAAATTCCCCTTGCCGAAGAGTCTAAACACCTTACAGCGTTTGCCACGGACTGGAATTTATATGAATACAACCGCGTGCCTTTCGGGCTCCCCACCGGAGCAGCTGTACTCACTAGGCTACTAGATAGGGTCTTCTCCGACATCAAATTTGAGTACTTATATCACTACTTGGATGATGTCGTCGTATTTTCAGAGACTTTTGAAGAACATCTAGATCATCTGCGAGAAGTTCTCGATCGCCTTCGTAAGGCTGGGTTAACTGTTAAGTTGTCCAAGGTTGCCTTCGCTAAGCCCTCTATGTCCTTCCTAGGGCATATTGTGTCACCTGATGGTGTAGCAGTCGATCATTCTAGAACACAGGCCATTCGTGATTTTAAACCTCCCAAGGACATTAAAGGTGTCGCCAGGTTCATTGGTATGGTGAATTTCTTCAGGAAGTTTATTCCTAACTTCGCTAATAGAGCGGCGCCCTTAAACCTTCTTCGTAGGAAAGGCATCAAATTCGAGTGGGGACCTTCTCAACAAGCCGCTTTTGAAGACCTTAAATTAGCACTTTGTAATGCCCCTGTACTTGCTATGCCTGATTTCTCGAAGAAATTCATCGTCCAAACCGACGCGTCGTCGTCAGCGGTAGCTGCAGTCCTTCTTCAAGAGACTGAACTAGGGAGGCGCCCCATCGCCTATGCGTCTAGGACATTGTCGGCTCAAGAAGCCAAGTATTCCATCTATGAGCTTGAAGGTTTGGCAGTCTTATTCGCCTTAGAGAAGTTCCGTCTCTATCTGGAACATGTCAAATTCGACCTGGAGACAGATAATCAAGCCCTAAGCTGGGTCTTAGGTAGGCCGCGTCGTACTGGTCGTATAGCCCGTTGGGCCATCCGTATTTCTGCCTTCCAATTCGATGTCAGGCATATCAGAGGTACTGAAAATGTTGTTGCTGATGGACTCAGCCGTATGTTTTCAAACGACGTTGAGAACCATGAACCGGTCGACAGTTCATCACCTCCCGAGTCCATACTATCTGGTGTTAATGCCATCTTAACAGATGCTCCCATGCTTTTTAGGGATATTGAGAAATACCAACGTGAAGATCCGACGCTGGCTCCGATAATGGAAACCCTTTCTTCTGGGGAACATGTCGTCCCTTATGTTCTGAGGAATGGTGTTCTATGTTGCCCTTCGAGGCATGATAAGATGATGAAGGTTGTTGTTCCAGCGGTTCTTGTACCTATGATCTTCAAGTATTATCATGAGACCCCATTAAGAGGGCATCTTGGTATCTTTAAAACTCGTGAAAAGATTCGTGAAATGTTCATCTGGAAAGGTATGGACGGTGAAATCCGTGAACTAGTAAAGGCTTGTAAATCCTGTTTGATTAGTAAACCAACCATGTCCACCAAGGTAGGCCTCTTGTCTTCGCATCAAGCATCGCGCCCCATGGAACGCCTGTATATTGATTATGTAGGACCCTTCCCCCAGTCGAAGGGAAATGCCAACAAATTCATCTTTGTATGTGTAGATGGTTTTACCAGATTTTCCTGGTTATTTCCGACTAAACTGGCTACCGCTCAGTCCACCATTACTTGCCTAAATTCTATTTTTGCTTCTTTTGGTCCGTGCCAATATCTTGTATCTGATAATGCTAAGGCTTTTACATCTAATTTATTTCGTAAATTCTGTTTTGACTTATCCATCTCTCATGTAACTACTTCTGCTTATTACCCTCAACCATCTCTGGCTGAACGGGTTAATCGTAATCTCAGGTCCGCACTGATTGCCTATCATCATGATGATCATTCCAGGTGGGACACGTCCCTGCATTGGTTAGCTTTTGCTTTGAATTCAGCGGTTCATGAATCACATAAATTCACTCCAGCTTCTTTGATGTTCAAGTTTGTTCACAACTCGCCGCTCTCTAACCTCTGGTCTCTGAGTGACATTCTACCCGAGACAATAGATCCGGATAATATTAAAGATCTTTGGAAGAAGGCCAAAGCCAATCTTAAAGTGTCTCACGAAAAGGTTAGGGAAAGGTATGATCGTGGACGGAGACCCACCACTTTGAATGTAGGTGACCAGGTAATGGTCAATAATTTTGTTCCCGCGGGCAAGCTTGCCCCCGATTTCATGGGCCATGCATCATTCTTGATTTTCTTACGCCAGTTACGTTGTTAGTAAGCAATCCAGCCACCGAGAGGATATTTAGGGTTCACCTGTCACAGGTGAAACCAGTGTAAATTTTGTGTCAACTTGCTTCATATAATTTGAAAGGAATATGAAGGTTATATTTTTTTTGAGTTCAACTTTTAAGGCCTTCTGCCCCTTCTATAATATTTTGTCTTATATGTGAGCCTCTTGTAAAACCTTCCCCGATCCGTTAAACTGCCATTCTGTCCTTGCCTCGGCCATTACCACGCTCCCGTCTCCTGCTTCAATACACACTGTGGCTTGATTTGAGTAAATGCCATGGATATCTGCACGCCGCTGACCCCTCAACCTCCTCACCAAGTCTGTGCCCTTAAAAAAAAAGATGATGGTCCAACACAATTCTGCCGCCAAGCTTTAATGTTTCAGTGCCCCCGCAGCCGCGCGGCGCCGTGCAGCAACTGGAGCAGAGGACGGGCCCCCTCGGCCCCAGCGAGGACGACGTGTGCACGGCGAGCCGGAGCTCTCCTCCCGGCCAAGGCTGATGTGCGGCGCACGACCTGCTACTTGCCCGCAGCCTGTATATGTTCACCGCGGGCGCGGCGTGCTTCAACACCTCTTCTCCCCTCATAGTGCGGGCGAGCGGTATCTCAGGGTACTTGAGGGGTACGAGCGGCCTCCTTTGGACGCAAGCCGCAACGGCCGGTCTGGCCATCCCACTTCATCACCATCTACTACATGAACAGTTACTATAAGTAATGACTACACTTGGGAATTCAACTGCAATATTTGGTGGATTTTGAAAAAAAAATTCTTCACTTTCAAGTATAAAAAGTTATCTTCAGAAATTCAACTTCTACAAATATAACGACTTTACTTCATCTGCAACAACAAAATGTTGAAACTGAATCAAACCAAATTAAGAAATCTTATAAATGCTTCTGCAATCAATCTTCATATCCACAGCATAACTTGGACCTTGTTTCAAACAATTTCATGTGTCACCCCTGGAGGAACTTTTGGGGGGGGAGGTCTGTACCGGGCGGTACACCTCCACGCCGCTAATTTAAAATTGCGCCAGGTGAAACTCCTCTGCTGGAGGATGGCTGAACTTTATCTACGCTGTTAATTCTTTACCTTCTCAGAAGATGTCACCACGTGGAAAATTTTGAGTTTTTGAACTGTGTCATTTTTGATGTGTTTTTGTTTCGCCTGAAGTAAGAAGTGTAAACTTTCTCTCCTAGAGGACACTACTGAAGATCAACAATAGTGCACCCTAGTGCGGAGTCAAAGAACTATTTTGTTGGAGAAATTTTTATTTCAAATGTTTGTTTCTTGTTAAATTTCTTTCTGTTATTGTTTAAGTTTGCTGTATACCCCTCTTTTTCCCCTTGTTTTAGATTTATCCAATCCCGAATTTCTTTTAGAAATTTCCGACCAATCCGATGTATTTCCCCCCAACTTGGATATGTTTCTGTAACCTAGCCAATAAAATTATTGTGGGCGGGTGTTTTCATTCCCCTAACGACTAGAACCTTCCGCGAGAGGATATAAACTGCTGATTTTTGGGTCTCTGCGCCACTTCTGATCCATCTTTCTGTGTGTAAAGTACATAGCAGGGGGCGGGAAGCGCCTCTTTCTTCGGCAGCGGTCAACAACAAGGTAATGGCCGATTTATAACTTCTTTCTTTGCTAGCTCAGCAGTTTAACTTTCGGGGCGGATTCTAAGCGTTCAACCATGTAATCTTTTTCCTAAAATGTAACTACTCTTTTCATATATTCTCTTTTAAAGCTTCATACTGGGATAGAGAGTGCTAACCCTCTCGAGCTCCCACTCATATTGTTGTGAGGTGAACTTAGTTTTCTCAACCTATTCTTCGTTAACAAATTGTTCTCTTCTTAAGTCACCTCTTTAGTATGGGATTAGCCCTTGTATTAACGGCCTAGGGCCAAGTAGGTCTTAAGCAAAGTGTATTGGGAGTGCAAGTTCGCCTCCTCTCAAATTGTATTTTAGAGGTCATGCATTAACCTTCTTGTCATTTAACAGACCTCAGTAGGTTGGGTATTTTACCCCTGTGTATAT
This sequence comes from Anabrus simplex, assembly GCF_040414725.1. Classification (NCBI taxonomy): domain Eukaryota; kingdom Metazoa; phylum Arthropoda; class Insecta; order Orthoptera; family Tettigoniidae; genus Anabrus; species Anabrus simplex. The sequence continues at coordinate 23,545,550 of NC_090270.1, read as the reverse complement.
GGCCTTTGAGGACAGCTTAAAGGTGGAGTTCGGAGTGGCCTATGATAGGCTTGTATTTTAAGGGGAAGTTGCCCTTTATTGAAAATTGTGTCTCTGCCTCAAGGAGGCTTTTGGGTGTAATTGGAAGCAAATGTTTCTGGCATGTTTGGGGGTTTTCGGCCCCTTTGTTGTATGGTGTTCATTGTAAGGTTGGGCTCATTGCTCAAGAATTATGTTTCTGACTTTTGAAGCCCCAAATGGGGTACCTATGTAAATGTATTTTTCAATCGTGTTTCGGCTACTAAGTACCTGTTCTATTTGTTGTTACCTAATTTTGAAAAGAAAATATAACCTTGTTAAATTTTAAAATTAATTTCACTTTAGTATCTTGAGACCTATTCACCACCCAGCACCTTCTTTCATGCATAACTACCACAAAAACACGGTAAAAATTATTATTATTATTATTATTATTATTATTATTATTATTATTATTATTATTATTATTATTATTATTATTATTATTATTACGTGCAGATGCTCGCCAAGGAACTCTTGAGTGTTGGTATTCTGTATGGAGACGATTTCTGACTGTGTAGACACAACCCTAGCGGTTGCCTATCGTGAGGCATTACGCAGTTCTGTTGCGGTGTATGCTGGGTTCCTGCGAGCCAGGATTCGCACGTAACGGTCGTCAGCTGCTGCTGTTGACCGCAGACGACCATTGCGAGGACGATCTTCAACATTTGTGTCAGACGATAGCGGCTGTATGTCCTGACAACGTCGCTATGGTGCACATCAACCAGGCCGGCAATAGCCCTCACAGAGTGGCCTTGCTGACGCAAAGACGCTCAAAAGCTGTAATGACTCGTCCAGGCATATTTCTAGTGCTGTGCACGAATGGGGATAATCGACACTTTCCGAGTCCAGGCTTGGACTCGTTTCGCTTGCGAAGACTCGATGACACCATGACATTGGTGGGGGGGGGGGGGGTACTACCACTTCTACGTAATACCGACTTTTAAATCATTTTCTGAACGAAAAACACCTAACTACATTAGATTTTTGTTTTTCCCTGAGACCTAGGGGAGGAGCCGCCCCGCCCCCCCCCCTTGCCCCCGGGCATGGGCGCCCTTGAATACTACAACTATATACGCATAATAAAATATGAAAATACCCGTTGACGACGTCTCTCACACACTCCTTTGAATATGCCATCTATTCTTTCTTCTATATAGCTTAACTGGCCTTCTGAACCCAATTTGGCAGGTTCGATACTGGCGCAGTCCGGTGGTATTGAAGGTGCTCAAATACGTCAGCCTCGTGTCGGTAGAATTACTGGCACGTAAAAGAACTCCTGAGGGACTAAATTCCGGCACCTCGGCATCTCCGAAAACCATAAAAATGTACGTAGTTGGACGTAAAACGTATTATTATTATTATTATTATTATTATTATTATTATTATTATTCCTTGGTATCTGCGGAACGGAGAGGTAATGAAAGAAGGTGCGGGCTTGAATGGGTCTAACTACAGTTTCAAAATTAATTTAAAACTCTAACAAAGGTTATATTGCTTTAGAATTTCAAAAATCAACAAATAACAACATAAAGGTACAATTAGCAATTTTGAAACAAGTCAAGGAAAATACAATATTAGTGGTCTTAACAAATCCTGGGCTTCGAGCCCCTCGCTTTACATTTCCTGAGCTCCTAGCTCAAATTTACAAAAGAGCACAAATTTTTCAAGGGCAGAAATCCCCTAATTCAAGAGCACTTTCTCTCCAAAATACAAAAATCTAGTCTTGCAGAGGCACTCTTTACTATTACAACACTTGAAAAAGAGCTAACAGGCTCTCAGTTTCTTACTGCCTACTCAAGGCAATATTACATCAATTTTTGGTCTCTCAAACCACCACTTACAAATTGAACAGAGGTATTTAATACCCAACCTACCGGGCCTTCGTGGAAAAGAACAGGTTAAATAACTGGCCTAAACAAAAGGTGAATGGAAGCACACGGCGTTCCAATATAATGAACACTTAAAAACCTAACGGGTTCTAGGCCGATGAAAAAGGAGCTATTCCCAAACTACTGAGGTGACTCGTATAGAAATTACATTAACACGTTACAGTAGGAAAAACAGTTAGAGAAAACGTAGTCAACCCAAACCAAGATGAAGGGGAGCTCGAGAGGGTCCATCACTCTCTATCTCCGATTTACAGTTTAAAATTTTATGAAGGTTTTACTTAAGCCGGATGAAAGTTACATTTTAGAAAAGCTTGTTACGTAACCAAAGACTCGGACCTTTCCCTCGGGTTAAACTGCGGAGGTAGCAAGAAAGAAAGAACTTATGTGGCCATTACCTTGTAGATGTTCAGTTGACCGATGAAAGAGGCCGCCCGCCTTCTGCTTTGACACACACACTCAGTAAGATGACAATCAATTGACCAAGAAACGTGAAAAGCCGCAGTTTATAAACCCTCAGGGAAGGTTCGAGATCATTCAAGACTAAACCAGCCACACCCTTTCATTTTATTGGTTAAATTCAAAAGTAACACTCAAAATCGAACAAGAAGCCTGTGATAGGTGGAAAATTAATTACAGAAATTATTGATTGGCTAGATTCAAAACTGGCGGAAAGAAAAAGGAAATACTGCCAACCCAAAAATAAATGAACATCAATCAGTTACAAAAACCTAGAAATACAAAAGTTCTTTAAATTATAACTTCTTACAACTCGCACCAGGAAGCATGACCATAGTTTTTAGTGGTGTCCTCTGTGGAAAAATGTCCAAACTTCTTCATAAATGTCGAACAAAACAAGTAGGAATTCACTCAGGTTAGGAAACTGCACAATAACAAAATCACTCAATATTTTAGGGGTGACATCTTCTGATTAAAGTTCCAAGTTGGTGTAGTTTTAGTTTCACTGTTTTACCAATAGAGGAGTTCATTTAGGCGCTAGTTTTGAATGCGCGGCGTTGATGTGTAGCCCCCGGTACAATTATTATTATTATTATTATTATTATTATTATTATTATTAACATCACTGTCACAGTATGTACACTGACTGACAGAGCAAATGCAACACCAAGAAGGAGTGGTCAGAACTTTATGCCAATTGCAGGGTAGACTGACGTCACTGAGGTATGCTCATGATGTGAAATGCGCCGCTGTGCTGCGCACGTAGCGAACGATAAATGGGACACGGCGTTGGCGAATGGCCCACTTCGTACCGTGATTTCTCAGCCGACAGTCATTGTACAACGTGTTGTCGTGTGCCACAGGACACATGTATAGCTAAGAATGCCAGGCCGCCGTCAACGGAGGCATTTCCAGCAGACAGACGACTTTACGAGGGGTATGGTGATCGGGCTGAGAAGGGCAGGTTGGTCGCTTCGTCAAATCGCAGCCGATACCCATAGGGATGTGTCCACGGTGCAGCGCCTGTGGCGAAGATGGTTGGCGCAGGGACATGTGGCACGTGCGAGGGGTCCAGGCGCAGCCCGAGTGACGTCAGCACGCGAGGATCGGCGCATCCGCCGCCAAGCGGTGGCAGCCCCGCACGCCACGTCAACCGCCATTCTTCAGCATGTGCAAGACACCCTGGCTGTTCCAATATCGACCAGAACAATTTCCCGTCGATTGGTTGAAGGAGGCCTGCACTCCCGGCGTCCACTCAGAAGACTACCATTGACTCCACAGCATAGACGTGCACGCCTGGCATGGTGCCGGGCTAGAGCGACTTGGATGAGGGAATGGCGGAACGTCGTGTTCTCCGATGAGTCACGCTTCTGTTCTGTCAGTGATAGTCACCGCAGACGAGTGTGGCGTCGGCGTGGAGAAAGTTCAAATCCGGCAGCAACTGTGGAGCGCCCTACCGCTAGACAACGCGGCATCATGGTTTGGGGCGCTATTGCGTATGATTCCACGTCACCTCTAGTGCGTATTCAAGGCACGTTAAATGCCCACCGCTACGTGCAGCATGTGCTGCGGCCGGTGGCACTCCCGTACCTTCAGGGGCTGCCCAATGCTCTGTTTCAGCAGGATAATGCCCGCCCACACACTGCTCGCATCTCCCAACAGGCTCTACGAGGTGTACAGATGCTTCCGTGGCCAGCGTACTCTCCGGATCTCTCACCAATCGAACACGTGTGGGATATCATTGGACGCCGTTTGCAAACTCTGCCCCAGCCTCGTACGGACGACCAACTGTGGCAAATGGTTGACAGAGAATGGAGAACCATCCCTCAGGACACCATCCGCACTCTTATTGACTCTGTACCTCGACGTGTTTCTGCGTGCATCGCCGCTCGCGGTGCTCCTACATCCTACTGAGTCGATGCCGTGCGCATTGTGTAACCTGCATATCGGTTTGAAATAAACATCAATTATTCATCCGTGCCGTCTCTGTTTTTTCCCCAACTTTCATCCCTTTCGAACCACTCCTCCTTGGTGTTGCATTGTCACTGTCAGTCAGTGTATGTTATATTATAGTGTATTTCAAACACGTGCTATTTTTATAGACGGTCTTTCTGCACACATTGGATTGCTTCGCTACTGAAAAGTTAGATCTCAGGTAGCTATTATGCATAGACACAGGCATAGACATACTAACATGTCCGGCTCCATGGCTAAATTATTTAGCGTGCTGGCCTTTGGTCGCAGGGGTCCCAGGTTCGATTCCCAGCAGCGGGAATTTTAACCATTAATGGTTAAGTTCGCTGGCACGGGGGTTGGGTGTATGTGTCGTCTTCATCACCATTTCATCCTCATCACGACGCGCAGGTCGCCTACGGCGTCAAATCAAAAGACCTGCACCTGGCGAGCCGAACATGTCCTCGGACACTCCCGGTACTAAAAGCCATACGCCATTTCATATTTTCATACTAACATGATCGGTAGTATGACAGACTTACTGTAACGACAGCCCATTGCTAACCGCGCCAAAGCCTACAATCGTCCGGGGAAACAGGCGAATACAGCAGTTTATATCTACATCATACTTTCGGCAGTTATAATGTAGGGTATTAAGATTAGACGTCCAGAATATGATGTACTGTATGTGCACGCAGCAAATCATCAGACAGAACGTAATTCTGTTCTAGCTAAACAGCTGATGGAACGCAATGAACAAAATACACCCTCCGTTTTGACACATGACTGTGCAAAGGAACAAAACCGAGTGTATTGCAATCTTTAGAAGTTGAGCGAAGGTCGAAGAATAGTTGCGGGATTTAAGCAGTACTGTAAACATAAACAATGTCAAGTAGGAAGAGATCGGCTGTATGGGACTACTTTGATGTCTCTGAAACTTTTCCCAATAAAGTTGTATGCAGCATATGTAATAATACTTTAAGTTACAACAAAAGTACAAACATCGTGCTAAAACACCTGAATGCAGTACATGAAATCAGCGTGAGAATGCCTGAAGGGCAATTACGTCGCCGTCGTGGAATTGACAAGGATAATAGTACATACCCAGGTAAATACTGTAACATAGTTATATAAACTATGCAAACGTAGTTCAATAACAGAAATTTTGTTTAAAGTATTACTTACATAAAACAATCTATTACTTAAAATAAATATTTTGTGCTCTCCTTTTCTCTAGGTCGATGAATACCAATATTTTTCTTCCTACACCATCAAAAATATATAGGCTACTGTAGTTCCGTTGCTGGTCAAGGGTGACCGAAGCGCTCACAGTTTTAACAGTGTTGTGCAAATGCTGCAATTTATTCTCTCTCACACAGGAAACATGACGTAGAGCAACGAAGCTCCACACCTACAACCCTAATGTTGTAATTTAAAAGTTGATATGAACCCAATCCTTTGTGTTAATTGTCTGATGAAATATACAATTACAGGTATTAAAGGGAGCACCGCACTTAGCCGCTGGCCAGTGACGTGCGAGTGAATTTTAATGTGATTTAGTCAAATAGGAGTTCGATGAGATTTGCATGTTATTTATGCAGAGTGCGTGCATACAATATCATTAAGTGATACTACAGCACATATATGTTTTTGAACGCCCTACACGTACAGTATATCTTTACAATAAATTTATCTGGGAGTAAATTATTATTATTATTATTATTATTATTATTATTATTATTATTATTATTATTATTATTATTTCACACAATTATTACACGTTTTCCTAGATGGGCGTCGCAGTAATAATAGTTCATAGCTACCAACAATTCCCTGGTGGCTACTTCCAGGCTGCACAGTAATAAAAGAAATATTAATAATAATAACAATAATAATAGAACGCTGTCGTTATCGGCATCAGAAAAGGTGGGGGACACATTGGGGAAACTGTCCCCATCCCACGCTTATCTTCGGTCCTACTTGTCTGTCTTTCAAGTTGACAGTTTGTTAGTAAGTGATAAATTTTAGTGCCTATGATGATCATAATTATCGTAACAATAAAATTATTGACGACTGATGACTCAACAGAACCATGTCCGCAGTTAACGACACTGGCATGGGCGCCCGCAGGATCTTTCCCAGGGGGGGGGGGGGCACATTAACAATTTTCTTGAATATAAAAACCAATATAAGGTCAGCAACATTAAATTGTTTACAGAAACTTCCAGTTATAACATATGCTAGATGACTGTCAGTAATTTCAGTTTATGAAATAATCTGGTATGACATTAAACAATTGAACATCAACATCTTTAGAATTCCAGCCCCCCCCCTTGCGGGCGCCCATGGACACTAGTATGCTTGGACTCGAGTCTGGAGTCGAGTAGACCTATTATAAGAGCACATTACTCGATTCCGTCGCTAGCCCATATTTGTATACTGCAGAGGACACACATATGCTCTTGTCATGTTGTGTCCACAGGTAACAGTAACATTGCACTCTTCTGGACTGTTCTGAGACTGCGTGAATTCCTTGCACGTCCACTAACAGGTAGCGTTACATGTAGCGCTGTTAACGGAGCGGTTGTTTACGGAGCGGAGGCTCCGGGCGCTTTCAATCGGTGCCGCCGGAGAACCTCCGATTGAATTACAGGCGCGTAGTTTAAACTTGGTACGGGAGAAATGAACGAGCATTTGTACAGGAATTTATAACTTGTCGCTGTTAATGTGATAAACTACACCCCTCCGTTAATACTTTAGTTATTTGGCGATATTACAGATAGCATTCTTACGTACAAACATAATAATTATGTAACAGAACCTCCGATTGAATGTCAAGCGCGTAGTGTGAACTTGATACGAGAGAAATGAACGAGCATTTTCACAGGAATTTATAACTTGTCACTATTATCGTGAGAAACTAGGTCCCTCAGTTTATACCGGTACCCTTATTATTGGACGATAATACAGATAGCATTCTTACGTACAAACATTGAATGATCGAACTCGATAGCTGCAGTCGCTTAAGTGCGGCCAGTGTCCAGTATTCGGGAGATAGTAGGTTCGAACCCCACTGTCGGCAGCCCTGAAAATGGTTTCCCGTGGTTTCCCATTTTCACACCAGGCAAATGCTGGGGCTGTACCTTAATTAAGGCCACGGCCGCTTCCTTCCCACTCCTAGCCCTTCCCTGTCCCCTCGTCGCCATAAGACCTATCTGTGTCGGTGCGACGTAAAACAACTAGCAAAAAAAAAAAAAAAAAAAAAAAAGAGAGAGACATTGAATGACAAGCGCGTAGTGTGAACTTCATACGGGAGGAATGAACGAGCATTCTCATATGAATTTATAACTTGTCGCTATTACTGCGCGAAACTACACTCCTTCTTTAACTTTTTTTAATGCTATATGTTCGGGGCGTCGACCTTTGAAGATCTTTTGCCTCTACTTGCACCATATGTGAGGAAACCTGCGTGTATTATGTAAATGGCGGCAGTGTAAAGTGTTGAATGTGATGAAAGGAACGTTAAGTATGACACAAATACCCAGTCCCCAGACCAGGGATATTAATAATTTAAATAAATAAACTCTGAACCGGCCAGGAATCGAACCCGGGGCCGCCGGGTGACAGGCGGACGCGTTGCCACCTACACCGTGTGACCGGCGTTTACGAGTTGTTTGTGCCATGTTTTACAGCGCAGCACTTACAGACTTGAACCGCTTGAACTCTTCCGTCCACTCGTAAATAATCATCCTTCACTTCTGCACGTCTTTCGCGTTTTTTACATATGTCCAGAAATTAAAAGCGATTTCAAATTTAACTTGAAACTACTGTATTCTAGTGCCAATACAATGGGAATATTTCCATAATAATAATAATAATAATAATAATAATAATAATAATAATAATAATGAACGAAGTGTATGTACTGTGTAAGTTCTGCACAGGTAGGGCCTGCACTTTTCTGAGAAACAACTGAACCTGTTTAGATATATTGTTTGTTGTATCTACAGGGTTTATACCTACAGGGTATATGGGGTATGTATTATATGTCGATATAATTGCATTTTCTTGATAACAAATGAGAGGATGCATTAATTATTCTGAATGACTATACGTTCTTTGTTAAGGGGTATTGTATGGAATATCGGTGGTATAGATCAATTTTTGTTTATGTAGGTAACGATTTTTATAGGGCGCCTACATTCATAGACGTAAGTTTGAAATTACAGCCCACTAAGTCCTTACACTCGGAGCTACTGTTGCGAATAGAGCTGGGAACGGAGCAGTTGCTCCTATGATTGCAATCGGTAGTGCGAGTGAGCGCTCCCTCCGGTATTCTCCGGTAGTAAACTGTTGCTGGGAAACCAATCGGTGCTTCGGCACGCGAGCGGAGGGCGAGCGGAGGACGGAGCAACAGTACTGAATGTGTGCCTCGCTTGCCGTTCCATCCGTGGTGCGCAACGGACGTGCTAGCGACATAGTAAATACTGCTTTATAAGTATGACGAAGGAGAATATAGGAAATATATACATTCTCATTTATCGTTCGTGTTACATTTGTCGATTACTTTTGTAACAATTTGCTTTACGTCATGCCGTCTTATGACGACGATGTGATAGGAACGGCTAAGGAGAGTAATTTCTAGGCGTGAAAATGGAAAACGACGTAAAACCATCTTTAGAGCTGCCGACAGTGGGGTTCGAACCCACTTTCATCCGGAAGATAGTGGATCGAATCCCACTGTCGGCAGCCTTGAAGATGGTTTTCCGTGGTTTCCCACTTCTCCTCCAGGAAAATGCCGGGATGGTACCTAACTGAAGGCCACGGCCGCTTCCTTCCCACTCCCAAACCTTCCCTATCCCATCGTCGCCATAAGACTTATCTGTGCTGGTGCGACATATAACAAAATCCAAAGTCTCACGCTCCAGGACACTGTCCTTGAGGCGGTATAGGTGGGATCCCTCTCTGCGTCCGAGGGAACACCCAACCCTGGAGGGTAAATTGATGGAAGGATTATTATTATTATTATTATTATTATTATTATTATTATTATTATTATTATTATTATTTTTATTATTATTATTATACTCCCATAACCACTTCTGTGGTTTTCTGTGACGTTAAGGTGCCGACATTTTGTCCCACAGGAGTTCTTTCATGTGCCGGTACAGTCGCGGCGATTAGGGGGGGGGGGCGAGAGGGGACAGTCGCCCCCCTACTTTGTGGAGAAAACTTTGCATTTGTATTCCATTTTAGCTGGATGAAACAAGGAATTATAGGAATTATTAAAACAAGCAATTTGTACAAGCCCTGTTGTCTTATCAGCTAATTATTTGCTTTAATTAATAACGAAATTATTAGCGGAAATACGCAACAAAGTCGTTCACGCGGTTAACCGATTTGTATAGCGCCACAGCGAGTACTGTAGTGGAGACTTTGTATGTGCTGTGAGGAAGGGTACGCGTGCATTCGTTAGTCTGGCAGTCTATTTAGTGTCAGTTAGTTTTTTTTTAGTTTGTAGTCAAATACTAAATGATTTTAATTATATAATCACGCCGTACGTCTATTTAATTGTAATACATGTGTAATATTGTTCCTCTCGTGAAAGTTTTATTGTATAGTATTGAATCAAAATCTCAAATAAATATTATCAACACAGGTAAGTTGGTAGGCCGAGAATCTTTACCTCTCTGTCGAAATTCCATTTAGTAGCTTTTTTTTTCAGTTTTAATGTATAACGTATATACCCCCCCCCCCTCGCTATATCCCACAAACTGGGGTACTTTGTTGTCTTTACATTTTTTGCCCCCCTACTTCTACTTCCCAATCGCCGCTACTGCCGGTACACCTGATCACCTTCAGGTACCGCCGAGCAAAGTCGGAATTGAAACCGCAAGCTTGAGCTCAGAAGGCCAACGCTCTACCGTCTGAACTACTCAGCCCGGTACAGCAGATAACCAGTTTCAACCAGTTCGTACTCTTTAGTAAAAATTGAAATGGCGTATGACTTTTAGTGCCGAGAGTGTCTGAGGACAAGTTCGGCTCACCAGATGCAGGTCCTTTGATTTGACGTCTTTAGGCGATCTGCGCGTTGTGATGTGGATGAAATGATGATGAAGACGACACATACACCCAGTTCCAGCGCCAGCGAAATTAGCCAATTAAGGTCAAAATTCCCGAACCTGCCGGGAATCGAACCCGGGACCCCTGTGACGCTAACCATTTAGCCGTGGAGCCGGATGTACTGTTCCGTAATAAATGAGCTACGAGTATAATTAATGTAAGAACATCGTATATAATACATGTCTACATGCAGTGGAATATAATTACCACTTAAACTATTTTACTACCAGTATTAATAATATTGTTAACGCATTTGCAACGGTATGCCAATATTCAATCTACAGTATTCTATCCACCTGCACCTATTGCAAACTGAACGTCAGCAGATCAAAATCTGTTATTCATAACGTAACAAATAATGCGGCGATCTTGAAACGACTACATCATTTGAATGACAAACGTAGGGGAACACATGCAGCTGTGGAATTAATACTGAAATCTAAATTGTAATTCCTCCTAAGATCACCGTTGCAACATTGCCCACATCAAAGCATTTGAATTTTCCACCAGTGAATTCAATCGGAGGACTACCGGAGGTCTCCGGAGGAGCGCTGTAATCGTATTATCCGATTCAATCAACAGGAGGTCCGCCTCCTCTTCACAGCGCTAGTTACATGCCATTCGGATGTCTGACATGCAACAACTCACAGAGCGAACATCCGTCACAAAGACAAAATATTCAGGTGGTGCAAAACTTTTTCGAGGTGTGTATTAGAGCAGTGTTTCGCAACCGGCGCAGCCCGGTACCGGTCCTGGGAACAGTTATACCGGGCCGTGAGATATTTTCCTGATAGTTGTCATCTTACTTTTCTAAGAATTTTTCATTAATAAATATTTTATTGTGGAAATACTCTTAAAAAAATAATTTTCGTGATAGTGTAGAAAATCGCAGTTCCAAGTCGTCTCTAAACTCTAAATTTTAAAATCAAACATATGTGCAACAAATGCACTACGTTACTTATCTTTTATGATCGGCAATTTTCAGGAAAAGAAATCTTTCAACATTCGGGAAAAAAAAATACCGCTGTTTGATCAGTTATAAAAATTGCCCAGAAGCCGATTGCAACATCAGGCGCTGAATCATCTGTTCTCAAAACCGACGAAATAACAGCTTTGTTAGAAACGCACGTACGAGTAAATTTGTTTGGGACCGGGCCCTGCCTCATCTCATTGTCCGGACCGCAGTCTCTCAACCGCTGTATACAGAACTGCCTGGAACCAGTCAAGAATTGGCGACAAAAAGAAAAAGAGATTACGGAATCATTATGTTGACAATATTGTGCTGCAACACTAATGGTGAAATGAGTGCTAAGGTCGCAGTAGCTACAGGGATTTGATAAGGCTGCAATGTTTCACCATTATTGTTCACAGTTTACATGAAAGGTAGACCCTATAAAATGCCGGGGAAGAGTTCATTTGGGAGGAGATACAGTATGAAATGGCGTATGGCTTTTAGTGCCGGGGGTATCCGAGGACATCTCCGGCTCGCCAGGTGCAGGTCTTTTGAATTGACTCCCGTAGGCGACCTGCACGTCGTGATGAGGATGAAATGATGATGAAGACAACACATACACCCAGCCTTCGTCCCAGAGAAATTAACCCATGATGGTTAAATTTGTCGACCCTGCCGAGAATCGGACCCTGGGCCCCTGTGACCAAAGGCCAGCACGCTAACCATTTAGCCATGGAGCCGGACAAGAAATATAGTAAACAGTTTGGAATATGCCAATGACTTGGTCTTAATGGTAAATTGGATTAAAAACTTACAATGTAATGTACTGGAGCTTGATAATTACCATTGTGGAGGAACCCAAGAAGGTTGAATGCGAGGTAGGGACAGGAGCGTAGCAAAGGGGCGGGGGGTTAGACCCCCCGATGGAAATTTTCCAAAAAAGAAACTAAACAAACTGACAATAAACTATATAAACATTCAGAAACATCACTGCAGAACCAATAGATCTATTAAATATATTTTCTAAGAAGCCTCGAAAGTTGTATTTTAGATTGTAAACTGAACATACCATCTGCTGTAAAACTGTTGACCTTGATAGTATTTTGTTCTTCTGTATGATAATGTAAGATTTTGTAGTATACTGCAATCGTGAGTATCAACATATTTCATTGTCAGTGTCCTTATAATGACAAGCCATGCATGCACGCACCACACACGTACCCGCATTGTGTTATTTCACGGCCGACTGGATCCCTCGCTGCGCTCCTATTTCATCATTTCGTAACTATGCCCCCCTCCCCCCGTCCCACATCGGCCGATCCTGGCTGCGCTATTGGGTAGGGAATACCAAACTGGAACAGGTCCATAATTTCAAGTGAAAAACAAACGTACAATAGTATAGTAAGTGAAATTAAACGAAGGTGTACCAAACCTAATGCACCGAGCTGGCAGTACCAGTATTCTGTAAGAAGAAATTATCCTTAGTTTTCAGGCCGACATCGCTGTGCGTGATTGAAAGCTGGGTGGATTCACGATATCTTATTCATAAATTTGAAGTGACTTGAAAGTAGCACGAATGTTAGCTGATATAAACTGGTGGGAACAATGAGAGCAGAGTACTCCAAATCATAAATATACAAACGTACCTATAAGGAAGGCTAAGACTTCGTATGTTACCGCTTATTTCTAAACGTCCGACTTATGGTACTCGAAAATGCTTGTTGAGTGGATTCAAGAAAAAGTCTTACAACTACTACTAAAATGTTTTCATTCCTCCCCTGAAGGGGGAGGCGGGCCTCTTAGATGGTCACGCCGTCTCTCAGGCCGGGAGATTTGTAACGGTGAAGGAGATTTAAAGTGGCGGTTAATTTGAAAAAAAAAATGGAAAGTTAAACTGTTAAACTGCCAAAGTGATAAAGATACCGAATTGGGGCGTTTTTCTTCAATTTTCCGGCCGGCCAAGAAAACTACAGAAATTTTGTGTCAAAATGTAAATTCCATAAACTTCACCGTATACATCTTCAAGAAGTAGGCTATCTTGAATCGGTAATGGCTTATTCGAAGAAGGTTACTAAACGCGCTCCCGCTGTTGTCGGCAGCTGAACTGAGATGTCGTGTGATGTAACATCAGAATTTGCAATATAAAATTACGTGATTGCGACAGTCTGATAAACATATATATATATATTATATAATAAGAGTTTTGTCTGAACATTGTTCAGAATTTAAAAAGAATGGTATTTCTGTATCGGTCATGTCCACAGTAACAAGGAAATGCACTTTTTATTTTTCCGTAATTTCTGTCTGTGTCAGTCTGTCTGCCTGTCCACGCATCACGAGAAAACGGCTGAAAAGAATTTAATGAAAATCACTATATAACGTTGGGGGATGAACGAGTACAATCTAGGCTATAAACCATTTTATTCACGCTAAGTGAAATGGTAGTTTAGGGGAAGGACTAAAATGTTTTTCTCAAATATTTTTATATATAAATATATATATATATATATATCGATAAATACTACATAACTAAAGTTATATAGAATTAAATTTCCGATCATTTATGTCTTATAGCCTACATTTTTACCATACCGGCTATGATAACACAGATATGTATTTTTGTTGCTAAGTCCATATCAACGCCGAGCCACGAGAAAATGGGTAAACTGAATTTAATTAAGGTCGTTATATAGAGTCAGGGACTAAGAAACTACAGTTTAAGCTATAAATAATTTCATTCGCCCTGGATGAAATGGTAGTTTAGGGGAAGGCGCCTAAAATTTAATTTTTAAATACCTATGTTATTGGTCCTATCGGAAAGTACTACATAACAAATGTTATAGAGAATACAGTTTCCGATCATTTATGTTTTCTTCAGTTTTACCGTACCGACTATGTGATAAGAGTGGTATTTCAGAGTCGGAAGAAAACTAAATGCGAAGGCCTACAATATCGAAAGCGCAAACATTGATCAACAATAACATTACATTGACCATTGTTTGTTGTGATGTTCTTTGTCTCTTATGTTGACACTCAACTGCGATAGATGGGACTACTGCTGCGTACCGGTTATAACAGCCTGTCTGAATACTGGCGGGAAATAGCTGGGGAGTTAGATGAAATGAAATGAAATGAAATGAAATGAAATGAAATGAAATGGCGTATGGCTTTTAGTGCCGGGAGTGTCCGAGGACAAGTTCGACTCGCCAGATGCAGGTCGTTCGATTTGACTCCCGTAGGCGACCTGCGCGTCGCGATGAGGATGAAATGATGATGAAGACGACACATACACCCAGCCCCCGTGTCAGCGAAATTAACCAATTATGGTTAAAATTCCCGACCCTGCCGGGAATCGAACCCGGGACCCCGGTGGCCAAATGCCAGCACGCTAACCATTTAGCCATGGAGCCGGACAGGGGGAGTTAGATAACTTTGTTCTTTAGCATGCCATTCCTCAGGTTCACACATTCCCTGATACTGCTGGTACGTAACACACTGGTTCATCATAGTATTCCAAGTATTCGATCCCTTCTCTGACGCGCTGTTTTGAATGAGCAGTGTGCACACTTAAGACAGAAGTTCTCTTAGTAGTAGTAGTAGTAGTAGTAGTAGTAGTACGAAGTGGTTTAGAATTACAATTTAGGCCTATTCCAAATTATACAACCACAATTCACTAAGTAACTCAAATTCAACCCTGATAAGAGCCGTTTCTTAAGAAAAGCTTCTTCTTCTTCACTTTTATTAAATCTACATTAATTTTATTCCAAATTAGCAGCCAAGATGGGGTTTCTCCTCTGGTTTGGAGGAAAAATTTGCCTCCAAGTCAGATATTCTTTTCCTCCGCCAGTGTAGTGAACTGAGATTTTCCGACTCACCGGATACTCCTAGGAAACAGATAAGTAAACGGGCATAGTTTTTGCCCTGGGAATCTCCACTATTCGACCCCCACCCCAGCCGATAAAAAGAACTACGAGTGATCATGGGTGTCAGCGGCCTGATCATTCCAGCTCTGGAACTTTGGACTGTTAGATCGGCAGCGTAGTACTGTTCGTTAAAATTGAGAAAATGTGTGGTTTTTCCTTTGATCGAGTATTTCATATGAAAGCATTGCTTTTAATCGCGCCATTCCTACTGACGTCATTGTAATGACCTATGTTCATTTCAGTTGGGAAAACCACTAAGACAATCTTTCTGTGGATTAAAAAGGCAGGTGGAGAGTGAGTGTCTGCCATTATAATGAAAACTCCCCAGCCTGATTGTGACTTATGGTGGGCAAGCGGGCCTACCATTACAATTAAAATTCCCTAACCCAGTCTTCATATGAGAAAAGACGTTTGGTGACTTCCCCGTCGCGTTTCTAGGGTAACGTTAAGAGCTATTCAATTTAATACAATCTTGCTCACAACGTGTACACCACCTAACCTAGAATGTAGAATTCCGTAGCGAAGCACGGCTACATCAACTAGTTGTATATAAAGATAGTTTCCAAAGTACGCAGACCTGGTCTTGGTTTATAAATTATACATTCTAAGACAAAAATAAAGCAACATAAACTACTTTAAGATGAGGAAAAATGGAATGGAAAGAAGCTCGAAAGGCAATCTCTACACTTTCTGTACAAGGAAAAACCCACAACCACGTGCGCATTTTCGGTTTTCAGTTAATAATAAAAATTGAGTGTGGCTATTTCTAGCCTGGTGGAACCCTTGTAAGACAGACCTTCCAACGAGGGTGGGCGGCATCTCCTGTGTATGGGAAACTGCGTGTTATTGTAGTGGGAGATAGTGTGTGTGGTGTGTGAGTTGCAGGGATGTTGAGGACAGTAAAAACAGCCAATTCTCGACCCCAGGGAATTAACCATTTAAGGTTCAAATCTCCGACCCGGTCGGTAATGAGCTCGCATCCGGGAGATAGTGGGTTCGAACCCCACTGTCGGCAGTCCTGAAGATGGTTTTCCGTGGTTCCCCATTTTCACACCAGGCAAATGCTGGAGCTGTACCTAAATTAAGGCCACGGTCGCTTCCTTCCCATTTCTAGGCCTTTCCTGTCCCATCGTCGCCATACGACCTATCTGTGTCGGTGCGACGTAAAGCAAATAGAAAAAAAGAGAGAGACTTTTTCCTTGAGCCCGTTGTATTTTCCATGACAACGAGCTTTATTGCTTCTAAGGAGATAAATGCTAGGTTTGAAGCAAACTCGATGCATGAAGCTGCGCATATGGATCGGCTTCGGTGGTGGAACTACCTGAGGCGAATGGGGGAGAATACGTTACATAGGCGAATAATAAACCTGGCCATGGAGGGTAAGAGAAGCAGAGGGAGACCAAGGCAGCGACAGTTTAGACTCAGTTTTAAATTATTTAAGGACAAGAGGTGATGAACTAAACGAGGCCACGTAGCTACAGTATAGTCCCAAATACAGGATCGTGAAGAAGCTTGCAGACTGAACGCTGAAAGGCTTAAGTCTACGATGAAAGTGTTTGTACTGTATGTATGTGTTTATTTGTATTATTATTATTATTATTATTATTATTATTATTATTATTATTATTATTATTATTATTATTATTATTATTATTATTATTATTGTTGTATCGGGAGGTACACCTCAACTCCGCTCATTCAAAATAAGCGCCTTAATAAACTCCTCTATCGATCAAAAGGTAAAACTGATACCACATGAAGTTGGAACTTTAATCGGAAGATGTCACTACTGAAATATTAAGTAATTGTGTTATTGTGAAGTTTCCTAAACTGATTGAATTTCTCCTTCTTTTGTTTCGCTATACATCAAGAAGTTTGGACATTTTTCCACAGATGACACAACCAAAAACTCTGATCATGCACTCTGGTGTAAGGTGGAAGAACTTATAACTTAAAAGAAGTTTCGTATTTCTAGCTTTTCCATAACAGAATCTATGTTCATTTATTTTTGGGTTGGCAATACTTCTTTTTCTTTCCGCCAGTTTTGAATCTGGCCAATCATGAACTTTTGTATTTAATTTTCAACCAATCCCGCATTTCTTCTTCACTTTGAATTAACCAATACAAATTGAGAGGGTGTGTCCGGATTAGTCCTGAATTCTCTCGAACCTTCCCTGAGGGTATATAAACTGAAGCTTTTCAAGTTTCCTTGCCTTTTGATCGTCGTCTGTGTGTGTGTGTGTGTGTGTGTGTGTGTGTGTGTGTGTGTGTGTGTGTGTGTGTGTGTGTGTGCGTGCGTGCGTGTTAAAGCAGGAGGCAGGGCGCCTCTTTCTTCGGCCGGCAGAATATCTACCAGGTAATGGCCACATAAATTCAATCTTTCTTGCTGTTTCCGCATACTTATCCGAGGGGAAGGTCCGAACTTCTAACTATGTAACCGTTTTAATGTAAACTTCTTCCTTTTCATGTAAAATTTCATAAAGTCTTTAAATGTAAATCGGGGATAGACAGTGAGTTACCCTCTCGATCTCCCCTTCATCTTGGTTTGAGGGGACTACGTTTTCGTAACTGTTTTCTCCCTGTAATGTATTAACGTTATTTCCATGCGAGCCACCTCAGTACTTTGGGACTAGCCCCTGTTTCATTGGCCGAGAGCCCTGTAGGTTTTAATAGTTCATTATCTGGGAGCGCAGTGTACGCCTCCATTCAGTTTGTGTTCGGGCCGTTTATTTAACCTGTTCTTTTCTTGCAAAGGCCCTGTACTGTAGGTTGGGTACTAGGTACCCCTGTGTAAAACTATTTCAATTTGTAAGTCGTGCCTTGAGAGGCCCGAGATTGTAAGATTTTGATGTAATGTTGCCTTGAGTAGGCTGGAAGAAACTGAGAGCCTGTTAGCTCTTTTCAAAGTTTTGAAATTTAGGGAGCAAGTGTTCTTGAATTAGGGGATTTCTGCCCTTGACTAAACTGTTCCTCATTTTGAATTGAAAATTTTGTAAAATTGAGCTCGTAGCTCTGAAACTGTAAATCGAGGGCTTGAAGCCCAAACTTGTTAAATTAAATAATAATAATAATAATAATAATAATAATAATAATAATAATAATAATAATCATAATAATAATAATAATAATCGTACGGCCTCAGCTACCGTGTGCAGACATTTCAATATGACGCCATCTGGCTGTCTGCTCGTCAATTTCGACGTTCCGTTTTACTTTAGGCCTACCATATGGCAGACCGAGTAAACCGAAACTCTCTTGGACGTCTATGGCTGAGATTTAATGAATTTTGTCGGGTAAACACCAAATGTGTCACCAGAGATCTTTTACATGCCGACATCGTACGACATGGAGTGTCGAATGGACTTTTTTCCGCCCTTCAAAAATCCGACTACCTCTGCCGGGTTTGAATCCGCTATCTAGCAATAATGAAAGATACTGTGGTCAAAATTATTAGAAGATAGTTGTTCAAAACTCTTCTTTAAAACTTCTTTCTCCCTATGCAGAATGTGACAACATCGAAGTGTCATGTTTGAGGAGAGTCGATGATTGCATAGCAGTCTTCCTCAGGGACGCAGTTAGTTTTGTATTCTCCAACTCATGTTGTTATGAGAGAGACAGAAACACAGCCGGAGATAAGAGTATTTACACGAGAAGAAGCCAGTCAAGCTTCTGCTGCATCATGCTCTGAAAGAATTCTGGATCACATAATACTTAATCATATCTGTAAATGAAGCTCGCTTGATGTTGATGCACGTGGTATTCCCTATCTTCTTTAATAAGTTTAAATGGATCGATTTTCAAAAGCCCCCAACTGTAGAGAACCACAACTCTAGAATGTCAAAAAATATCCGACATTTCGTTCCTAGAATCCGACAGTGAGGATTTGTTTTTCTAATGTGCTTTACGTCGCACCGACACATATAGGTCTTATGGCGACGATGGGATAGGAAAGGCCTAGGAGTGGGAAGGAAGCGGCCGTGGCCTTAATTAAAGAACAGTCCCAACATTTGCCTGGTGTGAAAATGGCAAACCACGGAACACCATCTTCAGAGCTGTCGGCAGTGTGGTTCGAATCCACTATCTCCCGAATGCAAGCTCACTACTGCGCGCCCCTAACCGTACGGCCAACTCGCCCGGTACTGAGGAAATCACAATAAACGATGCAGATAAAAGATACTGAACATTTTTATACTGCATATAAGGCAAAAACAACATTAGGTCAACATAGTTTCATGTTTGTTTTGGATACTGAGAGTTTTCTTTTAATTTCGTGTGATTAGTACTGTACTAACCTGGTGGAAGCCCTTGTAAGGCACAACATCCGGCGAGGATGGATGGTGTCTGCCGTGTGTAATAATAATAATAATAATAATAATAATAATAATAATAATAATAATAATAATAATAATGAAGACACCAGAAACCAGATTACCAAAAAAAATATTTAAAAAAACTCTGGAATCTGAGGCAACAAGTAGGATGGATTAAAGACATTAGAGAGGATATGGATGACCTAGAAATAACTCTGGATGATTTGCAAAGCAAAACAGAAAATTTAAATAAACTGAGAAACATAAAAATAAGATTTAAACCAAAAATAGACAAAACATACAGTACAAGTCCGCCTGTGTGGTGTAGTGGTTAGTGTGATTAGCTGCCACCCGGCTCTGCCACGAAATTTGAAAACGTGGTACGAGCCACTCAGCCTCGGGAGGTTAACTGAGTAGTGGTGGGTTCGATTCCCACCTCAGCCATTCTCGAAGTGGTTTTCCGTGGTTTCCCACTTCTCCAGGCAAATGCCGGGGTGGTACCTAACTTACGGCCATGGCCGCTTCCTTCGCTATTCCTTACCTGTTCCTTCCAATCTTCCCATCCCTCCGCAAGGTCCCTGTTCAGCAAAGCGGGTGAGCCACCTGGGCGAGGTACTGGTCCTCCTTCCCAGTTGTAACCCCCAACCCAAAGTCTCGCGCTCCAGGGGTGGCGTGCCAGATGCGATCGTGCCGCATGCGACCCGTGCAGCTAGCGACCGCATAATCTGTAACCGTGCCGGATGCGACCGGCGTTGACAAACAAATTATCATTTGATAAGTTGTGTCATCACCCAAGATAAGGTAAGCTAAACGAAGTGCAATGCCATTTCAAAAAGTCCTATAAGCAGCTACTACCGCTACTTTACATAACAATTCTGGGGGGAAACTCGTTTTACAACACGAAACATGGTGATGCGTTTACGTCTTTTCCCACCGGGTGGACTTGACCATGCGGTTAGAGGCGCGCGGCCCTGAGCTTGCATCCGGGAGATAGTGGATTCGAATCCCACTGTCGGCAGCTCTGAAGATGGTTTTCCGTGGTTTCCCATTTTCACACCAGGCACATGCTGGGGCTGTACTTTAATTAAGACCAGAGCCGCTTCCTTCCCATTCCCATTCCTTGCCTGGTGCAGGTCTATCTACCTGACCCTCTTGGGCGGCCTGCGCGTCTGGATGTGGGATTATGATAATGAAGTAGGGAGAGATGAAACCCGGTTTCGGCACGTAGCCTACTCCTCTCGAATAATACCAAGGGGTCTGCTCAATGCCTTACGTCGCCATCCGACGGCCGAATCACCATCAACAGCATCATATCCCCTCACTCCATTTGAACACTGCGAAAAGGTTTGGATTTGAATCCCGGCTTTTGGCATGCAATCTAGTGATTAGAAACTGTCTACCAACAACTTTCCTACCCTGCCGGCCAACATTCTGATGGTGATTTTTTTTTTTCATCCAGGCTAAGTGGCTCAGACGGTTGAGATGCTGGTCTTCCGACTCCAACTTGGCAGGTTCGATCCTGGCTCAGTCCGGTGGTATTTGATCGTGCTCAAATACGTCAGCTTTGTGTCGGTGGATTTACTGGCACGTAAAATAAGTCCTGCGGGACTAAATTCCGGCACCTCGGCGTCTCCTTAAACCATAAAAGTAGTTACTGGGACGTAAAGCCAGCATTATTATATTTTTCTTTCGACCAACGGCACTCGAATCTGCTAACCAGGGTGTCAGACCTTTATTTTAGAAAAGACCAAGTTAGCTACTTATAAGTAACCTGCCACTTGGTGACAGCCCTTAATGCAGATCAATTGTAAGTGATTGATGGGTCGCATGCGCACGATGCTTATCCGCTCGGTCGCTATTGGCACGATAATGGCCGGGTCGCATCCGGCACGGTCGCATCTGGCACGTAACCGCTCCAGGACACTGCCCTTGAGGCGGTAGAGGTGGGATACCTCACCGAGTCAGAGGGAAAAAAAAAAAAAAACAACCCTGGAGGGTAAACAGATTAGGAAAGAAAGAAGATATACATACAGTAGAATGAAAAGGGTATTTACAGGTGAAGAACGACAGAAAAGATCAGAACGAATGAAAAGCTACTGGGCAATGCGGAAATAAAACTTATCGAAAAAGATGACCAGAAAATGATTATCTGAATTGCTGTAAAAGATTAATAATAATAATAATAATAATAATAATAATAATAATAATAATAATAATAATAATAACAATAATAATAGTTTTACATCCCATTAACTACTTTTACGGTTTTCGGAGACGCCTAAGTGCCGGAATTTTGTCCCGCGGATGTTCTTTCAGGTACCAGTAAGAGTACCGACACGATGCTGGTGAATTTTAGCTACTTCAAGTACCAATGGACTGAGACGGGATCGAATCCGCCAACTTGAGCTCAGAAGGCCAGCGCTCTACCGTCTGAGCTATCCAGTCCAGTTGCCATGTTTAGGAAACTCTTTGTTAGTGTGATGGAAAACAGTGTTGTGTGTAGTACAAGTGTCGCAGGAATGTTGGGGACAGCACAAACATCCAGTCCCCAGTTTAGGATTAAAATCCCTCGACCGGACCGGGAGTCGAACCCAGGGCCTCGAGGACCTAAGGCCAAGACACTGACCACTCAGCCATGGAGTCGGACTACTGTGGGGTACCAGAAGCCGATTCGTCATGCCAATATTCATAGTAAGATAGCACATCTCTAGAAGTTATTGTTCCCTTTGATCGAATTAATGAAGTCAGTGGATGCCAATAATTAGTTTAATTTGCAGCACATGTTTCTTGCTTCTGATGATGATGATGTAGCAGAGTTCATATGGAGTGAGCGTATATGACGCTGTTGATGGCAATTAGTCTGTCGGATGGCAACGTTAAGCCTCGGGCAGATACCTTGGTGTTAATCGACAAAAGTAGGCTATGTGCTGAAAACGGGTTTCACCTCCTCCCTACACCATTATTATCATATCATCATCGTCATCATCTCCTCACGCCCAGCGTCGCAGGTCGCCCATGCGAACATGTCCTCGAACACTCCCGGCACCAAAAGAAAGAAGCTAAATAAAAATGGCGTACGAAACAAACGTCGAACTACAGTAACACGCGAATTGCATACAACTGTCTCTGAATATTGGATCTGAACAAGTCCGAGGCGGCAATGTAATAAAAATTAAATACTTTATGGGTAAGCAAATGACATGTTCTTAGTGATATCGCGTTTCGCTATGAATAATAGCACATAAATGATAATAAAGTATACATTCTACTAAACACAAATAATAAAATAAAAGGTAAGGTCCAACCATCCTCTCTTTACGCAAATCAGAGGTGAAAATGGAAGCAGTCCGGTCCTTCGAAGAACGAAGGTACGGTATCGGCAAAAGCAAGGAAAGGGATACGCAAGTTGCTTTACATCGCACCGACACCGATAGATCTTATGGCGACAATGGGGCAGGAAAGGGCTACGAATGGGAAGGAAGCGGCCGTGGCCTTAATTAAGGTACAGACCCAGCACTGAAAGGGATACGGAGGGCCGCGCAAACCTAATACCGTTCGGATCGGAAAAGAACAAGAGTGACCAAAGGAGAAAGTGAGGAGCCAAGTACAAAGTGGAAGCAATCCTAGACTGTAGACTCAGCCAGGCCCGTGGTCACCAACCGGCATTCCCAAGTTAAGAGCTCCTGGGGGTTTTCCTTTTACTGGTCTCTTACGACAGGCAGGGGTTACCACGTATATACTCTACCGCCTCCACCCACAGGGGGATAGAAGTTCTCATCATACACACTCGTTCTCTGTCCGATAAGTCATCACCTCGGAGCCTGCTTGGATACTCATATAGCGGCAACAGTGAAAGAAGAAAACCCGACGGCGGCGACACTTTAATGAGGCGTAATAGGCAAAATACCATTGCTTCCTCACTGAGCCAGAGAGTGCTATTGCAGCACGGATGATCCTCACAGGGAGACATAGAGATACCAGAATTTTGTCCCGCAAGAGTTCTTTTACGTGCTGGTAAATCCACCGACATGAGGCAGACGTTTTTCAGCGCATTCAAATATCTACCACCGGACTGAGCCGGGATCGAACTTGAGCTTAGAAGACCAGCACTCTACTATGTGAGCCACTCAGTAATCGTTTTTTTTTTTTTTTGCTAGGGGCTTCACGTCGCACCGACACAGATAGGTCTTATGGCGACGATGGGATAGGAAAGACCTAGGAGTTGGAAGGAAGCGGCCGTGGCCTTAATTAAGGTACAGCCCCAGCATTTGCCTGGTGTGAAAATGGGAAACCACGGAAAACCATTTTCAGGGCTGCCGATAGTGGGATTCGAACCTACTATCTCCCGGATGCAAGCTCACAGCCGCGCGCCTCTACGCGCACGGCCAACTCGTCCGGTAGTAATCGTTTAAAGAGGTAGTACACGTATAGAATCAGTCCCTCTTAATTGTAAACAGAAGAGGAATGGGAAGTGTTTCGACCTTTTGAAGAATAGAAAGAGAAGGGTCACAACGCTTCGTAATAACACCGTTGATTTCGAAAGGAACAAGGAAGTCAGATACGAAAGATGAAATGAAATAAGGAGGCTGGCACAAGTGGAAGCAATGCCCGCCTCCAGCGATAAGGAAAAATGACTGGATGGCCTCTATCCCACTCCTAATATCTCACCCGCCTCACAATACACGATATCTTCAGTCTCTATCATCATTTCCATACAATCAATCAATCAATCAATCAATCAATCAATCAATCAATACTGATCTGCATTTAGGGCAGTCGCCCAGGTGGCAGATTCCCTATCTGTTGCTTTCCTAGCCTTGTCCTAAATGACTTCAAAGAAATTGGAAATTTACTGAACATCTCCCTTGGTAAGTTATTCCAATCCCTAACTCCCCTTCCTATAAATGAATGTTTGCCCCAGTTTGTCCTCTTGAATTCCAACTGTATCTTCATATTGTGATCTTTCCTACTTTTATAAACGCCACTCAAACTTATTCGTCTACTAATGTCATTCCACGCCATCTCTCCACTGACAGCTCGGAACATACCACTTAGTCGAGCAGCTCTTCTTCTTTCTCTCAATTCTTCCCAGTCCAAACATTGCAACATTTTTGTAACGCTACTCTTTTGTCGGAAATCACCTAGAACAAATCGAGCTGCTTTTCTTTGGATTTTTTCCAGTTCTTGAATCAGGTAATCCTGGTGAGGGTCCCATACACAGGAACCATACTCTAGTTGGGGTCTTACCAGAGACTTATATGCATTCTCCTTTACATCCTTACTACAACCCCTAAACACCCTCATAACCATGTGCAGAGATCTGTACCCTTTATTTACAATCCCATTTATGTGACTACCCCAATGAAGATCTTTCCTTATATTACCACCTAGATATTTACAATGATCCCCAAAAGGAACTTTCACCGAGCTCGATAGCTGCAGTCGCTTAAGTGCGGCCAGTATCCAGTAATCGGGAGATAGTGGGTTCGAGCCCCACTGTCGGCAGCCCTGAAGATGGTTTTCCGTGGTTTCCCATTTTCACACCAGGCAAATGCCGGGGCTGTACCTTAATTAAGGCCACGGCCGCTTCCTTCCACTTCATTGGCCTTTCTTATCCCATCGTCGCCATAAGACATATCTGTGTCGGTGCGACGTAAAGCAAATAGGAAAAAAAAAAAAACTTTCACCCCATCAACGCAGTAATTAAAACTGAGAGGACTGTTCCTATTTATGAAACTCACAACCTGACGTTGGGAGGATTAAGACAACGACAATTACTAATGAAAATGCTAAAAGATAAGCATAAACGCTCCTTTGTTACAAAGTTTCGTCAACTCAGTAGGCTAATACTAAATCCAAACGCCAGTACTCATTTCCGCACCTCCCACAAGCTACATAGCAACTACTGGTTGATTTCTATCAAAATTGAGGATGTGTATAAGCTGTCGATTTCCTCCAACATAATCTGTATTACAACAGAGTATACAATAACGACCATGTCACATTAATCTCAAGAGATCTCAGCGAGACCCTGTTTCACTAGATTTTCAACAAGTCTCCCATTTCAGGTTACTCAAAGCCTACAAAAATCCGTTCACCATCAAACATTTCAAAAGCTGCCGCTGTAGTCTAACACGGAAATTGGAATAGTAGTTCGGCCTGAGTTCGATTTCCGGCTCTGGCAAGGAAAATTTAAATCTTAACACTAGACACCCAGCCTCGTGATGTCAACAAAGAACATTAACATCTTAACCTGCACATTCCTCTTCATGGTTTGCCATTTCAACTCCTAACGTGTATTCCTGCCATACCGCTTCTTTCCTAAAACCAGCCACCGTATAAAGCTAATGTCCGCCTCTGTGGTGTAGTGGTTAGTGTAATTAGCTGCCACCCCCCGATTCCCGGCTCTGTCACGAAATTTGAAAAGTGGTACGAGGGCGGGAACGGGGTCCACTCAGCCTCGGGAGGTCATCTGAGTAGAGGTGGGTTCGATTCCCACCTCAGCCATCCTGGAAGTGGTTTTCCGTGGTTTCCCACTTCTCCTCCAGGCAAATGCCGGGATGGTACCTAACTTAAGGCCACGGCCGCTTCCTTCCCTCTTCCTTGTCTATCCCTTCCAATCTTCCCATCCCCCCTGCAAGGACCGTGTTCAGCATAGCAGGTGGCGAGGTACTGGTCATCCTCCCCAGTTGTATCCCCTGACGCAGGACAGGACAGGACACTGCCCTTGAGTCGGTAGAGGTGGGTTCCTTCGCTGAGTCCGAGAGAAAAGCCAACCCTGGAGGGTAAGCAGATTAAGAAAGAAAGAAGCCGCACGACATTCAAAGATCTCTAAAATAAAATTACGTCACGCTCCATTTTTTTTTTTTGCTAGTTGTTTTACGTCGCACCGACACAGATAGGTCTTATGGCGACGATGGGACAGGAAAGGGCTAGGAGTTGGAAGGAAGCGGCCGTGGCCTTAATTAAGGTACAGCCCCAGCATTTGCCTGGTGTGAAAATGGGAAACCACGGAAAACCATCTTCAGGGCTGCCGACAGTGGGATTCGAACCTACTATCTCCCGAATACTGGATACTGGCCGCACTTAAGCGACTGCAGCTATCGAGCTCGGTCCTAAATTTCTGTGCCGGGCTGAGTAGCTCAGATGATTGAGACGCTGGCCTTCTGACCCCAACTTGGTAGGTTCGATCCTGGCTGAGGCCGGTGGTATTTGAAAGTGCTCAAATGCGTCAGCCTCGTGTAGGTAGATTTATTGGCACGTAAAAGAACTCCTGCAAGACTACATTCCGCCACCTCGGAGTCTCCGAAAACCGTAACATTAGTGGAACGTAAAGCCAATAACATTATTATTATTATTATTACTGTATTAAAATTTTTGTGTTCATCATCATCTATACCAGATGGAACAGATTCATCCCTGAAAGTTTTCTCTTAGGTTCAATCTCATATTTCGGCGCCCTTTTAAATTTACCACGCGCTATGAAGGCACGCCCCCTTCTTCCACGCGGGTCTCATGGAACGATATCCCAACCTGTATTCTACACAGTTTTTATTATTACTTCAAAGAGATTATTGATTTCAAGATATTAGTAAACATTTGTACCTTACCTCTTCTAAAATTCTTCTGATT
Source organism: Anabrus simplex (assembly GCF_040414725.1). NCBI lineage: Eukaryota > Metazoa > Arthropoda > Insecta > Orthoptera > Tettigoniidae > Anabrus > Anabrus simplex. The sequence goes on along the minus strand of NC_090270.1, from coordinate 23,518,252 downwards.
CCTTCTCTTGGAGCGTCTGGGTAATTTGCAGGATCGACAGACAATAATTTCATAACTCGAACCTTCCCGCTCGGACATCTTGCATATATATCCGTAAAAGTGCCACCCCTGTCAATGGCAAATTGAAATTTTCCGTTCCTTGCCATCACGGTAACACTTGCTGAGCAATGAATCAATCAGCTGAGCAGTTACACACCAGAAAAATACGCTTAGAGCCGAATCAGCTGAGCAAATGACACGAGCCAACGCGGAGAGAACTATGTTCACAAAGTACGTCTCCGGAAAGACATTTCACTACCGTGGGTGACTGCATAGTTTATATACGACACGCGCTTACGAAACGTTCCAGTTAATTCAACTCAAAACACAAAAAGTAAATCACAAAATGATAATTTAATACAATATTTAAAACAATATTCAGAAATATTTTTAATTATTTAAATCTAAGAAATAGTTATAAAAGTACAAGTCACGTATTTTATTTATACTTTGATGTAACAGTGCGTTATTTGAATTGAGTTGTACTTAAGTGAGTTGTAGAATCCTTGTGTCATTGTGAATTTGCTAATCACCGTGATCAAGGCCTTTCGAATAGAGCTGTCAATGTCAAGTGTTTAAATTTCTTTCTCATCCGATTATGTCAGAACAGTAACATTTTCGCGAACGGCGGGAGAATCAATAGTTTATACAATTCGTTACTGATCGTTGGCTTATTTACATAACTTAGGGAGTAGGCCTGTTTATGACTGACAACGAACGATTAAATGCAGGCAAAAGCATTGAGTTTGGGCTTCGGTAGTCATGTTCTTGTTACCCCTTCAATTATGTTGAGTTCCTTCGTGTAGCTTTTAACTGAAGGTTTACTATACTTCAGCGAATCATAAGTACATGTATTTATTGATATTAGGCCATAACGTAGAGGTGGCATGAACACAATTTTAGAAAACCTTAGACCGGTTTCATTATACGTTTTGTCTCAAATATGTTAATCTTTAACCCACGAGAAATCGAATTTTAAACATACACCAAGAGGTCTGCCACCTCTGAATAATTTTTTGCCTCAAAAGTACTGTAATTAAATACTGATTATTATTGTTATCTTAAATGATGATAATGTTTATACTGAAGGCAATTTTCATAACTGTGTGTTCTGTATTTTTATAACCGTAACAGTTTTATAACATAAGCCTACATAAATGGGATTGTAAATAAACAGTACAGATCTCTGCACAAGGTTATGAGGGTGTTTAGGGGTTGTAGTAAGGATGTAAAGGAGAGGGCATATGTCACTGGTAAGACCCCAAATTAGAGTCTGGTTCCAGTGTATGGGACCCTCACCAGGATTACTTGATTCATGAACTGGAGAAAATCCAAAGAAAAGCAGCTCAATTTGTTCTGGATGATTTCCGACAAAAGAGTAGCGTTACAAAAATGTTGCGAAGTTTGGACTGGGAAGACTTGGGAGAAAGAAGATGAGGTGCTCGACTAAGTGGTATGTAACAATACGGATTAACCATGAGGATAATGACCTGTAGTAAGTACCATAGTATGTTCCAAGCTGTCAGCGGAGAGATGGCGTGGAATGACATTAGGAGACAAATAAGTTTGAGTGGTGTCTTTAAAAGTAGGAAAGATCACAATATGAAGATAAAGTTGGAATTCAAGAGGACAAATTGGGGCAAATATTTGTTTATAGGAACGGGAGTTAGGGATTGGAATAACTTACCAAGGGAGATGTTCAATAAATTTCCATCATTTAAGAAAAGGCTGGGAAAACAACAGATAGGGAATCTGCCACCTGGGCGACTGCCTAAATGCAGATCAGTATTGACCAATTGAAATTTTAGAAGACTTTGGGATTTGGAAACAGAACTACTTTAGGATCAAGTAAAAAGTTAATTACCGATATGTAATACTCAAGCTATTATATAAGTCTAGGTATCTATAAATGCAACCAATATGACTTTCATTTCACATACAGAATACTTCATCACACATTGTTGCTGTTTTCATTTCAACAAAACTGCACCATTCATATCATTATGAACAAACAAATATAAATGTTAATAATGAAATTTACAATATTCTAAATTCATATGAGGGGATGCTTTTCACTGTATTGTTATCCTTTAAATTGCAAAAGCAAGGTAATGTGTTGCAAACCTTCATCATCATCATCATCATCATCATTTCCCTTTATCCAGCTGTAGCCGGGTAGGGGCAAATATGGTTCCTCTCCACTTTCTTCGGTCTTTCCACCACTCCTCCTCCAACACTGTATCCCAGTCCAGGTTTCTTTCTATAATGCTGCGTTGGATGGTATCCTTCCATCTCAATCGTGGCCGTCCACGGCCTCTCCTTCCTTGGATTTTCATTTCCATCACCTTTTTTGGCATTCTTTCGTCGCTCATTCGCTTTATGTGCCCAGACCATCTTAGTCGGCTCTTCTCTATTCTATCAGTCATTTTTTCCACTCCAATTTCTTCCCGGATTTTCTCATTCCTTATTTTGTCTCTTCTACTCTTCTGTATCATACTCCTCAAGAATTTCATTTCGGCTGCCTGTATTCGACTCTCATCCTTCTTTGTCATTGTCCAAGTTTCTGCTCCGTAAGTTGTTATGGGTACGTAATACATCTTGTACATAGTATCCTTTGTTTCCATTGGCACATCTTTGTCCCATAACATATTTCTTAATGATAGAAACAACTTCCAGCTTGAATCCTTTTACTAATCTCAGCATCCAGTCGAGCATTCTCCATTAATTCACTCCCCAGTCTAATCTGACCTTTCCCTTCTTTCTCCCCTCTAGTCATAACAAGAGTTTTACTCTTTTCTACACGTATTTTCAATCCACATTCTTCAATCTTCCTATTCACCACATTCAACTGTTCTTGAACCTTCCTGTCGTCTTCTCCCCAAATCACAATATCATCTGCAAATAACATCATGTTCATTTCTCTTCCTCCATATGCTGCTTTTGCTGTTCTCATGATGTCATCCATTACTATTGTAAACAGGATTGGTGATAGAACACTTCCCTGTCTCAGCCCACTAGTTATTTTGAACCAACTTGTCCTGCCAACTTGTGTTTGCACGCAACTACAACGTTCCTTATACAATGCCATGATCATTTTTATTAATCCCTGTCCAATTCCTTTTTGCACCAGACTGTCCCAAACTTTCGTCCTAGGGACACTGTCATATGCCTTTTCAATATCAATGAATGTCATCACCATATCATTCCCGTACTCCCAATGCTTTTCCATTAGTTGTGTCTTAATGAAAATGGGTTCTATTGTTGACCTTCCACTTCTGAAACCAAACTGATTTTCCTGTATCTGCTTCTCAACCCTCAACCTTATTCTACTTTCCAGTATCCTTTCCATTATCTTAGCAACATGGGATATTAGAGTAATTCCCTTACCTTACATCCTATAATAAAAATTAACTAATCCAGGTACTTGTCAGCACGAAAATGAATTGCGAGCCAGGATTGTAGAACTTTGAGATAATGGTAAAATCAATATTATTTAAACTAAACTTTATCAATATTACATTTCATATTTTCAGTTTGTATTTTCATCTCTCAGTTTGTCACTCAAGAAGTTCATCAACACAATTCTTGCAAAGTTTCTTGGTGCATTCAAGACACTGGATTCTTGCATGCAGAGCTGGCAGGCAGTTCAGATTTTAAATTGGGATCACTTTCACTGACATAATTTGGATCTGTACAAGGATCTTTTACAATGCTCAGGTCTTCTTCTAACCATACCTATTTCTATACACTGTTCGTAATTATAGAGTCGCAAGCACTAACCTTCGGAATGCCACTTCATGCCACACAACTACACTAACCACTGTGTCCCGTCTGTGTGAATGCCACAAAGCTGAATACCTTGCCCTGTTCACTGTGGATCTCAACTGACCACAACAATGCAGAAAGGAGATGTGCTAAGGAAAGTAGGTAGAGGGGGTTGTCAATTAGCCATTATGGAATGTCGATCTGAAAGGTTGAAGCCGTCACAGACTTAGGATTTAATTAAACCCAGAAAGTAATAGGTCCTCGGCCTACGTGCTATGCAACAACTTTTAATTTTCATCCAAATGATCAAATTAGTGGTAACATTTTACTGAAATCTAATTGCCTAGAAATAGGACCAAGTTTATACATTTTATCAATTTATATTATTTCTGAATAACTGAATTAAAGTTCATTTGCTAGGATAAAAGTAAAACAACTTAGAACAAATTTCATTAATCCAGTACCGTACTTATATAAGACGATCACAATGGACTCTGAGGCTGATGTTCTCATTGCTTTACATTGTAAAGCAGTAACACCTATGGTATTCCCTGCCTGTCATAAAGAGGCAACTAAAAGGGGCTCTCAAATTCGGAGCATGGATTGACAACCACGGAGCCCTTAGCTGAGTCCTAATATTGCTTCCACATACATGTGTCTGGCTCCTCACTTTTATCTATCCTATCCGACCTCCCTTGGTCAACTCTTATTCTTTTCTGACACTGGCAAAATTAGATTCCAAGGGTTAGGGATTCATAAATTTTCACACCCTTTGTGGCCCTTTTATTATTTTGGCCGATACATTCTTTTTTGAAGTGTCAGATCCTTTCCATTTTTTCCCTCTGATTAATGTTAATAGAGGATGGTTGCCTTGTTGTACTTTCTCACGTCCACAGGATTTACCTTCTCATTACATTATCCTGCACGTGTCCCCTGGGTGGTGCTAAGCGAGCAACAGCAATAGGCAGCCAGTCTATCCTAGGATATCCTGGCTATCAAATTATGTCAAAGACACCATGTGGAAACAGCTCTTCTCAGAGCTCTTTAATAAGAAACATTGGTTCCTCAATTTGTATTTTCCAACTCAGTATAGAAAGTATCAGCAGAGCAAAGTGTGATTCTCTCTCAAAAATACTCAGAGAGAGCAACATAGATGATGATGTCCTTCAAGAGGCGCATGTTGCTAATGAAGAACAACTCCGTACTAGAGATCGTATTGCTGGGAGCAACTTACCATGAAGCATACAGAGTGGCCACATATGTCCATAATAACATAAAAGAAGCTGAGTTACTATCTCAAAGTAAAGGAGAAAACATTCATCAGATTGTCATCCAATTGAATAATGTCTCAATCATCAATACCTACAAACCACCATGCATTTTATGGCTTCATTATGTTGTACCAACTGCAGAACATCCTGCGATTTATGTGGGGGATTTCAATAGTCATCATGAACTCTGGAAGTATTCTAAAACAGATGATTGTGGACTTAAATTAATGGACTGGTGCGAAAGTAACAACCTCCATCTAGTATTTGACGCTAAAGATCAAGGAACTTTTTGATCAGCTGCATGAGGTAGAGATTCAAATCCAGATTTATACTTTGTCAGCTTCAATATAAATGGAAATCCCTTGCACCCTACACGCAAAGTGATGGGAGATTTCCCTCATAGCCAGCATAGACCAGTAATATTCAAATTTGGTGTCACAATTCTCATTATACAATCTACGCCACGTCCCTGGTGGAATTTCCAGAAAGCCAATTGGTCTGCATTCTATGTAGAGCTAGATAAATGCATCACCAAAATTATCAACATCTTGTTCGCGCAGTTATATCTACTTCTAAGAAATGTATGCCCAGGGGCTATCGGAAAGAATATGTTCCTGGCTGGAATGCCGAGAATGAGGAATTATTTAAGAATTTCCAACAAAACAGGGATGCAGAAACTGCTGACAAACATCTGGCTAGCTTGGATGATTGCCAAAGACAAAAATGGGTTGAAACAGTCAAAAGCTTAGATTTTACTTATTCTAGTAAAAAGGCATGGGGCCTTCTTAGAAGGTTGGGAGAAGGTGCACCAGTAGTAAAGAGTCAACCTCAGCTGACACCTGACCAAATAGCTTCCCATATAGTAACAACTTCCTGAGCTCCAGCTGATAAGAAGCATACAAAGTATGTTAGATGCCAGCTTTGTGCTCTGAAATCATCAGCATCTTGCATATCTAGCTATTCATGTCCCTTTACAGCCCTTGATGTTCAAGAGGCCCTCAAAGAACTACAACCTGGTAAGGCACCTAGATTCGATGGAATTCATCTAGAATTCCTCATACATATGGGAGACAATGCAAAGAGATAGATGGCACAGTTCTTCATAGCCATTCTCCAGATTGGACACCCGACTTCAAGAAAGCTAAAATTATTTTCATATTTCAGCCTGGAAAACCTGCAAATAGACCTGAAAGTTACAGACCAATAGCCCCCTTAGCTGTTGCTACAAACTCTTTGAAAGGCTTATCTACAACAGAATTGGGTCAACCATTTTAGAACTCATTCTTGTGAATCAGGCAGGCTTCAGACCCAACTGAAACTGCTGCGATCAAGTACTTTCATTAACATCTTACACTGAGGCTGGATTCCAGCAAAAGCTTAAAATATCTGCTGTCTTTTTGAATCTCACTGTTGCCTTTGATACTGTATGGAAGAATTGATTTATTACTCTGAGCTATACCCTGCAGAACGATTGCTCAGCTTAACAACATGCTCAGCGACAGGAAATTCCAGGTCTGTTTAGGTGAAAAGAAAAGCTCAGTGAGAAAACTGCATAATTGTTTGCCCCAAGGATAAGTTTTGTCGCCACTACTGTTTAATCTGTACATCTCTGATCTTTCAGAAACAATATCCAGAAAGTTCTGCTATGCTGATGACTTGACCCTGGCCACCCAATACAAGATCTTTGAAAAAATTGAATACATTTTAACTAAGGACTTATCCACATTGGCAGAATATTTCAAGAAATAGAGACTCGGGCCTAGTACAGCCAAGACGGAGGTTTCTTACTTCCATTTGAGTAACCGGCTTGCTAAATTAAAACTAAATATTACCTTCTCCAATCGAGGTGTTAAGTTGGACTCATCAGTTGGTAAATAGCATACCTACTAAGACGCATGGCTAGTGCATACCGTGCAGTTAGCTGGAAAATTTTATAATGTCCAATAACGGACCAACTATATTGGTATAATAAATTTACTAATTCGGGGCAAATATTTCAAGTTCCATATGGGAATCAACATCTATATCATCTTATGGCCAGGCAGGCATCAATTTTTGAAAATGAGACAGTCTCTCATAGTGCATTGGCTCTGCCGGTGGCTCCAAGTAGCCTATGCAGTGGCCTCCATGGTATGCATTAGCCATGCGTCTTGGTAGGTGTGTTATTTACCAACTGATGAACCCAACTTAGCACACTGGGGCGAAATGCTGGCAACCAGGAATCAGTTAGCTGGAAAATTTATAATGTCCAATAATAGGCCAACTATATTGGTATTATAAATTTACTCATTGGGGACAAATATTTCAAGTTCACGATGGGAATCAACATCTTTGTCATCTTTTGTACTTGTCGACGAAACTGAAAACCCGAAACAACATTATTCAGAAGCTAACTGGTACTACTTTGGGATCTACTGCAAACATCCTGCACTCTTCAGCCTTAGCACTGGTTTTCTCTACTGCTGACTATTGTGCTTCAGTATGGATTAATAGCCCGTATGACGTATATTGACCCACAATTGAATATCAGCCTGTGTCTAATATCTGGCACCATCAGATCACCTCCAGTCCACTGGCTTCCACTGTTGTCTGGAATAATGCCACCTGACTTACGAAGATCCAGTGCTCTTGTCCAAGAGTACAACAAGATCTGCAAGAATCCTCTGCTACCTGTTCTAAACGACATATCAGCTCTTCACAATTAAGTATTTATTTTCCACCTAGTCGATACAATGATTGCTTAAGGCAATTTAATGGTTAAAAGTGGTACATGTTTCATATATTATCAACATTATGTGGCTGAAGATGTTGATAATATACAAAACATGTACCATTATGTGGCTGAAGATGTTGATAATATACGAAACATGTACCACTTTTAACCATTAAATTGCCTTAAGCAATCATTGTATCGACTAGGTGGAAAATAAATAAATATTTAATTGTGAATCTATTGAAGTGCGATACGGACCATGAAGCTGATTTTATGTAATATCAGCTCTTAGTCTCCAAAGACAGAAATCACAACATCCACCCCTTTGTGATGCTGCTCTGAAGACGTCCACCAGCTTCAATGCTTTGGAGGAGTGGAAAGGCCGCTGGAAAAATTCTCTTGACTTGCCCCTGCATAACATCTTCAGAGGGGAAAAATAACTAACAGATCCCAACTGTCGCGTACAACTTAGTCCAGACTGAACAGCATCAGGACAGGTCATGGAAGGTGCAGGGATTCTCTCTACAAGTGGAACTTTGTACCATCTCCAGAATGTGATTGTGGAGCCCCTTGCCAGACTATTCCCCACACTGTGAGTGAGTGTCAACTACGGGGATATCCAAGTAGATTAGAAAACTTCCTATCACCAACAGCGGAAGCACTACAGTGGATTCAAAAATTGGACATTCAGCTATAACAGATAACATTAATGCCTGAAGTGAATCAATGTTTTTTTTTGTCATTGTGTATATATTGTACATTATGTATGTTGTGTTGAGTCATCAGTCCATAGACTGGTTTGATAGAGCTCTCCATACCACCCTATCCTGTGCTAACCTTTTCATTTCTACGTAATTATTGCACCCTACATCTGCTCTAACCTGATTGTCATAATCATACCTTAGTCTACGCCTACCGTTCTTACCACCTACACTTAATTCAGAAACCAACTGAACAAGTCCTGGGTGTCTTAAGATGTGTCCTACCATTCTATCCCTTCTTCTGGTCAAACTTAGCCAAATCGATCTCCTCTCACCAATTCGATTCAGTATCTCTTCATTCGTGATTCGATCTATCCATCTCACCTTGAGCATTCTTCTGTAACACCACATTTCAAAAGCTTCTATTCTATTTCTTTCCGAGCTAGTTATCATTTTATGTCCTTACTTCTGCCATCATTAGTTATTTTACTACCCAAGTAACAATATTCACCTACTTCCTTTAAGACTTCATTTCTTAATCTAATATTTTCTGCATCACCTGCCTTCATTCGACTGCATTCCATTACTTTTGTCTTGGACTATTTATTTTCATCTTATACTCCTTACCCAAGACTTTGTCCATTCCATTCAGCAGCTTCCATGTTTCACTTCCATACAATGCCATGCTCCAGATGAGTCTTCAGAAACATCTTTCTAATTCCTATATCAGTGTTTGAAGTGAACAAATTTCTTTGCTTAAGAAAGCTCATCCTTGCTTGTGCTAGTCTGCATTTTATGTCCTCCTTACTTCTGCCATTATTAGTTATTTTACTACCCAAGTAACAATATTCACCTACTTCCTTTAAGACTTAATTTCCTAATCTAATATTTCCTGCATCACCTGCCTTCATTCGACTGCACTCCATTACTTTTGTCTTGGACCATTTATTTTCATCTTGTACTCCTTACCCAAGACTTTGTCCATTCCATTCAGCAGCTTCTCGATATCTTTTGCAGTCTCAGATAAAATATCAATATCATCAGCAAATCTCAAGGTCTGGATTGCCTCTCCTTGGATTGTGATTCCCTTTCCAAATTTCTCTTTGATATCCTTTATTGCCTGTTCTATGTAAACATTGAAAAGGAGGGGGAACAAACTGCAGCTTTGCCTCACTCCTTTCTGGATTGCTGCTTCTTTTTTAGAGCCCTCGATTCTTATGACTGCAGACTGATTTTTATACAGATTGTAGATAATTCTTCGTTCTCGGTTTTTGATGCCAGTCACCTTCAGAATCTTAAATAGCTTGGTCCAATCAACATTATCGAATGCATTTTCTACATCTACAAACGCCACGTACGTGGGCTTGTCTTTGTTAATTCGATCTTCTAAGATCAGATGTAAAGTCAGGATTGCTTCACGTGTTCCTACATTTCTTCTGAAGCCAAACTGATCTTCTCCCAACTCAGATTCAACTTGTCTTTCCATTCTTCTGTAAACTAATACATATTAAAATTTTTCAGGCATGAGATAATAAATTAATGGTGTGGCAGTTTTCACACTTGTCAGCACCGACTTTCTTAGGAATAGGTATAAAAACATTCTGCCGAAAATTGGATGGAATTCCTCGTCTCATACATCTTACACACTAAATGAAATAACCTTGCCATGCTGGTTTCTCCTGAGGCAGTTAGTAATTCAGAGGGAATGTCATCAATTCCAGGTGCCTTGTTCCTATTTAGGTCTCTCACAGCTCTGTCAAACTCTGACCTCAAAATTGGGTCTCCCATTTCATCAGTATCAACACTCTTTTCTTGTTCCAGAACCAAATAATCTACATCTTTACCTTGATATAACTGCTGGATATGTTCCTGCCACCTTTCTGCTTTGTCTTCTTTCCATCGAAGTGACTTTCCATGTGTGCTCTTAATATTCATACACCTAGATTTTCGTTCTCCAAAGATGTCTTTGATTTTCCTGTATGCAGCATCTACCTTTCCCAGGACCATACAACCTTCCATAGCCTTGCACTTCTCCTTCAGTCATTATTCCTTAGCTACCTTGCACTTTCTATCCACTTCATTCTTTAATTCTTAGTTGATCTGTTCTTCCTTCCTAACATTTCTTCAGCAGCCCTACTGACTTCATTTTTCATGACTATCCACTCTTCCTTTATTGTGTTTCCTTCAGCCTTTTCATTTAGTCCTTTTGCAACATGTTCCTTGAAACAATCCCTCACACTCTTTTCTTTCAACTTGTCTAGATCCCATCTTTTTGCATTCTTTCCTTTCTTCAATTTCTTCAACTTCAGATGGCATTTCATGACCAACAAGTTGTGGTCAGAGTCCACGTCTGCTCCTGGGAAAGTTTTGCAATCCAACACCTGGTTTCTGAATCTCTGCCTAATCATAATGAAGTCTATTTGATACCTTCCAGTGTCTCCAGGTCTCGTCCACGTATACAGCCGTTGTTTGTGGTGTTTGAACCAAGTATTGGCAAGGACTAAATTATGATCAGTGCAGAATTCAACCAGCCGACTTCCTCTTTAGTTCCTTTGTCCCAATCCAAATTCTCCGACTGTACTACCTTCTCTTCCTTGGCCTACCACTGCATTTCAGTTTCCCATCACAATTAGATTCTCGTTACCTTTTACATATTGTATTAAATCTTCTATCTCTTCATATGTGGCGTCCAATTGCAAAACTCGTTTTGTCCATTTTCTTTTTAAAGTGTGTTAAGTCCGTAAATGGATTCTTCATTCACAGCAGCACACTTTGGTGTAAAATGTTCATTGCAAAGTCTGTTTAATCCCGTTGAAAAGGCTTCAAATTATTAGTTCTGTTGCAGAACTCGTTCTGTCCATTGCCTATACTGTTTCATATTCAGTTTTCTCCATCTTACGCAAAGTGCTCCCCCTGTGGGTGGGGGCGGTAGAATAACACCCACGGTATCCCCTGCCTGTCGTAAGAGGCGACTAAAAGGGGCCCCAGGGGCTCTGAACTTTGGAGCGTGGGTTGGCGACCACGGGGCCCTTAGCTGAGTCCTGGCATTGCTTCCACTTACTTGTGCCAGGCTCCTCACTTTCATCTATCCTATCCGACCTCTCTTGGTCAACTCTTGTTCTTTTCCGACCCCGACGCTATTAGGTTTGCGAGGTCTAGGGAGTCTTTCATTTTCACGCCCTTCGTGGCCCTTGTCTTACTTTGGCCGATATCTTCATTTTTCGAAGTGTCGGATCCCTTCCATTTTTCCCTCCGATTAGTGTTATATAGAGGATGGTTGCCTAGTTGTACTTCCTCTTAAAACAATAATCACCACCACCACCACTTACGCAAAGTGGTGCAAAACTCGTTTTGTCATATAACAATCTGTAGGTCACAACAAGAAACTGGTGCAGAACTCGTTTAGTCCAGTTTGAAGCACAGTTTGTTTAAATTGGTATTTATTAATTATTACAAAGGGATGTCTTGTAATAATAGTATAATAGGTAAATTTCATTTTCAACATGTAGCCAACCTGAGATGGTAAACATCCTGCCTGTATTGCATTTCCTTCCAAATTTTGTAAACAAAGCAGTAGTTGCATTGTAGCCCTCAGTAGTGTACTTGTGTAAGTAAGTACTGTGTTTTGTTACAAAATATGAATCCTCTGAAAGTAAATAAATCAGAGTCAGGCAAAGGAAGAAAGAAGAGAAGCAGGAAAGATACATGGAAACGTAATGTGGCGAAGAGGATGAGGTAAGGTTTACAGAAGTGTGATGTATATGTCAGCTCAATACCTACAAGTCAAGTTTTTATTCAAACATATTCCCACTTTAAATTCTTGTTTGACAAATAAGCAATTAATACAATTTTATTTCAGATATTCTGCACCATCCTTTCTTCCACCATCCGCATGTCAACACAAATCCGTGGAAGCTTTTCGATGCAGTGAAGTCAGCTACCAGGATGTAAGGCGTATGCATCAGAAATTTTATGCCCATCCGGACAGACTATCTCAACACAATTTCATATTAAGACATGTTAGAGTTTCTACCTCACAACATAACAGATCAAGAAGCGGAAACAGTGATTATTGCAGAAATAAGGTAACGACTAAATATTTCATGCCGTGCTTGAAAAGGGATCGATTTGAAAATATACCAGTTTGAAAACAGCTGTTTATTAAAACGTTGTGCGTATCAAGGGATAGGGTGCAAGCATTGTGTCGAAAATTTTTGGAAAAGGGTGACATACCTCCCGAGCGAAGAGGTAGTGACAGGAGGACCGCTAAGTTTTTTGACAGGCGACAAGCAGTGAAAACATTTATAGTCTATACAAGTCCTCAAAACGCATTATTGTCATAGCAAAATACAAAACGGCAATATTTGCCAAGTGGGCTGAGCATCAGAGCTCTCTGGGTACAATACAATTATAAGCATGAACCAGAATTTCACGTCAAATATGAATTTTTTTTCAGCAAATCTTTGTTAGCGATTACAATCTAGGCTTTGCCTCACCAGCCACAGACGTTTGTTCTCAGTGCTCGTCTCTGAAGGAACGTATACAGAACTGCCAAGACCCCGTGAAGAAGCAAGATTTGCAAACAGAGTTAAACATACATACCAAAAAAGCCGATGCGTTTTATGATCAACTACGTTCAGTTAACGAAGGTGAATGTGTTTTCAGTATTGATTGCCAAAAAAATCAAGCCATTCCAGAGACTGCTGATCAGGCAGCATACTATTTATGCCAGCTATACCTGTATAATTTTACTAGATGTGAGGGAACATCAAAAGACACTCAAGGTAAAGAGAGAACCTTTTCTTATATTTGGCTCAAAAATGACTACCCAAAAGGTGCAAATCAAATAGTTTCTGCATTATACCATAGGATGGTAGCAACAGATCTTACAGGATACGATTCAAGCAGACTGGTTGCAGATGTCTGTGGTGGCCAAAACAAGAATAAAATCATGATTACTATGTTAGGCAAATTTCTGTGTCAAGATGCCCCAGCGACAGTAAGGAAAATTACACTAGTGTTTCCTACAGTAGGCCACTTCTATATACCTCCAGACCAGATTTTTAGGCGAATGGAGGCTGATATAAAAAAGCATACAACATTGCTAACTGACAAAGATTATCTGATCTCATGCGACTGTCATTCATTTGGGAAACCAAACATGTTCTGTGAAGACTGGTAGAGTGCTGTTTCAAAAGTAGTTAAAGAACCCGCTCAATGGCATTTTAAATTGCAACCTTCTAAAAGGGTTATTATCAAGAAAACAAAGCAAGGAAGCTGTGTTGTGCAAAGTGAAATAAATTACAAGAGTGGTTTTGGAGAGGCCAAAGGTATTTTGAAACTTGGAACAATGTTTTGAATATTGTTCCTAATATGATGGAGAGAGGTATACCCATAAAAAATTTTTAAAAAAAACTTGCCAATTTAAACACATTATTGTCTAAACATTTCGAAGAAAACTGGAAGCAAAATGACAAACTATACTTTTTTAAGAAATTGTTTGAACAACAAGAAACCTTACATGAGGCCAATGATGACATGGAATCTGATTCTGGGGACTTCATTGAAGAACACAAGGGACTGGTGTTGTGAGATGTGTGAATTTGCGAGAAGCAAGTAAAAATTATTTTTATGTACTAATGTATATGGAATTTGAGTTGATTACTGTAAACGTATTCATATAATTATATTTTGATTAGATATGTGTTGTTTTTCATTTCCTAGCACTTGATAACTCACCAGTCCCAACAATTACAAAAATTGTTAAATCCATTATACTGTTGCAAAACTCGTTATCTACATGATACTGTTGCAAATCACATTATGTCCAAACTATTTTATATAAAATCTCGGAATATATGAGTCAGAGGTTTGTTGGCATCTGGGGATGGACAGGAACCATATCCCGCTGTTAATTGGTTAAAGATTCATCCTTCTAACACTAGGCATAAGCAAATGACAGTTTTTTCTGGTTTCTGAAAAATCTGTTATCATGGACAAAATGAGTTTTGCAATTGGACGCCTCATATATTCTTTATATTTCCTCATTATCCACTGAACTAGTAGGCATATAGACCTGCACTATTGTGGTGGGCATTGGTTTGGTGTCTATCTTGACGACAACAATTCTTTCACTATGCTGGTCGTAGTAGCTTACCCACTGCACTGTTTTCTTATTCATTATTAAACCTACTCCTGCATTTCCCCTGTTTGATTTTGTGTTGATAATTCGGTAGTTGCCTGACCAAAAATCCTGCTCTTCCTGCTAACGTACTTCACTTATACCAACTACATCTAACTTTAGTCTATTCATCTCCCTTTTCAGATTCTCTAACCTACCACAACAATTCAAACTTCTAACATTCCACGCTCCGACTCGTAGAATGTCAATATCCCCTCTCATGTAGTCCCCACCCGGAGATCCAAATGGGGGACTAGTTTACCTCCGGAATATTTTACCCAGGAGGAAGCCATCATCAGTACATCATTCATACAGAGAGAGCTGCATGTCCTTGGCAGTTAGTTACATAGTTTCTCATTGCTTTCAGGCGTGTAGCTGTATCAACACAGCTAAGCCATGATGAGTATTATTACAAAGCCATTTCAGTCAATCATCTAGAACCATTCGTTAGTCTGGTCTCTCAACAGATACTCATCCGATATGGCTGCACCTGCGGCTCAGCTAGCTGCTTCATTGGGACATGCAAGCCTCCCCACCGCGACAAGGTACATGGTTCACAGGGGAGGATTATGTATATAACACAATAATAATAATAATAATAATACTTCCACTTAAACCAACAATAACCACTACCACTCCTAGCCTTGTCCTATCCCATAATCACCACAAGACCTGTTTGTGACATAAAACATACAGCAAATTAAAGGGGTTCTGAACTTTGGGAAGTGGGCTGGCGACCATGGTGTCCCTAGCTGAATCTAGCATTTCTTCCAATTGTGCCAGCGTCCTGATTTTCTTCTTTCCAATTCTACCTCACCCTCACTTGGTCAGTTCTTGATCTTTTCTAACTCCAATGTTAAGTTTGTGAGGCATAGGGAATAATTCGGCTTCACACACGTCACGAGCCCATTCTTTAGTTGTTGACCCACTGGGACTTTTCTTCCTTTCCATGTTTATCCTGTGTTTCTTTTATCACTTGTATCCATCTTTATTTTCTGTCCCTCCCTTTATCCTGTCTCTCTTCTTAACTCCATCTTCCCATACTAAGGCTGAAGATCTGTCAAAGATCTGTCCCCCAGTGAGCGTTGATGTGTACGCTCCCAATACAGCTTATTTATTCGTATCAGAAGCATACATTTTACATAGCATAATGGTACTTAATGACCTACATATCAAATAGTGTCTGCCCAGAATTTTGCCCAATCACAGGCATTAGGTGTCGCGGCCATCAAGTCCTCCAGTGTGCAACTTAAAGGATACTAACTACAGTTCTTGAAATGGGCTGTGGTTTGGTCTTCACCATATTCACATTGCCTGGATGTGCCAGGAAAGCCCCACTTTACCATATTGATTCTTGATCTACCAGTCCCAGTGCGAAGCCTG
Source organism: Anabrus simplex (assembly GCF_040414725.1). Taxonomy (NCBI): domain Eukaryota; kingdom Metazoa; phylum Arthropoda; class Insecta; order Orthoptera; family Tettigoniidae; genus Anabrus; species Anabrus simplex. The sequence continues at coordinate 23,502,199 of NC_090270.1, read as the reverse complement.
TTCAACGATTTCCACGTAGACCAATGCTCTTCGTGTCCTAGAGGGAGATGTTCAATTGGTAGCATCCAATCAGCAAGTTGAGGATTTCTAGTTCTCCATAATCCCAACCTTGTGGATTGAGCAGAAGCAGAGACAAGCTAATTGAGGCCTGAGAAGGAGTGGTAATAGAATTGGGACTGATGAGGAGACTGCTGATATATATATATATATATTTTTTGTTAGTGGCTTTACGTCGCACCACACAGGTAGGTTTTATGGCGATGATGGGATAGGAAAGGCCTAGGAATTGGAAGGAAGCAGCTGTTGCCTTAATTAAGGTACAGCCCCAGCATTTGCCTGATGTGAAAACAGGAAACCACGGAAAACCATCTTCAGGGCTGCCGACAGTGGGATTCGAACCCACTATCTCCCGGATGCAAGCTCACAGCCGCATGCCCCTAACCGCATGGCTGCTGATATATTTGAAGATGTGCTAGCCCTCTGGTGTTGGGGTAGCACACCTGTCTCCTATCTGGAGTCTCTATGTTCAAACAGCAGGTCCAAGTATTTTAATTTAGGACTAAGGGCTGGAATGTGGTTCATACAGCCTCGACAAAACAACTAAGGAAATGTCGATGAGAGAGACAGCGGACCATAATAGGCTACTGCACCACTTGGGGGGGAAGGAAACTGTCATTGTCACCTCTTTTTGTTGCTCTCTCTTCTCACAGTGATATTTTATTGTAATGCAAAGGAACAAGCAAGTGGAAATATCGTCAAATATAGAAAGATAAGAACAATGAAAGGAACACAAGATATGACAAACGGAATGGCAGATCAGTGTACAAAGAGGGAGAAATAGAAAAAGACAAGAAAATCTTGAAATCTTCATACAGTGCTATCTTCAAGTTGACAGGCTCTCTTGTGATCAATCCCAGTTCTTCTATCCCCTGTGGATGGGGGCAGTAGAATAACACCCACGGTATCCCTTGCCTGTCATAAGAGGCGACTAAAGGAGGCCTCAGAAGCTTTCAACTTGGGAGCATGTGTTGGCGACACGGGGCCCTGAGCTGAGTCCCGACATTGCTTCCACTTGTGACAGGCTCTTCACTTTCATCTATCCTATCTGTCCACCCTTGGTCAACTCTTGCTCTTTTCCGACCCCGATGCTATTAGAGCATTCAAGGGCTACGGAGTCTTTCATTTTCACACCCTTCGTGGCCCTTGTCTTTCTCTGACCGATAACTTCAAATTTTGAAGTGTAGAATCCCTTCCATTATTTTGTCTCTGATGAGTAGGGCTCGGATTCGAGCATATTAGCATATTTTTTTCCTGAATAGTACACATTGAAAGAAGCCTTTCGGTAGTATTTTCATCTCTCTGGGACCAACAGAATTTAAATTTATCAAGCATATAAATGCATAAAACTGCGATTTTCAGAACAGAAGCATATAAATGCATATTCTTGTGGTTTTCGTCTAAATAGTTCGTTTTTCTTCAAATTCCCCCCCGAATTCGGGCCCTGACCATCCTTAAGGTTCTAAAACAGAAATAATTATTGAAAAGCCTATCTGGTGCGAATAATAGAACCGCAGGTTTTAACCTTTAGTGAGGTCATTCACACGCCCTAATTGGCCTCTGCCGGATTAGAGTGCGACTCGTCAGATAAGCTCTGGAAGCCCCAAGAATCCTTTCACTTTGAAATGTGAGGTATTTTAGTGGTGTGCCTATTTTGGGAACCAGTATTGTTTAGGTGGCTTTTCCCATGAAGTGGTGGAAGATCCGACCCGGTCAAGTGAAGTTTCTGCATTCTACTCTCAGTTCGTAATCGTATCCGTACGTACCTATCGAGTTCTTGTGATTTCCAAGTACGCGATGCCTAAAGTTAAGGAATCTCCGAGTGTTTTACTCCGGCGATGTGCAAAGGAAGACCCCGACTCGTTTTCTACTGACGGGATAATTCTTTTCTGCAAAATAGAGGTAAGTTCTTATTGACATTTTCACATCTACGTTCTTAAAGATATTACTGGTCAAACGGTTGAAATTTCAAATAAGCTGTATGTGCAGCATACGGTGCCTACCTACTAGGTAAGTAGAGAGAAGTCTAAGAATTCGGAGTGTAGACCCGTTAGATCCTCAGATTTTACATTTCCGAGATGGAAATTGATGTTTGGATTTGCTGGTTTTTCATGGGATCATTGAGAGGGTGCTCGTATTTCTACTGCAATATTTGAAAATAATTTCGTAGTCCACAATGCTTTACTTCTGTTCATTCAATGTATTTTTTTCTCACTTATGCGTACCTACCTATTTATTTTCAGATCAAGATTTCGAAGGGTTTTCAATTTTCTCAACATAAAGCCACAAGTGGGCACTCAGCAAAAGTTGAAGAATTTAAAAAAAAGGAAATTGAAGAAACAAGTGCTGATACAACCTTTGTTCAATCAGCAACAGCACTCGGACGAGTTCTCTTCCAGAGTTTGTAGGGCGTTTTTAAGTGCCAACATACCCCTCTACAAGGTCGAACATGCTGAGATTAGAGCTCTCTTCAAGGACTTTGCAGGAAGAGAGTTGCCTCACGAGTCGACCCTATGTAAAAATTACGTTTCTTCAGAGTATGAAAAGGTATGAATTCATGCACGATTGCCGTATTCCGCATTCTCGTTTAAACAATTTAGAAGTAATTTTAACATGGATCTGGTTCTGTCGTAATGAAGGTAATCTCTCAATAATACCTTCATTCCACGAAGAATATTCATTCAGGTACTTTCTTCACCAGGTTCTACACGCAATTAGGGATGACATCGGGAGCCACCCAATTTGGTTATCTATCGACGAGACCACAGACAGTTGTGGAAGATACATGGCCAACGTTATTGTTGGAAAACTCAGTCCCAGTGAACAGGGAAAGGGCCACCTAATTCTGTGCAAGGAGCTAGATGTGACACACCATGGTACCATTGTGCGAACAGCGCAAGCAGCTCTGCGTAAGTATATTTTTGTTAATTTATTTTTTGAGCGTTATGCCAAAGAAGAATAAGTACAGTCTGGCTATAATTTCAATGCATTCTATGTATGCTCAGTGAAGACTCTGATAGTTAAATATATCTTACAGTCGTACGACATGTCAGAATCCCATTAACTGAACGGTTCACCCTTTATTTTATGCATTCCTGTTTCAGGCTTGCTGTGGCCAACCTTTTCAGATGAGGAGGTAAACAAAGTATTCGCATTGGTGACTGATGCTGCTCCCTACATGATTAAGGCTGGGAAGAGCTTCAAGCTTCTCTACCCGAAGATGTTACATGTTACTTCTCTTGCCCATGCAATGCACAGAGTTGCTGAGGAGCTGCGCGAAAAATCGCCCAGCGTGAACAGCGTCATTTCCTCAGGTGGTGGTGGTGGTGATTATTGTTTTAAGATGAAGTACAACTAGGCAACCATCCTCTATATAACACTAATCAGAGGGAAAAAAGGAAGGGATCCGACACTTCGAAAAATGAAGATATCGGCCAAAGGAAGACAAGGGCCACGACGGGCGTGAAAATGAAAGACTCCCTAGCCCTCGCAAACCTAATAGCGTCGGGGTCGGAAAAGAACAAGAGTTGACCAAGGGAGGTCAGATAGGACAGATGAAAGTGAGGAGCCTGGCACAAGTAAGTGGAAGCAATGCCAGGACTCAGCTAAGGGCCCCGTGGTAGCCAACCCACGCTCTAAAGTTCAGAGCCCCTGGGGCCCCTTTTAGTCGCCTCTTACGACAGGCAGGGGTTACCGTGGGTGTTATTCTACCGCCCCCACCCACAGGGGGCGTCATTTCCTCAGTGAAGAAAATTTTTATCCAAGCGACTACTGGCGGGTTAATATGATGATTCACAACAACACATCATTACAATGTAACTTATAACTGTTGCCAAATAAGCTGAAATTCTAAAACAGCTATTCCCTATCAAAATTCTACCATTAGTTTGATGTTAGCAAGGAAGTGCAGCTGTGAAACTCTCCTTTATTACCATACTTTAAGAATGAAAGTTTAATTGCAGCCAATGGCCCTATAAATACATATGAAGTCTTACAGTTCTGTTAAACAAAACTTTGTCAGTGATTCATGTCTTTCTCTACCACACGGCTCCCCACAATGAGAGCATACACAGTCTAAGTCAGGGTGATGAAACGTTGATCTTTTGTATAAATTATGGTGGAAACTATGCACTGCCGCAGTTTGTAACCCAATGATTTGAAGGTTTCAGTAGACTATTTAAAATACATTAAAATGAAAGCATTTAGGAAAAGTAAAAAGAGAGAACATTCTTAAAGTTTCTGGTCTATTGAAAATGTTACTAAAAAGAAAACATACCCAGGTGCTATGAAGTACAGTAAATAACAACACCTCATTTCTTTCTCACATGTCCACTTTCAGTTAGTACTCTCTTTACACGTTACTAGTAAGGTTATATGATGTATGATCATCCCTTTTATATACAGTTCTATTAAATGACAGGTAAAGATCATTGCAAGATCATACGCTTTCAGTCGAAAACGTACTACAAATGTCTATAATTTCTTGGTTTATCAACAACAATGATCAACTTGGTTTCCAATTGAAACTAATGATGTCAAAATAAACTGTATAGCTACTGATTTCACTATTAATGCACAAAGAATTACAATACCAGCAGCCACTTTGGAAGTTTCACAAACAATTGCATATGCTTGCAATTGTGATATAACAACATAGGCAGTAAAGAGAAATATGTGTACATTGTTCATTTCACCCCATATTAGCTCAGATATAGGGAACAATTTTCCAAAACTCGACAAAACCATAGCTTTCCACATAATCACTAAATCACAACTCTTCGGTTTTGATCGATAATATAGTTGTTGCAATAAGCTTAAAGCAACGACGACAAAGAAAAACATCGCTGACCCAATAGTTGTAGCAACACATGTTAGGTAATAACTGCTTTCTCCTTCAAATAAATCGGAAGACACGTCGTTAACCAATGTGTCATTCATAACCTCCATGTCTCTACTAAACTTTCGTTTGGATCCCCATGCAGAGTATGTTTCAACTATCAACAGAATGACGGCCAATTTCCAGTGATTATCAAACGGACAATTATACAGTATATGACGAAAGGCTTTTTTATTAAGTAACACTAAATCAATCATGATTATAACTAAATCGTACTCGATATATTTGTCTGCGACTTGTAAACAATTATCACATTGTGCTAGTTTCAACACTGTAGGGCTATATTGTTTGAAAAGGCATTTAACATTGCACCCACAATTCACGCAGATATATTTTACAGTCATTGTAGTAATAAGTCCCAAGTGTTCAATATGCAAAACCTGCTTGATATTCGAAAGCACCACCCAACCACCATAATGTAAACAACAGCTGGATGCCATGTCTGCCAACGTGCCAACACATTCTTATTTCTTGAAAATAGGGATGTACTGAAACACTACCGATAGATGTCTCACGTGTAGTACCCGGTATGCGCTTGTCGATCGTCATTTGTTTTTATGAGTTTTTTTTAATGGAAGTTACCTAGTTAAATGCTGAAATTAAAGATTTAATATATCGTTACGACAACAAAGATGACAAGAAAATTGTGATGCCTGACTATTGCTGTGTTCCAGTGTCCCAAAATCAAGGTCGACCGTATTCATACCATCAATTTCCTAAGCAAGATGCTTTCCGTAAAAAGTGGTTGCATGCTATTCGTGTACAGGACCTACGAATTAAAAATATGACTCCTAATATCAAAGTCTGCACGAAACATTTTACAGTTGAAGATTATATCATTACTGAAACTGGTAAGTAAGCTAATTAGTACTAATTAAGAAATAATACATTCTGAAAAGTTAATATGATCTATTTCAATAATTTTAGGAGAAAGACGAAGACTTAAGGAGAACGCTGTACCTTCGATATCGTCATGGTATGGCACCGGTACCTTGCAAAATAACTCCGAGAGCAACAAGATATAGAAGTAGAAAAACAGCCATAACACTGTGTGCGGTATGGTTCCCTGAATCACACAGTGACCTATAATTTGACATCGGAGCACCATCATTTTCAGGCTTCCTGAACATTACTTCTAAATTTGAAATTTTTATACCGGTATTTGTCTTATGATCCGAAACAATATCCTGAAACTCGTGCGCTACACGGAAATGAAGTTCAGTCGTACTGGATGTAGCCCCAGGTACTGCTGTCACACCAATGTCGTGCCTTATGTACGTCTATAACCGGCAAAGAAAAGAAAAAAATACCGTATTAGGAATGTTTTCAAAATGCTATTTGTACTTTAAGAATCTAATCTTAACAAAAACTCTGAAATAAGGAGTTGCTGCATTTATTCCTTACTGGTACATTTCAATCAACTCTTGCATTTTTCCGGATTTTTTTTCGCCCCTTTTCTTCAATTATGCTTCCAAATCCGCAATCGTCATTGCACCTATACAATTTCCCGTCTTGTTGAAAACATTAGCAGAATATGGTAACTCCATTTTAATGCATTTAAAGCAAACGTTTCGTTTCGATGATCGCAAATGTAGGAATACTCCATATAAGTCTCATGTAAAACAATCGAGCAGCGGAAAGCTCATACCGGGCAATACCATTGCGCTGCCTAGCGGACAAGTTTTGCGTGATACATCCCTAATGCAACACGCAGTCGTTCACAACGCAGAACGAGTGTAATTAGGTACTTTCCAACACAGTCCCTGTAGCAGTACATGGTCTCCTTGCGAAATGCGCAGTACGAAAAATCCTTTCCAACATAGTCACAATTGCGTTCATGTACTGACAGCAAACTGCGTGTTGAAAAGAACCTATTGTTCATAGCGTGTGCAAGTTGCTACCTTGGTACTCATTCTCTTTGCCTTGGTAGCATAGTGACCTGGTGTTATAAATCGTGTGCTACATTCAGTGTTCTATAGTTAATTTAATGTACTTAATTCACAATGGCTTCTGACAGTGGGGGAGGAGAAACTAAACGTAATCCGAACCTCCTTGTGGGTGACGATTTATTGGTAGATGGAACAGTTGATATGGACGATAGGGATGGGCGCGACTGAAGCCTGGAATCCATCGACTTCCCAACACCAGTCTCGGTTCGCCTCACGGGTGGCCCAGATTGGCTGCGCAGTAGATGTTAGTTTTCCCTCGTCCTGCTCGTGACGTCATCACAGGAGCACCGTGACTGTGTAGCATACAACCGCACGTGTATCTCATTTCGTTGTTTGTGTATGTCTGTCTTATAAAGAAAGGATTTCCACGTAACAAACATACGTAATTTCTTTCCGCATATTGCTGTTGGTTTATATAGTGGCCTACTGTATTTTGCGTAGTGTGTGTGTCATAGTTCGTTTCTATGATATCTCTGTTAAGTTGCTGTGTTTCGTGCAGTGAGGTGCACTTATTTTTTTTTCGTTAGTTGCGGGAACAGTGTAATAGTAGCTGGAGTGAAATTTGTGTGTTCATAGTACAGTATCATTGCGATAGAAAACTGTGCCGTTAATGATTCACCGACTGAGCTCGATAACTGCAGTCGCTTAAGTGCGGCCAGTATCCAGTATTCGGGAGATAGTGGGTTCGAACCCCACTGTCGGCAGCCCTGAAGATGGTTTTCCGTGGTTTCCCATTTTCACACCAGGCAAATGCTGGGGCTGTACCTTAATTAAGGCCACGGACGCTTCCTTCCCATTCCTAGGCCTTTCCTGTACCATCGTCGTCACAATACCTATCTGTGTCGGTGCGACGTAAATGAATAGCAAAAGAAAAAAGACCGGGCGAGTTGGCCGTGCGCGTAGAGGCGCGCGGCTGTGAGCTTGCATCCGGGAGATAGTAGGTTCGAATCCCACTATCGGCAGCCCTGAAAATGGTTTTCCGTGGTTTCCCATTTTCACACCAGGCAAATGCTGGGGCTGTACCTTAATGAAGGCCACGGCCGCTTCCTTCCAATTCCTAGGCCTTTCCTATCCCATCGTCGCCATAAGACCTATCTGTGTCGGTGCGACGTAAAGCCCCTAGCAAAAAAAAAAAGAAAAAAGATCCACCGCAATCTACAGCGACACCTGATTGTTCAGCAGAGGGATTTCGGTACCTCGCCGGCTACATCGCCGACCGTGAAAGAAAATATGACAGTTCATTGCGAAGTACCACTGCAGAAATGCTTTCCATTTCTTCTGGTACAGCCCCTGTAAGATGGATAGAAAAGTTATCTCGGGGAGGTCTACTCGTTCCATCGTTAGAATGGTAAACCAAATAAAGGAATTGGAGTTAATTTTCAGGGACACTCACGGACGAGCTGAACTGTGACGCATACGTAATATTATACGCAAAGTGTCAAATAATTATCAGTAAATTCCCCGCTGTACCACCAGAAATATTAAAAATGTATGTTAGAACGAGAATATTTATACGCATACGACAAATGAACATTCGGACAAGAACTGAAAAATCCATAGTAGCTCATCGGCGAAAGGCACGACAGTGGATTTCATCTTCAAAAGCAACCACTTCATGACATCTAATCTCACAGGTAGGACTGTGTTCTAATGAAGTGTTTTTCCTGTTCTTTCTTATTGTTTAATTTTTAAAAAGTAGACTATCTATGCGGAGCCTCCGTGGCTCAGACGGCAGCGCGTCGGGTTCTCACCACTGGATACCGTGGTTGAAATCCCGGTCACTCCATGTGAGATTTGTGCTGGTCAGAGTGGAGGCGGGACAGGTTTTTCTCCGAGTATTCCGGTTTTCCCTGTCATCTTTCATTTCAGCAACACTCTCCATTATCCTTTCATAGCATTTATCAGTCATTAATTAATCACTTTGGGAGTGGCGACCCCATTGTAATAATAGCCTATGGTTCATTCATTACATCCCTGACCCGGTCAAAGACTGGAAAACAGGTTGTAGGTTTTCCCGGACTATCTATGCATGGTTTCAAATATGAACTTACTTCTGCTGCTGTTATAATATATGTTAAGTTTTAAACTCGATCCCTGCGGAAGTGAGTCAGTATATCGTATGTTAACATACGGTAGTTCCATCACGGAATTTCTGCTGTAAAGATTTAATATGACAAAGATTTCACATCTCTAAATGTTTATATTTACAGATTGGAAATGTTAATAAATTTCAAGCGTTGGTCAGTGTGCCGTCACGTTACATTTACGCCTTATTCGTAATGGAAGTAATGAAAAGTTACTATGCTGTACACTTTTTCAATCTTATAACAGCAGTAATCTTTATGTCTGGAGTGCAATTAGTTCTGAAACACTGTAATGTTTATGATATGAGATTCCTACTGATTTGCGCGCTCTGGGCTCGGCTGCTTTGCTCCTACTGTGACGTCATTTCGTTAACCAATAGCAGCTCGGCTCGCGTTGGGCCCAACCAGTGCCTTCGTAATGTCCAGGCCGTACTGTACCTCTGATGACGTCACGCTTTGGGGGGAACTTGAAGGCGATACGCATACGCTCCGCTTGAATAACACACTCGTTTAAATTACTTAAAGAACTGTTAACACCTTATAAAACCAAAATCTATCCTCAAACATTTGTTAATTCTGACATACAATGCATATCCTTCTCCGTAACGTTCATTTCTCGCGTATATACGTTCGTTTGCGTGAGTACAGCCTAACACTTTGAGACATATTCTTGCGATTTTATTCATTTTCTGGTCAACTGGAACATTCACATCATACACACTGACAGAAAACATGCAGCCAATTACCATTACTATTTATTACAAATATAAATTATTTCTGTCCCTCACTGTTTCCACTCCATGAACACTGCAGCTTTCCTGGACCTTTTACAGGAAGTTACACCAGTATGGAGTAGGTCTGCTCTCTTTGAAGCACTTTGTTGAATACACAAGTCGGTGTGAATTTTGGAAAAGTTACTTAAAAATATATTCACCCAAATATTTATAGGCCTACACTGTCCGGCCAGGTCTTCCAATTTCTTCCCGCAGTCACAAATGACTAGGGAATCAGCCAACTGGATTGACTCCAAAGCCAGGGATTTTTTGACACACTTAGGATTGTCTGAATTTAGAAATACCATCTTATTATATCTGACACCAACACACAAAATACTTTGTACACCTCAATTCCAAGTTCTATTGACATGTCTGATGGATACTTTAAGCTCCCTCGATTTAGGAAATTCAGATATCTTACTTCTGGAGGCAATTCATAAATAAGATCTGAATCTGTGAGAAGATAAGATTTACATAAATAACACTGCTGTTTGATACTCATATTTTTTTTTCTATTTGCTTTTCGTCGCACTGACACAGATAGGTCTTACGGTGAAGATGGGACATGAAAGGTCTAGGAATGGGAAGGAAGCGGCCTTGGCCTTAATTAAGGTAGATCCCCAGCATTTGCCTGGCGTGAAAATGGGAAACCACGGAAAACCATCTTCAGGGCTGCCGACAGTGGGGTTCGAACCCACTGTCTCCCGAATACTGGATACTGGCCGCAGTTAAGCGACTGCAGTTATTGAGCTCGGTGATGCTCATAAATAAGACTTGCATTTTCAAATACACCAAATTCAGATAAGCCGTAGGTCTGAGTACATAAAAATATAGGGCCTACCTAATGTTACCCATGTTTATGACACAAAAAAAAAAAATTAACTCACCATCTGGACGGGACACTCTTATTTCTCTCACGATGTGTTTTCACACAACTGTGTTGTGATTAACATTAACATTCTCCCTGGGAATAGCCTTCTTCCATAACTTAACTCGTTCTTCATCAGAAGGAAACACTAATACCGGAGTGTACTCTCCTTGTTTATAATTGGCTTTGCAGCCAGGCACACAGCAACGCTTAGGCATGGTGATTTCCCTCACTGATCATCTTAATTTAAGTATATACAATTCGTGGTTAATAATAAAACACAGAATGAACTAACTCAATTAATTTTACACTATAAATATAACTTTACGCTAATAAACTACAAAATTAAAACACTGAAGAACGATCTTCTTAACCTATAGCTTCACATAAATACACGCTGACACTAAGTTTTCTTCACTAATTAACGACTTTCCACTTAATAATGCAGTCGATGATGACTCATTCTCACATATATCTGAGTGAACACGCGGCCATCGTTAAAAATTTCAACAAAACTGCGAAAATCTATGTTTAACTCTACTAACTCAAGTGCTAAACTTCCCCCCTAATGATCAGCTGATTGCTGATTGCTTTCCCGCGCTCGTTACACTACGGCCTGGACATCACGAAGGCAGTGTTTAAGAACCTTGGATTCGCCTCCAAATAACCTTGATGCACATTGCGGGGCCGCACGGTCGCTTTGCATGAAGCCTCGCGACTCCAAGCGAAATTGACTCTCATTGCGAGGCCGCTAGCGTGTTGAGGCGCGGAAAATAACATGAAATATCATACATGTTGTTGCTCATTTGCCCGTTGTGTTTTATAAGAGTATATTGTAGAGTGAAGTACGATATCGTTAACGAAGACGACGAGCGTAATGGAGTAGTTGAAATAAAATTAAACGTGTCATGTCAGAAAGTATCGGCATAGCAGACCACGGACATTTAATTTCACGTCTTTATTTGTCGTGATCAGGAAATTGATAAACTGATATCGATGGTAAATCATTATGAGTTGCACATGAACGATGAAAACAAATCTAATATGGGTAAATCCTGTAACATTATTCGAACATAGAATACACCATTAAAAGCTTCTGTGGCTCAGGCGGCAGCGCGTTGGCCTCTCACCGCTGGATTCCGTGGTTCAAATCCCGGTCACTCCACGTGAGATTTGTTTTTCACCAGCTATTCCGGTTTTCCCTGTCATCTTCCATTCATTTTTTTGCTAGTTGTTTTACGTCGCACCGCGATGCCCGAGTGCGCGAATTTCGCTTCACGCAGTATAGTCCATACACAAATGTCAGAGTACCTTCAAACGCACAATCTCCTTAATCCTTTCCAGTCCGGTTTCCGGCAAGGACATAGTTCAATTACAGCCCTAAGGCCGGTCTCCACTGATTAATATTTAAACAACAACATGTTAAATGTTAAAAATGGTGACACCATCAACATGTTAAATGTTGAATACTGTTTCATTTCACATTGTGTCCACACTTAATAAACATGTTAAACTTGACTTTCTTTGTTTATATATAGGTAGTTCATCATATCAATTTGTGGTAATGCATTTAGGTGGTGTCTGGTATTTTCAGACAAGGACAATGGACTCAGATGAAGAGGATTTTGCCTTTGTTATTGCCACTGTTGCTTCTTGATATGATTTAGAAATGCAGTTCTATTAGACACATTTCCTCCCGTCAACTTGCTCATTGCTTCAAAAACAAACCATTTTGAAGTATAAATTTTGTCCGCTCCCGCCCCGACTTTTCTGATTATTATTATTATTATTATTATTATTATTATTATTATTATTATTATTTGCAATACTCGACTGTCCCGGTAGCGGAGGGACGCTAGGTTTTTTTCGATGCACTCGCGGGAACAATTCTAGATAATTTAGGATTCCTGGAAAATGTCGGCTTTTTTTCGCTTTATCACTGGATTCCTTTGATGAGACATCCCACAAACAAGGCCTTTCTATTATATCATTAATTAAGTCCAAAGTAATCTTGCTCTACTCCATTTCTGGCTATAAATTTTAGTATAGTGCAGAGAGAACGACACACGTGCGCGTATCGGTACCAGTACTGTATTTGTAGCTTATAACAAAGAGAATGAGTGTTGGGGAGTGTTGTAACTATAATTCTACTTCACTAGAAGCACGTAGTTTGCATCGTTTGGCTATCTGTTGACATGGAAACGGAAAGGAAGTTGCCGAAGCTGTGCCAACATCTCCCGACTTGACATATTTTCCACTTGGAGTGGAAAACACGCCAACAAGTTAAAAGTGTTAACCTCAACATTCTGAGTTAACATGCAAAGTCAACTGGAAGACACAATCACAATATACATGTCAATTGTAACATGTTAAATTTAACATGTTGGTGTAAAATGTTAATCAGTGGAGACCGGCCTTTAAATGTTAATCAGTGAAGACCGACAACACATCGGTAGTGAAGGTTAACTGCTACACTACCCCATAAAATAAAATATGCGTATTATATTTTATACCACTTAAAATATGGGTCGAGCAGGTCAGAAGATTATGAAGTATTATAAAAATACCTTTGTCACTGGAAGAATATATGCAAACGCAATATTACTTACACTTTCTTGTCACGAGGGTAGCGAAAGAAAGACCGCGCATTCTTCTCTACTTCACAGCACATACCTTTCCCCTCTTGTTGAAAGGAGATATCAAGGAACGACACACACTACTATTTAATTATGTTAACTCACTGAAAACGCATAAATAACACTAAAAACCTCATACACAAATACACGTGCTCTTATGACAGAATCAGTAGTTCTCAGGTCTACCCGCTAGAGAGAGCTCTAATTGCTGTTCCTCGATATCTCGCTGAGTGTCGCGTATTGTCTCTACTGTATTTTTGGTGGAGGAGTTATGGATAAGTTCCAACGAGCTAGAAAGAGGACTCTTTCTAGCTCGTTGATAAGTTCATTTTCATGATAAATCGACTTTGTCTACATTCGATGTTATCGAAATGTATCGACTCCTGAATACGATACAACGATAGTGTTTTCAGTTTCCCGTTGCTTAGTTACCAGTAAATACTTTTGTGGACATGTGCACCGTCGTTTTTGAAGTTGTTTTGAAGAGTATGGGTCGTTTGTGGACAAAGATTGCTCTTTTTTCCGGATTTGTGAATGAAATATATTATTTTTGATTGTTCTGGATTGTTTGTATATAGTTGAAAGATGTCCTACAGAGATATAAGAAGTAAGTAGACTAGCTTTGGTTTTTGTAAAGTTTATTAATCGTAATTGTGAATTACATTGGTAATTAATGATGGAAATTACTTTGTGCTTCATTTGGAGATCGTCTGGGCTGTTATGACGGAAGTTGTATTTGGTTTTGTATAAATCTATCAGTTTCATTTCATCAGAATTTGTAGTAGGCCTAGAGGCTCTGAGGAGTTAACTGCTCCTGCCGGAAGAAATTGTGTGAACAGTGGTATGCTAGGCTTGATAAATTCATGTCAAGACGAATTAGTGTAGAAAGAGTACCAATAGATTGAAGATAAAATTTTGAGTACAGGTACGTGAGTGAATGGTGTATCAGTTGTTCAATGGTGGGCGAGTTGTTCATTTGTTCATCATTGTTGAGACTTTTAGGGGCATAGTCCCATGGAATTCTGTTATTTTCTTTGGGTATGTTCTTTCTAACTCATGCCTTATCTGTCTATTTATGAGGTAACTTAAAAGCTTTTCAGCCTGTCAAACACACATGTTCAATATAATATAGGCTAGGCCTATAACACTATAACATACCTGTAAAAAAATGCACACTTTTAAAGAAAGAGTAACATGTTTTATTCTACAGAACATACTCAGATTCTATCAAATCACTTAAATCATGCATGTATGTGTACAGTATTGTTTGCATTGCACAAATTTGCCAATGATTGAGAGTTTGGTGACACAAGTATTAACAAATAATGATTGACATATTAGTATTCAGATTTTGACAGAGCTTTGAGAGACCTAAATAGGAACAAGGCATCTGGTATTGATGACATTCCCTCTGAATTACTGACTGCCTTGGGAGAAACCAGCACAGCAAGGTTACTCCATTTAGTGTGTAAGATGTATGAGACAGGAGAAGTGCCATCCAATTTTTGGCAGAATGTTATACGTATTCCCAAGAAGTTGGTGCTGACAAGTGTGAAAACTTCCACATCATTAGTTTAGTATCTCGCGCTTGCAAAATTTCAACATACATTATTTACAGAAGAATGGAAAGACAAGTTGTAACTAAGTTGGGAGAAGATTGGTTTGGCTTCAGAAGAAATGTAGGAACACGTGAAGCAATCCTGACATTACGTCTGATCTTAGAGGATCAAATTAAGAAGGACAAGCCCACATACATGGTGTTCGTAGATCTTGAAGAGGCATCTGATGTTTATTGGACCAAGCTATTTGAGATTCTCAAAGTGATCAGCATCAGAAACTGAAAACGAAGAATTATCTACAATCTGTATAAAAATCAATCTGCAGTGATAAGAATCAAGGGCTTTGAAAAAGAAGCAGCAATCTATAAAGGATTGAGGCAAGGTTGCAGTTTGTCCCTCCCTCCTTTTCAAAGTTTATAGAACAGGCAGTAAAGGAAATCAGAGATGAATTTGGGAAGGGAATCACAATCCAAGGAGAGGAAATCAAAACCCTGAGATTTGCTGATGATATTGTTATTTTTTCTGAGACTGCAGAAGATCTGGAGAAATTGCTGAATGGTATGGACAAGGTCTTGGGTAAGGAGTACAAGATGAAAATAGTCTGAAACAAAAGTAATGGAATGCAGTCGAACAAAGTCAGTCGATGCAGGAAATATTATATTAGGAAATGATGTTTTAAAGGAATTAGATGAATATTGTTACTTGGGCAGTAAAATAACTAACGATGGCAGAAGTAAGGAGGACATAATATACAGACTAGCACAAGCAAGGAAGACCTTTCTCAAGAAAAGAAATTTGCTCACTTCGAACATTGATATAGGAATTAGAAAGATTTTTTGAAGACTTTCGTCTTGAGCGTGGCATTGTATGGAAGTGAAACCTGGACGATAACTAGCTCAGAAAGAAAGAGAATAGAAGCTTTTGAAATATGGTGTTACAGAAGAATGCTGAAGGTGAGATGGGTAGTTTGAATCATGAATTAGGTGTTACTTAATCGAATTGGTGAAAGGGGATCGATTTGGCTAAATTTGACCTGAAGAATAGTTAGAATGATAGGACACAGTTGGTGCAGTTGGTTTTTGAAGGAAGTGTAGGTGGTAAGAACAGTAGGGGAGACCAAGGTATGATTATGACAAGCAGACTAGAAAAGATGTAGGATGCAGCAGTTATGTAGATATGAAAACGTTTGCACAGGATAGGGTGGCATAGGGCGCTGTATCAAACCAGTCTATGGACTGATGACTCACACAACAACAACAACAACAACATTAGTATTCAACTGGCACTGTATTAATCTATTGAAATATGTCTGTACTTATATAAATTGAAAACTAATACAATCATTATTTGTTAATACTTGTACATATTATCACCAAACTCTCAATCATTGAAAAGTTTTTTGCAACATAAACAGAATTGTACATATGTGCACATGACTGAAGTGATTTGATTGAATCTGAGGATGTTCTTGTGGAATGAAACATATTATTCTTTGTTTAGTAGGACCTAGTGTGCATTTTTTACAGGTATGTTATAGTTTTATATATTACATTTAAATAAGTCGATACTGGGGTAGGGCTTCCTTCTTAACAAAATATTTGTAAGGTTGTATTTCTGGGACGTATTGTATGAGATAGGGTCACAAAGAGTGCCGTCAGTCACACAAGGCAACTAATTTGCTAATTAATACATGTATTAGGCCTATATGTGTTGGCAGCTCAGTTGTTTTGCCATATGATTCATTAATATTTTTACTCATGTTAAATATGATGTGTGTTGCTAACAGTGAGGTTTCAGCTGAGGTACTGACCAAAGGCTTTACAATGCAATTACTTACAGTACATTTTTCAACATATAGATTGATATTGAGCTGTGGTGAGACTCACAAGCTATACTTACTCCCTATGGGTAGGAATTGTAGAACGCAGCTTACTGAATCTAAGGGAGGCCCTGAGGGGCAGGAGGAAACTCAACCCCCCACCCCTGGGCTCATATTTTGTATTCCTGTCAGAATCCAGTAATGTCATAACCATCCTTACCCTGAGTAGCCTATAATAATAGGCCTATTATGTAATGTGTAGGTAATGGCTAGTTGAAAACAAAAGAATCCAAATCATGTCTTACAGGTCCAGCTTTGAAATTTGCAGTCTAGGTTCATATGTCTTCTAGTTTGATCTTTTCTTGGTTCTCCTCAAAAATGAGCATTAATGGTTATCAACATTTTTCCTGTGCTGAAATAATTTCTTTATGATTACAGATTTTATTGAAATGATGAAGTCTCTTGGATTTACCCGGCACATTTCAATGGAGAATTTTCGAACCCCCAACTTTCCTCTGGTTGCTGAAATTTTGGTCTGGCTGGTGAAGCAATATGATCCATCTGAAGAAATTCCTTTGGATATTGAGACAGAGTCAGAGCGAGTGATGCTTGTCCGATCTGTTGCACATTTTATGGTAATTTATATTTTTCATGATTTATTAGTGTGATTTTAAGTAGGATCGTTCATTTTATGGTATTGCTTATTCATGCACTATTCACGTTAGCCTCCTTGGTCATGGACCTTTTGTAAAACCCTTTGTAACTCTTAAGTGAATTAAGTTATAATGAATTTCTCATCTAAATTTGAAGGGAGTTCAGTATACAATGCAACACATTTTTTTTCTAAAAACAGGTTGGCTTTATTGAGAATTCAAACAGACCATTTTATTCCCCAATCCTTTTGCTAAATACCCTATTTTTAAACATAATCTCTGTTCAGTGCTATGGTCTTACGCCACCGTAATGTGAGGGCCTGTATGCCTGCATGGTACCTACTACTTGACTGGTCGATGTCAGAGCCAACGTCGTGTTGCATCGATAACTTCCTCATCATCCACGTAGTGCTTCCTGTGGAGTGCATCCTTCATTGGACCAAACAGATGGAAGTCAGAAGGCGCGAGATCTGGGCTGTAGTTTGGATGAGGAGGAACAGTCCACTGAAGTTTTGTGAGCTCTTGTCGGGCGCATAGACTTGTGTGAGATCTTGTGTTATCATGGAGAAGGCTCACCGTGCTTTTGTCCACTGCCAGGTCTCTGTAGACATTCTGCAAGTGCCTTTGAATATATGTGATGCCCTGGTTTTCCGCCAAAGAAGACCTAAATAACTGCTCTCTGTTTGGTATGCATCTCCATTACAGACGCCATTTTGAGGGTTAGTTAAAGTGCTGCCACCTATCGGAAATTAATGAAACTCTACAAGATGAAGGAGGAATATTCAGAGATGTCCGAAACAAAATTCTAATTTTTTAAAACTGAAATTGGCTCAGAAATAAAATGTATTGCTCGCTCCTCACATAATTTGTGAGAACTTTCTGAGCTGTAATGTGTCAAGCTTGGCCATTTGCAGCTCCAGTTACCCAAGGTATGTATGTGTCGGTGGAGACTGCAGCTGTCCTAAGATTAGTTTCTTTTCCTCTTAGTTCTGCTTCTCACAGACATTACCCAGGCAAAGGAAAAATACCTTACTTAATGTTCTATAGATCAGAAATTCAAATGAGGTAATATACAAAGAAAACGAAACACATAATAACGAAACATGAAAATGAAACACATAATAGGACAAACACAAAGTATGGAAAGTGGAGCAACAGGAAAGAAAAAAAAAAAAAAAAAAAAAAAAAAAAAAAAATAATAATAATAATAAATAATAAATAATAATAATAATAATAATAATAATAATAATAATGGTTTTACATCCTATTAACTACTTTTATTGTTTTCAGAGACACTGAAGTGCTAAACTTTTGTCCCATGTGAATTCTTATATATGTTGGTAAGTTTTTTTTTTTTTTGCTAGTTGTTTTACGTCGCACCGACACAGATAGGTCTTACGGCGATGATGGGACAGGAAAGGGCTAGGAGTGGGAAGGAAGCGGCCGTGGCCTTAATTAAGGTACAGCCCCAGCATTTGCCTGGTGTGAAAATGGGAAACCACGGAAAACCATTTTCAGGGCTGCCGATAGTGGGGTTCGAACCTACTATCTCCCGAATACTGGATACTGGCCGCACTTAAGCGACTGCAGCTATCGAGCTCGGTAGGTAAGTTTACTAACACAAGGCTGATGTATTTACCTTCAAATACCACGGGATTGAGCTAGGATTGAACCCATGAAGTTGAACTCAGAAGACCAGAGTTCTACTGTCTGAGCTACCCAGCCTGGTCAGGATAAGCATTTAAACACAAAAAAGCATGGACAGTCTTCACATATTTGTAAACTGCCGTCTTCAAGTTCTTCTATACCAGTTCTTATACATCATTTCGTCTCAGCCCCTGACGAGCTCATTTCTGCTTCAACACTCACCGAGGTGTTGTCTTGACAGATCCTCAGTCTTAATGAGGTATGTGTAGGATAAGGAGTACCCCAGATAAAGACTGGGGAATGGAAGAGAGAGAGAAAAAAAAAATGAATACAGATGGTATAAAATGAAATGGCGTATGGCTTTTGCTGCCTGGAGTGTCCGAGGGCGAGTTTGGCTCACCAGATGCAGAGCTTTTGATTTGACGCCCATAAGCGACGTACACGTTGTGATGAGGATGAAATGATGGTGAAGATGACACACCCAGACCTCATGGCAGCGGAATTAACCAATTATCGTTAAAATTCCCAACCCTGATGGGAATTGAATCCAGAACCCCTGTGACCAAAGGCCAGCACACTAAACATTTAGCCATGGAACGGGACATACAGAAGGTAAAGGAAAATGAGCACTGGATAACAACAAAACATGATGAAAGCAGAATCCAATCAGCAGAGATGAAATTCCTTAGAGGAATAATTGGAAAAACACTCAGAAACATAGAAATCAGAGAGATAATTGGATTCCCTAAACTGCAAGACAAGATAGAGACCAGTAAGCTGAAATGGTATGGACACATGATGGGAATGGAACGAGATAGAATTCCAAGGCAAGTATTTACAGATGAAATAATAGGAGTCAGACAACGGGGAAGGTGAATGGATACTGTGAAGGGGAGGGAGAGTATAGAAAAGAGAGGAGTAAAAGTAGAAGAAATATTGGAGGAAGGGAGTGGTGGACAGAAAGACAACTGTGGAGGTCCTTGATTCACAACCTGACCCAGAAGACTAGAAACGGGAAATGATGATGAAGATGTAGAAGTTTAAAAATAGAAATTATCACTCTTGTGATCATTTTATAGTTTGCAAAGTTCTGCAAGGACTTCTCCTTAGATAATGCTTTTCTTCTAAGAACTGTAATTACCATTCTATAGGGCTCAGTTGCAGTCTTACAGAATTACTTCAATGGGCCCTAAATACAGTCGTATTTTTAAGCTTTCAGATCCTCTTATTTCTAATTGTATAATAATACTAGCGGATGTACCTGTGCTTCGCAACGGGATTCTGAGAAAGACTGACTTTGTGGTTTTCCTAACTGAAATCAACATAGGTCATTACAAAAACGTAAGTATGAATGCAGCGATTAAAAGCAATGCTATCATATAAAATACTCGATCAAATGGAAAGCCGCACGTTTTATCACTTTTAACGAACAGTGCTGCGGTTAGATTGCGGTGCAAATCTAATAGTCCAAAGTTCCAGAGCTGGGATGACCAGGCCGCAGATTGCCATGAACACTCATCTGTCATTATTCCACTAAATATGCACACTGTTCATTCCAATCAGTACCTCAGAGTAGGGATTTAATAGCCCGAATGCTATGATGATCCAGTGTGTTAGTACCAGTAGTATCAGAAAATTTATAAACCAGGGGAATGGTATGCTAAAGAAGAAAGTTATCTAACTCACCAGCTACTTACCATCAATATTCAGGCAGGCTGTTACACTCTGTCCGACTGGGCGAGTTGACCGTGTGGTTAGCGGTGCACAGCTGTGAGCTTGCATCCGAGAGATAGTGGATTCGAACCCCATTGTCGGCAGCGTTGAAGATGGTATTCTGTGATTTCCCACTTTCACACCAGTCAAATGTTGGGCCTGCACCTTAATTAAGGCCTAAGTCACTCCTAGCCCTTTCCTATCCCATCGTCGCTATAAAACCTATCTATGTCGGTGCGACGGAAATCAAAAAAGAAATCTACCGGAGATGAGGGGCAACAGAAGACACAAAGCACATCACGACAAACAATGGTCAATGTAATATTATTGTTGATCAGTGTTATGAGCTTTCTATATTGTAGGCCTACACATTTAGTTTTCTTCCGACTCTGTGATTTGTAAAATATTTTATACCGTAAACTGTAGTTTCTTATTCTCAGACTTTACATACCGATTTTCATTAAATACTGTTTACCCATTTTCTCGTTACTCGGCGCTGGTATGGACTTAGTAACAAAAATTCAAATTCATGAATATCTTGGTGATCATAGCCAGTACGGTAACAATGTATAAGACATTAATAATAGGAAATTTAATACTATATAACCGTAGTTATCTAGCATTCATTGACTACACTTCTAATAAGAAATATTTGAGAATTACATTTTAGGCCCTCCCCTAAACTACTATTTCACTCAGCGTGAATAAAATAATTTACAGCCTAGACTATAGCGACTTATTTCCTAACTTTGCATACCGATTTTCATCATGATAGGACTACTAATAACAACAATATTTGAGAATTAAATTTTAGGCCTTCCCCTAAACTACCATTTTTCTCAGCGTGAATACAATTATTGACAGCCTAGATTGTAGCAATTTATTCCCCAAGTTTGCATACCCATTTTCTTTAAAATACGACCACTAATAACATAAATAGTTGAGAATTCAATTTTAGGCCTTCCCCTAAACTACCATTTCACTCAGCATGAGTAAAATGATTTATAGCCTAGATTGTAGCGGCTCATCCCCCGACTTCACATAACGATTTTCATTAGACCACTAATAACATAAATAGTTGAGAATTCAATTTTAGGCCTTCCCCTAAACTACCATTTCACTCAGCGTGAGTAAAATGATTTATAGCCTAGATTGTAGAGGCTGATCCCCCGACTTCACTTACCGATTTTCATTAAATTCTCTTCAACCGTTTTCTCGTGATGCGTGTACATACATACAGACAGACAGACAGAAATTACGGAAAGGTAAAAAGTGCACTTTCTTGTTACTATGGACATGACCGATACAGAAATACCATTATTTTCAAATTCTGAGCAATGTACAGACAAAACTCTTATTTTATATATATAGATGATTGTTCAGTAGACTTTGTCTTTTGATAATTCCTGATTGAGGAAAGTATTTTGTTTGTTGTCAAGCAATAAAAATAAAATGAAAATAAAAATAACATATTGTTACAGCTTAAACATTTGATCCCTTTTTTTTTTACTTTCCAGAGAATTGTCCCATTGTGTCTGCGTTTCTTTTCATGTTCCTGTCCTTTTGTATATTGCTTGATTTGTCACTTGTTTATTCTTTTCCAGGTTTCCAAATGATCATAGTTACATGTGCTTGTACAGGTCATCAATATGAAAAATTTCTAGTCTTCAGCATAATCTCCAGTGTCTTCTGTGTACCCAAATTCTGTTTTCTGCTGCTGTTATCCGGTTTCCTTCTCTTCCTTCTACACTCTCCTTTATTCATTTTACATACAGCCATCTGTATCTTAATATTCTTTGAGGGATTTTTTCCTTCCGTCATCATCATCAGGGTTGATGAACTAGATGTTAAGACCCTTAAAACGAACTTCATCTTCGTATCATATTGACCATCTCAGGATTGTCCTTTCATTTATTTTCCTTATATTTTCACTCTACAGTAACTGTGATCTTTCTGTTATTTCTCATATAGGTTCTTCCTTCACCAGTTTTCCCTTGTGGGTAGGGGTGGTAGAATGCATCCATGATATTCCCTTCCTGTCGTAAGAGGTGACTAAAAGGGGACTTCAGGGGCTCTCAGCTTGGGAGTGTGGGTTGGCGAGCACAGTTCTCATAGCTGAGTCTGGCATTACTTCCACTTACTTGTGCCAGGCTCCTTACTTTCATGTTGCCTATTGGACCTCTTTTGGTCAACTGTGGTTTCTTTCTGACCCTGATGATATTAGGTTTCCAAGATGTAGGGTGTCTTTCATTTTCATGCCTTTCGTGTCCCTTCCCTTTCTTTGGCCGATGCCCTTATTCTATGATATATTGGACCTCTTCTACTTTCCTTGTGAATAGTGTTAATAGAGAAAAATTGCCCAGTTGTAGTTCCTCTGGAAACAATAATCACCCCCATTATTCTCAACTTGGGAGTGTGGGTTGGCGGTCACAGAGTCCTACTGGAGTCTGGTATTTCTTCCACGTATTTGTGTTAGTCTCCTTACTTTCCTCTTTGCTATCCAACCTCCCTTGTTCAACCCTTGTTCTCTTCTGATCTCGACAATATTAGATTGTGGAGGCCTGGGGAATATTTCATTTTCACGCCCTTCATTACCTTTCTTTTTATTTTGCCAATAACTTCATTCTTCCAAGCGATGGCTTTTTCCGTTTCCCTCTGAAAATCCACAGCCTGTTTCCTAACATTTGACAGGGTCAGGAATGGAATGAATTAAGCCCCCATCTAGCAGCGAGGATAGGAACTGTGCCAGCTGCCGAAGCCTGTCGCACTCCTCTGGGGCAATGATTAATGACTGACAGATGAAATGAAATGATACTGGAGAGTGTTGCTGGAATGAAAGATGACAGGGGAAAAAATAAGATTGAAAAGAAAAACCTATCCCACATCCGCTTTGTCCAGCGCAAATCTCGCATGGAGTGACCAGGGTTTTAACCACAGAACCCGGCGGTTAGAGGCCTGCGTGTTGCTGCCTGAGCCATGGAGGCATACTCCCTTTTCCCTCTAATTAGTGTTATACAGAGGATGGTTGCCCAGTTGCACTTCCTCTTAAAACAATAATCACCACTACCTTCCTTCACCTATTTTCTCTCACTCATTCTTTTCTCCATCTGTCCAGCCTTGTCATTCCCCAGGAACTTTACCTTTTAGGCATGTAGTTATGGCAGATAGGCTAGAATAGTCATTATTAACTAAAATATATAAAAATAAACATCGGTCATTATTATGTGTCCTTAGGCAAATCCACTTTGGGTCATATTATTAAATAAATAAAATCAGAAGGCTATAGATTCACATGCCACTGGTTTTCAGTTGGCCTTTGTTGTTTTGTGTAGTTAATATTTCTTCGGTATGTACTTATATGTATTGAACACGGCATAATATGTTGAAAGTTTATTTCGAGTAAATAAAATCTATTGTGATTTGCTGATGCTCAACTCTATACCTGACCTGTTTTGGGCACAGGATGAAAATAAAAGAATATTGGAGACTAAAATTACTGCAATATCTTATGTATATGTAGTTTCTAAAAGGACACAAGTTCATCAAATACCATTGTTCTGCCTAGGACATTCTTAGTGGGCACACCACCCTGCCGTTTTTACAGACCACGTGGCTAACATAACCTAGATATGTGCTAGTTACCGAGCTTGATAGCAGCAGTCTCTTAAGTGCAGCCATTGTCCAGTATTTAGATCATAGTGGGTTCAAACCCCACTGTTGGCAGCCCTGAAGATGATTTTCCATAGTTTCCAATTTTCACCCCAGGCAAATGCTGGAACTGTACCTTAATTAAGGCCACAGCTGCTTCCTTCCCACTCCTAGCCCTTTCCTCTCCCATCGTTACCATAAAAACCTATCTGTGTTGGTGCAACATAAAACAACTTGTAAAAGGAAAAGAAAATGTGCTAGTTACATAATATTCATTCATATTTAAGTCATTGGGTGCTCCAAATTAAAATGTAAAACTGTTTACTTTTGCATCAGTTACATCGGTGTTTACTATGACTATCACGTAGTGTCATACGCGAGCGGTGTCACGATTAGTGTGGAATCGAATGTGAGTACTCGATTCTGCGTGACGTCACAAACCAGTATGGCACTCGTCAGCGATCGAGTGGTAAGCCCCAGTGTTACATGATTAAGAACCAGCAGCAGAACTTTAGAACTTCAAAATACTCTTTTATGTCTTGTTCGTACTCGTTGGCTGAACGGTCAGCGTACTGGCCTTCGGTTCAGAGGGTCCCGGGTTCGATTCCCGGCCGGGTCGGGGATTTTAACCTTAATTGGTTAAAAATTCCAATGGCACGGGGGCTGGGTGTATGTGTTGTCTTCATCATTTCATCCTCATCATGACACGCAGGTCACCTACGGGTGTCAAATAGAAAGACCTGCAACTGGCGAGCCGAACCCGTCCTGGGATTTCCCGGCACTAAAAGCCATACGTCATTTCATTTCATGTCTTGTTCGTGATAATAACACTAAAATAGCTCAATTTTGCATTTAATGTCTATCCACCTGATATTGCTTAGGGGAATAAATTGAAATTTTATCATATTAATATTTTACGTAGTATTCCCCACCCGGCTGATGAAAATTTCTGGGGAGAACACTACAGTACTGTAGAAATATGCACACTTATACAGGGTGTATCTGTGATGATGTTACGAACTTTCAGGGATGATGGAGGATGGCAAATGGATCAATTTGAGGTATAGAACCATATTCTGGAAGTGAGCAAGTCAAAAGTTAAGCAAAATCTATTCATTTAAATCTGTTTACCTGCACAAGTTTTACAAACTGCTCCATTTACAACAAATGTTCGAAATGGCATGTCCCTGTGTCAATGCAGGCATGGCATCGTCGCACAAAGTTCTGTCATGCCCGTTCGAATATCCCCGGTGTTGTTTGAACAGCATTGCAGGCAACGAGAATTTTTACCAAGAGATCCTCTTCAGCCTCGACAGTGTCTCATACACAAGGCTTTTCACATGGTCCCACAAGAAGAAATCAAGTGGGGTGAGTTTAGGTGAACGAGTGGGCCATAAAACAGGACCTCCTCTTCCTATCCACTTTACAGGGAATGTCTGATCCAGGTGTTCACAAACCCTCAGTCCAAAATGAGGTGGGGCTCCATCATGTTGGACCCACATCCGTTGACAAAGGGCAAGTGGGATGTGTTCCAGGAACGTAGGTAGTACATCTCTGAGCACCACTGTTTACACTGCTGCATTTAGGTGGGGAGGAAGAAGAAACAGGCCTACTACGTAATCATTGACTAAGGGTGTATGAAGGTGACAGTGCCATGTTGTTGGCTTCTGGCATGATAAAGAACTACTGCAGGACGAAATTCCGACACCCCGGCATCTGTTAAGAACGGACGGACGTTAAACAAGTTGGATTATTAATAACTTTTGACTCAGATGTTCCCAGGCTATGATTT
Source organism: Anabrus simplex (assembly GCF_040414725.1). Classification (NCBI taxonomy): domain Eukaryota; kingdom Metazoa; phylum Arthropoda; class Insecta; order Orthoptera; family Tettigoniidae; genus Anabrus; species Anabrus simplex. Next base: position 23,476,101 of record NC_090270.1, on the reverse strand, counting down.
CTTATCTCAAAATGATCCATTTGCCGTTCTCCATCATCCCTGAAAGTTTGTAATATCATCACGGATACACCCTGTTCATGAATGTGAGTCTTTGTTGTAACCCTGTAATTGATTAATCAGTACTGCCATTTAGAGCCCTATTCCATCTGATATTGCAGTATAGTCTTAGTAAACTTTGACTATTATTGTCACATGAATGTTCATTATGTATAATACTAAAATGAATTTCTTCTTCCTATTTCAGGCAGTCAAAGTTCAAATTAAGTTAAATACCAAACTAGTGTATCAAGCTGATGGTTATGCTGTCCGTGAGATGCTGAAAGCAGCTGCTCCTCTGTATAGCTCCCTTCAAGAGAACATAGGCAAGGTCACTGAACGAGTGTCTGACTATATACCTGAAGAAGAAGATTTATCAACAAAGGTAAGACCTCTTGGCAGGCATCGAGTAGTAATCATATAGACCTTTCTACTTCTAGTTAAAAACTCCCATTAATGAATTATATGTTTAGATTTATACCTTCAGAATCTTCCTTGGCAGATGTGATATTCTTAGGGGTTTTTGTTCTGTGAAGGAGACAAACAGCAGAATAAAGTTTTGCAAAGACTTAGCTTTTCTTCCTCAGAAGAAACAGTAGACCAAACAACGTTGAGAGATTTGAATTCAGTTGTCCGTTGCTCTCTTGATGAGACGGTATCCTCATTCATAAGGTATGAAGCAACATTCTCCACCTTATAGGGTACTACAGCAGATATTTTACAATGCTCTGGCCTTGGACTTGTATATCCAGCAGCATGCAAAGACAGGGGATATATGTAGCTGTGATATGGGCTTATGCCGTGTCAACAAAACAAGGCAAAACTCTTTACGTTTGACAGAGAACTTTGCTCTGCGTCTTCAGAAGAAAATCTTGACTGTTCACGAGGAAGACTTCTACAATAATGAGGGTTTGAATTTAAGAACGCCTTACCATTGGAGCTGTAGTGGTACGCTCCTTTGTCACCAGGTGGCTCTCTGTATGCTAGCTCCAAGCAGTAGCTGACGACAACATTAAGCTCCAATTAAGACATTGTCACACCGTGTGTGCATAAGAGGACATCAGACAAATCAGGGATGAACGTGGTAGAAGAAATAAATACAAAGTAGTAAAATAAAATGCATTTTTTCTGAAGACGTAGAGCAAAGTTCTCTGTAAAACGTACAGAGTTTCACCTTGTTTTCTTGACACGGCATAAGCCCAAAAGCCCATAACATGTCTACAAGTACGGGCCGTGAAAACATCAATGTTAATGGGAGATATACAGTATGTTCAGGCAATCAACACAATGTGAATCATCTCTGGGACTGTCCAATCCACTCCAACATACTGGTTACCATTTCTTTCTTGTGTCTCTCCATCAGACTTGTGCCATTCGTGTGCATTACATGGAGAGTACAATAAAATCTCATCCAACACTCTCCTACCAATCCACAAGGATATCAAGGATATCAGGGATATTTGTGGATGAAAGTCCCACCAACCACCTGTGAGAACTGCCAAGCAGTTGACAGAAGCAGACTTCAGTCAATCTGAGGTGTGGAAGCAGTGGTAGTCACATGCTGTTCCCGAGTGGCATAGACTGTTTGATCACATCGTGTCCCAGGAGACTTTGACCTTTGTTGCAAGACTCAGTCGTCACTCAGTGTGCAAATTGGTCTGCGAGGGGGGCTGACTGTGATGTGGAGCGTCTTGCCAAACTGTGGAGAATATCTGTTGCACTCATACGAGGGATCACAGACAGATCTTGTGAAGGTTCCGTCATCCTTAATTCAGTAGCTGAATGGACTCGGTGTAGAGCTCTGAAATCGTGATTTTGTACTTGCTTTTGGCAAAGGTGTTATACATACTGTTAATTGTTCTACTTCTTTTATTCTGTCCAGTCATAAATAAAATTATCGTTCATCATGTCAACTACTTCTCCCAACATATCATGAGACAGCCAGTGATGAACGAGACTACTATTTCTTCAACAGAGTAACAGTCAATTGAAATCAAAACTTTCAGTATTGTTACAACAGCCAGAGATGGTTATGGTTTACTTTATGGTCTCCATATTTCAAAAAAAAAAAAGCAAGATTGTCCTGAATTTTGGCTTTGAAGAAAATGTCCAGCCTGAATTTTTTAATTTCCTGTGAATGTCCTGAATTCTACTACATCTGGGAAAGAAAATTAAAGTTACCCTCTGTGTACATACTTTGGTTATTTTTGTTTCTTTCTTCAGTGTAACTTTCAAAGTCAGTCTACATTTTATTTATTTACTTCCTCCAGCAAAGAGTAGTGGAGTATGGTCTCATCATCATAGAGAGCACAGAGTTTGTGATCTGCTTTCAAAGTTGCTGGAAGCCTGATTCCTTTTTTCTGTATGCTTGATTGTGAATTGATAGAATTCAATAAAAACTACCAGTTTGTGTATGCTTTGCTATTCTTTGCATTGTCTGTGCTGTTGAAGCTATTCTCACTTTTTGTTGCTTGTTAAACTGTTCAGTAATTAGCCTAAATAAATGACTTCTCAATGTTAAATTGTAGTTTTAAAGACATGACATGTATTACATTTCATGAATACATCATGAATAAAGATGTTTTATTAAGTAAGATATTAACAAAATAAAGCCCCCTGTGGGTGGGGGCAGTAGAATTCATCCATAGTATTCCCTGCCTGTTGTAAGAGGTGACTAAAAGGGACCCCAGAGGTTCTGGACTTGGGAGAATGGATTGGCGACCACAGGGCCCTTACAGGGCATTTACTTGTGCCGGGATCCTCACTTTGGTCTATCCTATCTGGCCTCTCTTGGAAAAACTCTTGTTCTTTTCTGACCCCGATGGTACTAGGTTCGCGAGGCCTGGGAAGTCCTTCACTTTCATGCCCTTTGTGGCTCTTGTCTTTCTTTGGCGGATACCTTCATTTTTCTAAGTGTTGAATCACTTCCGTTTTTCTCTCTGATTAGTGTTATATAGAGGATTGTTGCCTAGTTGTACTTCCTCTTAAAGTAATAATCACCACCACCTGTACAAAATAAATCTAGTTTTATGTTTTTCATTGTGTTATTAAAAAACACTATGGTATTCTCAAATATTGCCATTAATTACTTGTTTCTATGTCTAGATATATAAAAAGACTTGTGTAGACTTCTTCTCCTTCTTCCATCACCCTTATCCGGGTAGCTCCTGACCTCCCTGGAGACACTGGGGTATTCCTTAGATCTTCGTTCCTGTCCACTTCTGACGCTTCATACAGACTTATTACAAAGGCATTTTATACCTAACTGCCAGGTTTCAATGGAAAAATGGAAGAGGTCTAATACTTTGAAATGAGAGGGCCATGAAGGGCGTGTAAATGAAAGATTCCCTAGGTTTCGCAAAGCTAATACTGTTGGGGTCAAAAAAGAACAAGAGTTGAGCAAGGGAGGTCAGATAGGAAAGATTAAAGCAAGGAGCCTGATGCAAGTAAGTGAAAGCAATGTCAGACTCAGGTAGGGGAGCTGTTGTCGCCAGTCCGTGCTCCAAAGTTCAGAGCCCCTGTTCCACATTTCAGTCATCACGGGATAACATTGATGTATAAGTATAGACTTGTTACAATAAAATGTAGTTAATTCTTTTTTCTGGTGTAGCAACTCTCGTTCACTTCTAAGGAAGTGGAGCCAAATCTTCTTGAAATGTTAAAGATTCCCTGCAGATTATCTTAAAAACCCAAAAGAATATTGTATCTATAATATTGTATTTCTCTCTCTCTCTTTCACTTTCTCCTTTGTTTTCTGTATTAAGTAATGACCGTTGCCTCTTTATTCATTTCAGATGGAGGAACTAAAGCAAGCTCGGCTTTTGGCCACAGAAATTACAACTCAGGGTGCTACTATATATGATCTCTTAAGCCGAGAAGTTGAGATGCGGGTAAGTAGACTTCTCTCTCTCTCATTCTCCTCAACCTGATGGTTGGTGGGTAGGATGACTGTCCTCGTCCAACGACCTTCTATCCTGAGCTAGCTGCTTGATTAGTTGATATGGACGTCGCCCGTTAATGCCATCGAGGAACCCTGCTCTTGGCCGTCCTCTTCTAGTCTTTCCTTCCAGTTTCCCTTCAAGCCGTGTGGCGCACCTTGATGAATGCCGGAGTAAATGTCCTATCCAACTACAACTTATCCAGATAAAAAAAAAAAGATAAGGTAATTCAGACAGTCGTAAAGCTTTATGTGGTTTCAAAACTTTGTGCCCATAAGCCTATGGATCTGCATTTTTATATGGAATATGACAATTGTTCAAAACAACCTTGGTGTTAGTTTGTGGTCAAACTGGAGGAAGAGTAAAGGAGAAAATGAAATGAAAGAGTGAAAAGGGCTATTAAAGATCAAAATATAGCAAAGAAAAACAAGGATGTTCAAAAACAAAACTACTCCAAAGGATCATTCTGCAAAATGTTCACAAAATAGCAAATTGAACAAGAATACAGAGATTGGAAACTACTGGTAAATAGAATTGTGGGTAAAGAAAAGATCAAGAGCTGGGAGACATTTACAACAAAACTAGAAGAGGACTGTAAAGACAACCAAAAAATGTATGGAATATTGAACAGTAGAAGACCTGACAGAGAGGATATTAGAGCACTTGCTTTACAACCAAACGACAGATTGCATTCTGCATCATTTCTCATACATGTGTATCTCGCTAGCTTCTGCATTGCTGGTGTCGTAAAGCTTTGTCCGGAGAAGTTTCGCAGTTGACTCGCAATTCTTGGGGGTAGCAGTCAGGAATGTATAGTGTTGCTGTTATTTGAATTTAACTGTGACTCAAGTAGTGCATTTTCACAATGAATGTCACAATGCCTTCTTACATTCAGCAGAAGAGAAGCTAGAAGTTTAAAAATTAAGACTGTACAAAGTAAAAGCAGACAGTTTACATGGAAGTTCTATGATAAACATAATTGAATTTGTGGCTGTGAAAATAACAATTCATAGCACTGTTTTCCATGCTTGTTGTTTGACAGGGAGGATAAATGGTGCAAAACAGGAATGACAAATTTAAATCATCTAGCAGACAGGATAAAAATGTACAAAACTTCAAAGGCCCACATTAGAAATACTTTAAGCCTACCGCTGTTTGGGAAATTGAACAATGAGATGGTGAACACAACCTTTTAAATTCTTTTTCAATTTGCTTTACGGCTTACCGACACAGATAGGTCTTATGGCGATGGCGACGATGGGACAGGAAAGGGCTAGGAGTGGAAAGGAATCGACCATGGCCTTAGTTAGGTACAGCCCCAACATTTGCCTGGTGTGAAAATGGGAAACTATGGAAAACCATCTTAAGGCTGCTGACAGCCCACTATCTCCTAAATGCAAGCTCACAGCTGTGCGACGTGAACTGCACGGCCAGGTCACACCGTTTATTAAAATTAAATAGCTTCCTTATGAAAAGGTTAAAAATTTCACAATTTTATTGTAAAGAGAAACTTCCTGTATCTTATTTTCTGAATTTAAATTTACACTTATACATTTAAAATAAACTGCAGCCATCTATGGTAAACCACAAACCACCAATGTTAAAGAATATAAGTTAACTGTGAGCAAGCAAAAGATAGTGGCAATGAAAATAGTAGAGCCACCCACTCAGTGGAACTTCACACTTGAGGGAGGGAGAATTGAATGTGAGGAAAGCTTTAGCTTTCTTGGAAATGTCATCTCCAATAATGGGAATGTTAAACTAAAAGTACAAAAGTGTGTCCAAAGGATCAAACTTCTTCTATCAAGTGTGGGATGTAGGCAGTTCCTTCAAGAGCAGAACAGACAATGTTCAAATTTTACTTTCTAATAAGCTTTCATTCCATATCCTGAAGGGATAGCCTAGAGAAGGATCTGTCCTAGTATTCGCCGTAATGCAGGAGAATAGAAAACCATTCTCAGGACAGCTGACGGTGGGGAGAAGTCCTCTGCCTCCCAAACGTAGAGCTGCAAGGCTGACCAAAACTAGTCTCTGTTAAGGCAGTGAAATCATACCTTTGCCAAAATCTTAACATACACCTTGGAGAGCCATGTATTAAATACAGGAGACATCAGTATTACCCTGCAATGATCAAAAGAACTTGCTCAAAGCTTACATCCCAGCACATTCTCTTCGAGTGGATGTGTGACGACGTAGAGGAGTGGTTGAGGGGGTCACATGCTGTCTGGCCACTGTGCTGTGTACGCTGTGAAGACGCGGTGACACAAGAGTTTCATTGCCACTTCTGTATCCGTTTATGCGTTCTTGTTGTTTTGTCAGTTTTGTACACATTTTCTTTCTTTAGTTGTAGTTGTTGTCCTATAATCTCGTTACAAAGGTGAAAAATGAGAGTATCCTCCTAATTCAGTACAATAAAGATTCCGTCATTAGACGGAGTAAACAAACTCAAACATGTTTTGGCTCGTTTGAGCCATCTTCAGTGAAAAATGAGGGGAGATTTGAAATAATTTACATAATATAAGTTGAAAAAACGCTAAAAAACATAATGAAGGGGCAAATGAAAAAACAAACAAAAGAGAGCCTAGACGGAAACAAAATTAGCACAAATATACAATATTTACATCAATATGCGGAGCAAAAAACAACTCACTGCGAAAAAACACCAATGAAATTTAAAGCTTTAGAAACAACAGCATTCTCAAAATCTTCTCAATCTAGCGGTCCCTTTCTTGATTATTGTTTCATAATGTTGGCTGCCTTATTATAAAGGGTCGGAAGGGCCGCGATATAAAATTTTTCATTCCTTTGTTTTCTTAGGTTAACACAATTCTTAGTTTCAATTATTATTTTAAAGTAACACCTTTTCACTGAATTTTGTCGCAGTGAGTTGTTTTTTGCTCCGCATATTGATGTAAATATTGTATATTTGTGCTAATTTTGTTTCCGTCTAGGCTCTCTTTTGTTTGTTTTTTCATTTGCTCCTTCATTATGTTTTTTAGCATTTTTTCAGCTTATATTATGTAAATTATTTCAAATCTCCCCTCATTTTTCACTGAAGATGGCTCAAACGAGCCGAAACATGTTTGAGTTTGTTTACTCCGTCTAATGACGGAATATTTATTGTATTGAATTAGGAGGATACTCTCATTTTTCACCTTTGTAAAGTGAAAACCGTCAATACGGAATGATTCTAATATCCTATAATCTCTTCTCATGTAGCATGTACTGTATTGGTAAATGCTTTTATGTATATAGTGTTGTGTAGCATGTTGTTATTCTAGTTATAGTTATGGTGTCATTTGAGTGTAGGTATGGCTTCTACTTCGAAGTCTGGTAGCAAATCTGGACGGCCTTTAAAGGGACAAGCTATAGAAATAGTCTATAATGTAGCTGCTCACCTACGAGAACAGAAAACCATTCATAAACTGAATTATAATGTTGTGGCTTCAACAAGAGAAGCAACGGGTGTTTCAGAGTCACTAATGAAGCGTATATTAGCGGAAGGGAAGATGTCTATGGCCAACGGTCGTCTGCAATTTTCTACACCTGATGGCAAGAAAACGGTCCATAAAAAAGGATCGAAACAGACACTTCACGTAGGGTGTGATACGTGGGAAAGTAAGTGAATTTTATGCGAGTAAAAAAACTGTACCTACATTGAACAAACTGAAGCATATGTTAAAATTGGAAAAGATACTTGACTGTACTGGTCCAAAGATGCCCTCATTGACGACGCCATTGATAGCTTCATTATTTATGTGAACGATGGCAGCCCATCTGAATATGAATCAGAGCTCGAGAATGAAAGCAGTAATTGGGAAGTTGATAGTGAGATGGCAGATGAGATACGAGAATGTTAGGTATGTTACCCTGCCTCTTATGACTCAATCCTTAACCTTCATAAGCGAGCGTTTTGCATGCATTATTTCGTGTTCATATTATGTCCTCTGTGTGTACACTTATTGAAACAGTATTTTTAAAAGTATGGTTTACAGCTTGGGAATTGTAAATACTTCCATTTAATTCCATACGTAATACTTTCGTTCTTTTAACTGCATTGCATTTCCGGCATTAATGAAAGAATAACCTCAGTCGACGAGCCTGATTGCAGCTGCTTACAGTATGACAGCCAGTCAGCCAGCCGCACATTCCTCGGGGAAGATCGGGATGAACCGAAGCGAGCTGTGCGAACCAAACTATCCAAGGGTTCTTCTGTTTGTTGTCGGTAAATAAATTACAGGCATATGAAATAAAGTTATGCAGAAGATGATTAGGGACAGAATGATTACATCAGAAGAGATATGCAGATGAACTCGACAATGGAGGAAAAACTGAGAGCTGCATGACTAAAAATGCAGGAGATGCAGATTCCCAGGGAGTATGTAGAGGGGATGATGCCTGGAGAAAGCCTAGTCAGATATCTGAGAAGGAGGTAGTTGGACCATTTTAAAGAAGTTTTAACAAAAAAGGGAGAGGTATTGGAGAATGTAATGAGAAAGGAAGTTGATATAGACAGAATCAGATGGAGGCATGTCATTTATACAAATCCTGCCTGGTCCGCTGGAAGGATGACGCAATATTTCTAGCTGCCTAAACCTTTTAAAATGAAATAGCTCCCTTAGCAGATCAGTGGTAAGGTGTTGGCTTTCTGATCCCAAGATACAGAACCTCATGTTTTAGATATTAGCATGTTTAAGTTTTCTGGTGTTTACCTGACAAATTAATTAAAACTCAGCCTTAGGTCACCCAACAGAGTTCTATTTTCTGTGCCACCTGGTAGATGTTGCTGTTCTAATGAATGGCTATGCAGGTTTAAAAAAAATATAAAATTATGTTTTGTATCTGAAGATTGCTTGTGTTTTTAAGAAATTCTTTAAAAAAAAAAAAAAAAAAAAAAAGCAGTGAACAACCCTTTGAATGTTTCAGAAGTAGAACATCTAAACTGACATGCAGGTAACCAAAATTGCATCAGATTGAAATATCTTCCACACGATTATTACTGTGTTATTAATTTAACAGATAAGTGCTAGGTTCGATGGATGAGCAAGATGAAATATGTTTGAATATTCTGTAATATTCTTCAGGAGCTGTAAATTTGCCTGTGAGGAAGAGCATACACAGGACCTCTAACCGAGTCTGGCATTGTTTTCACTTGCTTGTGCCAGGCTCTTCATGTTCATATTTCATATTCAAGTTCCCTTGGTCAACTCTCGCCTTCTTCTAACCCATGAACAAATGGTTCATGAGGCGTAAGAATCTCATTTTAATATCTTTCCGGTCCACTTCCTTCCTTTTGCAGGCACCTTCATTTTTTGGAGGGTTGGGCCTATTTCTCTTCCTCTTTTGGTATATCATGAGGGTTTTTTCAGGTTTTCATTCAAGCCTTTTCAGTCTTTTGATCCCTCTGTGGGTGGGGGCGGTAGAATAACACCCACGGTATCCCCTGCCTGTCGTAAGAGGCGACTTAAAGAGGCCCCACAGGCTCTCAACTTGGGAGCGTTGGTTGGCGACTATGGGGCCCTTAGCTGAGTCCTGGCATTTCTTCCATGTACTTGTGCCCGGCTCCTCACTTTCATCTATCCTATCCGACCTCCCTTGGTCAGCTCTTGTTCTTTTCAGACCCCAACACTATTGGAACATTCGAGGACTAGGAATCTTTCATTTTCACGCCCTTCGTGGCCCTCGCCTTTCTTTGGCCGATATCTTCATTTTTCGAAGTGTCGGATTCCTTCAGTTTTCTCCCTCTGATTAGTGTTATGGTTCCCTAGCTGTATTTCTTCTTAAAACAATAAAACCTTTCAGTCTTTTGCGAGGGGCAGCAGCAACAATCTATGCTTCCCCTTAACAGGGGATAAATGGCCATGTTAGTTAAGTGTACAATTACATTTTGTATCTGAATGTTTTTTTTTTTTTTTTTTTTTTTTTTTTTTTTTTTTTTTTAAGGAAATTCGTAAGGAAGCAGTGAACAATCCTTTGGAAATTGCAGAAGTTGAAACTATTGTGAGGAAAGGAATGGAGAAATTACAGAAAGAAACTATCAACCTGAAACAGCAGATGGAGAATGTCACTGTTTCTGAAGCAAGTTTGGACAGTAAAATAGAAAAGAAACGTCTTGAGCTAGAAAGAAGCCAGAAAAGGCTTCAGACCCTGAAGAAAGTAAGGTAAGAATATAATTATTTTGTATTGCTGAAGTATGAGTGATATCAGTTCCTGTGATGAATGGTGTCAAGATGTCACTTACAGGATCGATATTGTGTAAACATTTCAGTGGACTTGGCAGACTTATAAGTAATAGCACCTTCTGGCGTGGTGAGGAAAACAACACTGAACCACCTCACTCCTCATGCTACTTCACTGATGCTTAGGTTTTCTATGAAGTTGGTTGTCGAATACTTAGCGTTCTACCAGTTTCACGGAAAGAAAGCAAGTGTTATTCCTTATTATGAAATTTTAGTCATTGTTTCTCAAATGGTATAATATTTTTAGTTTCTTATTATCTTGATTTTTGAATGAGACAACTTGAGAAGTGTTATAATAAGAAACTCACTCCTTCCCTCCATCCCTCGCCTGCCTGACCGCCCACTCCATACTCAGTAGCATGTTGGATAACAAGATTCCTCCGGCAAATATTGTCTGCCATCAGGTTTTCTGCCTCTTCCTCTCAGTGGACACCAGTCCGTGAAAGATTTTTTGCAAACTTTTGGTGTTGTGTGTCTCATGGCCTTTATCTGTGTATGCCTGAAGGTATCTACATTAGTGCCTTTCTTGGAATTTTTTCATTGTCCATCTGAGTAACATGACTTGCAAATTGCAGTCTTCCTTCGGCAACAAGTTTGTGCAAGCTATGTAGACCACTTCTCTGCTGGATTTCTTTATTCATAATGTGATCCTGGTAGCTTATTTTTGAGAATTCATCTGAGACATCATTGATGAAAGACACTGAACTTGTGAGTTGACTTTGCTGACATCTTCCTAGTTTTCACCCATATAGAACAGTTGGCATAGTAATGGACATATAGGACTATAACTTTATGGTTATGGGAAGTGAAGTTGATGGCCCCATTTGCTGTCATTTTGTCCATTAAAAGAAAGCAAGAAAGTTTGCAGTTTAGATTTTTAAAAATCCAAACCACAGAACAAGTTTTTGTATTAGAAACCTCACATGCATTAGCTGGAAATCAAACTGTGTCCACCTTGGTAAGTAGCCAGTAACAGTGCCACTCATCATTATCATCATCATTGTCCCACTCCAGTTGCCTGGGTGTGGTTAACAAGCCTCTTCCATTCCTTTATGTCCTTCCACTTTTCCTGCTCCATTACTCTTGCCACATCCAATCTAGCTTCTCTAATGTCCTTCCAAATCTGATCCATCTACCTTCTTCTCGGTCTTCCAACTGGTCTCTTTCCCTTAACTTCTCTTTCCAGTTCCCTTCTTGCTACCCGTTCCTTTCCCATTCTTTTTTACATGTCCGAACCATCTCAGTCTTGCTTTTTGTATGTTCTGTACTAACAGTTCTATATTTAGCTCTTCTCTGATTTTAATATTTTGAATTCTATCTCTTCTTGTCTTTTTAACCGATGTTCTTAAAAATTTCATTTCTACTGCTTGGATCTTACTATCTTGTCTCTTATTAGTTACCAGCATTTCTAGTCCGTATGTTACAATTGGTATGAAATACTGTTTATATAATGTTACTTTCGTTCTCTTGGGTACTTTGTCATCCCATAAAAGCTCTCTGACTTGATGATAAAATGTTGTACCTTTACTTAGTGTGTTATTAATTTCATGGTTGGTTTCATTACTTCCATTAATAATGCTACCCAGATACTATAAGTTTTCTTTTCACTACTTACCATTCCAAACTCCTTCAGATTTTCATTCCAAATGTCCAGTCTCTTTTGTACTTCCTTTTCTCCCTTTCCCAAATCACCACGTCATCTGCAAATACCAAAGCATTCACTTCATCACTACTGATGCTCTGTTTTACACGTTTTATGATTTCATCCATCAATGTAATAAACAATAATGGTGACAGTGCACTTCCTTGCTTGAGACTTTTTTTTTTTTTGTATAAAATGGTTTAGTCACCACTTCCCACTTGTACACTGCTTTTACTCTCATGATACAAGTAAGTAAGTAAGTAAGTAATTCGTCTTTATTCGTGGCGAAGTTAGGGCTCAAGGCCCTCTCTTACACTTAACCACAATATTTAAAATGAGTAACGTACATATAATATTTAAATAAACAGATCTTTTAAAATAATATGGTACTAATAGAAAATTTGAGATTGTAATAAAAAAAACTATTATAGAATGGACAACACTACAATCTAAGTGTACATGATGATAAATATAAAACTAACACTAGTGATAATAAGAGACGGAAACACAGAAGAAAAAAAAACCTATAACTAGCAAATATATTTCTAATTTTTATGAATATATGCTCATTCACGCACTCATTCACACTACACACATCGAAAGTCAGCTAGAGGTATTCAGAAAGTGATTTCGGCAATCCGTCTTAAATCTCCTACGAGAACGCAAATCCCTAATGGTAGCAGGTAGGGTATTCCACAGCCTCGCGGCAGTGACTACAAAGGAGCGGTTGTAGGTCCTGGAGTGACTGAGAGATATTGTTAAACAGGAGCCAGATCGTGTATCGTGGTTATGATAGGAGGAGAGGTAATTAAATTTTGAAGAGAGATAATTCGGTACACCTGTGTTTAGAACTCCATGCAGAAGAGACAACATGTGGAGACTGCGACGCTCATGAACACGAAGCCATGACAACTCCCTGTAATAAGGTGAAATGTGAGAACCATATCGCAGCTTAAATATGAATCGAATACAGGTGTTTAAACTCCGTTCAAGCATCTTGTTACTGTCTTGAGATATGTCCGTAAGTACAGTGTCGCAGTAGTCTAGAATTGGTAAGATTAGGGATTTTACCAGTTGTATTTTAAGATTTTTTGGAAATATAGTAGAGTAGCGTTTGAGAGGAAAAAGGGATTTCTGCACTTTACGGCATGTATTTGTCACTTGTTCAGTCCAGTTGAGGGTCTCAGTCATTATAACGCCTAAGTTTCTCACTGACGTACAATAGGGCACGACAATGTTATTTAAAATAATTGGGGGTACATGTCTACTTTTTAACAAGTTGAGGTTTATTTTGGTACCAAATATAATAGCCTGAGTTTTGTTAGGATTTATTAACAAGCTGTTATTTTTTGCATAGTCATTCAGTCGTCGTAAGTCAAAATGTACTCTGTCAATGGCTGCATCTATGTCTTGTGGATATGAGTGATAATAAATCTGAAGATCATCTGCATAGATATGGTACTTGCTATATTTCAATGCGTCCCCTATGTCGTTCACACTAACAACAAATAGAAGTGGGCCCAAAACCGACCCCTGCGGGACACCTATTGATTTGTTGTGCCATCCTGAGTACATTGTTCCTACTGATACTCGTTGCCGACGGTCAGTGAGGTAAGAGCTAAAAAAAATAAGAGATGTCATATTAAAGTTGAGACTACAGAGTTTCAGCAATAGTAACCCAGGGCTAACTGTGTCAAAGGCGCTGCTTAGGTCTAGTAGTGTTGCTACAGTCACATATCGTTGGTCTATCGCTTGTCTGATGTCGTCCGTAACTTGCAGTAATGCTGTCGCGGTACTATGTCCTTTTTTAAAGCCGGATTGAAAAGGGTCAAGGAGGGAATTTTGGGTCAGGTATACAGTGATTTGTGCATGAATCAGACGTTCTAGTGCTTTTGCGAGGGGTGGCAGGATGGACACAGGGCGGTAATCTGATGGAGAATCCAAGGTATTGTTTTTCGGGATAGGCCTTATTAGTGCGTCTTTCCAAACGTTAGGGAATACTCCATTGGTCAGGCAGTAGTTGAATATGTGAGTCAGTATTGGTAGTACAGCCCCGATGATGTTTTTAATTAATTTTATAGAGATACCGTCATTACCTGTCGCATCGGAAGTGATAGAGTAGAGTACACGTTTAACATCATTTGCGCTAACGGTGTGGAAAGAGAACTGGTCGCACTCGGAAGAGCGTGCTAAGTTTGTGGGATTAGCTGGTAATGGAACTGGTCCGACTTTAGGCTGAGAAAAGTAATCATTTAAGGTATCTAGAGATATGGTGGGAATGTGCTCTTCTACGGCTTTGCCTATGCCCAGAGATCGTAACTTCTTCCAGGTTTGGTTTAAATTATTATTTCCAGCTAATTGTTGAAAGTAGCGGCATTTACTGTTTCTAATTAGCTGTTTAACTTTGTTTCTAAGTATCCTGTATTGCTCAAAGTCATATTTGTCACGTGTTCGTCTGAATTGTCTGTACCAACGGTCATGGCTGGCCATAACAGATCTTATCTCGGTCGTCAGCCAGGGAGAAGGGGGGCGGGTAAATCTTACCTGCCTCTCCGGAGCATGTTTGTCATACAAGTTCAGCACTGAGTTGAATCTGTTGACTTTTGAGTCAATGTCATGAAAATTACGTATGTCATCCCACGGTAAGTTATATGCGTCATTACGTAGGTCATCTAATTCAATATGTTTTATGTCTCTTAAAATAACGTAGCGTGCTTTATACTTCGGTCCTCGGATAGAGTAACATAAGTACAATAAGTCGTGAGTTGAAATCCCAGGAGCAGGGATCTGTCCGTGCTTAACGACTTTCTGGGGTTGATTTGAAATTATAAGGTCAATTAAAGTGTGAGTCGAGTGGTCAGGGTAGTAGACATGATTCGTAGCTTTAAGTGGTAGGATTTCCATGTTCAGAGCATGGAATATGTGACACAACTTATCCGATTCACTAGTTTGTTTTAACAAGTCAGTATTAAAATCCCCCATGACTATGACATCTTCGTAGACCGAGATAAGATCAGTTAAAGCTGCTTCGAATTCCCCCATTTGTCTAATATTAGGTGGCTTATATACAATTCCTATTAATATTTTCTTATTACAGTCGAGTTCAACAAACATATACTCAGGTCGCAGGGGAAGGCTTGGGTCTGAGGTGCAGATAATCTTGCATTTTAAATCATTCCTGTAGTAAAAGGCTACTCCACCACCTCGTCTGTCAGTACGGTCATGTCGTAAGAGCGAGTATCCGTCGAGATTTACAGCACATGACGGCAAATCTCCACGTAACCAGCTTTCTGATATGCCAATACAATGCACCTTATTATTTTCGAAAATTGCCTGTAGTTCTTCTAGGTGAGCTGCAATGGATAGTGAATTTAGGTGACAACACGAGAGAGCTCTCGGGTGATTCATCAGCTGCCGCCTCAGAATGGATCCCGTTGCTTACTTTTATCTTGTTAATTAATGATTTTGGTGCATTCCTTTTCAGTAGGCATTCCCATATATGTTTTCTCTTAACTGTACCATAAACTTTTTCCAAATCCAAAAATACGAAGATGATTTCCTTGTTCCTTTCCAGATGTTTTTCCATTATTGTTCGCACTGTAAATATCAAGTCTATTGTTGATCTATTCAGTCTAAAGCCATATTGTTCTTCCTCTAACTTTGTTTCTATTATATCCCTCAGTCTTTTGTCTATGACTTTCTCCATTATTTTTAACCCATGTGGTAATAGAGTTATACCTCTATAATTTTCACATTTCTTCCTATTTCCTTTTTTGAACAGTGGTACAGTGCTTCCTTGTTGCCAATCTTCAGGTACCCTTTTATTCTTCTATATGGCATTGAGGGCTCTGTATAGCCACTGTAGTCCAATGCTCCGTGCTGCCTTAATCATATCAGCATTGAATTCGTCTTTTCCACTTGCTTTAACTTTGGTCATTGCTTTCACTGCCCTTTCAAGTTCCAACCGTGTTATCAGGTTCTCTTCTTTTTCTCCATCTATTCTTTCCATTTTCTTATCTCCTTCTTCCTCCGAGCAGTCATCCTCATTATAAAGTGTTTCAAAATACTTTGCCATCACCTTCTGAAGACCCTTTTCGTCATGTTCCTTCTCTAATGCTTTGATTTTTCTTGATTTATTCTTTTCGATTTTATTACTCTGTATAATAGTTTCTGATTTCCTCGACTATTTTGCTCAATTTTGTTGGTAAACTCTTCCCAACATTTCTCCTTTTCTTCCTTGATACTCCTCTTTACTTGTAGTTTCAATCTTTTGTATTCCATGTGTAACCTTTCTATCTTATTCTCATCCCTCTGATACGTTTTTTGCTTTTCCTTATCCATTGCTTTCTTCACATTGTTCCTTTCTTTTACTTCTGTTCTTATTTTGTCTGTCCACCACCATGTCTCCTTTCCCTTAACTTTTGCTTTTGTTTTTCTGCATACCTCAATTGCTGCTTCCACAAATGTCTGTCTTAAATTGTCCCACTCTTCTTCTCCTCTTCGTATTTCCATGTTAGGTAACCTCCTTTTTATACAATCTTGGAATGCCATTCTTTTGTCCCCCTCCTCCAACTCCCAAATCCTGATCTTTGGTTTCTTCTTCAATACAATTTTAGGGAATTTTACTTGTTTTAATTCCACAATCAAAAATCTATGATCACCTTCCATACTTTCACTAGGGATTATCTTCGTATTCGTATTCATGACGTATCTTTCCCATTCTCGGACTGTTATTATAAAATCGATGAGTGTTCCATACTGTCCATCCCAAATATATTGGCTGATCTTATGGCTATTCCTCTTCATAAACCATGTCTTCTTTATTATCAGGTTATTTCTGATACAATAGTCCAACAGTTTCTCTCCATCGTTATTTCTATCACCATACCCAAGTGGGCCCAGAACATTCTCATATCCCATTCTATCAATTCCCACATGAGCATTCAGATCTCCCATTATCATGATCCCATTTCCAACAATATGCGTTTCCAGTTCATTGAGGAACTCTTCCTTTTCTTCCACGCTACATCCTGTCTGTGGAGCATACACTGTATTATCTTCAGTAGTTCCTTGTGTACATGTATGTGTATTTACATACTCAACTTTAGCTATTGGTTCAACATTCTGATTCACTACAAATCTCACTCCATTTCTTTTCTCTTTACTTTTACCCATCCAATACAAGATGTACCCCTTTCTTAGTTTCTTCATTCCTTTCCCTTTCCATTTTACTTCACTTAATCCCAGGATGTTGAGTTTTCGTCTCTCCATTAGGTCAATCAATTAATTTTCCTTCCCATTCATTGTTAAAATATTTATTGTTCTTGTTTCAAATCGGGTTTTGTTCTCTGATCTAACACTTGCATGAACATCAGGATTACCATCATACTATGCAACTGTAGTCAGAGATTTGTCAATTCCATTTCCATTTTTAAACTTCCATCTGAGGCTTGTATTGTAGTTGAAAACAAGTACAAATTTACTCATCTGCTGACCTGCTAAGCCTAACGCATCTGAGGATTTTCTTTTGGGGTTTACTCCCTTAGCTTTTGAAGATCCCTCTTCTCCACAAGGCAGTGGTTTCCTCTTCTAATTTTCCCCAGAGAGGATGAGTTGCCTCATCCACAATCTTCGCCATTCCGAAGGTCTCCTTCTCTGCCTAAGCTGCTGTTAAGGTCTTCACCCGTAACCCTGGGCATGGGTTCCATGTTATACCTCGTGTGACTGGGTCCCTGCCTGAACTTAGCTCTTTTCACACCGGCCTACTGATGTAGAAGATACCCACCCCCGCAACGTGGATGCGCCAGGCAAGAATTATAATTTATCATGGTCCTTTATTTTACCTGTTGATGAAGACATTTAGACATATGTCTAATTTAATCAAAGTTAATCTTGAGTATTTCTCTACCAACATTAATAACAAGCACAGTGTTTGATATGAAATTAGTTTCTAAAGACTTCATAAAATAAAAAAAATAGTTTTATGCAAATTTTAAATAACATTTTTTATGGCTGAGAACGAAAGGGTTACGATTTTTAAAAATTGCATTTTTAAGGTTTTACCATCAATGTAGAGATCATTTCGACCTTTACAACCTCCAGAAGTGTTATGACAAAAACTATTCATGCCATGAAATACTTCTAGCGGATTTCAATGTTCTGACAATAGCTGTTTTGCTTAATTTGAAAGGGTTATTTTGAGTTGTAACTCTTTTCCAGATTATAATAAATGATGTAAGAACTATGTGCACATCAGTTTTCATAAAAAATGTGTAAAAAGTGTATTTTTGAGATGCAGTGATGTAAACTGCTAAAACTTTAAACCTTTCTCCTGAAAAATCATGGATTTTGAATTATAATCCTTTCATTCGCTAACATTGAAAATATCATTAATGTGGAAATAAGAATTGTCTTTAATTGTGGGCACTGGCTCAGTTGAAATTTCTGTAAAGATAAAGCACAAAAGGACACTTCTTCATACACTACCGTCTCAACATAGATGGGTTCTCTCATCATCGATCGCGGTTCTTCTCAGTCCCTGATGAGCTTGTTTTTACTTCCCAGCTTCACACACAACTTCTCACTGATAAACATTACTGTATCCCCTTAGGTTTCCTACCTAACTGAATACAAACTCTGACTTTCTATGTCCCCTCGTCGCACACATTATGTTTGTCGTACTGTTTTCCTTTCCTTGTTCCTATCTCTCTGTATGACTTGTGTTGTGGTTTGAATGTATAAGCAAATGACACATACCGGACAGACTAGTAACTAAGTGGAGTTTTACGCTTGTAGATTCCCCTTTTGTTTTTTATGTAGTAATAAAATGTTGTAAGAAAGACATAGTTATCATTTGCACGTTACAACGCAACATATTGGTGCCGAAAACTCGCTCACGGTTCAAATTACGTATCACTGCATCATGAGACGACGTTCTTTGAACATTCTTAGACGAAGATACGAAGTGGAAAGTGAAGTGAAGTGCAGATTACATTAAATAAGACACGAGACTCCAGCCAGTAATACCTGATACACGCTTGATAAGTACATTATTTATTCATTCATTCTGTGAAATATATTAAGAATCGTTTGCTTAACAGAGCATGCTAGCAAAGGAATTCGCAACTACTGCATGGATTGAGTCGAAATTATTGTGAGCATGCACGCATGATTTTCTCATTGTGCACGAGTAGCCATTTTGAATAGCTATAGAAACGCCATCTGCCGCCTTCTAGGTGTCTCCACGATTAAGTACGTGACTAGTGCTGCCATCTGTCAGCACCTACTAGAGTCAGAACACTGCATACTGCGCTATCTTTACGTCTTCGACATACTACACATCAAAACTGACCCAGCCCCACCCCTGAGTCGCATACCTACTTGGAAGAGCAATAAATTACCTCACTTCTACTTGACCGGCAATCCATTCACAATGACTGACAATGAACAGCAGCTTAAGAAGCTTACACGGAAGAGAACAACTCAGTGCAATAATGCTACACGCTTCCTCACATTTTTAAAAGGCTGTAATGACTCTACAGACCTCAGTGAGATTCAACACATCCATGATCGTCTTCAAGATACATTGCAACAGTTAATAGCCTTAGATAACTCTATACATGACCTGTTACAAGATGAAGATTATGAAGCAGACGCATGCACTTGTGAAGAATATATAGATACCTCAAAGCGCGCTATTCAGAAGGCTAATAGCCTTCTCGGAAATAAGAAAGAACAAACTAGCGTGTCTTCTACACCCTGTTCGGACGTTCATCCCACGAATATTCAAGGAGTAAAACTACCAACGATCAGGCTCGAACCGTTCTCTGGTGACATAGAGACTTGGTCTACGTTCTGGGAGCAGTTCCAGTCCTCGGTCGACAAGAACCCATCAATATCCGACATAAACAAGCACGTGTTCCTGTGAGGGTATCTCGAAGGGGAGCCAAAGCGACTCGTAGATGGCATTGCAGTGCGCGCAGATACCTACGAACAAACGAAGACAATACTGGTAGCACACTACGGAGACAAGAACAGAATAATCCAGGCCCACCTGGACTTCCTGGAGAATTTAAAGCCCGCTTTCTCGGAGACCCCTGAAGAACTAAATATAACATACGTGGAATGCCACCGAAGAGTTCAAGCCTTCAAGGCTCTAGGGGAAGATGTAAACCTGTATGGTCGCGTGCTGGCGCCAAAAATCCTAAGAGCATTTTCAGCTGAGATCTGTAGACGTTGGTTGATCCACGCCAAACGCGAAAATATCCCAGAAGGTCATTTGATGACATTAATGGAATTCCTAAATGAAGAGGTAGAAGCAGCACTAAAATCTCAGAAGATACGAGGAGAATTTAGCACGCCACCTCCATCACCCTACACACCAACAGCGGCTACTCTTCAAGTTACTACGGGAGCAGAAAAATCTAAGATGAAAAGAAAGACGACAGTAACCCCCTTTTGTGCCTTTTGTGAAAGTAGAGGCCACTGGGCGCAAGGATGTAAAGAAATCGCTAACCTTCAGGACAGAATAGACAAGCTAAAACTTTCAAAAAGATGTTTCCTCTGCCTAAATAGGGGCCACAGCGTCCGCCAGTGCCATGCGCAAAATGTAAGCAACTTCATCACGTATCAATCTGTAACGCGAACTCTCAACCCACGTCTGTCAGTAAAATAGAAGTTAACACATCAAATTTTTCCTTTCTTCAAACTGCTCGTGTTTGGATCACAGGACCGACAGGAATATCTAAACTAACAAGATGTCTGTTAGACGCCGGAAGCCAGTCCAGCTTTATAGCCAAGTCTTTGGTGGATGCTCTTCAACTACGCGTGACTGGTAGTCGAGAACTTGCAGTGACAACCTTCGAAGCGACATCGAGCATTACAAAGCCACGCCGACTTATACAGTTTGACATGATTGGATTTTCAACAAAGACAATTGTAACACGCACGGCCTTCGAAAGTCAGAATACCTATTCCTCTCACCCAAGTGTCCCCCAGGATTTCCCGAACCTGACACTCGCAGACCCGCAAATTGACAACGAAGAACCACCTATTGAAATACTAATCGGCGCGGACCATTATTGGAAAATTGTAAAACTGGAACAACCGATGTCAATCACGCCTTCCCTCGTACTGCTTCCTACAATCTTCGGCTGGGTACTAACGGGAAACCGGTCTGGAGCTTCAGTAAATCAGGTTACGACGCACCACGTCTCAGTCACTAATAGTGAAATATCTGCAGAAACCATGCGAAGATTCTGGGATCTGGAAACAATTGGCATTCGCGATACACAAAACAGGACACTGAACGATACGGATGCCGCTATTCTTCACAAATTTCATGAGACACACCGGATCATAGACGGAAGAAGAGTTGTATCACTTCCATGAAAAAAGGACATCGTCTTGTCTGATAACCGGTCAACAGCTGAGAAAAGATTTCAGAGCCTTGAGAAACAAATGGATCAAGATGCGGACTTCCAAACTATGTACCACACGCATATGTTGGACTACATAGAGAAGGGACAAGTGGAAATAGCTCCAACGTATGAGACTCCCGGAAGTGTCTTCTACCTACCACATCACTCTGTGAAGAAGCAAAAGAGAAAGGGCATAAAATGGAGGATCGTGTTTGATGCCTCTTCTCATGAACAAGGCCAACCAGCATTAAATGATGCCCTAGAGATGGGACCAAATCTGCTGCCTGAAATTCTAGCGACATTGCTCCGTTTTCGAATGCGTCCAAGTACCATTGTCTGCGATGGAAGTCAAGCCTTTCTACAGCTATCCCCAGATGAAAACGACAGAGATCTCACAAGATTTCTGTGGTACCGAGTCCAAACTACCACTGACGGCACGTACCAGACCACTAGAGACGTCATAACGTATCGCTTCACTCGATTACCGTTTGGACTTACCTGCAGCCCATTCCTTCTGTCCGCTACTCTACGAGAACTGGTTACATTGCATCAGGAGAAATATCCCACTGCAGCAGCAGTCCTGGATGGTTGTACCTTTATGGACGACTTCGCAGGCCCACTCTATGTCAAGTCAGATAACACGACCAAGAAGGTTTACATCGTTCTGTTCACGTGTGCAACCGTGAGAGCTATACACCTGGAACTCTCAACGGACTTAACTACCGACAGATTCTTAATGGTTTCCAATGCTTCGTAGGACGACGAGGTGTCCCACACACTATATACACCGACAATGCTCAAACATTCCAAGCAGCTAACAGAGAACTCCGACTCTCAGACGTGCTCAGCAGTTCGAAGACTCTTGAATATATGGCACATCACAATGTTACGTGGAAGTTTATACCTCCACGGGCGGCTTGGTGGGGAGGATGGTGGGAGAGAATGATTGGCTCCACTAAGCGCTGCCTTAGAAAGGTTCTAGGTCGTTCACAGATCGATGAAGAGGGTCTCCGCACAATTCTAATCAGCATTGAAGCCACTCTGAATTCACATCCCATTGTTCAAGACGAAAGTAACTCTGAAGTGTTAACACCCTCACATTTCCTCAACGGCGAGAAACTCTCGACAATTCCAGTTGGACCTGAGCCAGTAAATAAGAAAGACCTTACAAGGGAATTTCGCACGAAGATGAAAATGGTTGAAGACTTTTGGCGAAGGTGGAAAAAGGAATACCTCCTTCAGCTGCGGAACTACCATGAGGTCAAGTCTCCAACCGGCAAACATCCGAGACTTCGAGTAGGAGATGTTGCCCTCTTACAAGAAGACGTCCTGCCTAGCCATATGTGGAAAAAGCCCAAGTCGACGAAGTCCTTCAGGGGAGAGACGGCCGAGTGAGGACAGCCATCCTGTGTCTGCCGGATGGTTCAAGAATCAGCCGACCGGTGCAACTGGTGATTCCTCTCGAAATCGACCAGGGTGGGGAGGATGTTGAGGTTTGAATGTATAAGCAAATGACACATACCGGACAGAGGAGTTTTACGCTTGTAGATTCCCCTTTTGTTTTTTATGTAGTAATAAAGTGTTGTAAGAAAGACATAGTTATCATTTGCACGTTACAACGCAACAACTTGATTTGGTACTTGTTTGTTCCTTTGCATTATTTAACTACATAAGTAATGACTGATTTCCTAGATGTTAGGCTCCTTTAATCATCGTCATTAATTATAATTAAAAAGACAAATCATCATACTAAAACTGTGGGTACAAGAAAAATTAAACATTTCCTGCCTAATATCTAGCCACTTCATTGTTCAAGTCCTTCATTGTACATCTTAATAAGCATGAAGTACACCAACGTACATAATGTATTGACTGTAGTTCGCGATATTGTTTTGAAAGTGCAACTTCTATTAGTTCACCATGATCTGTCAATTTCCATCATTAATATTTTTAAAGATGTCCAGGTCATCCCTTGCTCCATATGGTTACAAACTACGGTAGCTATTCCTTGGGTTCTGTTTTTTCAAATTTAAGATCACGGCGATTTATTTCGGAATCTGCAATCTAAGCCATGTCCATGCTCTCGGTAGGTCCTGCCTGTTTCCACTTTCCTGGTTTATTATCCACTAGTTGGCCCTACTGATATTTCGTATTATGTTGTTGTTGGCTGAGATCCGCGTAGGCCAGCTGATGTTTCTCTGAGTGTATAGTGTTTTCTGATAGTGTGTAGTTGCTCTTACTTGCCTCCTTTATTGTGTTTAGTACTTGTTTGGTGTAACCACCGTAGTAAAGGTTACACTGTTTTGCTGTGATGTTCTCTGATGGTCATTCGGTTTCAGCCTTAGTTCTTACAAAGCTTTCCCTGGCCTCTGTTATGCTGGTTTGTACCCAAAGCGGATGTGAAGGCCATATTGAGGATTTGTCTGTCACTGTTTGTCATACCCTCTCATCTGCTAACATGAGTAGTAACCCCTGCAAGTTACCTTATATATGCAAATAATTTTCTGCCATTGAATAATCCCCATGCTCCAGTTTTAGGAAGGGAAATTTTGAAGCCTTTTTTTAGTTGGTAATTGTATAGTCTTGTTAAATATGAATATTGAAATCTGTCTATACTACTGTAAAATACCAAAAATAAGTCTGGTGTGCATTAGCAATTTGCAAGAGTACATATGAATTTCCCTGGTGCCAACAGTTAATAAATCTGTGGAAATTCACAGTGTTTTCTTCATAAATGGCTGGGAGACATTGCACAATGCTATTTCTCCTACAAAAGTTGAAATTCCATTCAAAAACATGCGTGAGCTATCCATGGATATCCTAACAAACCCATAAATTTTAACCTTCTTGCTTTTGCTGTAGCTTTCAACTTAAACATTGCACTCGTAACCGCATATTCAGACTGTCTCTTTTTGAGATTTGTCTGTCACTGTTTGCCGTACCCTCTCTTCTTATATCGTGAAGAACGACCCTTGCAAGATGCCTTATATGTACAAATAATCTCCGCCATTGAATAATCCCTGTGCTCTAATTTTAGGAAGGGAAATTTTGAAGAATTTTGAATTTCTGGAAACATAGCTTTTCATCCACAAAATGCCCGGTGGTTACTGTTTTTGTGTTCAAAATGAGATTTATTATTCCATCTCGCCCACATCATACTTTCTACCAAATTTTCTACTCTGTACCTGTAAGGAGAACTCCCACTGGCCATCCTAAACATGTGATACAATTTAAACCCACACCTTGCAAATGATGCGATATGCATGTTGCATGGTTTTCGCTTTTGGCAGGAACATATTTGCCAAGACAATGGGTGAAAAAATATCAGATTTCTGTATATCAGGAGCACTGCACCAACCTTGACAAAAATAATACCTGTACTCTAACTTTCCACTGCCAGTTCTTGAAAAAAGTATGCATGTATATATGGTAATAATTTTTATCTATTGAGGTAGGTTACAGGCAATCTGTATAATTGTGCTGCTCTCATTGAGGGCCATACCAGTCTGTTTGATGTGGATTCACTTGTATCGAACTGGACTGGTATATCACCAGCAGAATAGCATATCTGTTGTCCTGATTATATGTGGCATTGTACACCAGTTAGTTCCTGCAAGTTTCTTGAGTAGCCCCTTCGTGGGCGAAACCTTTCATTTCATTTGTAAATAATGCTTTGTGTAAGTTGACACCCTGATATTGTTGGGGGGGGGGGGGTGAGGAGGGCAGACATTGTTCAGAATAATTCCTTTCCAAGATACTGCAAGTTTTCTGTCAGTCTTCTTATGTCTCAGATGGAAAGCTCAATCTTTAAAAGTCTTACATGGATTAGGTTTAAGTTGGTTTCCTTATTATTTCAAACTGGTCAGACTGAACAGCAATTTCAAGGTTATTAGCAGAAATGAAGCCTTTGGCACCTTGGGGCTGTGCTAGTCATAGGTGTGAACACTAAGAAAAATGGGAATCGCTACTCTTCCTTGAAGCAGACTATTTTCCTCCAACAGGTACATTTTCATTGCAAATCCATAAAATGTTGTGAGATTATAGCTCTCATTCTTGTTAGAGCACAGTTCTTGTTCAGTTTGTAGATTTTATGTGATAACACTCTGAGCAACTGAGCTGAGAGATCAAGAAAAGTTATACCTTGCATCATTTATTTTTTTGAAACCATCGTATACGTACCGTGTCCAGTGCAAGTTTTTGTATGTTCAGTTTATTCCTGGTGTAAATCCTGCCTGTTGTGAGATAAGGAATTACTCAACCATTTCAGTTAGTCAGCTAGGGATCATTCTTTCTAGGATTTTATGCAAATGACATAAAGAGAGATACAGTGAAAACTGTTCTAAGACCACCCTTTTTAGCAGCCAATTTTTCCAAGAACTTATTTAAAACTTCATAAAGACAATGTGTTTTGTAGGTATCTCTGTTTAAGGACTACCTCTCTTTCTGATCAACAACCAGGCATTTTTTTAGTCTGACCACTTTTAAAGGACTTTCAGGGTGAAATCTACTATATACAGCAGTTAAAATATAATTATAATCGTGAACAACAACAAAAACAAAAAAAGCAAGTAATTCCATGGAAAGAAAATATTACAAGAAATACTACTAGTTTAACATTCTAAATCCAATATGAAGGCATGTAACTCCATGATTACACAATTAAAAATCTATCTATATAAAATATGTCATGACTGACTGACTGATTCATCATCGCTGAGCCAAAACTGCTGGACATAAAGAAATAACATTTTGGGGATATAGAGTGCAGTTGCTCACTAAGGGAGGACTTTTGGATATTCCGTCACTAAGAGGGTGAAAAGGGAGGTGAATTGTTTAGATGTGTATATCTATATCTCAAAAACTTAAACATTTACAGATGTAAAAATTGGTATCAGGAATCTCCTTTAAAAATAAAGGAACACGTATTCTTTATTTCAGGAAAATCCCATTAACAGGGTGAATAAAGGTGAAAAAGGGGTTGAGTACCGTTTATGAGTATACTTATATCTCGAAAACTGAAGATGTTACAGACATGAAAATTGGTATTAGGAATCTCCTTTAAAAATAAAGAAACACAATTTTTTTTGTTTTTGGAAAATCCAGTTGATGAGGGGTGAATATGAATGATGACCAAGGGGATGAATGTAAAAAAAGACTATATCTACAGTATATCTCAGAAACGTAGCATGTTACAGATGTGAAAAATTGGTATTTGGAATCTCCTGTAAAGAAACATAGATCATTTGTTTTTGGAAAATCCACTTAAGGGGAACTGAAAAAGGGGGTGAATTTTTCAAATGAGCATATTTACAGTATATCTCAAAAACTTATAATTACAGAAGTGAAAATTGGTATTTTTAATCTCTTTTGAAAATAAAGAAACCTGTTTTTTAAAAAAACACCTAAGGTGGGGGTGGGAGTAAAGAGAACTGAAAAGGAGGTTGAGTTCTTTTTATTAGGATACTGATATTTCAAAAACTGAAGATGTTACAGGCATGAAAATTGATATTTGGAGTCACCTTTAAAAATAAAGAATTATGAATGTTTTTGTTTTTGGAAAATCCACTTAAGCGGGAGTGAATGAATTGAAAAATATTCTTTGTATGAGGATGCTTATATCTCAGCAACTAAAGGTGTTGCAGAAGTAAAAATTGGTATTTGGAATCTACTTTAAATATATATAAAAAACATGTATTCTTTTGCTTTTGGAAAATTCCCTTAAGGGAAGGTGAAATAATTGAAAAATTGGTTGAATGGTTTGTATAAAGATACTTATATCTAAAACAAAGACATGTGTTCCTTTTTTATAAAGGAGCTTCCAAATACCAATTATCATTACTGTAACATCTTCGGTTTCTGAGATATGTGTATCCTCATAAAAATAATTCAACTCCTTTTTCCACCTCCCCCCCCTCCTCCAAGGTTGATTTCCCCCCAAAAATTGCATATTTCTTTATCTCAAAAACTGAAGGTGTTACAAACGTGAAAATTGGTATTTGGAATCTCCTTTAAAAATAAAGAAGCATGTATATTTCTGTTTTTGGAAAATCCACTTAGGTGGTGTAGTGGTGGGGGAAGGACTGATAAAGGGGTTGAATTCTTTTTATGGGGATACTTATATCTCAAAAACTGAAGATATTACAGACGTGGGAATAGGTACGGTATTTGGAATCTCCTTTACAAATAAAGAAACGTGTTTTTTTCTTTTCTGACTTGAGAAAAGACTATTTCTCATATGTACAGTTCTTGTATCGCATGGTCGTCTTATCCCCAAATGGCAATACCACAGACGTGGTTTACAAATAGTTTCTGGGATAAATGAAACTCAATTTTTAGGTGCGCTTTTAACAGTGCTGAGGAATGATTACTTTTATCAAATTAAGAAATCCTTGCCATCGAAACTGCAGGTAACTGCTAGTATTATGTAATATTATTTTATATCATGGCCTTTGTGTAACAGGAACAGGTGGAAGAAAAAGTCAGACATTGAAAAAGGTGTAGGTAATCACAAATTCAGTGTCTGTCATTTATAACTTTTACATTTCGCTTTACTCTAGCACTAATGATCTTACCCGTAGGGGTTTTAAAAGACCATACCCCTAAGGTTTATGCAACTCTTAAACAGAAGCATTCTGTGTCCTAGAAGACAGTAGTTACTCACTGGAATCAAATTTAGGAATGCATTAAAAATATTTTGTCTTATTATTATCTTACATGAAAGGATGCTGTAGTTGAATGCATTGATTAAGGGAGCTATGTGGTTCTGTTTCCTAGGCCCCCCTTCATGGAAGAGTTTGAACGCTTAGAAGTAGACCTCCGTCGGCTGTATGAGGAATTTCTGGTGAGGTTCCGTTGTCTGGCCTATTTGGAGCAGCAACAGGAGGACACAGAAAAGGCAGAACAAGAGAGGATGGAGGAGAGACAGGCTGCCACCAAGAAGTTACTGGAGCAGTTCAAGCAAGAGGAGACTGTTCTTGAAGGGTCTGGGGATGTATTTAGTTTGGGTGATGGAGACATAAAGGAAGAAGGGGACGAGATTGGGAGGCTACCAGGAAAAGCAAGTCGAGTCAGAATACAGACAGCTTCTCGAGGTATTGTATGAGACATGCAGTTTTATTTCTGATTATTGGTTTTCAAGGCTGTGGTTTCCTTAATGGAAGTTTTTAGTGTCCATATGGTGTATACTCATCTATATATATATATATATAAAATAACATGTCCTGACTGACTGATTCATCATCGCCGAGCCAAAACTACTGGACATAAAGAAATGACATTTTTGGGATACATTCATATTAACATGTAGGTGCTCGCTAATAGAGGATGTTTGGATATTCCGTCGAAAAGGGGGTGAAATTTTAAAATGAGTGGATCTATATCTCCAAACTTTAAAAATTTACAGAGGTAAAACTTGGTATTTAGAATCTTCTTTAAAAATAAGGAAACACGTATTTCTTTGTTTTCGGAAAATCCCAATAGGAGGGGAGAAAAAGGGTGAAAAAGGGATCGAATGCTTTTAATGAGAATACTTATATCTCAGAAACTGAAGATATTACAGACCTGAAAATTGGTATTTGGGATCTCCTTTAAAAATAAAGAAATATGTATTCTTTTTGTTTTTGAAAAATCCAATTAATGGGAGGGTGAATTTTTAAAATGAGTGTATCTATATTTCAAAACTTTTAAAATTTACAGATGTAAAAATTGGTATTTAGAATCTCCTTGAAAAATAAAGAAACACATATTTTTTCATTTTCAGAAAATCCCAATAGGAGGGGTGAAAAAGGGGTTGAATGCCTTTAATGAGGATACTTATGTCTCAGAAACTGAAGATATTACAGACCTGAAAATTGGTATTTGGAATCTCCTTTAAAAATTAAGAAACATGTCTTTTTTGTTTTTGAAAAAAAAACAATTAATGCGGGGTGAATTTTTAAAATGTGTGTATCTATATCTCAAAACTTTTAAAGTTTACAGATGTAAAAATTGTTATTTAGAATCTCCTGTTTTAAATTTTTAAATATTACAGTGTTTCAGAATGTTAGGAAAAACATTCCAGCAATGTGAGAATGTTAATTGAGACCTTATTCAGAAGTAAAGTCGTAACAATTTAAAAACCATCTGGTTGAAGTCTTAGGTTCGTGATTTTTGGCTTGCAATAAGTAATTGTTGATTTAACATTTGGCGTAAACCGATAACTTGATTGGAGTATCTTAACTTGTTACAACCTTAAAATAGGAGCAGTTGAAAAGAAAGATTGAATAAACCATTTTTGGTACTATGGTGAATAACGACAATAACAGCCGTTAGCTGTAGATAAATAGCTGTATCAAGGGTACATAGTATAGGGCTTAGTAGCAGTGGTCTAATTTGAATTATAAAATATTACTTTTTTCAGAATGTTAGGAAATAAATTCCAGCGATATGAGAATAATTCATTTAGACCTTATTCGGAAATAATGTTGTAAAATTTAAAAATGAAAACAGCGGGTTGAAGTCTTTGCCTTGTAAAAGTAATTGATGATTTAACATTTGGCGTAGCCCATAGTGAAGAGATCAAATGTTAAAGGAAAACAACAACTTGGTTGGAGTATCTTGACTTAAAATAACCCTTCATTAATCTTGTTAGTGAAGTGAAGTTGTAAGTAGCACAGCTTGATGCTGTTGATGCATGCTGAATGCTAGCCTGTTGGTCGAAAGGGTCGGACTTAACATTGACAAGAGTGAAAGAAAAGGAGACACTGTGGTGGAATGAGAAGGTGAGAGAAGCAGTGAAAGAAAAGAAGAAACCATGGCAAGAATGGAATAGAAGTAGAAAGCAAAAGGAATTATCTTGATCATAAAAGGAAATACAAGAAATTGGTAAGAGAAGAAAATTGGGAAGAATTTACACAAAAGATGGAGTGGGCAGTAAAAGAATGCTGTACCAGTATGGAATTATGCAAAGTAATAAGAAATAAAGAGTTTATACAAAGCTGATGAAAGAGGAAGGTGGAGAGTTGATAACACATCCAGAAGAAGTAAAGAGAAGGTAGAAAGAGTATTTTGATAAAATGCTGAATGTGAGAAATTGTGCAGAGGAGATAGTAGTAATACGGTGTGATGACTCGGCAGTAGAATATGATATAACCATGTCAGAGGTAGAATTAGCAGTCCGTAAAATGAAAATGGTGAAGGCAACTTCAGTGGGTGTATACATAATATTAAAGTGCATATGAAAACAGAAACGTGTGTCTCAAGGCTAGGGAAAGGGAATAATAATATGAGTCTTTAAGAAGTGGGGGGACAAAAAAGTGTGTGATAGCTACAAGGAATTACGCTCTATCACAAGTGGCAAAAATACAGGAAAGAATACCGGTATTAGAGAGGAGAATGAGAAGAAAGTTAGAAGGACAGTTACAAGAGGAACAGTATGGCTTTAGAAGTGGAAGATCTACAGCGGATCCAGTCTTCAGCATGAAGCAATTAATGGAAAAGAGTTGGGAATATGGAAAGGATCTGGTCATGACATTCATAGATCTAACAAAGGTATAGTGTTTCCAGGGAGAAAATGTGGGAAACTATTATCAAAAAGAGACTGGGTACACAAACTGTAGAAATACTGCAAGCAGTATACAGAAACTGTGTCAACAGCATACAGACTCCGTTTGGAAAGACAGAATGGTTTAGAAATGAAACTGGACTACTACAGGGGAGTGTGCTGTCATCTTTTTTGTTTCTTATGGTTATGGTCAGAATTGTGAAGGAGACAAAGGAAACATATTGGAATAGGGAGATGAAATTATTACCATTTTGGTCACAGGGGTCCCGGGTTCGATTCCTGGCAGGGTCGGGAATTTTGACCTTAATTGGTTAATTTCGCTGGCACTGTATGTGTCATCTTCATCATCATTTCATCCTCATCACGATGCGTAGGTCGCCTACGGGAGTCAAATCAAAAGACTTGCACCTGGCGAGCCGAACATGTCCTCGGACACTCCTGGCACTAAAAGCCATACGCCATTTTTTCATACCATTTCAGATGATATTGTGGTTTGGGGAACAAACAGAAAAAGAAGTACAAGATCTACTTGATGTACTGAATGACAAAATTGTAAAGTATGGTATCAAAATCAGCGCAGAGAAAAACAAGACTATGGTGATATCAAGAGGAGAAAGACAAGGGAAAGGCATTGTGAAAATTGGTGGCTAAAGCCTTGAAATTGTTGACAGATTCAAAAACCTAGGGAATGAATTTATGCAGAATACAAGGCTGGACATGGAGATTAGCGTGAGAGTACAGCAGGGCAATGTATTCTACCAGAGTGTAAGAAACCTTGTTTGGAACACGCAAGTGTAAAGAGATAATATACAAAATGTATTATGCGCCCATATTGACTTATTTGGCTGAGATCTGGACAATGACAAGTAGGCAGCGAAATGGAATACCCAAGAATTATGATAAGGAAGACAAGGAAAGACAGATTGAAAAACAAAAATCTGAGAAAGGAGGTGGGAATGGAAAACCTAAAGGAGAGAATTGGTAGGAGTGAACTAAGATGGTTTGGACATGTAAAGAGGATGGATTAGGAAAGAATACCAAAACAGATGAAGGAGATGAAGTTTGAGGGAAAGAGAACGAGAACAAGGTGGATCAATTCACTAAAGAGGAGTGCAAGAAGAAGAAACCTAGAGTGGGACAAAATGATGTGAGAGAAATGGTGTAAGGAGAGAGGAAGGTGGAGATGTGTCGTAAATGCCTCGACCTGGCAGGAGCTGGATAAGGGGAAAGGAGGACGATGGTGAATTTAAGAATAATGTAAATTGCTAGCAGCGTAAAAATGATAGGCAGCAACAGGAGTTCTGTGCGACAGGAAACTGCCTCTCATCTTAAAGTCAAAATACGAGGGTCAAGTCATAAGTCATAGCAACTATTTTTTTTCTCACGAACAGGAGACAACACGAAAAATCTAAGATATGCATTTGGAAATATAGGGCATGTACTTATGCATAGTGCCTGAAGACAAATTCTGACTGTCACACGTTAGCGATACACATGCAGTGAATGGTATTCAGCACCTGCTCCACCGCTGGCAACGCACAGTGGAAATCTTGGGTAATTATTTCGAAGGTCTGTAACCAGTGGAGACCTGTCTTTTGTATGTAGTCTTGTGTATTTGCTGTCTATATCATACTAAAACAATGTTCACCAATGGCCTGTGTTCTGTCACTTTCCTAAAAGGATAGGGTTAAAGACAGATGATATTGTAAGAGAGTGACCATGAAAGCCAACCCTAGGTGATTCGGAGAATGGCTAGGAAGAAGAAGACAAGCTTAAATAACTCTTCCCACACATACCACATTTTGCAAACTCGCTATCTATTATAGAAAATATATTTGACTTTGTCCTCTTCGTAATTCCTGCAATGCTAAAAATATGCAGTAACAACTCAGTACTGGTTAATGAAATACTGACTGCTGGAGGTAATTAGTAGTAGCGAGTACAGCCATGTACTACCCTCATTCGCCGAGTGCACACAAACATTGCTGAGCCACTGCTACTTCAGTAGCTGTTAGTGGAAACGGTTACTGGTAGCGATACAGCCATGCGCTAACCTCATTAGCTGAGCACACGCGGGTATTCCCAAGCCGCTGTTATTTCAGTAGGTTGAATATCTCCTGTAATCATTACAATTATGTACTGGTTAAAAATACTTGTTACATTATTTCCAGCAGTAGTACTGCAGATAAAGAAATAGTAAACAGAGTGGCTCGTAGTTCCAACTTCTACATCCTCATAAGACACCTACTTTGGGATAACAAAGTGCCCATGGGAACCAAGATAACTCTATATAAGTCATACTTTGTGCCCATTCTCACATACAGTCTAGAAACATGTATACTGAAAAAGAGAGAAATGAGTAATTTGCAAGCATGCGAAATGAAGTTTTTCCAAATTACCCTTCAAAAACATGCAAGGACCCTGTAAGAAACGATGAAATCAGAATGGAACTGGAAGTGGACTCGATAAAAGAAAAGCTAAGGACTTCGAGACTAACATGGTATGGACATTGATGGTTATGAATTTCATGTTTTTGGTCCGTATTGAACTGAGAATAATATATAAGTAATAATAATAATAACGTAAATGTTTCCACCTATTTCAATACAATATATTCACAAAATTACAAAATTATACGGTACTAGTTTCGACCCATCTAGGGGTCATCATCAGCCGTATTGGAGCAAAGATCATTTGTGGCGAAATCCTAAGACAATATTATTTTAAAGAATAACAAGTGAAATGAGATGTTATGGGCAAAGGATAGGTCCTGCCATGTTGAATATATCAGCGTTACAAGCTAGAATTACGAGGGGGTGACAAAAAATAACCGGAATGATTTTATTACGGCAAAATACTGACTACCTTTATTCAAATTCACTTACAGATCTTCAAAGTATTCTTCCTCAGATACATCTCATTTCACTTGTTATTCTTTAAAATAATATTGTCTTAGGATTTCGCCACAAATGATCTTTGCTCCAATACGGCTGATGATGACCCCTAGATGGGTCGAAACTAGTACCGTATAATTTTGTAATTTTGTGAATATATTGTATTGAAAAGGTGGAAACATTTACGTTATTATTATTATTACTTATATATTATGGTATGGACATGCAAAGCAAATGCCTGGCACAAGAACACCACATGCATGCCTAGAAAGAAGGATTGAAGGAAGAAGGCCATTGGGAAGACCTAGGAAGAGATGGCTACACCAACTAAAAGACGATGCGGAGAGAAGAGGAGAGAATTGGGAGTTAGTGGTGAGAGAGAAGGCATTTCTGGACAGACAGCGATGGCGAAGACTCGTTAAAACACAATCCTACCCGGAACGCTGGAGGGGTTCTATGATGATGATGATGATATTTACCAGCCATCACTACCTCTTGGGAGGTAGGAATTGTTCTTACTGAGCAAGTGGCCGTGTGGTTAGGGTTGTGCAGCTGTGAGCTTGCGTTCGGGAGACAGTGAGTTCGAACTCCACTGTCGACAGCCCTGAAAATGGTTTACCGTGGTTTCCCATTTTCACACCAGGCATATGCTGGGGCTGTACCTTAATAAAGGCCACGGCCACTTCCTTCTCACTGCTAGCCCTTTCCTATCCCATCATCACCATAAGACCTATCTGTGTTGGTATGACAAATTAGCAATTTGTTAAAAAAATTAAAAAAGGAATTTTTCTCTTAAAAGTAGATAACTTAGTTTTGGTGTTAATATTGTAAGACTGGATTGCTTTGTTTTGATTTTTTGTTCAAATTAATTTTTTAATTAACTCAGTAAAAGCTTACATTAGACTGTGTTTCAAATTTTCTTTCAGTAATGCGCAAAGCTTCTGCTGGTGTGCAGCAGCGGAGAGTGTTTGGCAGCATGAGTGGGCCTACTGGAGATGACGAGGACAGTTTGGACTCGGACTCTGATCTTCTATTGGATGGAGAGGGTTCAGAGCTTTTAGGCAGTGAAGAAGAAGAGGAAGAGGAGGATATTGAACTTGGACCAGATGGACTTGCTTTGGTCACTAACCAGCGTCCTAAGCAAACTGAGCAACACAGTGATGATGACTTCTAGTGGTCTATCATAGGCTCACACGTGATAAGAGACGAATTGGGCAAAGGATAGGTCCTGCCATGTTGAATATATCAGCGTTACAAGCTAGAATTACGAGGGGGTGACAAAAAATAACCGGAATGATTTTATTACAGCAAAATACTGACTACCTTTATTCAAATTCACTTACAGATCTTCAAAGTATTCTTCCTCAGATACAGTACAATGGTTCCAGCTTTCAGTCCACTGTTTAAAATACTCTCCGAAGCCCTTTCTTGATAGTCTGTTGAGTATACCCGAAATTGCATTGTTTACTTCTTGGTCACTTTGAAACTGACGACCCTGAAGTTCCTTTATCACTGCAGGAAATAGGTAGAAGTCGCATGAATCTAGGTCCGGTGAATAAGGTGGATGTGGCATCACCTCAATGCCTAATTCGGTTATTGTGTCTTGTGTCCTGATTGCCGGATGCACAAGTGCATTGTTCTGGTGCAGGATCCATCTTGTTTGAGCAAAATTTGGTCTTTTTTCCTGCAGTTTTTCTTTTCAGTGTTCCCTTTAACACTTCATAATAGTAATAAGCAGGAACAGTATGTTGCTTTTTCACTATATGATTGTACAAAGTACCCTGCTTATCAAAAAAAAAGATAAGGTGCATGATTTTCCCTGCACTTACTTGAAGTTTGGCCTTTTTGGGTCTTGGACTGGAAAGATGTTTCAATTGGGCACTTTGCTGTTATGTCTCTGGATTATAATGATGTAACTGGGACTCGTCACATGTGATAACCCTGTCCAAAAAATCTGGTTACCGCCGAAGTCTCCCTTTCTATTCTTGACATGCCATCACACGGTGAACCTTCTGTTCATCATTTATCATACGTGGCACCCTCTTTGCTGAAACTTTTCTACACCCTAGAACATTGCGTATAATGTCTTCGGCTGATGCATAGGAGATGTTTATCATTCCATCAATCTGTTCAATAGTTTAACGGTGGTCTTTCCACAACATGACATCAGTTGTGTTTAGATTGTTGTTGGTTTTCAAAGTTGAGGGTCTTCCAGGGCGTGGAGCATCTTCAAGATCAGTTTTACCCACTTAAAGCATTTGTGCCACTCAGAAACTTGCGTCCTTCCCATGGCTTCCTCTCTGTAAGCTTGCTGCAACATTTCCACTGTCTGTGTCGAGGAGAACACACAATGTAATTGAAGCGCGCTGCTGAGACTTGAGATCTAAGTTGGGTGCAGTGAACACTGCCTCCTTCCTCAGCTGCTCCCCTGCAACTGAGAAGCCTGAGGCGAGTGTATCATTCAAGTACTACCACCTGCTAACTCCAGCATAAGATTATTGAAACACAAAAAATTCATTCCCATTATTTTCTGACACCCCTTCGTACTATTACACTGGAAATGAAATTAGGACCTGTTCTATAGTGATACCAATTTTATGTTGTTTGATACTGAGACCTCTTTTTAAGCAATGAAGCTTATTAGAAAGGTGGAGATCCCAATCAATTTTTTTCATTATATTCAGCATGTTCATTTATGAAAAGGTTGTGCTTTTCTTTCTTAACTTAATCACACAGAATGAAATACATTGGAATAGGATTATAAAATAGATTCCAAGATTGAGTTCACTTCACAAGAGACCAAATAAGTCCTCTGACTGCAAGAATCATGATTTTCTTCCCTTGGTTTATTGTGAGTTGTGTTATCATATATAATATTCATTGCAAGACTCGCCAGGTGTAATACCAAATGGTGGAAGTTACTTATTTGATGATAATACATGTGGAAGAAATTGTCCATATAAGTGAAGATAAATTTAAATTCCATACTAAAAGTGGTTATACCTTGCTGTAAAGCTGTCCCAAAGTTTTCTTGGAAGACTTTTTATATTGAGCCTTTTTTATAAAATCCTAACAAGATTGGAAGAAAGGAAATGTTACAGTAAATACACACCAAAATAAAGTTTGCACAATGCTTGTTCCCCCTGACACGTTGGTCATAAGGCTTGTGGGATAGGTTATTTTTTAAAAATACACGTATTTTGTTAAGAAAAGCACAAAGAATTTATTCGGATCTGCAAAATAAATACAGAAACAACTTTGGTCTGTTAAACAAAGACTGTCATTTTGTTGAATTTGACCTCTCTGAGATGTTTCAGTTGGAAATGTGTCCTTAAACTTGAATGACTTTGCACTGGAAGCATGCTTGGATATAACCAATCTGAAATAGTGTCCATACCATCTCCAGACCCTTTTGCAATGAGTTTTGGGGTCCAAGGCAACCCTGGTTTCATCTCTGAATGTAACAAAATCTCACTCTGGAAGTTCCCATTCATGGTATGGTTGGGCCCACCTCTGACGGGCAGGTCTCTGGTGGTCAAGGAGGTAGCACTAGAGAAGCTTTTTCGAGTGTAGGAGCCTCACATTCAACCGATTCCTGACGGTCTGGTTGGAAACTTGGACTCCTGAAGCCCATCACAAGTAAGGCACGGAACTCTGTCGAACTGACCATTGAGCACCTCCTTGTGCTTATCACAAGAAGGCGGTCTTGAGGGGATGTTGTTCAGTGAGGACAATCTGTCTGCAGATAGTCAGACACTGAATTTGTTTGCCAATACCTCCTCCAAATTCGTGATATGTCACTTTGGTTGACTTGAAGACGGTTTGCAAGAGCTGTTTGAATTAGACCTTGCTGAGGCAACACAATGATACATGTCCTGTTAAACCACGTGATGGGTGGGGCAACATGCAGCACGGGCATATGAACCGTGAAATGCACAGTGTACTCATCTGTTATCAGCAGCACAAAGTGGAGAATGTGATAGGTCGCAAATACTAGCCGTAAATCAGGTGGGTGCATTGGAATGTCATTGCAGAGTTCTAAAAAAAATCTGGATATATTGTAAGTCTACATTTTGGAACATTCTTCATTATTCAAAACATCTTCTTTAATGTGTATCTGCTTTGCATGCAGTGGAAATAAATACTGAATTGGTTCATGGGGAATAGTGCAGCTACATTCAAGTAGTGGGATTATATTTTCATTAATACATGATAGGATGTAATTAATCACTGTATAAAGTTGCGTTTACAGGGTTGGTAACCCTCAACAATGCTGGAATGAAGTATGGTTGTATAAGTTGTCTCAGGTGTATGCAGTATGAATGAAAGAAGTCGCTCAAGGAATCAAACTTAGATGTAAAAAGATTCAAGTACTTTATCAAGAAAAGCACGAAGAATTTATTCATATTTATCATTGAGTCTACAAGTGTTTAGTTTGTATCTTTCAATGATTCATTACGGAATCATACTTACACGCCCACTCTCCCAAGTTAAAATGTTATGAAATACAATGAGAAATATAAGAGCAAAATTGAACATTCTAAAAGAAATAGGTGATGTTTCTCCCTAAATGTAAATACGGATTTTTTTTTTTGGTGATGTAATATTGCCTGTGATATGTAATCCGTCCAAATAACATACGAAATACTGAGTACTCCTCTTCAGCTTGAAACTGAAGCTTATGAAGGATGGTATGATCAGTTCTCATGTTGTACTGTGGTTTAGTGGAAGACTTCACAAATTTGATAGACTTGTTTGTATTTTCTTGTGTTCAACTATCTGTCAAATAAATGTGCACCTACCTCCATGGCTGAAGAAGTGTACAAGCTCATACAAACACCACCACACCTCTCGATTCCCTCAATACTACCTTTACTTCTCTTTTAATTAATAGATTATCTGCCTTGCTTCTGGTCAGAGAGATACTGAGATTACACGCCACCTTCAACATCAAAACTCCTAACCTGTACATGTCTGAGTGTTTGCCAGTCTATTGTGTCACCTTATACAGGACTTTCCCTTCTCTCCAACAGATAAAGGCCTAATGCAGTTTTGTATTCTTCTAATTTATATACTTAGCATACTATCTGATGATTGGAGTTGATGTATAATCACTCAAAAACTTAATAAGTGCATGGTACTGTATTGTATATTCCTCACATTTAATATTTTATCTGAGAATTATAATTATCATCTTATCTCATGAATGAAGTTAAATTCAATGGAATTACCGCTTGAAATCCAGTTGGTGAATCCCCTGTCATGAGGAAGGTCTGCCATATTACCGTGGTGAGGACACTCGAACACTATTATTATTACCATAGTCACAGCTTGGTGATGTACACCATCAGTCTTCATTCATTTTAGTGTCCTCTAGTGATGCTTGGATGTACTGGTTTGCTTAGGTTGTCAATGGTGTAGTGATGTGGCACAGCAGTGCCTTGCTTCCTTGCTTTTATTTCAAAAACATGTTAAATCTTACATTCATGTGGCCACCTTTGACCTTAATTAACATTTTTATTTTGTTTATTATTGAGTCTACAAGTTTATAGTTGGTATCTTTCAATGATTCATTACAGAACCATACTCACACTCCCACACTCCCAACTTTAAAAGCCCCTGGGACTTCTTCAGGGGCATACCGTGGTGTTATTCTATTCCCCCCCTCCTGCACTCCCCCAACAGGATCAGCATTTTATTTTTAATTAAGTTGTTTCTTTTTTTTTTTTTTTCACGGAGTTTCTAAATCTGTTTATTCATAAATTAGTTTTGACAAACATTACATTTTATTTTTTATTTGCAAATTGACCAATTAGGATCATGCTACAATTTCATTTTTTCTTTGTCTGAAGTTTCCTCTTCCTCCAGTACTCTTTTCATATGGGCGCTATTGTGTTTCTTCTGTTCATCCATCCAGGCTCTTCCCGTCTTTGCAGTTCTTTCGACTTTAAAACCTTCCAAATTTTGAATGATGGTCCAAAATGTTTTCATGGTTTCAAAATTTTCTCCACATTTTTGTAGACATTACTGTTGTTCCGAAGTATCCAGCTGGTTGCAGTCTGGATTGGGCCCAAAATTTTCTGTAGGATTCTTCTTTCTAGGATGTCCAGCTTCTCGAACTTGTAATTTATTGAGAGGCATTCGCTGGCATACAGGCATTCTACTTTTACTACACTGTTGTAATGCCTTATTTTGGCATTCCATGAGATGCATTTCTTGTTGTAGATGTTTTTAGTTAGACTATAAACTCTCTCCGTTTTTGAGATACGATCGTCTACAGCAGCTTTCTCTAGCCCGTTCTCTTGTATTATTTCACCGTTCTATTTTCATTCATAATAGGGTAACTGTTATGGCTACTTTCTCAATATCAGTGGCATCTGACTAGTTATATCAACTGTTATTAGTGCAGTACTGTTGAAATCAGGGGAATCACAAATAAAAAAGGAAGTTATAAGATAAGAGTCAACGGGAGGCAGATAAGCTGGGCATGCCTGCTGACCAACCGATGAGAGAAACTCACTGTATAATGTTGTATAAGTGGACAGGAACACAGAATAGGACAAACACAATGACAGGTCAGTGCAGGAAGAGGGAGCAATGGAAAGTGGAGGAAAGAACAAACGTGAAGGCATAAAAGAACAATCTCATCATTTTCATACACTGGCATTTTCACATCCATGAACTCTGCCCTCATCAATCAGTTCTTCTGCACCCATTTCTTCTCAGCTCTCAACAAACTTGTTTCTGCTTCTCAGCTTCACCAGGAGAAAGGGCATCAACACTCTTAAAGGGCCATCTTGACAGATTTTCGGTCCTGATGTGGAAAATGTAGGATAATTTGAAAGCCAAATAAACAAAGCAATAGGGAAGGGGTTTATACTGTCTCTCTCATATCATTCCCTCAATTCTGAGGATCGTGATTTCAAATGAGAGTCTTTCTTACATCTCCACTCACTTGTTTGTCAATGTTTCTGATTTTCTGCAGTCTGTCTAAACCTGGGGGTGGGCAGCATCAGCTATCTGTGTTTTGTTATCATGGAGGGAATTGTTGTGTGTGTTGGAGGTATGTTAATGACAGCACAAACACCCAGTTTGTGAGCCAAGGGAATTGACCTTTTATGATTAGAATCCCTCAACCTGGCCGGGAATGAAACCTGAGCACCCTGAAGACTGACGGCCATGGAGCTGTACTCTGACTTCTCTGACTTCTCATGTGGCTTTATTCTTAACTTGCTTTTCTTTCTCTTGCTTTTGTACTCAGTTGACTGATAAAAAGCATTCACACTGTAAACTACTCGACTTGGTTTCTATCCTATCAGATGTTCATATCGTGGAAAGTAAATGGTATAACGAAATACTGACCTACTAATTTCACTCAGAGGCCAAGAGGGATGTTTTCATTTGTCTGGTTGTTTCTATTATGTCTAGGATTTTAATGATAATTATTTGAAAAGGTTGTTAATTCTCTTAGCTTTAAATGGATTTGTAAAATCAGTCAAAAACAGTGGATATTTGGAGATTAATCCTTGTTACTCAGTAGTGTATTTCATTAAAATCATTTAATATTTACAGTAATACTACACCTTCTTTTTCTATTAAATAAATGAGAAGGTGTCAATTATTTTTCAGATTGTATATTTATAAAGAACAATGTACAGTATTTTGATACAATGTAATGTTACATTTTATTTATGTTGGCAGCTTGTTGTTGCATGAAATGTGTAGACCTATTTTACCGAAAATAAAGTTGATGTCAGTTGAGAAGTTAAAATTATTTCAATAAGAAATTTATCATTCATCAAGTATTTAGCATATTCCAAACAGACTTGAGGTGTAAACATTCAAACATCTCAGGAACTCAGTCCCATTTCTCCTGACTTTCTAGCTGGGATTACTATCTACCAGAGTGGTTAACAGTTCAAGATTTTAAACAGCAAGACTACTAGGTCAACTCAGTTCTATTTGAATTATGTTTATGAGAAGAAATATTTTAAAACATTGAGGTTGATTAGTACTTGTGAAGGATGAAGAGAAAGTTACTGGAATATTTGATCTTAAAAGTTTTCCATTAAAGCTTGGAGAAGGAAACATTTTCCTATTTTCCAATAACTTTCTCTCTAGCCTATGAGGAAATCATTACTGGACATTTAAAAGCCAGTTAAACAAGAACTTAACTCACTATCTTCAACTACAACTATCTACCATCCGGAGACACACGTCCATTGTATCTTTAAGATATAGTTGTTATTGTAGTGGGGAATATATATATTAGTGGCAGGGCAATATCAAATTTCCGAGCACAAGGACTGAAATGTGAGGTTCCAATATTTTGTTCTGTAAGGAGTGTGATTGAGTCTGGCTGACAAATAAAATGTTCATGCTATTTGCTGATCAGTTCAGCAACTTAACAGTTTCTAAGCCAGGTTGTATAATGGCACACAGCAGTTCTGATTCAGATTATTATTAATATTGTTATTATTTTGTCATTTGAGTTGAGTCTGTATGGACTGTGTATCAACAAACAGTCTTAATTTCAGAGTCTAGATCTTATTCATCTGCCGTCTTTGACATAGTGCCAGTACCTCTTGAGTCTATTGATCATTGCCTTCTTTTGCTCTTCTGGCAGTGGCTTCCTTTATCTTCTGGGCTCTGATTCCACTTTTAAAAATTATTATTATCATTATTATTAGTTGTGGTATTACTTAAATTTTGTAGTATTATAATCAGATACTGGTGATTTACAGTAGTTTAAGAAAGGCTCAAAGTCCTACCTTTGTTACAAATGTTTTTACAATATTTTTAATATTTTTGGTCTCTTCACACGTCTCAGATAAGTCCTATCAAGGAGTGTTCTGTTTGGTCACGACTGGAATAATAATCTATATTGATTTGTGTTAAATGCCTGGGAATAAATACTAGCTAGTGATGAGGTGTATAAATATGCCAATATTGTCAAAGCTTTCATTTCTGTGGGGCTGTGAAATAGCATAAAAATGGATCATTACTGTCATGAATGTGACAGACAAAACCAGATATCTGAGAGAAAGTCTGTGCCACTTCTGCTTTGTTCAGAAAAAAATTCACTGATACTCACCAAGCTTTGAACTCAAATTTATTAGTGACAAACTGCCTGAGCTTTAGAGAGTTTAAAGAATAATTTACTTCATATCTGTGTATATGTATACACAGTTACTTTTTTAATCTGATGCCAAAAATCTCCCATGGTGCAGCAGACCATTGGGACTGCGGGTACTGGAGTCTGTCAGCCATATGCTTAGCATTCTTGACTCAGTCTACTGCCTCTTATATCAAACAGCACCTCAGGCTGGGTAAACTGTGTTTCAGCCCTCAGTCCAGAATTAAAATCCCTGGACTGGCTGGAACTAACTCTGGGACCTCCAGGTAAGAGGCAACTATGCTACCCCTCCACAACTGGGCTGTCTTATCTGATGTCTCACATTATTCACTTACCTACTCATTTATCTTTCTGTTGCCTGTCAGTCTCCCTTAAAATTATGTAAGTACTAAAGTACTCTCAACATTCTGGAGCAAGCAGAGAGAGAATCAACTTGCTTTGTTATGGCTCAGAGCATTTTCCATAGCTGAACTGTAAAATAAGGAAATTTCACATCATACACACTTAAGACCAAACTGCACCCTGTAAGGATGTTGGATGGATTGCACACTGTGTAACATTAGTACATTAGTTCCTTACTTGATCTGAAAACAGTGTCATTATTTTAATGCTTTGTCCATTTTCAATATTGAATTCTTAAGTCTTATGGCAAGCACTGAAGTAAGGCATGAATAGCAACACTTCACACTAATGAAATTGGTATAAAGCACTAGTTGTCCTCATCAATCCTACCCTACTTTCACTGTCCTGGGGATTCAGAGAGTGTCCCGTTGGCCATCCGATAGAGCATCACTGTTTGTCCGTGCCTGCCTCTCTCTGCCCACTCCTGGCTCCATAGCTATTGCAATGAACTCTTCTGCAATCTCACGGTCCAGACCGGTGTACGTCTTGGCAACTTCTTCTTCAGTCACAGGTCGCTCGTCGACAGTCCTTTTCTGGCTAGGTCTGTTCTCCCGGCTCCTTCGTCTTCGCCTTTCGTCGGCTGCATATTGTTTGCGTTTTGATCGGCCCTGCAAAGAAAATTACACATTATTTTGATTATTGTATTATTTATTATATTTGTTTTATATATTGATAAAATGGCTCTTTCAGTAACTTTAGGTGTAGCTCACAAGATTCAACACTGCATTTGTGATATGTAACAGAATAGATACTGAAGTTTTCACGACTTCCACTCCTGTATGGCATTGTCTAAATGGATGTACCTGATTGACAATGATGATGGGATATGAAAATTATTTGTTATTGTTTCTAAAACTGATTGCAACTGAAGGCATACTCATTCGCGAAGTTCAAATCCTGGCTGAAATAAGTGGGAATTTCTAAACGAAAATCATGGCCTTGTGGATCAGATTCCATGTAAACCAGAGGTCTCAAGGCTATGATCATGACAACAATGGTCATGTAAAACTACAAGCTTGGTTTTTCCACACTTGTGGGTTTGATTCCTTGTCAGGAAGTTAACAAATATAGAAAAAAAGAACTTCCAACGAGGCCCATAGACCTGGGGATCACTCAGCCTACAACAGAAATGAGCACCAAAGTGATACCTAGGGGTAAATGCAGCTGGGTATAGAGCTAACCCTTTATGGTTTCTTAAATACATAAATGATATGCGTAAAGAACTGGAATCACAGATAAGGATATTTGTGGATGATGTTATACTGTACAGAGTAGTAAATGAGTTGCAGGATTGTGAGCGATTACAGGGGGACTTAAACAATGTAGTGAGATGGACAGCAAACAATGGTATGAATGTAAATGGGATGAAAAGTCAAGTTGTAAGTTTCAGCAAGAGGAAAAGTCCTCTCAGTTTTAATTATTGTGTTGATGGAGTGATATTACCTCATGGGGGACAATGTAAGTACCTAGGTGTTAATATAAGGAGTGATCTTCATTGGGGTAATCACATTAACGAAGTATAGTTAGAAAAGGTTACAGATGTCTTCACCAGTGGCGTATCCTGGAATCTCCACTGAGGCATGCAACTAGTAACCATGCAGTTAACACAATGTATTAAGGAAATTTCAATTCTACTCACCCTAATTACATGTAGGTGAACTTGAGCCAAACAGTTTTACTGTAAGTTTCTG
Source organism: Anabrus simplex (assembly GCF_040414725.1). NCBI lineage: Eukaryota > Metazoa > Arthropoda > Insecta > Orthoptera > Tettigoniidae > Anabrus > Anabrus simplex. The sequence goes on along the minus strand of NC_090270.1, from coordinate 23,431,163 downwards.
GATTGAACGTGCGTACACAATTCTTGTTTTCTTTTTAAATTTACGAGGGTCCGCCTCTGTGGTGTAGTAGTTAATGTAATTAGCTGCCACCCCCGGAGGCCCGGGTTCGCTTCCCGGCTCTGCCACGAAATTTGAAAAGTGGTACGAGGGCTGGAACGGGGTCCACTCAGCCTCGGGAGGTCAACTGAGTAGAGGTGGGTTCGATTCCCACCTCAGCCACCCTCAAAGTGGTTTTCCGTGGTTTCCCACTTCTCCTCCAGGCAAATGCCAGGATGGTACCTAACTTCAGGCCACGGCCGCTTCCTTCCCTCTTCCTTCTCTATCTCTTCCAATCTTCCCATCCCCCGCAAGGCCCCTGTTCAGCATAGCAGGTGAGGCAGCCTGGGCGAGGTACTGGTCATCCTCCCCAGTTGTATCCCCCGACCCAGAGTCTGAAGCTCCAGGACACTGCCCTTGAGGCGGTAGAGGAGGGATCCCTCGCTGAGTCCGAGGGAAAAGCCAACCCTGGAGGTAAGCAGATTAAGAAGAAGAAGAAATTTACGAGGGAAGGTAGAGGTCTCGCGGCTTTAACTATTTGCATCTTTTCATCAAACGAACGGCCAGTAAATGGCTTTTCAAACTGATTTACAATTATATCTGTTTTAGACTCATCCATCGTTAATACCACATTGCGCAAAATATAATAAAACATCGAAAATGACGAATAGCACAGGAACAGCACACACAGAATGAACTCACTAATCAGCAAAACACACAATGAATTAACTCACTAGTTAGCCACAACTCAAGCACTGGAGGTAAGTCACCCCAGTGGCATTGGTCAGTTTCGTCACTCTGGGTTCTCGCTAGGGGGTAATCTGTGTGTCCCATTCGCTGTAAACATGTCGACTTTCTCCAAGTTGCTAACAGATGGCAGAGAGTAGCACGGGTATGGGGTGACAAATTCTGACCAAGTTTCAATTGCAGCGACATCGTTCGGAGGGTTTCAGAACTACGTCTGCCACTGAATGCAATTTTAAGATTGAATGCCTTACATCGTTAACTCCTCCATTTGCTGTCTCTTTCTTCCGAGAGTGGAGTAGACGGCGAGACTACACCAGCATCACACGTAATCAAGCAACGGAACTAGTACAGTTGCGCGGACCTTTTGAACTCCTGAGAGATGAAATCGTTAATATTTGACCTGAAACAACCTAAAATCGTAAATCAGACAGTTCTTTGTGTTATCATAACGCATGCAATGAATGCCTTGCATTCAAGGAGAATACGCCCCTGGTCTTCACATAGTTATGAGAGTATTCAGGGGTTGTAGTAAGGACGTAAAGGAGAGGGCATATATGTGTCTGGTAAGACCACCATTAGAGTATACCTCCAGTGTATGGGGCCCTCACCAGGACTACTTGATACGAGAACTAGAAACAGTTGAAAGGAAAGCAGCACAATTTATTCTGGGTGATTTTCGACAAAGGAGTATTATGATATAGATGTTGATTCCCATAGGGAATCTGAAATATTTGTCCCAAATGAGTAAATTTATAATACCAATATAAATGGTCCGTTATTGGACATTATAAATTTTCCAGCTAACTCATTCCTGGTTGCCAGCGTTTTGCCCTCATGTGCTAGGTTGGGCTCATCAGTTGGTACCTAGCACACCTACCAAGACGCTGGCTAGTGCATACCGTGGTGGCCACTGTGCAGGCTACTTGGAGCCACCAGCAGGGTCAATGCACTATGAGAGACTTTGTCTCTTTACTACGAAAATGTTGCAAACTTTGGGCTAGGAAGACTTGGGAGTAAGGAAACAATATGATCGAGTATGTGGTATGTTTCATGCTGTCAGTGGAGCTTTTAAAAATAGGAAAGATAATTATATGAAGATAAAGTTGGAAGTTAAGAGGACAAATTGGGGCAAATATTCATTTATAGAATGTGGAGTAAGGGATTGGAATAAATTATCAAGGGAAATCTTCGATAAATTTCCAAGTTCGTTGAAAATATTTGAGAAGAAGCTAGGTAAATAATTATAAATGAATGTAAATATTAGGAAAACAAGTGATAGGGAATCTGCCACCGGGGCAACCACCCTAAATGCAGATCACTGATGATTGGTCGGTTGGTTGGTTCCCAATCCTAACCCTTTCCCATACTTGCATCGCTGAAAGCCTTTGATGTGTTAGTGCGATGTTAAACCAATTACAAAAAAACAAGCAAATGATATTACAATCTTTTTAAAACAAATTTGTAAATTGCTTGTAATTTACTTCTTTCCTGAATACTTTCAAAATATGCAAACCATCTCATCTATGTCACTGCTCTTATGAGCTATGCTCATTGTGAATGTATTTCAAAAAGCATCAATACTTTAATTAATTAAGTTGAATACGTAAGTTTCCTCGGTGGATCAGATGGAAGAGTCTCTTAATCATGGTCTCAAGTTTGAGAAATTTGATCCCATCAGAGGAAGTTGATATTTGGAGAGGTAAGAATCTGAGATAGGCCACGTCATAACTGTTGGCACATTAAGGACATTATTATTATTATTATTATTATTATTATTATTATTATTATTATTATTATTATTATTATTATTATTTCTTTGATTTTGGCCACCTGAGGACAACAGAAAGTAACCCTATGCATTCATCTTAATCCTTCTTTTCTTAACTTCCAATAGTTTTTCATCCTTTCACTTTGCTGTTTCCTTCTCTCTTGTGTCCAGATGTTATTATTACCTTTCCTCTTTTCCTTCTCCTGGAAACCTTTGAAATTTTGTATCAATCTTCTGAAAGTTGTTCTATCTTGTATTACATCCTCTGTTTTTTCAATCTCTGTCATATCTTTTTTTACTCCCTGGATCCACTGGTTGCCATTCCTGTTCTTATAAACATGGTTAAACACTCGTTTTTTTCAATCTGCTGTTATCCATCCTCATTATGTGACGAAAAAATTAAATTCTCCTCTTCCTGATCATGTCTAAGAACCTTTTATTTTCATCCTTGTATAGATCTTAATTCTTCCTATGTCTAAACTCTCCTTCCTTCGTTTTCAATGGTCCCCAAATTTTCCTCAATATTTTCCTTTCTATTTTCTCTATCTCTTCTATTTCACCAGCTTTCATTGAGAACATGCATTGTATGGCATACAGACTTTCTGGTTTGATTACTGTGTTGTAGTGTTTGATTTTAGTTTTCTCTGAGAGATTCTTCTTATTGTAGGTATCTTTCGTGAGTTGGTATGTTAGTTCCAGTTGTCTTGCTCTTGATCTGTTTACTTCCGTATCGAGTGCATTAACCTGAATTATTTCTCCTAGGTATTTAAATTTATTAACCTTGTTGATTTTCCTGTACTCTCTCTTTAGCACTGTGGGTGAATCCCTAATATTTGACATGAATTTAGTCTTCTCAAAAGATATCTGAAGTCCAACTTTTCCTGCTATTTCTTTCAAAAGATTGATTTGCTCTAAGGCAGTCTCTATACTTCCAGAGAGGATTGCTATGTCATCAGCAAAGGCCAAACAGTTTACACCAACCCCTTTGTGCTTTGAACCTAATCTTATCTCATGATGGAGTCCCCTTTCTTTAAGTCTTTCTTCCCATACTCTTATTACCTTTTCCAGGATGATATTAAAAAGAATCGAGGAAAGCCCATCTCCCCGCCTGACACCAGTTTTAATTTCAAATTCATCTGAGATCTGTCCCATAAATTACACTCTGGATTTTGTTTCAGTCAGAGTTTGGCTAATTATATTGATTGATTTTGTGTCAAATCCAAATTCCTCTAAAATGTTCAGTAGTGAAATTCTGTCTACTGAATCGTATGCTGTTTTGAAGGCCACAAAAGCTATGACATAGTTTTTGTTCTTTGTAACCCTGTCTCGTATTATAGTTTTCAGGTTTAAAATCTGTTCTGCACATGATCTGCCATTTCTGACCCACCTTGGTATTCTGCAATTTGTTTGTCTATTATTGGTTCAATTCTATCATGAAGAGCTTTTGACAGTATATATTATGTAACTGCTACAAGGGAAATTCCTCTGTATTTGTTCACATCTGTTTTATCACTGTTCTTATATAATGTGTGTATCAGTGCTTTTTTCCAATCATCAGGGATTTTCTCCATTCACTATATTTCTTGCTGCCTGCTTCTTTCCAGAGTTCTGCAACAATCAAATCTTCCCCTGAAACCTTATTATTTTTCAGACTTAGGATTATGTCATATATTTCTTTCTCATCTGGTGGGTCCGAGGGTTTAACATTTGTTTGTGGTTGACTGAATTCTAATCTTTCTTCAGGTTCTTCGCAGTTCAGTATTATTATTATTATTATTGGCAACAAGTTATACCCTTTCCCTTCAGGATCCTGCCATTAAGTTGCTAATTTAAAATGCTTTTTGTTGTGAAAATATCTTCTTCCTGCCCACAAAATATATCTGGTAAAGAGTTCTTTTCTACTCACCGTGTGACCATAAAGATGTGATGTCGGCCTCCTCACCACGTACCTCGGTTGAGCAAGAGGATTAATGTATCTTGGGCCTGGAAAATGGTAGTTGATTACCGATGGTGCTGGAATAGTCTGAGGTGGATGAGGTAGAGTAAAAATGGGCCCTGGAAGCTGTAAGAAAAAACAAACAAAACAGAAACATTATTAAAACTTTCTTTCATTTTAATGTCGTCCGTCTCCGTAGCGTATCAGTTAGTGCTATTATATGCCATCCTTGGAGGCCCAAGTTCGATTCTCAGTACTGCCAAAGATTTAAGAATGGCAGGGGGGCTGGTATGTGGTTAAAACGGTACATGCAGCTCAGCTCCATTGGAGGTGTACTTGAAAAGAGTTGTACCACCTCGGGACAAGGACACAAGTTCTGTCCGGGTCCATGACTAAATGATTAGCATGCTGGTATTTGATCTAAGGGCTTTTGGGTTCAATTTCTGGTTGGGTCAGCGATTTTAACCTTCATTGGTTAATTCTGATCGTTTGGGGGCTGGGTGTATGTGCCAGGGCCCCAATGCTTCCAAGATACAGGAAGTGATAAGGAATGAAAAAAATAGCTAGAATAATCAAATGACATAAGATAACAAGTTTCAATGGACACTTTGTGAGATGTACATTCCTATGTAATTATATCTAATTACAGAGAGAAGTCTCCTCTTGCTATACCAAAAATGAAAGGCTTCTTCTTTCACTTTCAGGCCAAGCGTTACCATAGAGGATGATACAAGAAGCAGTGAAAGTAATTTAAAGTGTGGCCTTGGTTATGGTGCGTGAGTGGTATAATGTATCCTAATGAGTCATCTGTATGCTTTTCACATTAGTGACAGCTGGAGCAAAATGTAAACAATGCACTCAGTAATTATTTCCTCATTAAATTACTTTATAACAGTACTAACTTTCTGAGAAGAACAAATATGATATTAAGGGTATCTGGACACGTCTTATTTTTCTATCTTTCTTTTTTCACTTAATTTAATAGAGTAAAGCTTTCCTCAGTCCAAGAAATTATAATGTGTATGTTCCTGAAGTACAAGTGTATTCTAAATACAGTAGCTGTTGAAATATGGCAGCACCACTGACCCTCCCCATCTAACATTATATTCAAGAAAGTGGCATTTTAAAAATCTTTTGTGCACTTTTCTCAGGAAGCATAAGACCTAGAACCATCAAACTTGGCACACGTCTTTATTAATCAATCAATCAATCAATCAATCAATCAATCAATCAATCAATCAATCAATCAATCAATCAATCAATCAATCATTAGTCACGACTTATCTACAGTTAGGGCTGTCACCCATGTGCAGATTCTCTATTGCTAGTCTTTCTTAAATGATGTCAAAGAAGTTGGAAATTTATTGAACATCTGGCTTGGTAAATTATTCCTCTCCCTAACTCCTCCTCCTATAAATTAATATTTTCCTCAATTTGTCCTCTTGAATTACAACTTTATTTTCATATTATGATCTTTCCTACACCATGCAAGTTTATTCGTCTATTAATGTCACTCCAAGCCTTCTCTCCACTGACACTTGAAACATTCCACATAGTTGAGCTGTTTGTCTCCTTACTCCAAAGTCTTCCCAGCCCAAAATTTCCAGCTTTTTCATTATGCTACTCATTTGTTGGAAATCTTTCTTTCTTTCTTAGCCCGTTTACCCTACAGGGTTGGTTTTTCCCTCGGATTCAGGAGAGATCCCTCCTCTACCGCCTCAAGGGCAGTGTCCTGGAGTGTGGGAACGTTATGAATATGAATATTTATTGGAGTGATCAATCAATCAATCCTGATCTGCATTTAGGGCAGCTGCCCAGGTGGCAGATTCCCTATCTGTAGTTTTCCTAGCCTTTTCGTAAATGATTGCAAAGAAATTGGAAATTTATTGAACATTTCCCTTGGTAAGTTATTCCAATCCCTAACCCCACTTCCTATAAATGAATATTTCCCCCAATTTGTCCTCTTGAATTCCAACTTTATCTTCATATTGTGATCTTTCCTACTTTTAAAGACACCACTCAAACTTATTCGTCTACTGATGTCCTCCCATGCCATCTCGCCACTGACAGCTCGGAACATACCAATAACGGACCATTTATATTGCTACATACCACTTTAGCATCCTACATACCACTTAGTCGAGCAGCTCATCTCCTTTCTCCCAAGTCTTCCCAGCCCAAACTTTGTAAGATTATTGTAACGCTACTCTTTTGTCGGAAATCGCCCAGAACAAATCAAGCTGCTTTTCTTTGGATTTTTTCCAGTTCTTGGATCAAGTAATCCTGGTGAGGTTCCCATACACTGGAATCATACTCTAGTTGGGGTCTTACCAGAGACTTACATGCTCTCTCCTTTACATCCTTACTACAACCCCTAAATATCCTCATAACCATGGGCAGAGATCTGTACCTTTTATTTACAATCATATTTATGTGATTACCCCAATGAAGGTCTTTCCTTATTTTAACACCTAGGTACTTACAATGATCCCCAAAGGGAACTTTCAACCCATCAATGAAGTAATTAAAACTGAGAGGACTTTTCCTATTTGTGAAACTCACAACCTGACTTTTAACCCCATTTATCATCATACCATTGCCTACTATCCATCTCAAAACATTATCGAGGTCATTTTGCAGTTGCTCACAATCTTGTACTTATTTATTACTCTGTACAGAATAACATCATCTGCAAAACGCCTTATCTCTGATTCCACTTCTTTACACATATGATTGATATATATAAGAAAACATAAAGGTCCACCGACCAATAATACTGCCTTGAGGAATTCTCCACTTAATTATTACAGGGACAGATAAAGCTTCGCCCACAGGTACGCTAATTCTCTGAGTTCTTTAGGTCGGGGATAAAACTGGGTAGGAGGGCCAGTACCTCGCCTGCTATGCTGAAAAGGGGCCTTATGGGGGATGGGAATATTAAAGGAGATAGGCAAGGAAGAGGGAAGTAAGTGGCCGTGGCCTTAAGTTAGGTACCATCCCGGCATTTGCCTGGAGAAGAAGTGGGAAACCACGGAAAACCACTTTGAGGATGGCTGAGGTAGGAATCAAAATCCCTCTACTCAGTTGACCTCGCAAGGCTGAGTGGACTTTTCAAATTTCATGGAGGAGCCATGGCGGCAGCTAATCACACTAACTTCTACACCATAGAGGCAAACTTGTTGGAAATCATCCAGAAGAAATAGCACTGCTTTCCTTTGAATTTTCTCTAGTTCTCGAATTAAGTAATCCTGATGGGTGGGTCACATACACTAAAACCATGCTCTAATTGGGGTCTTACCAGAGACTTATATGCCCTCTACTTTATATCTCTACTACAACCTTAAATATCCTCATAACCATATGAAGAGAACTGTAACATTTATTTACAATCCCATTTATGTGATTACTCCAATACAGATCCAATTAAATGCTTTAAAAAAATACTTACAAAAAGTATATTTATCCCTAAAATATAAGTAGTATTACTCTAACCACCTCAAAATTTTTAGCATAAAGATATTTTCTTTTTGTGTGCCCATTTTCATCTTCATCCTCCTTTCCCCTTATCCAGCTCTTCCCAGGTCGGGGCACTTATGGCACTTCTCCCCATCCTCTCTTATTCCACCATTTTGTCCCAGTACAGGTTTCTTCTGCTTGCACTGCTCTTTATCAAATTGATCCACCTTGTTCTGCGTCTCCCTCTCGGACTCTTTCGCTCGCTCTTCATCTCCGTGATCTGTTTTGGTATTCTTTCCTCTTCCATCCTCTTTACATCTCCACATCATCTTAGATTATTCCTATAAATTCTCTTATTTAGGTTTTCTATTCCTGCTTCCTTTCTAACATCTTTGTTTCTCACTCTGTCTTTCCTATCATACTTCTTAGGTATTTCATTTTACTGGCTTGAATGTTACTGTCCTCCCTGCTTGTCATTGTCCAGGTCAATACGGGTGCGTAATACATTTTATACATTATCTCTTTACACTTCCTTATTCCAGACAAGTTTTCTTCCTCTCTGGTCGAATCCATTGATCTGTTCCACCCTCTGGCTAATCTCCAAGTCCAGCCTTATGTTCTACATTAATACACTCTCTAGGCATTTGAAAGTTCTCACAATTTCAAGGCTTTGATCACCAATTTTCACAATGCATTTCACTTATATTTTTCCTCTTGATATCACCATGGTCTTGCTTTTCCATGTGCTGATTTTCATACCATACATTTCAATTTTTTGTTCAGTGCATCAAGTTGTTCATTTGTTCCGCAGACTGCAATATCGTCTGCAAATACTAATTCCCATATGCTTCCTTTGTCTCCTTTACAATTTCGTCCATAACCATTAAAATCAAAAGAGGTGACAGCACACTCCCCTGTCTTAGTCCAGTTTAATTTCTAAACCATTCTGTCTTTCCAACCGGAGTCTGTACACTGTTGCCGCAGTTGTTGAACACTGCTTGCACCATTTCTACAGTTTGGGAACCCAGAGCTTCTCACCAGGCATCTAATATATCTTGCAGATTGTTTAGATCTGTGCTGATGAGAGCTATCTTGTCTACATAACAATTTCCACCCATGGGCCGGGTCTGTTCGGAACATAGGACTCTCCACCTTCTGTTTTCCCACCTCCTCTCTGTTATCACCGCTGTCCAGTCCTCTCCTCTCTTCTGAGCACTCTCCTCTATTCCTTTCAGCCACCTAACCTTTGATCTTCCTCTTGGTCGGATGATGTATTGTAACCACGTAGCAGATGAGATTTACAGAGGGCCACAAAATGTTCACAACATTCCTTGAATTAATTATTTTTCTTCTTCTTCCTAGCTTTTTCTCAGCACTCCGTATGGATTTAGCCCATTTCGTTTTAAGGCCAGATGCCTTTCCTGATGCCAATCCTGTTGTGTGTTTCTGTGGTGGCTTGTAGTCATGGAGGAAGTGTAATTGGACAACAGTCCTCTCTTAACACTAATAAGATGGAAATTGGAAGAGGTCTGAAGGTATTTGTAAAGGAAGGGAAAGGCCACAAAGGGCATGAAAATTAGATTCCCTAGGCCTCGCAAAACCTAATACCATAAGGGCTGAAAAAAAAGAAATAGGGAGGTTAGATAAGAAAGATAAAGGCACGGAGCTTGACACAAGTAAGTGGAGGTAATGCCTGACTCAGACAAGAGACCCGTGGCCGCTATGCTACACTCCCATGTTGAGAACCCTGGTCTCCTGTGTAGTCGCTTCTTATGACAGGCAGGAGATACAGCAGATTTTATATGTCTGGCCCCACCCACAGGAGGATAGTGTGATGAGTTGTTGTACTGTGTGTAAAGGAAGATGTATATTGAGATGAATACAAACGCCCAGGCCCGAGCTAGGCGTGTTAAAATCCCAGACCTGGCTGGGAACTGAACTGGGGACCCTCTGAACTGAATACCATAAGGATACTTACAGTGGGCTGAGGGATGAGCACCATATTACTGCGATGGAAGCCTGGCTGTTGACCAAGCCAGCTACTGATAAGTCTCTCCTTGCTGCTGGTGCTGTAGAAGGATCCACTTTGTTCAAGAGACTCGTCGGAGTGAGAACTGAGAGGCCTGCGAGAAGCACAGGGACAGACTCTCCTGTAGCAGCGGTGAATAGACACGATGGCTATGAGGCAATGCAAGGCAGATACCACGAGCAGACCACAGTTGGACAGGATAGGAGGCCAGTCGATGCCTTCTTCAGACTCGATGAGTTCCTCCTGAAAACAACAAGAACTTTGTAACACAACCAAAATTGAATGCAAACAACAGCAATATACCTGATTGAAGCATACATAGCTACACACATCTTCATTATAGACCGCCATGTCTTTCAGCATTTGGTCTACAATTAACGAAACACCTGCAATAGCCTTGCTTAGTTCTGCACCTCTTATCATTATATCTTAAAAACATGAGTCTGACTATTGTTGCCTTCATCTCTCTCTACTTCTCTGATCCTCTAAAGCTGATTTAATTAGTTTCCTAGGTAACCTATCCAATACAAGATATTAGAATCATTCCGCATTGACATTTTTCACTTTACAAAGGTAAAATTAAGCGTATCCTCCTAATTCAATACATCATATAATTCCATCATTAGATGGAGTAATCAAATTCAAACATGTTTCAGCTCGTTTGAGCTATCTTCAGTGAAAAACACCTTCTAAACACCATAAATTTAAAGCTTTCTTCACACCAATTTTACACTTTTTACTTATCATCCCAAGTTTCTCACACAACCTCATTTTTTCCATTACAGATTGAAACTTCATTGACGGTTTCCACTAGGTCACTTACAGTTTATCATGCATCTGTCATCTGCTCTAACACAGCTTCTCAAAATTTGTCGCAGCCCTCCCGACCTTTTAAAATAAGGCAAACAAACCAGCCAACACAGTGAAACAATAATCGAGAACGGGACTGCTAGATTGAGAAGATATTGAGAATGCTGCTGTTCTAAGTTTTTAAATTTCATTGGCGTTTTTCCAACACTTGTCACATGCATTTCGCCTGCACATTATCTCAGGCTTGGTTTCTCAAACTTTTTCGCTCCCGCTACCCTCCTAGCCATTCAATGTGATGGTGTTTCTACAAAGGCAGACTTTCAACCTGAGTTTTCGACACAGTGATTTCATCCTGTTTTGTATTGTTATGAAACCAAATTTTGTAAACTAAGAGGTCTGCAACCTCGCTATGTGCACTTATTGTTCGTTTCCATCTATATCATTTGATTTGTTTTCTTTTCTTCTTAGGTAACACAGTTTCTAGATTCAATTATGTTTTGTATTAACCCCTGTTTTCACTGAATTTTAACGCAGCGAGTTGTTTCATGCTCCACATGATGTAAATATTATATATTGGGTTGTTGTTACTTCTGTCATGTCTCTCTTTTGTTTTTTCATTTGTTTCTTCATTATGTTTATTGGCACAGTTTTAGCTTGTATAATGTAATTAATTCAACCCCTCCCTTTTTTTCACCGAAGAATATGTTTGAATTTGTTTACTCCATCTAATGATGGAATTATATGATGTAATGAATTAGGAGGATACACATAATTTTACCTTTGTAAACTAACCTATCCAATGGTGACAATTAGAAGCGGGGGCAGGGGCAGGGGGGAAATGAGGGAAGCTGTCCCTCACTTTGCAGAGAAAAAATAATTTTTATTCCATTTTAGCACCTAAAACTAGGAATTATAAAGAAAACAATTTATGAAAACCTTGTTTATCACCTAATTCTTTCCTTTAATTTCTTTCAATGTTAAAATATTAGTGGATATATGCACAAAATGTCACTTGATTCGCACAGCACCACAGCAGGTAGTGGGGATTTGCTCAGCAGCGTGCAGAGCACAACTTTTCTGTAAGGTGGTGGTGGTGATTATTGTTTTAAGAGGAAGTACAACTAGGCAACCATCCTCTATATAACACTAATCAGATGAAAAAAATGGAAGGGATCCAACACTTTGAAAAATGAAGATATGTGCAGATCACAACATTAATCTAATGGTATTGAATAGCACTTCGTTAGTTGCTACAGAAGTGTTCACATCAGTTCCTGGCGATTATGTTAGGTGCCAAGGCTTCATTTCATTCCCATTGGGGCCGATGACCTTCGACGTTAGGCCCCTCAAAACAACAAGCATCATCATCAAGCATTTCATTCCCAATAGCCCAGCAATAGTTACCCCCTCCACTACTTTTCTTTCCCATCTTTCCCCTCCAAGCTCTCGTCTTCGCGCATGTTCGAGCATGTGCTGTGAAAAAGGGAAGCAGGGGTATATTTTTGCCAAGGTCATGGACAATGAGGTATGATTCACCCATTCGTCAGTCTGTCAGTCTCACTTAGTGTCTGTGTAGTTCTCTCTTAGTGTGCAGTAAATTACTAAATACCTTTTTTATTGTATAATCACGCCGAACTTCAATGTAACACATGTGTAATTGCTCTTTCGGTGAAAGTTTCATTGTACTGATTCAACATCTCAAAAAACTATTATTACCACAGTTAAGTTGGTAAATTGTCAACTTTTACTTCTCCGTCGAGATTCGCTCAGAGAGCTTCAAAAACCTACCATTTTTTAACTGTTTAGTTTTTCAGTATTTGTGTATACCCCCTACCCCCTCGAACTATATCCCAGGGACCACCGGTACCTTTTGTTGTCTATAATTTTTCGTCCTCCCACTTCTAATTCCCAACCACCGCTACTGTTACCCATCCTCCTCTTTTCGCCGCACATGACTACACCACCGGCGACAGTTTACGCGTACGATACAGCTTCATTCGCCGAGTTCATTCTAGCCTTTATCTCCTCATTTTGTGTAAGGTACTCTCCCGCCATTTTTCCGACTGTCTGTGCCAGTATTCATTCTTGCTATACTTTCATGTCTGTTACAGGGTCCACTACTTTTCATTCCCTTACAGAAAAGTCCCACTGTGGGTGGGGGCAGTAGAATAACACCCACGGTACCCTTGCCTGTCATAACAGGCGACTAAAAGGGGATCTTAACATGGGAGCGTGGGTTGGCGATCACGGGGCCCTTAGCTGAGTCTTGGCATTGTTCCCACTTAATTGTGTCAGACTCCTTAGCCTACTTTCATCTATCCTATCCGACCTTACAGATTCTTACAGAATACCGTTGTTTGCAACTCCGAGGTAACCTTTGTTACACCTGAACGTGAATCAAACAGCGCGGCTGCTTGCTCGGTTTTCATAACAGATTCAGCTGTTCACACTGTAATAAACAGTACGACAATGACCTTCTAATTGCCTTCGTTTTTTATTCTGTGTGGAGGTCCCAAGCATATTTTGAATCAAGGAAATGTCACATAAGCACTCACAGATCCACGAACTTACAAAAAAAAAAAAAAAAAAAAAAAAAAAAAAAAAAAAAAAAAAAAAAAAAAAAAAAACTGAACTTACGCGCGCAGCAAGTAAAACGCTTAGCCACCGCCACCCAACAGTTTCGGCCAGACATCGTGGTACTTGCCGCAAGTGTACGAGCGCGCGGAGAAGAGATCACACTTTCTCTTCTAAACTGTGGAATGGTAAAATACTATTGTACAGCATGGCTCACCTCCATTGGGCCTGAAAGCAGTTGCACCACCTCGGGGCGGCAACAGAGGAGTTTGTTGGATATCAGTTAAGGCTAACACTCACTTTCGTTAGGGCATGAATTTCCTTATGAATATCATCCTCAGCAACATGTATATCTTACTTTAATTAATATGAAAACATTTAAAAGCTCAGCATCGATTTTGCTTGCGTTTCAAAATCGCCAGAAATTATGATTAATACAACTTCGCTCATGTGGAGGCTGCCACAAAGTATATCGACTACAAATAACATATTAATTAAAAACTTGAGAGTTATTGCCATGTCAACATAAATCAAGTACAACACTCGACTATTTCACAATAAGCAACCCCTTCCCAAACAAAACATTTAAATTCACTGCTTAGCTGGTCCTCGTAACCCTTACAATCATGCGAGACCGGTCCCTATTTTACACCAGTTAAACTCCAATGAAAATGAAATATATAAAGGACACCCACATTCGTTTATATAAATCACCGCCGTCTCGATCCTCTTATACTGCCTGCTCTATGCCACTAGTTTAACACAGGAAGGCGCGACTACCAATATTTCTCCAAGTCGCCGTAAGAGTGCAGCAGTAGACGCACAATCTTCGCTATCAGTGTGGGTGTAACATTGTGTTATTGGTGCATGAATGTGTGTGAAAACCTGAGTTATTTCGTTCGTACAAGAGATATTTTGTATAGAACTGTGAAATGAATTAATCATGTTATGCTTATAGACATTTCAAAAGTGATTTTAAGGTGTTGGTACTTGTTTCTTTCCGTTTGTGCAAGGTATATTTTTCGCAGAACTGAAACTTCAGATTCTTTCCCCGAAATATTCAATTGTTGTGTACCATTTTGCCAATCTCGGCAAGGTGGTTCGCAGCCAGAAAAGATAAGACTCAATGAAATACCGTCTAGAAGGGAATTGGGAGAAAAGCGGCTGTCGGCTTTATCTAGGCAAGGACCTAATAAAGGAAGTAATTGGATATCTTCAGATTACCCTCGTATCTGTGCCTTTACACCTTATTTCAGAAGGTGATGGAGCCTCCGCGGCTCAGGCGACAGCGCGCCGGCCTCTCACCGCTGGGTTCTGTGGTTCAAACCCGATCACTCCATGTGAGATTTGTGCTGGACAAAGCGGAGGCGGGACAGGTTTTTCTCTGGATACTCCGGTTTTCCATGTCATATTTCATTCCAGGAACACTCTCGAATATCATTTCATTTCATCTGTCATTCATTAATCATTGCCCCGGAGGAGTGCGACAGGATTCGATAGCCGGCACAATTCCTATCCTCACTGCTAGATGGGGGCTTCATTCATTCTATTCCTGGCCCGGTCGAATGACTGGAAACAGGCTGCGGATTTTTTTTCAGAAAGTGATTAAAGCCGTGGAGGATAGTGGATTCCTTGTGATAAGAATTGTGACGGACAATCACAAAACAAACGTCTTCATGTTTAGACATTTTGGGCAACCTCATATATCCAAACAATAATATTCCAATCAAGCTAGAAACAGGAAATCAAATCGTAATTTGCGGGTTATACGTTCGTGTTGTTGAAGAGAGGATGGAGTGTGACATTTGTGTCAGCAACATCTCACTGCCTAGAGCTTCGACACCGCTAAATGGAACTGATTATGCATCAGGACAGAGGAGGAGTTCGATGCCCGAAACCTTATTTTGTTGCTCTGGTGAAGCATCTGCAGGAGTTCGTTTAAGCTGCTGTGCCCTACTGTCGAACTCCTTCAAACGTACGAGCGTAATGTGAGGAGTTGCAACGTCTTCCCTTTCAGAATACCGGGCGAGTTGGCCGTGCGGTTAGGAGCGCGCAGTTGTGGGCTTGCATCCAGGAGATAGTGCGTTCGAACCCCACTGTCAGCAGCCCTGAAGATGGTTTTCCGTGGTTTCCCATTTTCATACCAGGAAAATGCTGGAGCTGTACCTTAATTAAGGCCACGACCGCTTCCTTCCAATTTCTAGGCCTTTTCTATCCCATCATCGCCATAAGACCTATATGTGTTGATGCGAAGTAAAACAAATAGCAAAAAAAAAAAAAAAAATCTTTCAGAATATGTTTTGTTAGAGTGTGAAGTCAAAGAACATCAGCAAACTGTTAGTGATATTATCCTAACCAAGTTCGTAAGACCCCTGTTATTTGATATTGCGTTGGCAAGAACACAAAAAGTACGGTACCACGCCAAGCTTTCGTACAGGCAAATCGTTAAATTGTGCATGAAGAGGCCAACTGCGACTTCATACAGGTAATATTGCCGATATTTAATATTACTGATGTAATTTACGATCTTCAGTGAACATATGACCATACTGCATAGTGTTTTGTAGGCTGCCGTCATTAGAATAAGTTTAGAACATTGTGCGTCTATGTCTGCCATCTAGCGGAGAAATGTTGTCGCAGCGTAGTCGCAAAAAGGCTCGCATAGAGCAGGCAGTATAGGAGGATCGAGACGGCGGTGATATAAATACAACCAAACTTCTTAAATCGGACGTCTATAGTTGAGCCCACGAGAGTTTGAACACCACCGGCGAGAAAAAGTTGATTAACGCTGCTCGAAAATGGCCTGTTGCTATGGCAACGATAACAGAGATGCCGCATTTAAGGAAACTATCGCCACGCGGGTTGCCTTTCTCTCTGTCGCTTTTGTACCCCTTGTGGGTGGGGGCGGTAGAATAACACCCACGGTCGTAAGAGGCGACTAAAAGGGGCCCCAGGGTATCTTAACTCGGAAGCGTGGGTTGGCGACCATGGGGCCCTGAGCTGAGTCCTGGCATTGCTTCCACTTACTTCTGCCAGTCTCCTTACTTTCATCTATCCTACCCGATCTCCCTTGGACAACTTTTGTTCTTTTCCGACCCCGACGGTATTACAGCACTCGAGGCCTAGGGAGTCTTTCATTTTCACGCCCTTCGTGGCCCCTGGCTATCTTTGGCCGATACCTTCATTTTTCGAAGTGTCGGATCCCTTCCATTTTTTCTCTCTGATTAGTGTTAATAGAGGATGGTCCCCTAGTTGTACTTCCTCTTAAAACAATAATCACCACCATCACCACAGTCGCTTTTGTGATATTATTCGGAATTGTACTGTGTTAGTTGTTGCTGGTTAATGTAATTATTTACGTGTTTGTTTCCTGAATATTATTTTCTTTCTTAGTTTTTTTTGTAAGTTAATCAGTGGTCAGTTGTACAGTTCTATTCTCTATTTAACATGTGCATTTGTTGAGGTTATTGTCAGTTATAATCTATGAAATCTCATATTTATCGGCAATGACGTGTTTTGTCTTAAATGCTGGAATTATTAGCTCGAGCTTAGGAGCGGATCAAAGTTTACTGAATTGTATTAGGCCAACATAGTTGATTAAATACTCAGCCTGTATGAGAGAGTGATATGCCGCAGATGGAGGTAACTATGACAACGCAGCGTACTTCGTAGTTACTGCTTTCGCCGCTCAAATGTCACACTCCGTCTCTCGTGCGCCCACTGAAGACCGATTACAATACTGGAGTATTTGGAGTCGGTCTTGGCCCAAACAAATAACTCGAAATTTCGATATCTCGAAGGCATTTTTGTTTCCCGACCTGATCGTATACATTTTACATGTTATATAAATTTTCTTTAACTCGAAGTTCTATTACTCGATGTTTTCTATATCTCAAGGAATATTTTAAGCCAAGATTTCGTAGCTCGAAGTTATGCGGAACATTCTCCATATGCGTACTCATTATCCCCGCATAAAACTAGTTCCTGTAGTAGAAACCATAAATTAAGTTGTCTCTTTATACGCATTCTCTAAATTTTAATTAAAGAGTATTGTTTTACTAGGCACATGCTACCATAGCACTTTGTAAGCTTCAGCCGCTGCGTATACCATGGCAGCTTAAATCGTACTTTAGCTAGGCTACTTCGCACCCTTAAAGAAGCTGTTTACAGTACGGGGTGCTGTGTTAATTTGCAGGTTCCTCACGTGCTGGGTCACTGAAGCACTGACCACATTTCGCAGCTTTGTTCAAGGACAGTCAACAGTTGGTAAGGACGTGTTCTTTGCTGTTAATCTGCTGGAAAAATTGGTAGAGAGCATAGTGTTATAGCGAAAACGCCAAAGGAAATAACATTAAAATAAGAAATATCCGTATTAAGGCATAATAAGGTCTTTAAAATATTGAATTTTAGTACGACATCTAAACGTCATATTAAAACTATAGGCGTAAAAAAAGAAAATGATAGCATTGGTGACAAACGTTAATAAAGGTACAGTTTATTTTTTTCTTCGTGGAGCCAATGTGTATGTGCATTTTTCTATACCTCGAATTTCCGATCACTCGAATTATTTTCAGCCTCCACAAGCACTTCGAGATATCGAAGTTCGACTGTAGTCCTCTCATGTTCTGAAGTTCTGACCACAGCAGTGTTCTCGCATGCGCTGTACAAGTGTTGATAACGCTGGCAGTGCGTCTTTCTCACCAACTAGGTCCTTCGAGAAAACGTATTCTAAGATAAAAAGTCGCAACACTGTGGTTCTGACTCCACATAAAACTCATAACATCACGATAACAGCAGACACGTAAAGCTACAGGATTGATTAGTGTTAACACACAAGTACATCACACATGCTCACTTATTTTTGCTTCGGCCGGGTGTCGGCTCAACTATATCTTCGCACCCAGCCGACCCAACAAAGCACATAGGCCAGACACCACGTTGGAAGTCGGCCTCCCAACATGTACACCTGTGTTGTCCTGGACGTCCAACAATCCATCACTGAAGAAACCATCCTATCCGAACTCCGCAAGTCTGGAGTATACAGCGCAACAAGGCTTCATGAAGGTTCCGTACCATCAAACGACGTCCTGCTTTTCTTCAAAACATCCACCGAACGTGACCATCTTCTCGCCACTGGTGCACAAATCTGCCAACGCCTCCATCAAATGGAAGACACTCCCAGCAATATTTAGAGCAACTCTCGGACTATTCTCCTGATCCACCTCCTTACACACCCCCGCCACGACCCTTGTCCTTTTCTTACACCACTACAACCACCACCACTACTACCACCCTCACAACCTCCCCAGTTCACACCTCCCTCACAACTTCGCTCACGACTACGGTAACAACCCACCCTATCATGACCACTACTATCACCACGCCTCCCACCCCTACCTCATCAAGTTGAGAACCAGAGCCTGCAACTGACACTACCACCGACACAATGCCGTCACCATCGACCGATTGCACCTGCGTCATCCGAGGAGTGGACCCGCTCTTATCCAACGACGCCATACTTCAAGACCTCCGCCAGACAGGAACACCAGTTCGCCGAGCAACTCGGATTTTCAACGCTACAGGACCTACCCACCTCGTTCGCCTTCATCTGCTGACTCCGGACATCGCCCAACATTTCATCAACAACGGCATCCATCTTCAAGTCCGCCATCATCACACTGAACCATCTCGCTCTCCTCCCCAACCTTCTAACCGATCTCATACACCCCGTCGCCATCCCCGGCCGGCTCCTCCTTTCCTTCCACCGAGTCCACAAATCCGTGTTTACCCTCCTCCACCTGGTTTTTCTCCTCCAATACCATCCCCAACAAACCCCCTCCACAACTTACTCACTTCCCTGCATAACTTCTCCTGTATCTTTCACATCTTAGCCCTTTCCCTTACCTGTAGCACTAAACTCTCCTTTGTCCAACAGCCATTATATCATCCTACTACATACACTGACTGACAGAGCAAATGCAACACCAAGAAGGAGTGGTCAGAACTTTATGCCAATTGCAGGGTAGACTGACGTCACTGAGGTATGCTCATGATGTGAAATGCGCCGCTGTGCTGCGCACGTAGCGAACGATAAATGGGAGACGGCGTTGGCGAATGGCCCACTTCGTACCGTGATTTCTCAGCCGACAGTCATTGTAGAACGTGTTGTCGTGTGCCACAGGACACGTGTATAGCTAAGAATGCCAGGCCGCCGTCAACGGAGGCATTTCCAGCAGACAGACGACTTTACGAGGGGTATGGTGATCGGGCTGAGAAGGGCAGCTTGGTCGCTTCGTCAAATCGCAGCCGATACCCATAGGGATGTGTCCACGGTGCAGCACCTGTAGCGAAGATGGTTGGCGCAGGGACATGTGGCACGTGCGAGGGGTCCAGGCGCAGCCCGAGTGACGTCAGCACGCGAGGATCGGCGCATCCGCCGCCAAGCGGTGGCAGCCCCGCACGCCACGTCAACCGCCATTCTTCAGCATGTGCAAGACACCCTGGCTGTTTAAATATCGACCAGAACAATTTCCCGTCGATTGGTTGAAGGAGGCCTGCACTCCCGGCGTCCGCTCAGAAGACTACCATTGACTCCACAGCATAGACGTGCACGCCTGGCATGGTGCCGGGCTAGAGCGACTTGGATGAGGGAATGGCGGAACGTCGTGTTCTCCGATGAGTCACGCTTCTGTTCTGTCAGTGATAGTCACCGCAGACGAGTGTAGCGTCGGCGTGGAGAAAGGTCAGATCCGGCAGTAACTGTGGAGCGCCCTACCGATAGACAACGCGGCATCATGGTTTGGGGCGCTATTGCGTATGATTCCACGTCACCTCTAGTGCGTATTCAAGGCACGTTAAATGGTTAAATGCCCACCGCTACGTGCAGCATGTGCTGCGGCCGGTGGCACTCCCGTACCTTCAGGGGCTGCCCAATGCTCTGTTTCAGCAGGATAATGCCCGCCCACACACTGCTCGCATCTCCCAACAGGCTCTACAAGGTGTACAGATGCTTCCGTGGCCAGCGTACTCTCCGGATCTCTCACCAATCGAACACGTGTGGGATCTCATTGGACGCCGTTTGCAAACTCTGCCCCAGCCTCGTACGGACGACCAACTGTGGCAAATGGTTGACAGAGAATGGAGAACCATCCCTCAGGACACCATCCGCACTCTTATTGACTCTGTACCTCGACGTGTTTCTGCGTGCATCGCCGCTCGCGGTGGTCCTACGTCCTACTGAGTCGATGCCGTGCGCATTGTGTAACCTGCATATCGGTTTGAAATAAACATCAATTATTCGTCCGTGCCGTCTCTGTTTTTTCCCCAACTTTCATCCCTTTCGAACCACTCCTTCTTGGTGTTGCATTTGCTCTGTCAGTCAGTGTACTTCTAAATCTTTGTAATATCTTTTTCACTACTTTGTAACCATCTATGCTAATAAACTCACTCAACGAAATTCAATACTCAAATGCCTCTCCCATCTCATATATATTCACATTCTTTACCCACCTCCTTCTTCCGTCACATCTCCCCAACCCGCCCGCATTTCTTGGCCAGAGAGAGGGAGTTACCCTCTAGGTGGCCCGCCCCACCCCTTCAGGGTGGGGAATGAAAACATTTAATAGATAGATATTAATGGGATATGGATATGGATCGTATTTCACCTTCAGTCAATAAACACTAAGGTCATTCTTTAACATTTTATTTACCCATGATCTTTTCCGTCGGTGGATGTAGGGTGGGTCTCGGCCCACAAGTCGCCACGGCTGGTCCGTGGTCCAGCAGCTCTGCACTCCGACCGGCCAACCGAGCAGAGGAGGGGTGGCCACGGCTCTATTGAGGCTCTACGCCTCTGCATTCGGGAGACGGGACAGGGCTGGACCTCACGGCTGGCCCCAACCGTCGGTTGTCCTGAGAATGGTTTTCCGTAGTTTCCATTCTCCTGCACTAAGGCGAATGCCGGGGACAGTTCCTAGTATAGGCCACGACCGCCAAACCCCTCACCTTCTCCGAGCATTTCCTTCACCGTAACAAATCTCTCGGCCTGAGAGATGGCGTCACCGTCTAAGAGGCCCGCCTCCCCCTTCAGGGGAGGAATGAAAATATTTTAGTAGTAGTATGATCTTTTCGATCAGAAATTGAGAGATGGTGGCTAGTTTTCTGTCCCAATTCAACAAAATTGCGGTATCCTCTGTGACTTAATGTGCTCTTGAGACATTTTGCGGACATTAAATGAATACTGTATATTCACCTACCGAATGAGGCTTACAAACATTAGTTCGCACTCCACACGTATAAGTTGTTTGGATTGTTATTTTGCTAAGGCTCGCGGTACAGGCGAGTGCCAAATGCCGGACGTCGATGAGAATGCGTAAATACCTGACCTTCCTGACGTCCTCATGTAATCTTGGCTTTCATCGCCGTGTCCACACACATCTAGGACACGGACAGGACCTTCCGGCAATCTTCCCTTCTGACACACGAAGGACAGGAAGTTCTGCTATAAGCGGAACTACGGGCGGTAGTGTATTTTCCTTTATTATATGAAAAGCCTCAATTACGATGAATGAACCGCATATGTGGGAATGTTACTGTACTGATATCAGATCAGTGAAGAGCATATTGTTCAAAGAGTCGTGGAAATAATAGCGTTGGTGGGGGTGGTGCCAGCAGTTTAAGCAAGCTCTGATAAAAATAGCCAGGCTTACTCGGCTTACTCTTACATTAAGAGAGGACTTGAGAAACAGGGAGTGTCAAAAATGGTGTTCTTTAAAAATTTATGGGTTCGTTGTGGCTTTGTTTACAAAATATCATGCAGCCAACAAATGGCTTACGACTAAATAATCAGCGAGTGGCTGTGCGGTATGGGGCCCGTAGCTGTGAGCTTGCATTCGGGAGATAGTGGGTTCGAACTCCACTGTAGGCAGCCCAGAAAATGGTTTTCCGTGGTTTCCCATTTTCAAATGCAAATGCTGGGGCCGTACCTTACTCAGGTCGCAGTTTCTTCTTGCCACTGCATCCTTTTGGTATCTCATCGTCGCCATAAGACCTATCTGTTCACATTACTCTTCATTAATGAGTAGGCCGAGAGTAGGGAATGACATTTCATAGTCTGCCAGGGCGTCATAAACCTTTCACACGGCCCTGCACCCAGCAGTAATTAATCATGACACTGCCGTTAATTTAACGACAAAACGCTTGTAGCAATTACAGGTAGGATAATATTATTTGATGATTCACCCCGTTTGACTGGAAGTTCTCCAGTCCAAACTTGTAAGACACGATGGACATGAAGATCATTATGAAGTAAAATGACCGGAACGGCGGACTAACTCGTTATACGATCGTTGGTTAAGTATAATGATGAGCAACTTGGGGAAGTAGAACACGGCACGGCGAGAAATGTTCATCTAGGAAACTCGTTAATATTAATAGAAAACTACCTCGTTTTATTGAACATGACTCTGAATTATACACGAGAAGATAGAAACTAGCGAGAGAAGAAGGTCATTGCATCTTGCTGCCGCTGTAGGGGTAGACAAAGTCACCAGAAGGTGCAATAACTCACAACAAGGCTACAGTTGCCAGAAAACATTAAGTGTTCGGAAAATAAATAAGCAGATATTACAACACGATAACTAAATTTCACATCCGACTCCGTGGGTAAATGGTCCAAAGGTTCTTGCGTTCGATTCTCGCCCGAGTCAGGCATTTTAACCATCATTAAAGTATTTTGTCTCTGTCATTTTCAACATTTATAAGATGTCTTCCTAGGTAGAGCTCCATCCTCACGGACATGCAGGTCTCCCGTGGGCGTCAACTCGAAAGACCTGCACCAAGCATCTCCCGAAGCCATACGCTATTATTATTATTATTATTATTATTATTATTAAATTTCATTTCGACATTTAGAAACAGACAAAATTCAGAACAAAACGGCTTACTCTCCCTATGGGTGAGGGTATCCTCGGCTTGTTGAAAGAGACCATCCCCTCTTAGGACTCTCGTCTTCGGAGCGACCGTATCGACCACAGAGTCTCTAGCTGAGCTCAAAATTGCTTACAGTTTCTTGTGCCCGACGCATCATATCGTCTTTCTTATCCGACCTACCTTCATCGACTCTTGTTCTGTTTCCACATTCCTGTATTATGATTGCGAAGCTAGAATATCTTTCACATTCCCGCGTTTTATGGCCCTATTCTTTCTTGTACTGGCCGGGAATCGAACCCGGGTCCTCCAAGTAAAGGGCAGACACGTTACCCCTACTCCACGGAACCGGTATTTTCTCTAACTGTTGACTAGTTTAGTCGCTAAGCCAACCGTGGCCATTTATTACTTGTAGTCTACATAATGTGTGTTGAATAGCCTGTGTAATTGCGGTGGTGTTAGGAACCCACTTGATGCTAGTTTCCGTTGGATGCAGGGTTGGTTTCATCTGTCTCTTGGCACAGGCCATAGCAAAATGTAGCTTCCACCGAAGTCTAGGCCTCAATTATGGCTGTGATAATATTAAAGCTACATAGGTATGGGCGGTGACATTTAGAACACGACAAGTGCGTCTGGATGTTATGAAAGGAACCACTCATAGGATCAGTCGTACTAGGCTTTCTGGCTCAGAGAGGAAAGCAAAGACAAACCTCCTCATTCATCATCATGCCACCATGACCGCAATCCTATCAGATGCAGAAAATAAGAAAGAGCCGTCTGATTAAAACATACATTGAATGTTTATGAAAAATGTACTTTTTGTAAGAACGAAAAGAAAATCTTTCACTTTTGCAGGACTCGTAGAAAATTTGGCTCTCTATATTTTTGATAATACCTACTTTTGCGCTAGAATGTACGAGAGCAGGTATATTTCTGGCACCATTTCACGAAGATAGCAGTGCCAACGTTGTGAATTAAGTGTCTTTTGAGGCATCCAAATGTTTGCTTTCATCAAGATTTTAAAATCAGCTTAATGTAATGAAACATTACCTGTTGACGAGATTATTAAGGCAACAAGGCTATAAAATGTCTCAATAAGCCAAAAAAAAATAATGATAGAAGCTTAACTGATTTTAATTGACACTACAGTATACGCTAGAGCCGGGGAAATTCCAGTTAAAATGGGCAATTGTATAATCCAGAATTGTGCTGACTTGAGCAAGAGACCGAGTAAGTGGCTGCTTGGCTTAGGTCACGTAGCTATTAGGTTGCAGAGATAGTGGGTTTGAACCTCTCTGTCGGCAGCCCTGAAGATAGTTTGCCGTGGTTTACCATTTTCACACCAGGCAAATGCTGGGGCTGTACCTTGATTAAGGCCACGGTTACTTTCTTGCAGCTCCTAGCCCTTTCCTACCCCATCGTCGCCAAAAGAACTACCTGTGCCAATGCGACGTAAAAAACTCCAGTTAAAGAATTGGATACTGATCGTTTGAGCGAAGAAATGAACAGCGTGATACTGCAGTATCCAGTCGTGATTGAGACAGTGGAGTGAGCGGATGTGCTGAGTAGAGTGCTGAATATGGGCGATTCACTAGTGCAGTACAGGGCAGCTGTAGGAAGGTGGAATGGAGGAGTGAAATGTAAAAAAGTGATAGGAGAGATGAAAAATGGGCAGCAAATGAGAATATTGGCAACCTTGATGGTAGCCGCAGTGATAGCAATCTTATTGGAAATTGGTGGAGTTGAGCTAAACCCGGGGCCTGGACCAGTTGGTGTAATCGAATGGGAAGAATTCGAAATGATTAAGGAACTGATCAAAGAAGCATGTCAGGATGAGCAATCAAGAGACCTAATTAGAGAACAAGACAATGAAATAAATAAGGAAATACAAGAGTTAAAACAGTGTGTTAAAGAGGAGATGAATATGATAAAAGAGAGAGTGGCTCAT
This sequence comes from Anabrus simplex, assembly GCF_040414725.1. Taxonomy (NCBI): domain Eukaryota; kingdom Metazoa; phylum Arthropoda; class Insecta; order Orthoptera; family Tettigoniidae; genus Anabrus; species Anabrus simplex. Next base: position 23,405,932 of record NC_090270.1, on the reverse strand, counting down.
AACACGGAGGAAGTAGACCGACTGACGACTGAAGTCAGGGATTTAGAGAAGGAACTGATTCAAGTAAAGTGGTCTGAAAACAGGACTAACCAACAGCTCAGGAGGAACAACCTTTTAATTTATGGCGTGCCGGAAGGAGACAACGAAAGCAAGGTGGAAATAGTATATAAAGTGGTAGAAGTAATGCAGAGTAAAATGAAGATAAACTTTAGTGAGGTGGACATAGACGATGCAAATAGAGTGAGGAAAGTGAAGGGTACGAGACCGATCAAGGTTAAATTAATTAATACTGCACTTCCTATGTAGGTACAAACCCTGCGGATACCCACAAGAAACATTATATCCATAGGTTCAGTAGTTTCTGAGAAAAGTTTACCTGCGCTCATTATTGACTACTTGTTTAATTTAAAATCATTTCTGAGTTTTTAAAGAGGGTGACAGGTTCTGTCATCCAAGGTTCAGTATTGCATGACCTGCATCAACGAATATTCGTTCTAAGTAGAATATGTGCTGCGGGTCAGTATACCTGCCCTCATATTGCCGCATAACGGTATGTGGAGGCGCAATGGCGATATATACACAATCACAACTTCCTCATGCTGCATCTTAATCACCAAACATTATTTGAACCATATTATATCTGATTTCTTAGAAAAGGGGTGACCAGTTGTCATTCGTTAGGAAATGTCAACAACAACACTTACATAAGAAACAAATAAAGATTGCATAGAGTAAAGTAGAACATACAAGATACGCAAGGTAAATGACGCTATTATTTTGAGAAGTCAAAGGGTTTCAAAGAAAGAAGATCTTTACTGCTGCCACGGTAAATACTTTAGTTTATACATTTTTGAATATCCAAGTTGCCTGCACAAAATAATACAGGGTCTTTCACTCAAAGTGGGACCGGCCGGCCGGTCGGCGCAGAGCAGGAGGTAGATGGACGAGCTGCTCAGACGAGCACATGGCAACTCGCTGAGCTTGGGGCCGGGAAAGCGCCCGTATGAACCGTATGTAAATAACAATCACACATAATAACGTATAATCAAAGTAAAATAATTTCTCACCTTGTCACAGAACATACTAAAAATGCCCTCCACCACCGTTTACAAATTTCTGGCTTCATCTGAGAAATTTTCCTTCATACGCATTAGTTCATCTACCGAGAGAGCCTCAGTTTCTCTCGTGATATTCTGTTTGAGTCCATCTAGAGTGTGAAGTCCGACTCATTGGCTGAACGGTCAGCGTACTGGCCTTCGGTTCAGAGGGTCCCGGGTTCGATTCCCGGCCGGGTCGGGGATTTTAACCTTAATTGGTTAATTCCTACGGCACGGGGGCTGGGTGTATGTGTTGTCTTCATCATCATTCCATCCTCATCACGACGCGCAGGTCGCCTACTGGCGTCAAATAGAAAGACCTGCAACTGGCGAGCCGAACCCGTCCTGGGATATCCCGGCACTAAAAGCCATACGATATTTCATTTTAGAGTGTGAAAATTGGAGTGTTGGCGGCAGTAACCGCAGACGGGATAATAGGGCCTATAGGTTTTGAAACCACAGTCAATGGGCAGAGATATAGGAAGGCCATTCTCATACCATTGTTTAACAATTGATGGACAACGAATGCTAGTCTGGATATTTCCAGCAAGACTCGGCAATCGCGCATACGACTAACGAGTCATTAATTGATGACATTTTTGAGAACAGAGTAATGAGTAAACCATTGTAGCCCGCAAGATTCCCAGATCTTACTGTTTGCGATTTGTATATATGGGGAAAATTTGAAAATAAGGTTTATGCAACAAACCCTCACACTCTAGTTGAACTCAGTGTAAATTTCTCTCGTGATATTTTGTTTATCTCGGTAGATGAACTAAGGCGTGCGAATGAAGATTTCCTTAGACGATGCTAGAAATGTGTAGATGCAAGTGGAGGGCATTTTCAACATCTTCTGTGACAAGATGAGAAATTATTTTACTCTGACTAATGCGTTATTATGTGTGCTTGTTATTTACATGCGATTTATATGGGCGCTTTCCCGGACCCAAGATCAGCGAGTTGCTATGTGCTCGTCTGACTTTCAGCTCGCTGCGCTGCGTCGACCGGCCCCACTTTAAGTGAAAGACCCTGTAGTAGTTTCTGGGAAATTTCGAGAATCCTCGAAGTTTTTCGCCTTAAAGGAGCGATCACGGTCGTTTTCACAACCACACTTGAACCATCCTGCAATATCAAGAGATCGTCAACGGAATTACAGAGGTTGCAAATTTGTCTCCAGTCAGTTCTGGGGATCGATTGTCTAAATACAGCGTAACCTGTCAATTTATACCAGGCAAAGTTATCAAATTATACACCAACACCTTCCGATTGAAAATGAAACTTGTCCATGAAGGTTAAAGATATCAGTGTTTAGAGTTTTTTGCGCTCATGTTCTTCAATGGGTAAAAGCCCATTATATCTTTAGTGTCTGAATGCTTCATTACTACGTTTACCATCGTTGTGTGAGGTGCTGCTAAGCCATACGCCAACATAATTATGTTAGAATCACCAGGGCCGTTCATTGTGTTAGCATAATCGTTTCGGGTGTAGGTCACTTCCCTTTCATTGGGTGATGAACATCAGAAATTGCCCACACTTCGAAACCAAGGCAACAAATTATGTCTCATAGTTCTCATGTGAGTGAGTATATTAAAGAATTTCGTACCTTAATTTATTTTTAAACATTCAAAGACGTTATTTGACTAAGAGACATTTCTAAATAATCAGCTTGTTCCCTTTTACTGCAGGGCTGTGCATCTACTCTAGTAGAATATATGTGACCGAACTCGATAGCTGCAGTCGCTTAACTGCGGCCAGTATCCAGTATTCGGGAGATAGTGGGTTCGAACCCCACTGTCGCCAGCCCTGAAGATGGTTTTCCATGGTTTCCCATTTTTATACCAGGCTGTACCTTAATTAAGGCCACGACCACTTCCTTCTCACTCCTAGGGCTTTATTATCTCATCGTCGCCATAAGACCTATCTGTGTCGGTGCGATGGAAAGCAACTTGTAATATATATATGTGATGGGTAGTTCTTCGCGAAGAAACAGTGATTTTTCCTATGATGTTACATGTATCATGTCAAATTACCGCCGTTGGTATAATACGTACGTGATATTTTCACGAGCAGTCCGGCTACTTCGGCCGCCATGCTTTCTTTAATATTACGGTATGAGTATTGGAGTCGGTCTCGATGAAGCTATCTGATGCGCTATCTTACTGTCTTTTCTTCTGTTAATTCAGCGATTCTGTAACGAACTTTCGTTGATAGACGAACAGTTAAGTGCAATCCAGGACAAGATTGGGAAGTTACGCCATTCAAAATTTGTAGGTTCTGATTCTGAAGTTGGAGCAGGTATTTTAAATGCTTTTTTACTCAGATTTTTTACAATTTACTCTACGCAAATTTAACTCTTCAGGGCTCACAATTTATGGGACGTATGCACAAAATATTGTTGATATTGTTACCAAATTTGTCGAGACACTGATCATAGAGTAAACTTTACTTCGCCGTGCTCTAGATTTAGGAAGTGATGTCACATACGACTGGATGATATTGCAAATGAAGTCTATTCTTTGTATTATGTCCAGCTATTTTACTCCTAACACGATGAGAATGTAGGAAATGACGAACAAAAATTCCCATACTGCATGGACAGCTTTTATACAGCCGTGCCTTCGAATTCGTCACGGATAATTTAGACCGCAGATAACGAGCAGGTTTGATGTAACACAATTGTTGGGCTTCGAGAATTTGGCTCGAGGTATTGCATTCTGCAGACGGGTCACCAGCGAGTACGTCCCTTCATGGTATAGGTTAGAGTATACCCTACAATTTATAGATGCCTGAATTCACTGTTGAAGGTGATAGTGAGTTAATCGTGCCGCAGATAGAAAGGCCTGTCGGAGAAAGTGACCGGTGGTCTCTACGAGTTTAAGACCTGACCAGAGCTAGGTTTCACTGGTGCTCAAGTGGCACAATATCTGACTGCCATCGGCATCGCGTAACTTGATCACAACCGGTTCCAAAACTACTAAAAAAACATCATCTGGATTCTTGCTGTCTCTTAATACAGAAGGCTGGCGTTCATTATGGTATAATATTTCCTATTTTGCTTTTTCGCCGGCCCCGCGGTGTATCCTACGTGATTACAATTCTGGACGAGAGCAGGAGAGCAGAAAGAAGCTGATGAGGCATATATTTTGCCACCTGACCACGGTAAACAAAACGTCCGCCTCTGAGGTGTAATTAGCTGCCACCCCCGGGTCTGCCACGACATTTGTTGGAACAGGGTCCACTCAGCCTCGGGAGGTCAACTGAGTAGAGGGGTTCGATCGCCAACTCACCCATCCTCAAAGTGGTTTTCCGTGGTTTCCCTCTTCTCCTCCCGCCAAATGCCGGGATGGTGCCACGGCTGCTTCCTTTCATCTTCCTTGTCTATTCTTCCAATCTTGTCACTTCCCATCCCATAAGGCCCCTGTTCAGCATAACAGGTGAGACCACCTGGGCGATGTACTGGTCCTCCTACCCAGTTGTATCCCCCGACCCAAAGTCCGACGCTCCAGGACACTGCCCTTGAGACTGTAGAGGTTGGATCCCTCCCTGAGTCCGAGGGAAAAACCAATCCTGGACGGTAAACGGATTAAGAAATAAAGAAAGGAGGAAAGGAAAAAAAAAACTAAAGAAAGAAAGAAAGAAAGAAAGAAAGAAAGAAAGAAATAAAGAAAGAAAGAAGTAAAGAGCCAGTACGATAAGGAGTGCGGTAGACTGCATAAGGTTGAACTATAGTCATTGTTTATCGTTGGGTTCTCCTTACACATACCATTGTATCACAAAACTTATCTTCATACCTGCGAAACATACTATAATTCACCCATAAGAAGAAACGACCAAAACAAGTCACATACGGTAAAAGCCTCAAAATCGTCATTTTTTTTTTTTTTTTGCTAGTTGCTTTACGTCGCACCGACACAGATAGGTCTTATGGCGACGATGGGACAGGGAAGGGCTAGGAGTGGGAAGGAAGCGGCCGTGGCCTTAATTAAGGTACAGTCCCAGCATTTGCCTGGTGTGAAAATGGAAAACCATTTTCAGGGCTGCCGACAGTGGGGTTCGAACCTACTATCTCCCGAATACTGGATACTGACCGCACTTAAGCGACTGCAGCTATCGAGCTCGGTAAATCGTCATTTTTGCATTTATGATAGTTTACCTCTGACGTCTAGAACAGTGGCGGTTCGTGATATTTTACTCTGGTAGGGCTGTACCGCCATCTCTTTCCCCTCCCCAATAGGTCCCGTTTTCACTGGCTAGCACCACGATACTTTTAGATGAATAATAATAATAATAATAATAATAATAATAATAATAATAATAATAATAATAATAATAATAATAATAATATCCGCCTGCAGTTGTCACTGGGTGGATTGAGTAGCTCAGTGGTTGCTGTTGCCGGTCCCAAGCCCGGATAAAGGAGGAGGGTTGGCTTAAAGCCGTAGAAGAAAAGCCAGGAAACATCTTGAGGCAACCTCTAAAGCTCAATACCTTAGTTGTATCCCTGAGAACGACTTCGATCGATCTCCCCACTATCTTCAACTTGTTAGTATGATGGAAATGTCAATTGACAAAACAATCACCCCAGGCCCTAAAGTACTAGTTTATCTCGGTCATAGGATTCTGGGAGACCGAGAACATCATACGGGAATGAATCGGAGCTTCCCAAATCTCTTCCACCGAAGCGAAAACACTTCATAGCTACGTTAAACCTTAACACATTACTTAAAACTGGAAAATTAAAACAACTAACAGACATATTGGATAAACTTGACATTGAAATTATTGCAATACAAGAAACTCGATATGCAGACGAAAATCACATGGAATCGGGGAAATGCAGAATTTATAAAGGGAAGCCACCAATACCCTTTCCCAAAACTTCATTGCAGTTTGGCACAGCCTTTGCAGTCAAGAAATTGCGTATTCAATTTCACGTCTCCTTCTGAAAAAATCTCACTCCTTTCGATCAAATCGGGAAACAAGGCGTACACATTAATCAGTGCCCATGCTCCCACAAATAATCACGATTGGAAAGATCCCCGTCCCGTATAGTACAGTAGATGAATTCTGGGAACTGCTGGAGGAAGTTTCAAATAAGATACCAAAACACCATGTCAACATACTGTTAGGAGACTTCAACGCACAAATTGGTAAAGAAAAGAAATGTAGGAGCATAGTAGGATTATATCCAACACATAACAGAACAAACAGAAATGGGAAAAGATTAATAGACTTCTACAAAATAATTAACTACACTACAATGGTATTTATGCACACACATTAACAGGCTAATGCAATCCCGACTACTATGGCACTGCACTGTTTCACATATCACACTCGCAAGTGATAATAAAAACATTCGTAAAAACAAATAAACAGTGCACTCCTGAATTTCTCTCTCCTTGCTCAAATTTCAAAGCATGACAACGTATTTAACAATTTGACTACCCTACAAATGGTGCCGTCACGTTATGGTTAGATTTTGAATCTTTATTTTAGCTTCTTTATAGAACTGAATTGTTTAAATAGTCGGTATAATAGAATTCATTGTTTTGTAAAATGTTTTGGAATTAATCTCCAACAACAATTAATGTAAGACGTGGGGAAAAAAAGGATAGATAGATACTTGCCAACTCTTGGGACCTACTGCGGGCTCTGCCGGACAGACCATACACCCGCCTGCACTCTTCCTTCCGCTGTCAAGCCCACATAGTGCTTCCAGGCTCCTCGCGCACCTCACACACTTGCCAACTCTTGGGACCTACTGCGGGCTCTGCCGGACAGACCATACACCCGCCTGCACTCTTCCTTCCGCTGTCAAGCCCACACAGTGCTTCCAGGCTCCTCCCGCACTTCACACACTTGTAAGTCTAGCGACCCATTGTCCGTGGTTTCCCATTTTAACACCAGGCAAATGCTGGAGCTGTACCTTAATGAAGGTCACGGCCGCTTCCTTCCCATTCCTAGGCCTTTCCTGTCCCATCGTCGCCATACGACCTATCTGTGTCGGTGCGACGTAAAGCAAATAGCTAGAGACCTATTGAGAGCTCTGCCGGACAGACCGTACACCCGCCTGCACTCTTCCTTCCGCTGATAAGCCCATAATACCCTTCCAGGCGACTCCCGCATCCTGTACACTTGCAAAGTCTAGGGACCTACTAAGGGCTCCCCTGCCACATTCCGGCTAAAGGCTAAAGGCCATTTTCTTGAAAATTGAAAAGCAAAATGTTCACAGCCGAAATAATAAAGATATTGTATAACTGAATAGGACACCACATAAGTTCGATTTCGCCACATTTGTACATCTCTTTGCGTAATCAATTACAGAGTGAAATAACGTTAAATGTTTTTGAAAAGGCTGTGTGGCGGCGTCAAAAAGTCCTTCATACACGAATCGCCACTGTCTAGAATCGAAGAGCTATCTGATGGTGAGATAGTGGTCGAGAAAGCCAGAAATGACGGCCGAAAGGATTCGTTGTGCCGACCACACGCCATCTCGTAATTTGCAGGCTATCGGGCTGATCAGCGGTCCTTTGGTAGGCTTCGGTGCTGTTGTGTTATGAGGTTTGGTTTGGTTTATTAAGCCTTTTCTGAATCATTATGTCGAGTCGGAGGTTCCCTTCTCCACCCTTCTGCGATCAGTTGTATCAGCTTCTATTTGCTATAATTTCCCAACGCGGTGGTCTACCAGTTCGTTCGTGAGGTGCTCTACTGATGGGATCTTCAATATTCTGCGAGACATTCACACTTTAAAGGCCTGCATGAAGCCTTCAGTGTTTAATAAAGCACCACCGGTAACACATACCACTTCACTACACACCAAAGAGTTTCGAGTTAAGGCCACGCTTGCGGATGAGATGTTTAGGGGTAGGCAACACATAAGTATTGATAAAATTTTATACTTCTGTGTTCTTAAATAGAAGATCATTATGGTTTGAACATCAGTATTAAAACATCAATATACCACGGACTAGCAATGTCCCGCATACAATAATAGTGAACGGGATGCCTAATCGCCGGGTTAAAAAGGAGCGCTACAACGTGCTGTATTTGAGAAGGTCTTAATTGCAACTCTGTTTGGCGGCATACGTGTATAGAAGGCAGGCGGCCATTTAAAAACTCCTGTGCATACCGTTTGCGAGCTTCGGCTGTATTCTCACCACATGCTCCACAGATTAAAACCATGCCTGTGTATTCGTCGTAGTTGAACACACAAGCCATTGTCGGTATGTTGTCAGCAACTCTACCAATTACCAGCCCACTACTGAGCTCTCGTAAACGATGCCTACTAACGCAAGGGGGAAGTAGCGCTGTGGAACATGCTGCCCTGTTGTTATATCTTGGTATTCTCACGTAGTCTACCTGCAGACAATAATACCCTTGTTATTAGATATCCCATTCATCATTAGTGCATGCAGGACACTTGTAAGTAGAAAGTATGACGCTGGCGGGCCACCTGATAGGCCTACGTACATCGAAAACGACTTTTCTTACAGGCACTGCACTTTACCGTATGTTTTGTTACACGTTTCTTTGCTTTAGTTTTGTTAATCGTTTCTCGAAATGACGACATACAAGCTTTAGTAGTACTATTGGTGCAGGGATCATGTTATATTTTTCGTGAAATAAAGAATTTTCAATAATTGTAATGAGATGTACGGTATATAAACAAATGTGTTCCTTGCGATATCTCTCTGAAATCTGCATCACTGAGATATCTAGATCTAGGAAAGGTATGCGATAATGTTGATTAGGCCAAACTATTTGAGATTCTCATACCAGAAAAGAAGGATTATCTACAATCTGTACAAAAATCAATCTTCAGAGATAAGAATCGAACGTAATGAAACAGAAGCACGGAAAGAAGTGAAGTATGTCGCCTCTCCTTTTCATTGTTTACATGGAACAGGCGGCAGAGGAAAACAGCCCTGGACCTTAATATGTAACAAAAGACGGCGCGTTACAGTGAAGAAAGCTGTATGTGTCGATATAGTACTGGTTATATTAATGTTATAATAACGCTATTTGCGAAAGATACCCTAAATGCAATCTTGTTTTAGACAAGAAGGCAATGGTATCTTTAATTGCAGTTGTTCTACATAGAACGGTTGTCTTGTGAGCTTATAGGTTAGTCTAGAAGAAGCGTTTTCTTCCAGGCAGAGAACTTTTCTAAGAGACATGGCCTTCTCTCTTTCTAGTGTAGCGAGGTTGTCTTTCGATAGGAGTTCCCAGATAATGTGTAAGGCGAACATCAGGATGGGGTCTGTTTGTACGCAGACTTTTTCTCTCAGCAGCAGTTATTAGGTAGGCTTTGCCATCTGTTGAATATATTTGGAAGCTGGGAAAGGTTATCGAATCAAAGAGTATCCAGTAGGGAATAGTATTCTTCCTTGACTCTCTGGCCTGACAGGTAGTAATCAAACATGGCTGCATGAAATGGGATTACTAAGGAGAAAATCATATAAATATCAGAATCCTAATGAAAGTGTTAGTCACGTAGCAACCTGCTAATTACAGAATGTATTGCGGGCTAGGCCTGCAATTATTGGAGTGATCATTTAATGTTTTAATTTTACGATTACTCCTGAACTTAAGAGACCTCTGAATGTCTCTTGATTCACCGGCAGGCAATGCCGGAGAGAATAAAACAAAAATCCAGAATATCGGCCCAGTGCAACGGACGGACGTATTTGCCAAGTCTGTTTCTGATAAACTCTTTTAATATATACACCAGATCCTGAGTTCCAGTTGAAATCCCTCCTGTGTTGATGTATAATCCGCCTGCGTTTCGATCGAATGTCACTAGAATTATCGTCCTCGTCAACTTCACCTTCTTTTCCGTCATTACTGTTGGCTGACGAAGAGTCATTCTTTAATATGTTGCTGTAATTTTTATCGGTATCGAACTCGGCACTTCTTCATTGAGCGGGCGACTTAGCTCCGCCATAAATGTTTACAAAACACTGTAGGTCACAGATACAGTCATATAGTTTACAACAATATCAACTTGGGACACATTGTTGGGCTGCTGTCTGTTTGGAATTAACGTCATCAATTCCCCGACACCGTCGCAACCATGACAACCAGTCTTCTAGCCCTTTCAATCCTGAGCAATTTTTTTCAGCCAAATAAATGGATCATATAATTTATTTGGCTAATATGATCAAATAGCTAAGTGAAAATGGTAAAAAATTTCTCATGACTGTCATTCTCTCAGAATAGGACCCACACAATTGTGTGATTTAGGATTTCATTCAGTAAGAAATAAAAATAAAAATACGTACCCACACAATTGTGTGGTCAGGGACTGAAAGGGCTAGGTCAGTAGCGCCATAAGAACGCAAGCTCTTAGTTCGATTCCAGACGATAACGAGTTACTTCTCGCTAAACAACACAGATCTCACACCAGGCATTAGTTTGTTGTAAGCCGAAGAGCCTTCATTCCCAACTAACACCTCGGTAAACCGCGTCCATTCAAGATCGATCACATCACTCCGTGCGGTGAAACCCGAGCATGTCCTCTACATGGTGATAAATAGGTTCCGGTTGTTTATGATCGAAAAATGTAGTAAAATATGACAATAAATATGACTTCAAAGTTTTTGGTCACATTTTCGAAATCTTAAAAATTTTGCCGCTGTGTAAAGGGTAAGGTAAGGGTTATTCTGCCCGAAGGCAGGTCCGAACCTCCGCAGAGGTGTTCCTGAGCCGGAGTTTACGTGCGGTAGGGTGGCCAGTTCCTTTGCGCTCCTCCATTCCCTTACAACCCACCAACAGCGCGTGGCAACCCATCCAACTCCTGGCCACGCCCAATGTTGCTTAACTTCGGAGATCTCAAGGGATCCGGTGTTTCAACACGGCTACGGCCGTTGTTTAAATTAACATTATATTTAAAATATACTTTTAAAATCTAGAACATTCAATAACAATAACAAAACTAACGTTATTACTTATTTTTTATATTTTGAATTTATTTAATTACTCAGTCGAGCCCGCCTGGTAGCCATGATCGTAAAGGCGTTGAAGTCCAAACGGTCTGACACCGAGCTTAGCCAGTTCGAATCCCGTTGTTCGAAAACATTTTCACCATCAGAATGTTGGCCGGTAGGGTAGGGGGAGGTGGTGGTATACAATATCTAATCACTAGATTGAGTGCCAAAAGCCTGGATTAAATTCCAAACCTCTCTGCAGTGCTCATATGGAGTGAGGGCATATGAATCTGCTGATAGTTATTCGTCCGTCGGATGGAGACATTAAGCGCTGAGCAGACCCCTTAGTGATATTCGAGAGGTGTAGGCTATGTGCCGGCACCGGATTTCACCCCCTCCCTACCTACTATCATGTATCACGTCATTCACTTCATCTCATTAACTACTCTGATGAGGTTGAAGTCAGGAAGGGCATCCGGTCATAAAATCCCACCACGACAGATTCACCTCACCTCACCTCATACCCGACCCCGTAGAGAAACGGGACAAGAGTTCGACAAACATTTAATTACTCAGTCGACTCTGCACACAATAAAATAAATGTCACATTTTGATGGGCGATCAGAAAGAATTACAATAGCAAATTACATATATTTTAGAGTTAAAATAGAAACGGTCTCCCATTTTTACGTAACATTGACTTGTAATGGATGAAGACCGCTCAAGATTGCAGTATGTTATAGGGGCATATTTGAAATAAGTCAAATCATTAGAGTTCAATTGAAGCCCACTGTTCTGTCGCTTTATACGCATATGTCTCTTTCTATATATCTTAACCTCCTAATTCACATAAATATACATGTCTAAGAAAGATAATTGTAAGAAATTGCAGACAAAAATTTGGAGATGTGAAAAATGCGTCTTTGAGACGAGTGCAAGCAGGTATGCGAAGATTGAATAATTTTTTTTAAAACATGACAAAGAGACGAACATTCACGGGAAAATATGACCATATTACGACAAATTTGCAGAAAATGACGAAAACGTTAAAAGAGCCAAAATATGACTTTATATGATCCGTGAAAATTGCATACGTTTTGTCACCGTCGATAAAATTATGCTTAACTTGTATTTTCCATGGAAATAACATAATGAAGTAAAATATGACATGTTGACTCAAGACCACAGGTGATATAGCAAACTTTACTCGCACTGACGTAGAAGACAAGCCATTTATAGAGGCCTGTTTCGAGCGGAATCTCTCGTTCATCAAATCGATTCCCAACTCGATACCATACTGGATGAAGAGGAAGAAGGACGTGTTTGTGATGATCCGTCAGCTGGGTACATCCGCTGTATTCTTAACTTTCAGAAAAGAATTGCAGATATGAAATCGCTGTCTCGTCTTCTAAGCCTCCCCCCCCCCCCCCCCCTGTATACAACTTACATAACTGTGGTGTGCTGCCCCACTCTGTGAAACATGTCGGGTGTCGCAAAAATGATAGCTGCCGTCATGAAACAGATCAACTGGAGATCAACTCGCAATTTTACTACAGAATTAAATGGAGGACGCCGCCTCTGTGGTGTAGTGGTTAGCGTGATTAGCTGCCACCCCCGGAGGTCCGGGTTCGATTCCCGGCTCTGCCACGAAATTTGAAAAGTGGTACGAGGGCTGGAACGGGGTCCACTCAGCCTCGGGAGGTCAAATGAGTAGAGGTGGGTTCGATTCTCACCTCAGCCATCCTGGAAGTGGTTTTCCGTGGTTTCCCACTTCTCCTCCAGGCGAATGCCGGGATGGTACCTATCTTAAGGCCACGGCCGCTTCCTTCCCTCTTCCTTGCCTATCCCTTCCAATCTTCCCATCCCTCCACAAGGCCCCTGTTCAGCATAGCAGGTGAGGCCGCCTGGGCGAGGTACTGGTCATACTCCCCAGTTGTATCCCCCGACCAAGAGTCTGAAGCTCCAGGACACTGCCCTTGAGGCGGTAGAGGTGGGATCCCTCGCTAAGTCCGAGAGAAAAACCGAACCTGGAGGGTAAACAGATGATGATGATGATGATGATGATTAAATGGAGGCAAGTAAAGTAATAATTGGTTTAGACGAGGAAAGATAAAAATGAGGAGCAATCTCACACTCAGCTAGGGAAACCGTGGTTGCATACTCGTGCTCCCAATTTTTTTGGTTAGTGACTTTACGTCGCACCGACACAGACAGGTCCTATGGCGACGATGAGACAGAAATGGGCTTGAAGTGGGAAGGAAGCGACTGTGGTCTTAATGAAAGTACAGCCCCAGCAATTTCCTGGTGTGAAAATGAGCAACTACGGAAAATTATCTTTAGGGCTGCCGACAGTGGAGTTCGAACCCACTATCTCCTGAATGCAAGGTGATAGCTACGTGACCCAACCGCACAGCCACTTGCTCGGTCCACTCACAAATAATAATAATAATAATAATAATAATAATAATAATAATAATAATAATAATAATAATAATAATAATAATAATGGATTTACGTTCCACAACTATTTTTACTGTCTTCTGAGAGGCCGAGGTGCCAGAATTTTGTCCCGCAGGAGTTCCTTTACGTGCTAGTAAATCTATCGACACGAGAGTGACGTATTTCAGTACCTTGAGATACCGCTAGACTGAGCCAGGATGGAAGCACCCAGCTTGACTTTAGTTGACGAGCAACCGCACCGATCAAGGATCGAACCTGTCAACTAGGTTTCTATCGTCTGAGCTACTACTAATTGCAGTAATGTAGAGCGAGCGCGGCCAAGTTCTGTGTAATAAGGTTAAATCTCCTGGGAACATTGGAGCGTGAGAGAACGCGGACGTACGTGTCATTGTCATTACCTAACCTCAGCAGGAAGGAAACTGGTGCGTGGGGAACTCGGGCCGGAACTGGTGTGTGTCAGGGTCTGGGCTGCTCACTAGCAGAACAGCTCGGCTGTTGCCCATATCATGGTTAACTTTTGGAGTTCCGATGGCGGAAATAAATAAATCACCATCGGAATGTTGGGTAGGAGAGGTGGTGGTAAACAATTCTTAACCGCTAGACTGCATAACAAAATTTTGGGTTATATTCCGAAACTATTCGCACTGTTGGTATGAAGTGAGGGCATATGACGCTGTTGATAATGATTTGTCCGTCTGATGCGGACGTAAAATCTTGTCTCCGAGTAGAGTAAGCTTCTGCTTAAGGGGAGATGTCGAAGAAAATATTCATGTATTTTCTAAATTCTCTGTAACTCAGACTTTGCACACTGATTTAAAATACATTGTTCTTAGCTATAAACATTAATCAGTTAATTTAGATAAAAATAATTTAAAAATTAAAATTGATTTTTAAATTTGAATTTTGTCATATTGATGTATTTTTTCATCAGCAACGCTGAGTTCTTCAACCTTGTAATTTGTTTAGTCATTTCTAAGACCTTGATGATTTAATGTCTGTAGCCGTTTTTCATTTCGTGCCTATTTAGATTTTTGAAAATTCTCGCACTGTATTTCTCAAATCAAAACAAACTTTCCGCAGTTTTTACCATGTTCATGCTTCGCAGCCTTCTTCAATACTCCTAAGTATGATACCGTCAACTGCCTGACAAAACAGACGTAAAGAGTTTAGCGAAGATGAAAAAAAACCGCTTGGAAAAGGGGACATGGTACCTGAGCAGTTCATAAAAGATACATATATATTAAACTCTCAAGTCCATATTTTGTAATTCCCTTGCAGGAAAATGTGTGAAAGTGTTTAACCTGCCTGTCTGTCAAGTTTCAGATTGATACCTTCAGTAGTTCTAGAGAAAAAGGTACTTTTGTCATGGAAAAAGGAAGTTCAGGAAATGAGAATTGAATTTCACAACACGAAACCTCGCACTGTATCTCTCAAATCAAAACAAACTTTCTCCACTGCTTGCCATGTTCACGCTTCACGGCTTGGACCACGATGGCGGCGGGTCGACAAGTAGTGTTCCAAGTGCTCCGTATTTTCTTGTTGTTTATAGTGGTTAAACGTGTCACGTGTGGAAATAACAAAGTGATCTTTAATGGTGTGGTGTTCAGTGAGTATCCTAGCAGTTCAATCCTCCAAGAGAACTTGCTAATTGTGAAAAATTGTCAAATATCGTGCTTAACATGGTGCGCCAGTGAAAATGTGTACGTGACCGCTGGTACTGGCAGTGCGCTTCAAGCGAGGCGCAGGGTCGCCAGACCACCCTCTTCTACATTTCACCTCATTCTCCTTACCATAGCTGCGTGTGGAGATGTAGAAACAAATCCAGGACCTCCGAACAGAAATGTGAGTAACATAGAATGTCATATTTGCTGTTCTAATGGCCGCATCAATCAGCTGTACGTGAAGTGTGTGTCGTGTGAAATGTCGACGCATAAGACCTGCGCGAAAATCTCTCCATCTGATTACCATAAAATTAAACGTGGCCTTTCGTCTTGGCAGTGCTGGAAGTGTTGTCTCCCGGTACCATCGGGCTCGTTCTTCGAACTTCCAGACGAAGTAAATAACTCTGTAAATAGTAATGACTCAGTTACCAGTGTACAGGGCTCCCGAAACGTCACCATTCTCTCATTCAATGCCCGTAGTATAATGGGTTATAGGAGACAGCAGGAGATAAGAACATCACTGGCAAGTATTGAACCTTCAATCGTAAGTGTCTGTGAAACGTGGTTGAGCAGTGCTAGTTATGACGGTGAAGTATTTCCACAACCATACTTGTTATTCAGGAAGGATAGAACCTGGACATCTGGAGGGGGTGTTCTCCTGGCTATACGACCAGAATTACAACCAATCCGACTTGGATACTTGGAAACTGACAGTGAAGCTCTATGGGTGGAGGTGACATGTAGGGGCAACAAATTCTTGATAGGTAGCATATATCGGGCTCCGAAATCCAAGCCCTGTATAAATGAAGGATTACTGGAATCTCTAAGACGAATGCAACTCATTCAGCACAAGTACAATGCCGTCTACCTCACAGGCGACTTTAATCTGGACATAATATGGACCCGTGATTCCGCTCCCATCCCTGGAAATCCATTGGCAGACACATTCCTAACCGCGTTCTATGATCTCTTTCTAGAACAGCTTGTTTTAGAAGCAACACGTATCACTAAAACATCCCGCTCTATATTAGATCTATTTCTTACCAATCATCCCTCCTCAGTATCTCGAGTTGAAGTCATACCCGGTTTCAGTGATCACCACGCCATTCAAGCGACTCTAGCTACCCTAGATTGCAGAAAACCTGTCAAAAACAAATCCAGGCCTCAATATAACTTCAGGAAAGCTGACTGGAAATCCCTCTCCACCTTACTACTGAATCACCTACCCAGTCCAACCTCTTTATCAACTGGGACGTAGACTCTTTGTGGCTCACCTGGAAAAATACATTTTTCTGGTGCGTTGACCAAACTGTACTGAAATGCACTTTAAAAAGAGAGAAGAAAGCCCCGTGGATTAAGAAAGAACTTTTGAAGTTAATAAGGAAACGGAACAATCTATACAAAAAGTGGAAACAGTGCCAAATGGAACAAGCGTGGGAAAAGTACAAATCCGCACGCAAAGACACTAAGAATAGGATCAAGGAGGCTTACGATCAGTACATTCACAAGGCTTGCTCAGATACCAAAGAGCTGTGGAAGCTGCTAAAAAGGAACTGTGGCAGCGCTGCACCAAGCTCCTTTCAAGCTAACGGGAAATCCATCTCCACGGCCGCAGACATTGCCTCAGCCTTCAGTGACAGGCACAATCTGCTGGGGACATGTATATAACCAACACACCCGTACCACCCCTCCCTCTCACCAGCCTCTACTTCTCGGAACTTGAGGTACTAGCAAGCTTGAAGAGGATTCGACCCCATGCTGTGAGCGGCCCTGATGAAATACCCAGCCGTATACTCCGTGACTGCGCTGAGTCACTGGCACTATCTCTCTGCGAACTATTCAACCTGTCGCTTCACTGTGGATCACTACCCCGAGATTGGAAGTGTGCTGATGTAGTTCCAATTTTCAAGAAAAGGGACAAAGCACTCATTGACAACTATCGGCCAGTGTCTCTCACATCCCACGTATGTAAATGTATGGAACGACTGGTAGCCTCTAATATACTTCCGGGAAGGTAATCTGCTAAGTGAAAGCCAGTACGGTTTTCTTCCAGGTTATTGATGAGTGGCAGTTCTCTCTGAAGAAATCTAAAATTGTTCAGGTTGACTGCGTGGCTTTGGACTGGGCTAAAGCTTTTGATCAAATCCCTCATGAACGACTTTTGTTAAAATTAAGACAGATGAATGTTAGGGGAAGTGTACTGGCATGGTTGCGGTCATTTCTCGAGGGTCGAACACAACGTGTTGTGTTTGATGGAGTTCGATCATCGACCGTTAAAGTAACCTCAGGAGTATGTCAAGGCACCGTCCTCGGACCTTTATTATTTAGTGCATTTGTCTCTGATTTACCTAAATGTGTGACCTCAACCATAGCTCAGTACGCTGATGACACAGTAATGTACAGGGATATACAATGTGCAGAGGATTGTCTGAGGTTACAGTCGGACTTGGACACTATAGAGGTGTGGTGTTACGTCAACGGTCTCAGCATTAATGCTGGCAAATGTAAATACATTAGGTTAAGTAGGTCTCGACACCCAGTACAATGTATATATAACATTAATGATGTACATATTGAGCGAGTTAAAACTATGCATTTGTTAGGAATAACCATTTCTGAACAACTAAAATGGAACGCACAAACAGAGGAAGTGAGATGCAAAGCTGCCAGGGTGCTCGGTTTTATGCACAGAAGCCTCCGTGGGTGCAAGTCGAATGCTATACGGACGGCTTACCTGGCACTAGTGAGACCTATACTACCTGCCTGGCACCCTATCACTGCAGCTAACCTTCACAAACTAGAAGGAATCCAACGTCGCGCTGAACGACTAATTAACAAGAACCTCCCTCCCGTCAATTGCCTCCTTGACATCACCTTCTTACACAAGTCCCTCACAGCGGCCATTCACCTTTCACCATTCCCTCGGCTCTCCTTATCTTACAGCTCCGTCCGTAGAGGCAAAGGGGTGTGTCTTATACCCCCTTTGCGCGAACTGAGTCCTACAAACTAGGTTTCTTTGCTCGTTCAGCGCGGCTTTGGAACGATCTACCCGCCAACATTAAATGTAGAAATGTAAATATAGTTAAATGTTGTGTTAGGAAGCACATACGGTGAGAAAATGCATGTGAATATGTGGAAGAATGAATGAGGGAGTGAAAGGTTGTATAAATGAGAAATATGTATACATTAGGCTATACTTTGTTACTTTACCTGTAAATAGTGTATATGAGTGTTTTACTTTAGGATTTAGGTAATTATTTCAAAGGTCAGGGGGCACTACGTGTAGGGGGCTTGTCCTTTTCCCCTGACCTTCCATGGATGCTGTAAAGGTTTATGGTAAATAAATAAATAATGAATGAATGAATGAATGAATGAATGAATGAATACTACTAAGTATGATACCGTCAACTGTCTGACGAAACAGACGTAAAGGGTTCAGCGAAAATGAAAAATAAAAATGCTTAGAAAAGGACGCGTAGCACCTGACGCGTATGTATTAGGAATTTAACGTACTTAGGTACTGAATTCTAGTAAATACTATCGAACTCGATAGCTATAATCGCTTAAGCTGTCAGTATCCAGTATTCGGAAGATGGTGGATTCGAACCTCACTGTCGGCAGCCCTGAAGATGGTTTTCCGTCGTCTCCTACTGTATTTTAACACCACACAAATGCTGGGGCTGTACCTAAAATAAGACCACGGCCGCTTCCTCCCCACTCCTAGCCCTTTCCTGTCTCATCGTCACAACTTGCAAAATAATTGCAACTAAATTATTGTGGGACTAGATTCCCAACATAATAAGCCTGAAATTTCGGCAAAAATGTTCTTTTTCATAGTTTTGAAGAATTTCGTGCACGTCTCCTGTTAACAGCGATTAGTTTTGTCCAGCTCTACATTCGGAAGACGGAGGAGCTGGTCCACACTGTCAGCTGCCCCGATAATTTTTTCCATTTTTCCTGCTCTAAGGCGAATGCTGGGATAGTTCCTATTATAAGCCGCGGCCCCACCCAGCTAAACTTTTCCGAAAATCACATCACTGACACGAATCTCCATCCCTACCACACACACACACACACACACACACACACACACACACACACACACACACACGCACACGGGCGCCTACTAGAAAGACCCGAACCAGATCTCACCGGAGGCGACACGACATCAATCACTATGGGAACGGATGCTGAGTACGAATCCACCAAGTTGTATCAGATATTTGAGATTCAGGAGGTCAAATGGACTGTATCGCTATTGACCTGTCCAAGGCTTATCATAGCGTAGATCGTGGGTGATTACTGAGGAAGATGTGGGATATTCGACTAGACAAAAGAGTGGTTGAATGGGTGGCTACATTTCTGGAAAACAGAGCTCAGAGAGTTAGAAAAGATGAAGCGTTATCTGATCCTGTAATGATTAAGATCGGGGTCCCGCAGGGCACTGTCATTGGACCTTTATTTTTTCTTATATATAAATGATATGAGTAAAGATCTGGAATAACTGATAAGGATATTTGCGGATGATGTTATACTCTACAGAGTAGTAAATAAGTTGCAGGATTGTGAGCGACTCTAGAGGGACTTAAACAATGTAGTGAGATGGACAACAGACAATGGTATGAAAACTTCAAGTTGTAAGTTTCACCAAGAGGTAAAGTCCTCTCAGTTGTAATTATTGTGTTGATGGGGTGAAAGTACCTCATGGGGAACAATGTAAGTACCTAGGTGTTAATAGAAGGAGTGTTCTTCATTGGGGTACTCATATTAGCAAAGTAGTTGAAAAAGGTTACAGATGTCTTCACATGGTTATGAGAGTATTCAGGGGTTGCAGTAAGGATGTAAAGGAGAGGGTGTATACGTCTCTGGTAAGACCGCAGTTAGAGTATGGCTCCAGTGTATGGAAACCTCACCAGGATTACTTGACACGAGAACTGGAAAAAATTCAAAGGATAGCAACACGATTTGTTCTGGGTGATTTCCGACCAAGGAGTATTGTTACGAAAATGTTGCAAAATTTGGGCTAGGAAGACTTGGGAGTAAGGAGACGAGCAGTTTGACTATGCAGTATGTTTCTAGCTGTCAGTGGAGAGTTGGTGTGGAATATTAGTAGATGAATAAGCTTCAGTGGAGCTTTTAAAAGTAGGAAAGATAATTATATGAAGATAAAGTTGGAAGTTAAGAGGACAAATTGGCGCAAACATTCATTTATAGGACGAGGAGTACCGAGCTCGATAGCTGCAGTCGCTTAAGTGCGGCCAATATCCAGTATTCGGGAGATAGTAGGTTCGAACCCCACTGTCGGCAGCCCTGAAGATGGTTTTCCGTGGTTTCCCATTTTCACACCAGGCTGTACCTTAATTAAGGCCACGGCCGCTTCCTTCACAGTCCTAGCTCTTTCCTGTCCCATCGTCGCCATAAGACATATCTGTGTCGGTGCGACGTAAAGCCAATAACAAAAAAAAAAGGACGAGGAGTCTTTCTAAGTTCTTCGAAAATGTTTAAGAAAAAGCCAGGTAAACAAGTGATAGGGAATCTGCTACCTGGGCGACAGGTCATTGATGACTGATTGACACGAATGAGGAACAAGGCGATAGGCAGTGAAATACGTTATAGACAGCACCGAATCGAATAGGGTGAGACTCTCCTTTGTGGCAAAAACAGACTGACTATATCGAAGATACGGCCGTAAGGTTTATGGTGTAGTATACGTCTTTCTGACAGTAATGAAGTAATAAATGTTTACTGAATGTTATTCATACATACATCACTATGCTTTTCAGTGTTCAGTCTGAATTTACTAAACGTCGCCACTCTCCTCTAGTAGTAATTAGTGCTGTGGACTCATTTAGCTCTATACCTCTTATCTTTAAATCACTGGAAACTGAGTCTAACCATTGCCGTCTTGGTCTCCCTCTACTTCTCTTACCCTCCATAACAGAGTCCATTATTCTTCTAGGTGAGCTATCCTCCTCCAATCCCCTCACATGACCCCACCGCCGAAGCCGATTTACGCGCACAGCTTCATCCATCGACTTCATTTTTAACTTAGCCTTTATCTCCTCATTTCAAGTACTCTCCTGCCATCGTTCCCACCTGTTTGCACAACAATCATTCTCGCTACCTCCATGTCTGTCATTTCTAACTTAAGAATAAGATATCCTGAGTCCACCCAGCTTTCGCTCTCGTAAAGTAAAGTTGGTCTGAAAACAGACCGATGTAAAGATAGTTTCGTCCTAGAGTTGACTTCCTTCTCACAGAATGCTGTTGATCACAACTGCGAGCTCACTTCATTATCTTTACTGCAGCATGATTCAATCTCACTATATTACCATCCTGGGATAACACACAACCTAAATACTTGAAATTATCGACCTGTTCCAGCTTTGTATCGCCAATCTCACATTCAGTTCTGTTCAATTTCTTACCTGCTGATATCAATTTAGTCTTGGAAAGGACAATTTTCGTACCATACTCATTACACCCATTTTCAAGTTCCAAGATATTATACTGCAGGCTTTCGGCACAATCTGCCATTAAGACTAAGTCGTCAGCGAAGGCCGAACTGCTTATTACATTTTCAATTAACTCAGTCCCTCTCTGCCACTTTATACCTTTCAGCAGATGATCCATGTAAACTACGAACAACAATGGTGAAAGGTTACACCCTTGTCTAACCCCTGTAAGTACCGTGATCCAAGAACTCATTCTACCGTCAATTCTCACTGCAGCCCATATTGTAAACATCAATGCGTTTGATTGATTTAATCTGCTCTGAAACCCATAGGCCCTCTGTATGGTGAACATCTTTTTCCTCGGTACCCTGTCATATACTTTCTCTAGATCTACGAAACATAAATATAACTGTCTATTCCTCTCGTAGCATTTTTGAATTACCTGCCACATACTGAAAATCTGATCCTGACAGCCCTTCTTTGGTCTGAAACCACACTGGTTTTCATCCAACTTCCTCTCAACCACTGATCGCACCCTCCCTTCCAAGATGCTAGTGAATACTTTGCCTGGTATACTATTCAGTGAGATACTTCGATAGTTGTTGTAAACCTTCCTGTTCGTTTGCTTATAAATATGTGTAATTACTGCTTTTGTCCAATCTGAAGGCGGTAGTAATGTCGCACTGTACGCCCCTCTGCGCGGACGCTTACACCTTCTTGCGCTGTTGGAACTCTCTGGCACTTTCTGCTCCGGACTTCTTGGGAAAAGCAAAAAGTGATCTCCTTACAGGCCATGAAGGCCCTTGGAGGGGTGGCAGGTAAAGGCTTCCATTATTCGTAACCTCAGCACTTGGTTAGCTCTACGCCCGGGCACCTTTACCCCCAGGAATTAACCTGATGCTCATTTTCGGTGTAGGCTGAGTGAAGTTCAGGGCCATGTGCATCTCCGGAAGTGGAAATTTCGTAAGCTATGGGTCAGAAACATGGACGGTGAGAAAAGCGGAAGTGCTGAAACTCAAGGCCTTTGAGATGTGGACTATTACGGTAAGTATACCTTGGACTGACTGAGTCACGAACGAGAAGGTTCTCAACAGAGCAAATGAAAGACCCATGTTGGTTGAAACCTTGAACAGGAGAAGAAATAGCTTACTTTGTCACTTGTTTCGTAATTCTGACTGAAGGGAAACTGGAAGATAGAAGGGGCAAAGAAGACCTAAAGTGCAATTTATAGCCAACATTAAAGCCAAGCATACCGATTGCCACTTGAAGCTGCTGGCCAAAAAAAGGAAACGCTTGGAAGACACGCAGGTTACCTACTACCGTTAAGCTTGGGAAGATGAAGAAAAATAAGAAGGAGAAGGAGAAGAAGAAGAAGAAGAAGAAGAAGAAGAAGTAATTTTTCGACTTCCTAACCGAAAATCTAACCTACGACTTTCCGGGTGAACCGAAGCACTACTCTACCGCCTCGGCCAGGCGTCCCCTTACGGACTTCTAGCCCTTATTATATTCCTCTGGACGCATTTACGATAGTTTCGTATGGATTTAGACAGAAGATATCCAGACATTACGCAAATGAAGCACAATTTTTAAATGTTCAACTTACATGTTCGCGAAGTTAAGGAAGTCGCTGTGTCCAATGATAGTTACACTGCCTGACAAAAAAAAAAGCGTCAAGCACCCAGGAGGAGTGGTTGAAAATGAATGAAACTACATATGCTGAAAGACCATGTGTCGTTGTTGAACTGGTTACAATATGAAATGAAAGAGACAAGGCCGTTGGCAGTTACAGGTGGAATGTTGGCTCCAGGTCAGTAGGGTGTCGCACACCCCTGGCCGCAATGTGGTTCGGTATGGTGTCAAACAGCCTTTGGATCCTCTCCTGAGGAAAGTTCATCTACAGTTGTTGCAGGTATCTCTCCAGATCCCGCAGGTTGCTACTGGGATGGACTACCCTTCCAACGTCATCCCACACGCGTTCAATGATGGCAGGCCGGGGATCTTGCTGGCCACGGGAGGACCTCAACATGCTCTAGGCAGTCCATAGACACATGTGCTCTGTGTGGATGTGCATTATTTTGTTGGAACACTGTCCCAGGGTGATGTGCCATAAGGGGCAGTACGTGCGGATGCAGAATGTCTGTGACGGATCGCTGTGCCGTCAAAGTCTGCCGAAGCACTATTAGAAGTGACCCGAACGCATATCCTATTGGTCCCCGCACCATGATGCCAGGGATTACGCCCGTGTGTCTTTCCACAATATGGGCAGGATCTGCTCTCTGTCCTCGTCGCCACCAAACACACCAAACACACACACGAAGATCATCGGAGGTTATGGAGAAGCGGGACTTATCACTGAACATGATGCGACTCCAGTCGTCCTCTGTCCATGTCTTCCGGGCAAGGTACCACTCCAAACGCAGGCGATGGTGTTCTGGTGTCAATGGCAACCGACGCACGGGGCGGTAGGACCCCAATCCGGCGGATGTGAGTCGTCGAGACACTGTGCGGGAACTCACAGGATGTTGTAGAGTCTCCAGTACATGTTCGCGGATGGCAAGTGCCGAAATTATGGGATCCCGTAATGCTTGGCGCACCATACGACGGTCCTCCCACGGGGTGGTGTTTCTTGGTCGACTCGAAACTGCACGACGTGACTGGGTGCCCTCATGTACACATTGAGTCCAACATCGGGCCACTGCGACATCTGATTGGTCCACATGCCTGGGAATTGCAGGATACGCCCAACCAGCCCCATGCAGCCCCACAATGCGGCTTCTGACAAATGATTTCAATTGGTGGATAGGCTGTCTAACGCGTCTGCGAGGCATCGTGGATGCTTCGTACTGTTCGTAGTCCTCTCTGCACGTCTTGCTTAACTGTCTGGCTCACAGCAATTGACTGGTAACAATTTATCAACAACAGGACGGTGCCATCACGAATGCACTCTGGTGGGCGTTCTACAAATTACAGATCCTTGTAAATTTAATTATTTACTCACACATCAATGGTATGAATGTATACCGAAATGGAATAATATTTGACCACTCCTTATGGGTGTTTAACTTTTTTGTCAGTGTTTTACAAGACCAATGATTCTACTTGCAACACTCCAGCCGCGAACTATACAAAATTTACTGCATCGCGACAATCTGGATTTCAACAATGATGTCAGTGACTCTGAAAATAAGTTCAGAGAGTATTTTCATTCCTCACCTTTATAACCGTATGTTAACCATTTAAATATAATTTATAGTAGCAAAGTTATGATAGGGAGCTTACTAGACATTCCCGGGCGACGTTCGAAATTCTACGACCGGGCGAGTTGGCCGTGGGGTTAGGAGCACGCGGCTGTGGGCTTTGCATCCGGGAGATGGTGGGTCCGAATTCTACTGTCGGCAGTCCTAAAGATGGTTTTCCGTGGTTTCCCATTTTCACAGCAGGCAAATGCTGGGGCTGTACCTTAATTAAGGATACGGCCGCTTCCTTCGAACTCCTAGGCCTTTCCTATCCCATCGTCGCCATAAGACGTATCTGTGTCGGTGCGACGTAAAACCACTAGCCAAAAAAGAATTTTACGCCGGACACAGTACAGGAGTGAGACGTAACACGTATCCTTCTTCAAATAAGGAGGTGATAAGGAAGATATGAAAACTAGGATGTGTAGTCCAATTCACTGTCATTTATTGCTGCAACTATATGCTACTAAGACATCATTAGTCCTCCATCTTGTGGCGCTAAGCAAGTGGATTTCAATCTTTGAAAGACCGTGGCCCGGTAAATTCTTTTCTACAGGGTGTTTCACTCAAAGTGAGGCCGGCCGGCGCAGCGTAGTCAGTCAAAGACAGTGGAAACTCGTTTAAAACATGGTGCTATTTATACATACTGTATATATGTGTTCTGGTATACGGTACTAAGGTGAGGAAGAAGATGACGGAGACTCAGTACAGACAGGTAACAAACACTGGTTCTCAGGGTGTCAGATTTCTGTTCTCGCTAATTCCAGATAGACTCCCATTCCAAAGTCACACCCACGTTAAAAGGGACCATCAAGGGGTATACATTTTTAGGGATAATTCGCTAATACAGTCCCGTTAGCTGCGCCTCGCAATGCTTCTACAGGGTCTTTCATTCAAAGTGAAGTTGGCCGGCGCAGCTCAGCGAGCTGGTCACACGACAACTCGCTGAGCTTGGGGCCGGGAGAGTGTCTGTAAACAACAAGCACACACAATCACGCATAATCAAAGTAAAACAACTTCTCATCTTGTCACAAAAGATGTAAATGTCCTCCACCTGCATCTACACATTTCTGGCTTCATCTATGGAAATTTTCATTCATACGCATTAGTTCAATTATCGAGATAACATCAATTTCCCTCGTGATATTTTGTTTGAGTTCATCTAGAGTGTGAAAACGGGAGTGTTGACGGCAGTAACCCCAGACAGGATGATAGGGCCTATAGTTTTTGAAACCACAATCACCGGGCAGAGATATAGGAAGGACATTCTCGTACAATTCTTTAACAACTGACTAGTCTGGATATTTCCAGCAAGACTCGGCAACCGCGAATACGGTTAACGGGTCATTACGTTTAATTGAGGACATTTTTGATAACAGGTAATTAGTAAACCATTGTGCGCCAGATCTTACGGTTTGCGATTTTTATTTATGGGAAAAAATTGAAAAATAAAGTTTATGCAACAAACCCTCACACGAACGTTAGTTGGCATGCGCAATATATTTCTTCGAAAAGGATGAACAATAGAGACTGCTTTATTGACAGCGATCTTTGTATTCTTTCCAAGACTGTCTTAGGTTTTTGAGTGAACTACAGTATTGAGTAAAGCGCTGAGGGAGAATTACCTTGTCGGTGAGAAGAATGCGGGCTGTCTGTGGACGCTGCGTGTCCCTCACCAGTCCAGTGACAGCCAGTACCAGCACCAGATTGCTGATGGCCAGGGATAGCAGACATAGTGCCAGGAAGGCTGTAGTGGCTACAGACGACAGTCCTGTGGGGGCAGGGGCGCCGTGGACAGAGTAGCATCCTCTTAGACCTGCCAGCACTCCAACAACTCCCGCTGCCATGGCTACAGCGCCGCCCCACAGGCCAGCGCCCACAGGGGCTAAAGCAGCTTCGTGGACCAGCGCCAACACGCCACAGGCGGCCATCAACACGCCGAGACCAACCTGTGAAAAGAATAGAACTAATCACTAACTACAACACTGAGATGAAGGGAGTATTCTTATTCCAATAACAATAGAGGGTTATGATAAAGAAGCGACCATCCAGAAAGGAGTGAGGGAAGGCTGCATTTTGTCCCCCCCCCTCCTATTCAATGTTTTTATAAGTTGCTTTACGTCGCACCGACACAGATAGGTCTTATAGCGATGATGGGATAGGAAAGGGCAAGGAGTGGGAAGGAACTGGCCGTGGCCTTGATGTGAAAATGGGAAACCACAGAAAACAATCTTCAGGGCTGCCGACAGTGGGATTCGAGGAATACAGGCTCACAGCTGCGCGCCCCTAACCGCTCGGTCTCTTCTATGTTTATGCAGAACGTGTGCTAAAGGAAATTAAAAAGGAATTTAATGTAAATCAAAGTGCATATAGAGGAAATCAAAGCTTCGGTGGTATTGTTAGTTTATATGAGTCGAAGTTCTGGAGAATCTGGCGAGTGGAATGGGGGAAATCTTGGAGAAGGAGTATAAGATGGAAATAAAATGTTAAAATCCAAAACAGCAATGCAATTGAGAAAAGCAGGTAATGCAGGAAATATTCGATTAGGAATAATTTTACTTAGGTAGTGAGCAATGACAGAAGTAAGGTCAACATCTACTGTCACTGCAAGTTAAGAGAATGTCAGGTACTGAACATTTATTTTCACAGGATCCGTTATTTTTCGTTTAAAGAAAACTAATATACACTGACTGACAGAGCAAATGCAACACCAAGAAGGAGTGGTTCGAAAGGGATGAAAGTTGGGGAAAAAACAGAGACGGCACGGACGAATAATTGATGTTTATTTCAAACCGATATGCAGGTTACACAATGCGCACGGCATCGACTCAGTAGGATGTAGGACCACCGCGAGCGGCGATGCACGCAGAAACACGTCGAGGTACAGAGAGAATAAGAGTGCGGATGGTGTCCTGAGGGATGGTTCTCCATTCTCTGTCAACCATTTGCCACAGTTGGTCGTCCGTACGAGGCTGGGGCAGAGTTTGCAAACGGCGTCCAATGAGATCCCACACGTGTTCGATTGGTGAGAGATCCGGAGAGTACGCTGGCCACGGAAGCATCTGTACACCTCGTAGAGCCTGTTGGGAGATGCGAGCAGTGTGTGGGCGGGCATTATCCTGCTGAAACAGAGCATTGGGCAGCCCCTGAAGGTACGGGAGTGCCACCGGCCGCAGCACATGCTGCACGTAGCGGTGGGCATTTAACGTGCCTTGAATACGCACTAGAGGTGACGTGGAATCATACGCAATAGCGCCCCAAACCATGATGCCGCGTTGTCTAGCGGTAGGGCGCTCCACAGTTACGGCCGGATTTGACCTTTCTCCACGCCGACGCCACACTCGTCTGCGGTGACTATCACTGACAGAACAGAAGCGTGACTCATCGGAGAACACGACGTTCCGCCATTCCCTCATCCAAGTCGCTCTAGCCCGGCACCATGCCAGGCGTGCACGTCTATGCTGTGGAGTCAATGGTAGTCTTCTGAGCGGACGCCGGGAGTGCAGGCCTCCTTCAACCAATCGACGGGAAATTGTTCTGGTCGATATTGGAACAGCCAGGGTGTCTTGCACATGCTGAAGAATGGCGGTTGACGTGGCGTGTGGGGCTGCCACCGCTTGGCGGCGGATGCGCCGATCCTCGCGTGCTGACGTCACTCGGGCTGCGCCTGGACCCCTCGCACGTGCCACATGTCCCTGCGCCAACCATCTTCGCCACAGGCGCTGCACCGTGGACACATCCCTATGGGTATCGGCTGCGATTTGACGAAGCGACCAACCTGCCCTTCTCAGCCCGATCACCATACCCCTCGTAAAGTCGTCTGTCTGCTGGAAATGCCTCCGTTGACGGCGGCCTGGCATTCTTAGCTATACACGTGTCCTGTGGCACACGACAACACGTTCTACAATGACTGTCGGCTGAGAAATCACGGTACGAAGTGGGCCATTCGCCAACGCCGTGTCCCATTTATCGTTCGCTACGTGCGCAGCACAGCGGCGCATTTCACATCATGAGCATACCTCAGTGACGTCAGTCTACCCTGCAATTGGCATAAAGTTCTGACCACTCCTTCTTGGTGTTGCATTTGCTCTGTCAGTCAGTGTACATTATTCCTATCATTGCAATAATGCTGTGTAATTTAACGACATTCTGAAAGAAGCAAACTGTAATTTCTACGGAGTGAGCGGAAATAAAGTAGGAATAAAATTACATTTATACTTTTATGTACATATTGACAATAAACCTGACATGGGTGTACGGACGTAGTTTAGTGGTTCATGATACCCGGCACAACCCTGACCTGCATCTCTCACGAACGATAATCCTGTAGATATATAACCACACTTACGTCCTTGTAGTGCGGTTTGCCTACCGGCCACTTCCACTGTGACTCAGCGTTGTGAGAGCAAGGAAGTTTGCAGTTTTATATAACTGTTCATATCGTGATCATAGCAACGGCACCTCCATTTTTTGAGGAATCCCAAGCTCAGTAACGTGACATTTCAAATATACCACATCCAAAAGACGGTATTCGAACAGTCAAATTGCTGAAGATGACGCTGATTTACACGAGACAAATTTTTATGTCATAAATGTTTTAAGTTAATGGGATGTAAAACCAACAACTTCCACATTTCGCATGCTTAGGATCATAAGAGCGTCTCTACATTTTACAATCTTGAAAAAAAGCCAGCAAAATCATCTTATCATTTATAATTAATTTCTTACTGGGGATCAAGCTTTTTTAAAAATAAGATGATTTTTCTGATTTTCTCAAGATGGCAAAAATTTAGATACGCACTTATGATCTTAAGCATGCGTGATTTTTTTTAGGAATACATTTTCTATAGTGGAAATATTAATTCGTAATATTTTACTACTTTCGAAATTGAATGCAATTTTCGAGGAAAAAATCGCAGATAAGGTACCGATCCATGGGGAGGTGAGTTACTTTTCCTTTCAAAGCTCCCACGTGAATTGCGGGATTCGAGCCCGCGATCGCCTTGGTAAGAAGCCAGTCCTAATACTACTCGGCAATCATACTGTCCCTCAATGTTTTCTTGGTTGTTGGAATGTATTCACGTAAACAATTGCCTAGGTAGAAAAATCGTATTTGTTTTAACGTTCTTTTGATTTCTGTAGAATTTAAGAAACACCAGGGTGTATACGTAGTTCCAAAACGCGGCAGCAGCTAACCGTAGAGAGTCGTCACATTCAAACAACCTCAAATGCTAGTGATCTCTGTTAAGATCGACCTACTATGTTGGAAACAGTAGAACGACGACTTGTCGATGCACCGATGAGGCCAATTATTCATATCAGCCGGCCTCAGTAGCAAGTCTGCCTCTTACTCGGAGGCCCAGGTACCAGTTCCAGCCAGGCCAGAGATTTTTACCTGGATCTTCGAGGTCCACTCAGCTAATGTCATTACAATTGAGGAGCTATCTGACGGTGAGATAGCGGCCTCTGTCTAGAAAGCCAAGAATAACGGCCGGGAGGATACGTCGCGCTGACCATGCGTCACCTCGTAATCTACAGGCGTTCGTGGTGAGCAGTGTTTGCTTGGTAGGCCAAGTCCATCAGGGCTGTAGCGCCTCGGGGTTTCGTTTTCTGCATTATTTTTTCCACAACAAGGAGTGTGATTTAACTTATTTAGCAGATGGATTTGCTTTCTTCTCGTCCCAGAATCCCTTCAAGCTCTCGCTGTGATTCTTCTTCCTCCCATACAGTGGTGGTTTTTATCTTGGATTTTTAAGCAAAATGAAGTTTCTTCACCAACGTTGTAAAGCTAGCCTGTCCCGTATAATTTCACCTGTTATGCTGATTACTTGATGGTCTTTTTCAATTTCTATTATCCTATTATTCTTGAATTTTAGTGAGGAAAAATATTGACATGATATAGACTTTTGGGCTTATGCCATGTCAAGAAAATAAGGTGAAATTCTTTACGTTTCGTAGAGAACTTAGCTCTGCGTCTTCTGAAAGAATATCTCCACTGTTCACTGGCATCGTAATTAAACTTGCTCACAGTATGAGTAAAACCAAGGACAAATTGTCCTCACTTTTACATTCTCGGGTATACGAAAGTCCCTGTACTTGCGGCAAGGTATACATTGGCCAAACATGCCGGTCCATTGGTAGTCGTATCAAGGAACACGACCGAATTATTCGTCTCAACCAGCTAGGCAAATAAGCAATAGCTGAACACACTCTATCGTCGGGTCATAATGTCATGTTCCAAAATTCTCGAGCTCGTAGCCACACTAGACACTACAGGTCCAAGATTATACGGGTAGCTGTGGAAATATACGTAGAAATCGCAACAATTTCAACAGGGACACTGGCTATCAATTAAATAATACGTGGTTGCCAGCCATTAAGGATTTACGTAGGTAGTTCTCTTCCCTGTCCCTTCACTATTGTTATTTCGTTTCGGTGTTTCGCAAATTCGTACGTTCCTCGTCGCCAGATGTTCCTTTCCAGGCTTGTGTCAATGTCATACTTTCATATACGTGTGTACTCCTGTTATGTTACGTGACTCCCTCTCCGACCGATTCTGACGGTCCCGTCACCTTCCGCTTCGAACGCTAGCGCTGTACCACGTCTGATGAGCCATCTGGTGACGAATGAACGTACCAGTTTCACTTCTGTTATAACGTCTAAATTCAAATCTCATTCCTTGAGAAGCCTTTCTCTTCTCGTGAACAGGCGAGATTTTCTTCTGAAGACGCAGAACAAAGTTTTCTGCGAAACGTAAATAATTTTACCTGTATCGTGTCTATAATTACGGGCCCTGAAAGCATCAATGGCAACATAATTAAATATATTTTTAGTAATATTCATTCTATGCATACTGGGCCTAAGGTTTTCCTCTCAAATTTTCTAATTTTTTAGTTAGTGATCTTTCTTTCTTTCTTTCTTTCTTAATCTGCTTACCCTCCAGGGTTGGCTTTTTCCTCGGACTCAGCGGGGGATCCCACCTCTACCGCCTCAAGGGCAGTGTCCTGGAGCTTCAGACTCTGGGTCGGGGGATACTACTGGGGAGAATGACCAGTACCTCACCCAGGCGGCCTCACCTGCTATGGTAAACAGGGACCTTGCGGGGGATGGGAAGATTGGAAGGGATAGACAAGGAAGAGGGAAGGAAGCGGCCGTGGCCTTAAGTTAGGTACCATCCCGGCACTTGCTTGGAGGAGAAGTGGGAAACCACTGAAAACCACTTCCAGGATGGCTGAGGTGGGAATCGAACCCACCTCTACTCAGTTGACCTCCCGAGGCTGAGTGGACCCCGTTCCAGCCCTCGTACAGCATTTCAAATTTCGTGGTAGAGCCGGAAATCGAACCCGAACCTCCCGGGGTGGCAGCTAATCACACTAACCACTACACCATAAAGGCCTACTAGTTAGTGATCTACCTCAAATAATCAATGTTTCTGATACGCAAGTAAATGAAATGGCTTATGATTTTTAGTGCCGGGAGTGTCCGAGGACCTGTTCGACCCGCCAGATGCAGGTCTTTTGATTTGACTCCTGCGCGTCGTGATGAGGATGAAATGATGATGAAGATGAAACATACACCCATCCCCGTGCCAGCGAAATTAATCAGTTATGGTTAAAATTCCCGACCCTGCCGGGAATCGAACCCGGGACCCCTGTGACGAAAGGCCAGTACGCTAACCATTTAGCCATTGCATAAGTAAGGCTTATGTACAGCGTTATAGTGTTTTAATTTAGCGTTTCGAGATATTAATTTAATATAATGTTATTAGCTTTACGCCCCACTAACTACTTTTACGGTTTACGGAGACGCCAAGGTGCCGGAATATAGTCCCGCAGGAGTTCTTTTACGTGCCAGTAAATCTACTGACACGAGGCTGACGTATTTGAGCACTTTCGAATATCACCCGACTAAGGCATGACCGAACCTGACAAGTTGGGGTCAGAAGGTCACTCAGATATTGATTTTTTCTTGTACCTTTTCCATGTGATTCAATAGGCTTTTTGTAATTTAGAAATTCTCTCCCTCTTTTCTTCACAATTTAATATGGATGGTTGGTTCCCCTAAGTATTTGCAATTATTTACAGGTACCTGAGGGATTTTGCCAAACAGAGTTACCAGAGGTTGTTCATCTAAGTATCGAGGAAAACGTTCGATGTAAATATTTTGGGTTATTATTAATATTATTATGATCAGATATTTGATTATGATATTTTTTGTTATTGTTGTTGTTGCTATTTGAGATGTGCAATCTCTTCCTTGTTCAACATAATAGTACCTGCAGTAAATGAATAAATGGAACGTGTTCATAAGCAATTTTTATGGAATTTTATAAGAAACGACATTGTGGCAGCTATAAGTAGCAAATAAAAGTGATATAAAGGAAGGAACTCCTAAATGTGATCACCAAGTGTGCTCCAATACACCTTTCATCATTTGAGGTACGGAAGAAGTTGTATG
Source organism: Anabrus simplex (assembly GCF_040414725.1). Classification (NCBI taxonomy): domain Eukaryota; kingdom Metazoa; phylum Arthropoda; class Insecta; order Orthoptera; family Tettigoniidae; genus Anabrus; species Anabrus simplex. Next base: position 23,372,637 of record NC_090270.1, on the reverse strand, counting down.
CAATGTGATGTGGAAACTGCAGTTCGCCGATAAAGGATTTGTGTCAGGTCGGCAGCAAAGAAGCTGATTGAGTCGTGAATTCCTGGAATAGTCGAAGTGAAACTTGACTACTGAACCGTGAGGTAGGAAGACTACTTAGTGCGGCGAACGAGGACGCTGATCAAATCACGTAATTGCAATTGTCACACTAGATAGGATAATTATGATTCAATTTTATCCTTTAAATTTATTATTGAAGAACGATCATTTCAAAGGCAGTTAACGAGGTAGAAGTACAGAGGAGAAAATAACTTCATGGTCTAGGGATTATAATAGTAGCTTCATGTCCATTTATCTCGGTTTTATTCCCGGCGGAACCATGTGTTTGAGATTGCTTTCTGGGACTGTAATGAGGTGCATTCAGCGTCAGAGTGTATATCCCACTATCACCCATCAAACAAGTGCATTCCTATCGCAACTCAAGGCGAATGCTGTGATGATTTCTAACATGCAGTCCGCTTTGAATTTTCATGCTCTATCGAATATCTATCGTGTCCGAATACCAAAGTGGTACAGAACTTTTCAGTTACATCCCCAATGGAGATGAGCTATCGTGTCATTGTCCGCCTCTGTGGTGTAGTGGTTAGTGTGATTAGCTGCCACCCCCGTAGGCCCGGGATCGATTTCCGGCTCTGCCACGAAATTTTAAAAGTCGTACGAGAGCTGGAACGGGGTCCACTCAGCCTCGGGAGGTCAACTGAGTAGAGGTGGGTTCGATTCCCACCTCAGCCATCCTGGAAGTGGTTTTCCGTGGTTTCCCACTTCTCCTCCAGGCAAATGTCAGGGATGGTACCTAACTTAAGGCTACGGCCGCTTCCTTCCCTCTTCCTTGTCTATCCCTTCCAATCTTCCCATCCCCGGCAAGGGCCCTGTTCAGCATAGCATGTGAGGATGTCTGGGCGAGGTATTGGTCCTCCTCTACATTTGTATCCCCGACCAAATGTCTCACACGTTCCAGGACACACTGTCCTTGAGGCAGTAGAGGTGGGATCCCTTGGTGAGTTCGAATAAAAAATCCTGTAAGCTAAACGGATAATGAAATTAAAAACCTAACAGTTAGAGATAATTTAGAAAGCGAGTAGCTCTCCTCTGTTGTAACATTAATTTCGTAGTTATGAGTTACGAATCGCAAAAGCATGTGGACCTAAGAGACAGCATCGCGTAAGGACAAGATGCAAACTTTACACCAGGAGAACACACATATACACATGTAAATACTGACTGGAAATATTAGGAATTGATCTCTTATAACGAAGTAGCTCAACTTGTTTGTGAGTAAGAGTTAAGAAAAACATGATAAGGAAAACATAACTTATGCACATTCGCTATTTGTCTTTGTTAGTTTCGTGACGCTGAACCGCTACATTTGGCTGTTTTCTGAGAGTTACGCAGTGTTGTTCCTTCAACGACGGTGCACACAGAGGCAAGACGGATCCGCTATGAAGTGTTTCACCGCATACACGACTTCCATACAAGTCTCATTAAAACAACTCAACTCCACCGTCAAGACTGTCTTTTATATACGGTGTCTGGGCAGGCTTCTAGAAGAGTATGAAACAACATGTTTTCTCGCCAATTCGAATGTCTCCAATAGCCTATTTACAATGTAAAGAATTTTCTACACAAATCTAGTCGCACATAGCGCTGTTCTGGACTTATTACAGTGTGTTGTATAATATTGCAGTGAATTATACATCATATATGCAGGAAATAATAAATTATATACTATTAATTCCGTGTTCTTACATTAATAAACTCATACTAATATATGTACAGGAGATGTTTCATGTCATAACCTCACAAATAATACGATCATGATTATACCAAATCATGTTTGTACACAACTACGTAAATAATAATAATAACGCATAGCCACCACACCTACCAAGAATTAATAATAATAATAATAATAATAATAATAATAATAATAATAATAATAATAATAATAATAATAATAATCGGTATTTGCATTATTTGCCCATAGGATAAAGAATATTGTTTCCAAGATATGTTATATTACAGTTGCGTCAATTTTCAGAAAAGTACGAGTGGGTCAGGGATAAAAACCATTTATGACAAAGGCCAATGATCTGTGCTGAAGGTGAAGCCAATAAAAGTGATAATGGTGCAGGGATATCATCAGTAGACTGTGTCCTCGTTTCTTAGGTTGGTGATGTGGCATCCCTATTTCTAGTGGTTATAATGCACGTCTTCAATTTCGCCTGAAATGATGTAACTGCACTGTACGCATTATTGATAAGTTTTACTTGTAACATCGAATGTTAGCCATGACAATCACAAATGACAGGCAGGGCAACCGGTCGGGGTATCCTAACAATGCAACCCTCTGTGATGGTGGTGGTGGTGATTATTGTTTTAAGAGGAAGTACAACTAGACAACCATCCTCTCTGTAACACTAATCAGAGAGGAAAAATTGAAGGGATCGGACACTTGAAAAAATGAAGGTATCGGCCAAAGAAAGACAAAGGACACGAAGGGCGTGAAAATGAAAGCCTCCCTAGGCCTCGATTGCCCCAATACCGCCGGGGTCGGAAGAAAACAGGAGGTGACCAAGGGAGGTCGGATAGCAAAGATAAAGGCGAGGAACCTGGCACAAGTAAGTTAAAGCAATGCCAGGAATCAGCTAAGGTCCCCGTGCTCGCCAACCCACGCTCCAAAGTTCAGAGCCCCTGGGGCTCCTCTTAGTCGCCTGTTACGAAAGGCAGGGGATACCCTGGGCGGTAGAATACATCCATGGTGTCCCTTGTCTGTCATAAGAGGTGACTGAAAAAGGGACCAGTTGCTGTCAACTTGGCAGCATGGAATGGCAACCACGGTTCCCGTAGCTGAGTCTGGCATTACTTCCACTTACTTGTATCAGGATCGTCGCCTTTATCTTTGCTATCCGACCTCCCTTTGTCATCTCTTGTTCTCTTCCACCTTCGATGGTATTAGTCTTTTGAGATTTTCCTTACTTCCTCTCGGAACAGTAATTACCACCTCACCTTAGATATTTGGTGATTTTCTCACGCAGACCTTGCTGACGTTTGACCATGATTTATAACGTCACCTTACTTCTGCACGATAAATTACGTCGCACGACATCAGCAAGTTCCACAACACCAGTTCCGTACTTCTCATTAGGTGAGTAATTTTTCATAGGCCTTTACACGTACAGCTCCAAGGTTTGTCAAACTGGTAAATCCACCACATAAATTCATTAAAACCCAGTAGTTACAGCCTCCTTTTCCATTAAGGCAATCCATAATATTTTCCATTTAATATTATTCTATTAAACTGTACATACAACCGCTCACCAATCATTTATCTACATCTATAATTTGAACGTGTAACACAATATTGTGCTAACACCTATGTGTTATACATCAAATGAAAGGCATCTATTTCAGGATTACTACAGAAATATTAATTATTAGTCATTTATTCGATGATTCGAATAATACGATGCTTAGGTCGCTGCAGTTAACTGTATTCACCGCTGGATGGCTCTGTGAAATCAAGTTATCACCAGAATGTTGTTTGTTGCTCCATGCTGGTTCTGATAAGCAAGAAAGAGAAAGAAATCCATCCTTCAAAAGTCTGTTATTATGAAACTAAAAGTGAATTATTCACTGTTGGGTCATTAAATGAAATCTGTATGCACTGTCAAGCACGACATTTCGCTGCGGAAATGGTAAATGGACGATTTAATTTGGGTTGCCTCAGTGGTTTGGTATATCTCGTACAACCTCAAGTAAACGACGTACTTAAAGGTGTGATGCTGTATGGTAATGATTTCATGAACCATATAAGGCAGTATAACAGTACAAAATTTTTTGCATCCTTCTCTACTAAGCGTAGCCATATTTCAGAATTAGGTCTTTTATGTTTTAAGATTTGTGGGATGATTCATGGGTATATTTCAGATTTACTGGCTACTGAAAATTGTCGGGCATTATACGGCCAACTTTATGTGATGGATTCAAGACTTGCGAACAGAATTCGTAGTGAAAATTCTATAAATTACCAAAGTTCAAAATTTGCGTATGTAGAATTAGAACGGAAGTGCAAGGTTAAGGGCAAATACATGGTCTTCCAGAGTACGGTATATTTTCCGTTATTTTTCTCATGCTTCCTTCATTAGCAGTTTCATTTATAGTCTTTGTTGGCAGCCATTGCTGCGGCAGGCCACTAGCTCGTGTTAATTACTGGCTGTACACGTAGAAAATAATTGGGTGTGCGTGGTCTTCATAGAATATCAAGTTTCGCTACTACACTGCTGACAGTAGCACGAACTGTTAGTCAAAATGGAACATGCAAATTTCCCACTTGATGTCTAGTCAAAAGATGTGCATTTCATCAGCCGATGCTATCTATTATTATTATTATTATTATTATTATTATTATTATTATTATTATTATTATTATTATTATTATTATTATTATTATTATTCCAATCTGGCGGTCATGACCATTAAGGAGTCAAATCTTTACGGTTTGACAGCGTGGTTAGGGGGTTCGAGTCCAGTTGGTGGAAGAAGCGTTCACCATCAGAATCTTGACTGGCAGGAGAGGTGGTGGTACGCGATTTATAATCACTGGATCGCATGCGGAAAGCCTGGGTTCATTTCCAAACGTCTCCGCAATGTTCGTATGGAGTGAGGACATATTACTCTGTTGATGGTGATTCGTCAGTCGGATGGAGACTTCAAGCCTTGAATAGACCCCTTGGTGCTATTTGACAGGAGTAGGTATGTGCCGACACCGTGTTTCATCCTCTTTCTACTTCGTTGTGATCACTACACATGCAGATGTGCAAGTCGCTCATGGCACCGGCCCGGGTTCGATTCCCGGCCGAGTCGGAGACTTTAACCTTAAATGATTATTTCCTCTGGCTCGGATACTGGGTGAACTGTCCTCAACATCTCTGCACTCACACACCACACACAATACTATCCTCTACTACAGTAACATGCAGTTTAATTCGTGTTTACTACACATAGCAAATGCCGCCCACCCTCGTCTAAGGGTCTGTCTTAAAAGGGTTGCACTAGGCGAGGAAAAGCCTCACGAAATTATTTATTTATTTATTCATTCACTTATTTATTTACTTATTTATTTATTTTGCACCCTAATACCTACTTTTTTTTACGATTTTTGGACGTTTTCTCTCGACCATTGCATGAGGAAATTAGCCTTTAAAGAAACATCTCATCATCAAACGCATTGAAACCCACTTGTTAGTCCAGGTCAATCTGGTGGCAGATGAAATACTTCCGGAGTTTTCACCCGCGAGGGTTCCCTTACGTCACAGTAAATCTAAAATCTAGCGACACGAGGTCGGCGTATTTCAACTTGTGCTCAGAAAGCCTGGACGTACCCGCCCTCCGAGGCTGCTTATTTATTTATGTATGTGCATGTTATACAGACGAAGGTGAGCTTGTCCTCTTTGTTTCCATCACCGTGAACAATTATGCATCCGCTCCTGATTCCCAACACTGAAGGGCCCCATTTCTTCACCTAAAATGACTGGACTGTGAACAGAGTGTAAGAGTTGTTGCTGTTGTTCTTGTGGTTTTTTTTGCTATTTGCTTTACGTCGCACCGACACAGATAGGTATTATGGCGACGATGGGATAGGAAAGGGCTAGTACTGAGAAGGAAGCGCCGTGAACTTAATTAAGGTACAGCCCCAGCATTTGCCTGGTATGAAATTGGGAAACAACGGAAAACCATCTTCAGAGCTACCAACAGTGGGGTTCGAACCCACTATCTCCCGGATGCAAGCTCACAGCTACGCGCGCCTAAATGCACGGCCAACTCGCCCGGCGTTGTTCTTGTTGTTGTTGTTGTTGTTTCTTTTCTACGTAACTACTGATCTAGTCTGTTTGTCATATTCATACCTTGGTCTACCTCTACCGTTCTTACCGCATACACTTTCCTCCAAATGCACAAGACCTGGGTGTCTTAAGATGTGTCCTGTCATTCTGTCTCTTCTTCTGATCAAATTCCACCAAACCGTTCTCCTCTCACCAATTCGATTGAATATCTCTTCATTTGTGATTGTATCTATCCATCTCACCTGCAGCATTCACTTTCTGTAACACCACATTTCAAAAGCTTCTACTCTCCTTTTTGTGCTAGTTATTGCCCCTGACAGAAGAGCATGCTTTCATAAATACCCCTAAGAAATACGATTTATGCGTTAAAAATTCGAATTAGGCCCTAATCTGTGTTAACACTTTGAACATCTCATTATTTTAATTTTTTAAATTTCTAGTTCATTGAAGGAATAATCAAAGAAAGCTGACTGCTATCCTCATCAAACACATTGCGACGTTCTCTTGACCACTGTCAAAATCCTGTGGACGTTGCTATTGCAACACCGAGAACGGCGAGTACGTAGTATAGTACGACATGGGGACATCCTTGTCTGGAAATGCACTGTGTTGTTGGACGCCACAGTCCGACGACACTTTGGATAGAGAGATGGCATACGTTCCATGTTTTATCAAGAAACCCTCACCAATCGAACAACAGCATCACGTCTTGCGTTAAACTACAGAAGTTCTCATGTTAGACCAAGAAAGGTTATTTCGTCTCAGCTGTCGTTGTAACGGCTCCAATATTTTTGTAAACCTGTACAGATATCAGTGACTACATTAGTAATTTAATAAATAAATACGTTTAATTTCATTTAATTTAATAATTCTTTTTCTAGTAGACGGCCTGTATATATGCCAGGATGGGGCCCTACCTAAGATGATTTCTAATGATGAAGACGGCACACACATCCAACCCAAGAGCCTGACCAGGCCGGAAATCGAACCCGGGACCCGTCGACCAAAGATCAGAAGGCCATAGACACTGACATATGACCAATAAAAGCTGTCTTATTGTGTTCACGAACGCGCTGTTAATGTGGTTAATTTAACTTACATTTGTAAAAAGTGATCGGGTTAGAAATACGATATGTCGTAGAAATTTCGTGTAGCTATTACAGCCCTTGTAAGTTAGATCCTTTGATTACGGTGGGTAGCGTGTGCTGCGTGGGGGAAACGGCGTGTTGATGTTGGGTGAGTTGCAGGAATTTTGGGGGCAGCACGAACACTCAGGCTTCGAGCCAAGGGAAGTGACGGTGTACGATTAAATTCCCGCCGGTCCCGTGGTCGACGGACAGCCAGTCTAGCTCTTTCATGGAGGACATGGGCTCTATTCTCGGCCAGATCAGGCATTTTTACCATGATCCCAGAGCTAGTTAAAAGTCGATTGATCCTACATGAAAACATTTGAGGGGCTACCAGACGGCGAGATAGAGACCCCATTTTAGAAGGGTGGCAATAATGGCCGAGAGATTCGTGTCCCTGATCACGCGTCAACTCGTTATCTCCGGGCCTTCGGGATGAGCAACGGTCGCTTGGCAGGCCACGAGGGCTGCACCGACACATGGTGTGTTTTGTTTGTTAATTGCAGTCCTTGTAAGACAGGAACTCCGACGAGAATGGGAGGTTAATGTTATGTGTGAGTTACAGGAATGTTCGAAACATCACGAACACGCAGGCCTGGAGCCAAGGGGAGTAACCTGTTAAGATGATCCATCGAGTAGCTGATTGCTACGTTGTGGATACTTGGTAATTGTTGTTTCAAGGAGAGGAAAAAAAAAGAAACAAAGAAACGAAGAGATTTCCATGACCCTATAACAGGGGTGTGATTTTTAATTTAAAAATTCCCATACGATTTGATTAGGATTCGAACCACGGCCGTCTTGGTAGGAAGCCAGTGACAGCCTCACTCAGTTACCATGCTCTCTCTTAAAATTAATGAAAAAAGAGAGAGTTCTCTCTCTCTCTCTCTCTTCGGAGAATGAGAGTGTGGGCTAAATGTAACTCGGGCCATGGAAGGCTGGAAACTGATCTCTAGGCATCGCAAACCCAATACGTCTGGGTCGGAGGATGACGGAGTTGACCAAACAAGGTGGAATGGGGAAGATAAGAGTGACAGGAGCTCGGTATACGTAAGGGGCAGGAAATCAGAGTTCTGAATGATCGACTATGAAGAGCAGGGTAATGAAACAGACGCCCGGCTATATCGGCTGACCGCCAAACGCTTCTGTTAAGCGGTATTGTATACTATAACCCAATATGAAATATCTGGCCAAGTCTATTACCAAATGTTTTCATTCCTCCCCTGAAGGGGGAAGCGGGCGTCTTATACGGTGACGCCGTCTCTCAGACCAGGGAGATGTTCAGAGAAGATGGGGAGGTTGGCGACCGTGGCTTATACTACGAATTGTCCCGGCATTCGCCTTAGTGCAGGTGAACGGAAAACCACGAAAAACCACTCTGAGGATAGCCGACGGTGGGGATCAGACCGTCTCCATCTCCTGAATGCAGACGCGTAGAGCCACGGTAGAGCCTTGCCTACCTGCCAAGTTTATATAGGCCTAAGTTCGGTTCATTTTATCTACGTGAAATGTACTGCTTCTGCTTTCCCTTATTGGCCGTGAAATCGTACTACCACCACGGACAACAACAACAACAACAACTTAGTCATAGGTAGAGCCCTGCACGGATGCGGATATCCGCCGATTTAGTGTCTTGGCGGAGGCAAACTGTAAGGCAGTACGGATAATTTTGCTGATAATTTCTAACTAATGAGGTTTATTGATTTCAACTGGGTTACACTTATTTTTGCTTGTGGTTAGGCGACCCTTGACATTTGTATGGGAGAATGGTGATATATAACGAGCTTTGAGTCCAAAAAGTCGTAAATCTGACGTAAGCTTAACTAGCCCCTGCCCGCAATTAGTGGAAGGGAGGAACACAGGTCAATACGTCGGTAGTTGTCGTGAGAGGAAATCACACATAAACCTGTCACTGTAGGGGATCTGGTGCCAGGTGTCAGGCCTATTGTATTATGTTAACAGATCGATCAGTTTCAATACCTTGGGTGTAATATACTGTAGTTAAATATTTAAAATATCCGCGGATAACCATTCGCCCAGGGCTTAAGTCATAGAAATGGAGATCTTTCTGCTTTTTATGTCCGCCTCGGCAGCGTAACGGTTAGTTCTATTAGTTGCCATCCTCGGAGGCCCGGGTTCGATTCCCGGTACTGCAGAAATATAAGAATGGCAGGAGGGCTGGTATGTGGTTCAAATGGTACATGCAGCTCAGCTCCATTGGGGGTGTGCCTGAAAAGAGCTGTACTACCTCGGGATGAGGACACGAGCTTTGTCCGGCTCCATGGCTCAATGGTTAGCGTGCGGGCTTTTGGTCACAGGTGTTCCGGGTTCGATTCAGGGCAGGGTCGGGAATTTTAACCATCATTGGTTAATTTCTCTGGCACGGGGACTGGGTGTATGTGTCGTCTGCATCATCATTTCATCTCCATCACGCCGTGCAGGTCGCCTACGGGTGTGAAATCAAAAGACCTGCATCATGCGAAATAGAGAGAAAATGATTGCTACTGGTTTAATGTCACACTAACACATCAAAGGTTGTGAAAGGGCTAGGAATGGGAAGGTAGTGGCCGTGGCCTTAACTATGGTACAGGTGGTGGTGATTATTGTTTTGAGAGGAAGTACAAGTAGGCAACCATCCTCTATATAACACTAATCAGAGAGAAAAATGGAAGGGATCCGACACTTCGAAAAGTGAAAGCATCGGCCAAAGAAATACAAGGGCCACGAACGGCGTGAAAATGAAAGTCCCTAGCCCTCGGAAACCTAATAGCGTCGGGGTCGGAAAAGAACAAGAGTTGACCAAGGGAGGTCTTATAGGATAGATAAAAATGAGAAGACTGGCACAAGTAAGTGGAAGCAATATAGGGACTCAGGTAAGGGGCCCGTGGTCACCAACTCACTCTCCAAAGTTCAGAGTCCCTGGGGCCTTTTTTGGTATCTCTTACGACAGGCAGGAGATACCGTGGGTGTTATTCTACCGCCCCCCTCCGCAGGGGGGAACTAACTATGGTGCAGCCCTGGTGTGAAAATGGGAAACCACGGATTTGTTACGGTGAAAGTGAAGGAGATGCTCGGAAAAGGTGAGGTGTTTGGCATCTGTGGTCTATACTAGGAACTGTCCTGGCACTCGCCTTGGTGCAGGCTGCCGACGGTGGGATTCGAACCCTTCATCGCTCGAATGCAAGCTCACAGCTACGTGATCCTAACCGTACGCCCGACTCACTCCGTATGAGTGAGAAACTATTTTGTTACGATCATCACTAGTCATTAATACAATAGTTATGTTTGTTAATACAATGCGAATACTGTGAGAATAAAAAAAATGGAAAATACAGTAGAAACCTGTTATAACGACTCCGAAGTGACCGCAAATTAACAGTAGTTAACGGCTATAGTCGAACAATCCTGTTATTTAATAAAAATTACATATCTCTAAGTTTTAGGCTGCAAACTTACATGGTTAATTAACAGAAAAAAGTTAAAACTTGAAAAAATGTAAGTGACATAAGTACTGTATTTGCAATACAGTGTTTTTGGAGTGGGTGATGAGAGGAATTCATCTTCTAATGTTTACAATTTTTTTTTTTTTTTGCTAGGGGCTTTACGTCGCACCGACACAGATAGGTCTTATGGTGACGATGGGATAGGAAAGGACAAGGAGTTGGAAGGAAGCGGCCGTGGCCTTAATTAAGGTACAGCCCCAGCATTTGCCTGGTGTGAAAATGGGAAACCACGGAAAACCATTTTCAGGGCTGCCGATAGTGGGATTCGAACCTACTATCTCCCGGATGCAAGCTCACAGCCGCGCGCCTCTACGCGCACGACCAACTCGCCCGGTAATGTTTACAATTAACGTACAGCAATTATGCTGAGAGAATTAAACTAAAAGTGTGAAGAGTATGTAATGAGCTTAAACAAAAGCAAAACTAAATTCATGATACTTGGAGGCAAAGGTGAAAAACGAAAATCAATGTATGGGTAGAAATTATTGAACAGGTGAATAAGTTTAACTATCTTGGAAGTATTGTGACTGAAGACCTTCACTCTATAACAGACATAACAGATCGAACTGCCTTAGCGAAGGAAACCTTCAACCAAAAGAAAAAACTGTTTTGTAGCCCGCCAGAGAAAGATCTGAGGAAGAGACTTGCAAGGTGTTACGTATGGAGTATAGCTCTATATGGCGCTGAAACATGGACATTAAGGAAGGAAGAACAGAAGAATAGAGGCATTTGAGATGTGGATTTGGAGAAGAATTGAAGGAGTAAGCTGGGAAGATAGAATATCAAATGAGGAAGTTCTGAAGAGAGTGGGAGAAGTGAGGAGCATGATGACCGTAATCCAAAATAGGAAGAAAAATTAATTAGCGCATAATTTAAGACACAACACTTTAGTACGAGTAGCAATGGAAGGGATGACAAAAGGAAACGAGATAGGGGAAGGAGATGATATCATTTATTAGAAAAAGAAAGGAAGATTATGCAGAAGTGAAGAAAAGGGCACAAGATCGAGAGATGTGGAGGTCATAGCCATGACTGCACCTGTCCGATGGCAGAACAACCTATGATGATGATGATAAATATGTCAACAAAATATAAAATAATAAGTGAGAAAAAAATATCAAGAATGTAAATTGTAGAAATCGTTGAGTGTGATCCACCCAATTCCTTGGCCACGCTGACGTTTGTAATCGCCATATTATTTGTGAGTTTTCTTCAGTATTGAACACTTCCCCTTTTTTGTGACATCTTCACACCGGTGCTTGCCTTGACTAATTAATAGACAGATTGATTTGAAACCTACAATCAACTGAAATCAAGAGTTTGAAAATAAGCTCTACGTTGTTGTCAACAATCCCCACATGCGTAAGGAACAAAAATGAACATTAGTCGCTTTAGTCGATACATTTCACCGAAGATGTGACGAAAATACGCCGTTTTATACGATATGTCGTACTAAGCGATTTTTAAATACAGTGTTTATGTAGGATTTAGATGGGACCGATAGATCTACCCACTATATACAATACCTCATTAAAAGTGATGTCGTTATAAGCGATTTCGACTGTGTACTGCTAGTTAGGGTTGGATTTCTGTGAGAGAGTTTACTCTCTAGAAATACGCACGAACGTATGCCTTAAAAATACCAAAACTCACTTTCGGCAGCTCTGAGGATGGTTTCCGTGGTTTCCCAGTTTGACACCAGGAAAATACTGTACCTTAACTAAGGCCACGGCTGTTTCCTTCCCACTCCTAGTCCTTTCCTTTACCATCGTCGCCAAAATACCTAACTGTGTCGGTGCAACGTAAAGCAACTTGTAAAAAAGTGACTCTTAAGAGGGTGACGGAATCTCTCAGGTCAGGAGATGTGTTGCCTGGTATGAAAATGGGAAACTACGGAAAACCATTTTCAGCGCTTCCGACAGTGTGGTTCGAACCCACTATCTCCCGGATACAAGCTCACAGCTGAGCGACCCTAACCGCACGGCCAACTCGCCCGGTTGCGGTGATTTGAGGTGCGGAGAAAATGAGAGGGGAGCAAAGACTGTGCTCTATAAAATGAACTGTCCTGGCATTCGCCTTATTGAGGAGAACAAAAGAAAAGAGAAAACCATTCTCCAGACAGCCAAAGGTGGAGCCAATCCATGACCTCTGGCCACCGATAAGTCGAAGCTACCGTACTCGGTGAAGAGAACAAATGCTGAGAGATGCATAAGGTACAAAGGCGAAAGAAACTGGATGCGGCGCAGCGAGTTGACTACGGCGACAGCTCTTTTCTGCGGGAGTCATTGGATGTGGACGAGTATATCACTGTACTCCAAGCTAGGGAACGCGATAGGATAGACTGTGAGGTACAATTCCAGAGATCATGGGATTTCGAAACACTGTGGAAGTTCGTTAGTGATGACTTCAAGAGGAGTGGGGTGACCTTTGGGTCATCCTGAGAATACCATCATTGTTAATGTTATCAGAATTATGATACTTTGTAGACATGAGCTGTTTATAACGTACGGATCAATGTCTTCTTCCGTAAGGAGGGAAAACATTTTAATTGAAGCTTGAGATGAATCCATTAACATCCCATCGTGAGAGAAGTATCACACTGTCTCTCCGAAACAGCGTAACCCGTTCTTTCTGTCTCAGTCTCATGTTTGACTTTGACAATATGATGGCGAAGTTCTCAGCTTCTATGCAGCGGCTAGTGGGTTCGAATCCCACTGTTGGCAGACCTGAATATATAGTTTTCCATGACTTCCAATTTCCATATAAGGCAAATGCTGGGGCTGCATCTTAATTAAGGCGACAGCCGCTTCCATACCAATCCTTGTGTCGCCGAAAACCTTGGATGTGTTAGTGCGACGTTAAACCATTTGAAAAAAGACAATATGAAGTGGCTGGGGTATGAGTGATGCTAGCAAAGCCATTACTTACGCAGCCAGTCTCTTTTATGAATGGTGTGAAAATATCACTCATAGGCTCGTTTGGTGTGTGCATTTCAGTGGGCCTGGCAAACTGATATGTAATAGCAAGTTCCGGCTCGATGAGGAAGACAACGGGAAACTCCCTCAGTCACCTCAGCTCCCTAGTCGCCTGTTCAAGTAACGCCTACGCGATTTATGACAGCTGATAGCGCTGTTTCGGGCTGAATACTTAACATGCATAATGTGTCAGAACGCTTATCAATGATACACTTGTTAGGTCATGTACCTGTCAGTTTCCATTCGGGAGATAGTAGGTTCGAATACTACTGTCGGCAACGCTGAGGACGGCTTTTAGTGGTTTCCCATTTTCACACCAGTCAAATGCAGGGGGTGTACCTTACTTAAGGCGACGGTTGCTTCCTTCCCACCCCTAACCCATTCCTATCCCATCCCTGCTATAAGACCTATCTGTGTCGGTGCGGTGTAAAGAAGATAGTAAAAAGGATCACTGATATTTCCTTTTTCGACATTTATGAATTCTTAGACTACTAAAAGAATTATCTGTGTTAATATAAAGAAAGCTTCAGAATTTATCTGGTGATAATCTTGTATTTATTTTGCTATTTAGTGAATGACTAGAAAATTAAACATACTAAAGCAAATAACAGGTAGCCCTGTACTCTACCCGGACAACAGTTCAGCTACGAGATTTGCATGAATATTAGGGGCCCGGCCTGCTAGAACCCCTACGATGTATGCTACTCCCGCTACAGTACGGAAGAGCGGGTAGTCGACACTTGCTACGAGGTACCTTGGTTTGCATTCTAACCTATTACTGTCCGAACATCCGGGCTGTAGTAATGATAATAACAATTCATAAATAATATAAAACAAAATAAAATACATAGGTATGCATAACCTATTCAGAGAGCAAAACGTTCAGCAGGAAAGTATACGGCTTTATTTCTGCATTTAAAATCTTTGGGCCGCAGTCTCTCAATATGTCGGCTGTGAACTTTATCAGAATGACTCAGTTACGTCCTGTTGGTTGTACAGTGCCTGGACAACTGTATTATTGAAGATGTTTGAGTGCGCTATTCTCATTAATTTATATAAAAAGCATTTGCGCGTAGGTGAGATAAAATGATGATGATGATGATGATGATGATGAGGATGATGATGATGATGATGATGCTTGTAGTTTTAAGGGGCCTAACATCGAAGGTCATCGGCCCATTATGCCTTCTTAATCTACTAGTACAGTTCTCAATCAATGACCTTCTACATATTGACGTGTTCTTATGTTGGATTGAACACCTCCTTGCTAAAAATCTTGTTGTTGCTGTTGTTGGGGTGGTGGATTAAGCACAGTTTTACGACCGGATGCCCTTTCTGACTCCAACCCGATATGGACGGTTACATTCATTAGTGCGTGTTTCTGTGGTGACATCTTGTATGTAAGTGAAGATGTATTGACGCAAACAGGAGCACTCAGTCCCACTGACCGCACACGGATGAAAATTCCCAGTCTGCGCGGCAGTCGAATCTATGGCTCTCTGAAACGAAGATTAGAACACTGACCATACATCTGAGGAGCCGAACAAAATGTACGCTATAATATATTTTCTATAATTTTATAGAATTTTGAAATAAGAAAGAAACTATTAAAATATACTTCCAGTTGACAGCTCCTGGAAGATCCAAACAACCCTCAAGACAATACTGAGTGGTAGTGACTATGAAGGTGCGGGTTCGAAATTCACCATCGGCAGCCCTGAAGATTTTTTTCCCGTGGTTTCCTATTACTCATGTGGAATATCATGAGGATGCGCCTTTATTAAGACCACAGTTGTTTTCCTCGCAGTTCTTCCAACCCTTTCCTAATGTCATCGACGCCGAAAATGATCTGAGTTAGTGCTATGTTCAACCCGTGTATGAAAAAGAATTCCGACACCACGGCGTCGCCGAAAGCGATATAGATGTTCAGTATTCCGAACAAAGGAATACCGTTGCCATGGACATTGAGCTAAAAAACAAGAGTGCTGAGGACCTCTTTTCGAGAAAGTTAATGGCTCTTATAGAGGGCTTAGGGTCACTCTAGAGGGTAGTCAGAAGCACGGTAAAAACGATAAGATTATCATATTTATCGACTAAGATACTTACAACTAGAACATGTACGAATGTCTTATTCTTTATTTTTCATATTTACGCAATTTACTCTTGATTTAAAACTTTAGGAACTAGTTTTCAAAAATTTGTAATTGGTTCTTCTTTTTATATATTTTCTCTGTTACTGTAACTTATTTCTGTATGTCTAAACATCTTGTAATGCCTACATTTAGTAATAATATCTATGTTATGCAAAATAAATAAATAAATAAATAAATAAATAAATAAATAAATAAATAAATAAATAAATAAATAAATAAATAAATAAATAAATAAATAAATAAATAAATAAATAAATAAATAAATAAATAAATAAATAAATAAATAAATAAATAAAGTGTTAATTCCCGAAATTTCACTACTACTTACTGAAGAAGAGTTATTCTCTATCATATTGCTGTAATTTCATGGATATCTGACTCTGCACTAAAATATATATCTTCTTCATTGAGCGAGCGACTTGACCACGCCGCTATTGTTTACAAAACACAGTACTTGAAAATACTCACGGACACAGCCGTAGAGACACAAAAGTATTGTTCTATCGAGTAGGGGAATAATTGGAAAGCGGAAAGACAGGTGTCATGAGATGTCATATTGTAGAAAAGATTTTACACGCATGTGCGTAGTAACTATGGCAAAAGCTTCCGAAATGTACCAGTGCGTTCATAGCCCATATGGCACATGTAGTAAAATGTTTGAACATCAGCAAACATGTTTTATCTGCTAACTTTCAATAAGGACAAGACTACCTTATCCACAGAATAATTACAATTTTGACATGAATAATAAACTCCCTTGCTGTAAACAGCTCATCGGAATGATCCAAACAACCTTTAGGATGGATACTTTTTAAGAGGCGGTCTGAGTGGATCAGATACTCTGTGCTCCCCTTTTGAGCTCAGGTTGTCGGGTTCGATTTCGGCTGAGACCGGTGGTATTTGAAGGTGCTCAAATACACCAGCCTCCTGTCGGTAGATTTACTGGCACATAAATGAACCCTGAGGAATAAAGTCCCGGCACCTCGGCATCACCGAAAACCATAAAAGTATTAGTGAGTTTTAAAGCCAATGATATTATTATTATTATTATTATTATTATTATTATTATTATTATTATTATTATTATTACTACTACTACTACTACTACTACTACTACTACTACTACTAATAATAATAATAATGAGGTACCCCAATAAGTTGTCTGGTACCCACCTGGACACAACCCAGAAGCAGCACAGCGCTCTCCTCGTCGTCCAGTATTCCGCTGGTGGTGGTGCCGCCCCCACCGACATTGCCACCTCCGGAGGAACGAGACTTGAGGGTGGACGGTGGTGAATCAGATGACGGCGTCTTGACAATCAACATGTCTGTCGGAGCGTCCATTCGCGGAGATTTCTCTGCCGCGGCACTCATTGTCCTTTTTTACTTATACTAGAAAGCGTTTCTAGGAATCAACAAGCAATCCTTTTATAGGACTTGAAGACTGTCATCAGCAAACCTAGATAGCTACACACACAGTCACACTGAGCACCATCAGACTTTTGTTTGACCAATAGTTTAGCACCAAGGAATCACTTTTAGCACTGCACAGTTGCGGAGATACTGCGGGAGACACGTGCGCCACTAGTCGACGGTATCGAAGCACACCAGAGCGGTCTTCATGTTCGCGGTACTCGCGCCAAAAGCTTACTGGCTGCACAGAGCTGGCTGGCTTAGCGGCGATCTGGAGCGCCGACATACTTCCTACCCCACTCTCTCCAGAACCTTCCACTCCAAGCCTTTCACTGTTACCACGACAGGTTCCGCGCTATCAGTAATCTCCGGCGCACTCGTGTTCATTTCCCGATCGTCGTAGAGCAGTGCCCGTCAGTGTCACTGCCAGGAACGTACAACAATGACTATCACAGAGGGCGACTTCAAGTGGGGACCAGCCGTGTGTAGAGGAGTGGCGGTGACTGTAGAGGACAGGGTGACTTTAGAGGAAGACCAGCGGTGGCTGTAGAGGACAGGGTGACTTTAGAGGAAGACCAGCGGTGACTGTAGAGCATTGAGGGTAACTTTAGAGGGAGACCAGCGGTGACTGTAGAGGGTTGAGGGTGACTTTAGAGGAAGACCAGCGGTGGCTGTAGAGGACAGGGTGACTTTAGAGGAAGACCAGCGGTGGCTGTAGAGGACAGGGTGACTTTAGAGGAAGACCAGCGGTGACTGTGGAGGACAGGGTGACTTTAGAGGAAGACCAGCGGTGGCTGTAGAGGACAGGGTGACTTTAGAGGAAGACCAGCGGTGACTGTAGAGGGTTGAGGGTGACTTTAGAGGAAGACCAGCGGTGGCTGTAGAGGACAGGGTGACTTTAGAGGAAGACCAGCGGTGGCTGTAGAGGACAGGGTGACTTTAGAGGAAGACCAGCGGTGGCTGTAGAGGACAGGGTGACTTTAGAGGAAGACCAGCGGTGACTGTAGAGGGTTGAGGGTGACTTTAGAGGAAGACCAGCGGTGGCTGTAGAGGACAGGGTGACTTTAGAGGAAGACCAGCGGTGGCTGTAGAGGACAGGGTGACTTTAGAGGAAGACCAGCGGTGGCTGTAGAGGACAGGGTGACTTTAGAGGAAGACCAGCGGTGGCTGTAGAGGACAGGGTGACTTTAGAGGAAGACCAGCGGTGACTGTAGAGGACAGGGTGACTTTAGAGGAAGACCAGCGGTGACTGTAGAGGACAGGGTGACTTTAGAGGAAGACCAGCGGTGACTGTAGAGGGTTGAGGGTGACTTTGAAGGAAGACTAATGGTGACTTTAAAGGACTCAGGGTGACTTTACAGGAAGAGCAATTGCATATTCCGTCGAAGTTAAATGTACAAATATTTGCATACATACATACATACATACATACATACATACATACATACATACATACATACATACATACATACATACATACATACATACATACATACATACATACATACATACATACATACATACATACATCTCCATTATAGACTGTTACGCCTTCCAGCGTTCAGTCTGCAAGTCTCTGTGAATTTACTAAACATCGCCACAATCCTTTATTTGTAACAAGGTTTTCTTCCATATGTCTTAAATCATTAAAATTGAGTCTTGGTCTCCCTCTGTTTCTCTTACCCTCCATTACGAAGTTCATTATTCTCCTTGGTAATCTGTCCTCCTCTATTCGCTTCACATGATGCCACTACGGAAGCCGGTTTTTGCGTAAAGTTTCATCAATCGAGTTCATTCATGAATTATTCTTTATCTCCTCATTCCTAGTACCCTCCTGTCATTGTTCCCACCTGTTTGTACCAGCTATCATTATCGCTACTTTTATGTCTGGTACTCCTAACTTATGAATAAGAATAAGATACCTTTCGCCCCCTTAAAACAAAGTTGGACTGAAAACAGACCGATACAAAGATAGATTCGTCCGGGAGCTGACTTCTTTAGTACAGGATACTGTTAGTAGCAACTGCGAGTTCACTGCATTAGCTTCACTGCACCTTGATTCAATCTCACGTACTTTGCTATGATCCTGGGGGTATATTCATCCTAAATACTTGAAATGGTCTACCTGTTCCAGCTTTGTATTCCCAGTCTGTCATTCAGTTCTCTTAGCTTTCTTACCTACTGACATCACTTTAGACTCTGAAAAGCTAATTTTCATATCATTCTCATTGCACCAATTTTCAAGTTCTAAGATATCAGACTGCAGGCTTTCGGTACAATCTG
This sequence comes from Anabrus simplex, assembly GCF_040414725.1. NCBI lineage: Eukaryota > Metazoa > Arthropoda > Insecta > Orthoptera > Tettigoniidae > Anabrus > Anabrus simplex. The sequence continues at coordinate 23,353,307 of NC_090270.1, read as the reverse complement.
CCATTTAAGACCAAGTCATCGGCTTAGGCCACACTTCTTACTACATTTACACCTAATTGAATCCCTGTCTGCCACTTTATACCTTTAAGAAAATGATCCATGTATTTAAAAATAGAAAAATGTTGCTAAGCGTACCTATTTACATTATTTTTATTTATTTATTTATTTATAATGCTGTGTCTGTAAATGTTTGAAAACAGTCTGCCAAGGAAAAGATCGGTTGTGACACGTGCGTTGAAGTCACTTTCGCAACAGAAGTTCAAACAAGCATGGCACAATAACAAAATTAGGTATTACATAATATCGTGGCTCTATTTTCAGGTATTAAATAAATCCGAATTTCTTCTACGTCTGCTCAGAAGTTTGTATTCCACTAGAGTGACTGTGATACCCTGTGGGTGGAGGCAGTAGAATAACATCCACCGTATTCCGTGTCTGTCATATGAGGCGACTAAAATGTGCCCCAGGGGCTCTCAACTTGGGGGGGTAGTAGTAGTAGTAGTAGTAGTAGTAGTAGTAGTAGTAGTAGTGGGTTGGTGACCACGGGGCCCTTAGCTGAATCCTAGCATTGCTTCCACTTACTAGTGCCAGGCTCCTCACTTTCATCTATACTATCCGATCTTCCTTGGTCAACTCTTGTTCTTTTTCGACCCCGACGTATTGGTTTGCAAATCCTGGGGAGTCTTTCATTTTCACATCCATCGCGACCCTTATCTTTGTTTGGCCGATACCTTCATTTTTCGAAGTGTCAGATCCCTTGCATTTCCCCTGATTAGTGTTATATAGAGGATGATTGCCTAGTTGTACTTCCTCTTTAAGCAATAATCATAACCACCACAATGGCCTCATGTTCACGAACTATAGTTACAAGCACAAGAGGCGCATGAATCTCACTTGCTACAGATCATGACTCAGTGAGTGTCTTCACTCCCGTCGCTTCGAGTAGCCTAGTACTTCAGTTAACTTTCATTGTAGTCAATGTCTTCAACCACAGCGTCGCCAACCTCTTCGATACGTGTTTCTAGAAATATCGATACATAATATTCTCTAAGGCGACAGACTTCTTTTCTATAAAAATCAGTCTCCAATGAGTCATTCTATATGGCTGATAGGCTTTTGCGAGTAGATTAATACGCTTACACATATTCATTCATAAACATAGACGAGGGGTTGCAAATTGCGAGTTTTGAGACTAACATTCATTATCTCTGGAATAAGACAACTGCACGCTATTATTATTATTATTATTATTATTATTATTATTATTATTATTATTATTATTATTATTATGTCCGACTCGTTGGCTGAACGGTCAGCGTACTGGCCTTCGGTTCAGAGGGTCCCGGGTTCGATTCCCGGCCGGGTTGGGGATTTTAATCTTAATTGGTTGATTCCAATGGCACGGGGGCTGGGTGTATGTGTCGTCTTCATCATCATTTCATCCGCATCACGACGCGCAGGTCGCCTACGGGCGTCAAATAGAAAGACCTGCATCTGGCGAGCCGAACCCGTCCTGGGATTTCCCGACACTAAAAGCCATACGAAATTTCATTTCATTATTATTATTATTATTATTATTATTATTATTATTATTATTATTATTATTATTATTATTATTATTATTATTATACCGAACACGTTAGCTCATTGCACGGCCAATTACGGCTGTTATCCCTGTATTCGGGACACATGTGGGTTCGAATCTCCCGTTGGCAATTCCATAAATCGTTTTCCGTTGCTTCCCATTTCTCTCCAGACTAAACCCGGCATGGTAACGTTTTCAAGGCGAGGGTCGCTTCCTTCTCATTTCTAGCCCGTACAATTACACCTACTGTACATACAACATCCTCACTCAGCGGTACTTAAAGCTCACCCGCATGGGATATATCGGGAAAAGCAGCTACAGTGCTAGCGAGCCGAAATTGTCTTTGAACACTCCCAAAACTAAGGACGCGTGCACACCGAATGCGCTTCGCATAGCGTGTAGCGTGAATTGCTATGCATACGAGTAGAAATCTATACGCCGCGCACTCAGCTTAGTTTGGCGCAAGGCGTTTTACGGTGGTTACAAACTAACCCGTTATCCAAGTTCACTAGAAACAGTTTCTTAAAATTGAAAATAGAAAGAAGAATCGAAAGTGGGTTCATGAATTTAATGAAGAACGAACTACTCTTGGAGATTTCTATCGTTTGTACAGAGATACAAGACTTTATCGCAGTAAATTTTATGATTACCTAAGAATGACAAAAGTACCTTTGACCTTCCAAACCCTGAAACTGAAATGTGACACTGGGCTGAGTGGCTCAGATGGTAGAGGCGCTGCCTTCTGACCCCAACTTGGCAGGTTCGATCCAGGCTTTCAATGGTATTTGAAACTGCTCAAATACGCCAGCCCCGTGTCGGTAGATTTACTGGCACGTAAAAGAACTCCTGCGGGACTAAATTCCGGCACCTCGGCGTCTCCGAAAACCGTAAAAGTAGTCAGTGGGACGTAAAGCCAATAATATTATGACATGTGGCAACACGTAGCAGAGAAGTATGGGGAGAAATTGAATTTTCCCGATTGTCTAGGAGCACCGGGCAGCAAACACAGGGAAATTAAATGTCCGGTTAAATCACACTCAGTATATTATAATAAATAGTATTTTTCCATATTGTTACCAGCTCTTGTTGATGCAGATTCCAAGCTGCTGGCTGTTGATATTGGGGAAGATGGAAGTTAAAGTGATGGAGGAAATTTTAGATTTACCTAGTTACACAAATTATCGGAAAATAACACACTAAATATTCCACCAGCACGAGAACTTTCACAGATTCAGGATATCGCTTCTTTTGTCATCTGCGATTTCTGTAATGGCACTGGATCAGTAGCTTGGCAGAATAATTACACTTAGCATATAAACTCTTATCACCGTAAAAAGTGGAGTAAAGATGTGACTAATATAATAATCCATAAATAGAAATATTTACTTCCAAGCCCACTACTAGCCTGCAGAGTGATATTATTCTTCATGTTACCAAACTCCGTTGGCAAAATTATAAGCCGATATGACAGAGTCTGGTAGATTCTATGTACTTTGTCACAAAGTGTCCTGCTCCATGGCTAAATGGCTAGCGTACTGGCCTTTGGTCACAGGAGTCCCGGTTTCGATTCCCGGCAGAGTTGGGAATTTTATCCATAATTAGTAAATTCCGCTGACACGGGGGCTGGGTGTATGTGTAGAATTCATAGTCATTCCATCCTCATCACGACGCAGGTCACCTACGGAGTCAATTGCAGACCTGCACCTGGCAAGCCGTAGTTCTCCTCGGACACTCCTGACACTAAGCGCCATACGCAATTTCATCCTAAATTGAAACATTCACATTGATTAAGAAGTGATATTACTGTATATTTTTACTGTAGTAATGCGATAAAACTGTAGTAGATACTTCAGTCCACTTATTTTGCAAAACAGTTACATTTTTATCGTTTTTGTGACTTGGGTTCCAAATATATTCTCTTTGAAACACTGCATGGACAATTTCTTCTTTCATAGCTTCAGAAACAGCTAAGTAACGCTAAGCAATTAACCAACACTGCTCGTTATCTGGCGCTTGGCTTAGCTTTAAGGTAGGCGTAGTGCGTAGCAGAGCGCGTATGGTGTGAACAACTGGCTTAGGAACAAAGCACTGGTTATGCTTAGCGGTGAGCAACATGCGACGCACTTTGTGAAGCGCGCTCGGTGTGCACGCGGCCTAAGAGCCATACGATAATTAATAATAATACAGTAAATACAAATGAATACAAATAATAACATTAATTATAATACATTAGCTTATCCAACTCATTGGCTGTATGCTCAGAGTTGAGGCCTGGTTCAGAGGGTGCCGGGTTCGACTCCCGGCCGGGTCGGGGATTTGAATCGCCTCTAATTAATTCTTCTGGCCCGGAGACATATTTATATTTAGACAACACACTACATTACCAACCACCACTAAAACTCGCAATAGTGATTACAACCCTCCACATAGGGAAGGGCATCCGGCCGTAAAACAGGGCCAAATCAACATGTGCGACGCAGTTCGCACACGCATCCCCACAGGTGTGGGAAAAGCGGTAGAAAAATAATTACAATAAATTACCTTCATGATGAGTAAAATACTATAACTTACATTACGAGGGAAATTCGAGGGTAGCCATGGAGTTAGAAGCAGAAGGAATGGACCAACACCCACAATGCTCAGTATATTTTCACCTGGCACAAGACTGAAGAAGCGGTAGAAGTAGTAGCCGCCAACGTTTGCGGGAACAGAAAACATACACGAAGAAGATCAAGGTGGTGGTGATGATTATTGTTTTGATGATGGTGATGATGCTTGTTGTTTAAAGGGGCCTAACATCGAGGTCATCGGCCCCTAATGATACGAAATGAGACAAAATGTAATGACAATTTAAAAGTCCGAAATCATCCACTGACCAGAATTCATAACGTGAGGACGAAGAATGAATGGATGGATATGAAGTTAAAACAATCAGTGGATCCGACCCGCAATGCCCCACATTCTCAGGAACTAGCGTTAACCAATAGTATTACTGACCAAGGGACTGCTTCTAAAGCACTATACTGAATCGATGATGCTTGTAGTCTAAACGGGTCCAAAATCTAGGTCATCTGCCCCTCATAATGGTACTTATCGCTAGGAAAGTAGAACCATGGTATTTGTTATGTTGCGGTACTAATCAAAAGTGGAGTAGACTCGCGGTATTCCACACATTATGGTACTGCTCACAGGTAATGTAATGCGCACATGTAACGCAGATCTATGGTGTTTCTCACATAATGGTACTAATTACAGACAACGTAAGCCAGTGGTGTTCCGCATGTAGTGATAGGGCCTAGTAATCATGGGGACTGTAAAGCCCGTCCTGATTGACACACTGTCGCTACCAATCACAAACCTACTGTGTACCCAACATAGTGGTATTACTCGCAAGTAAAGGCGAGCCATGGTGTGCCTCGCGTGATGGTAACTAATTACAAGTAGTCTCATGGTCCTAATTCGATCATTCCTTGGTCGCCCCTTTTTGTCGTCTGTTACGTCAGGCAGGAAATATCGTGGGATGTATTCTTCGTCTGCGTCCCCCACCCACAGGGTGGTGTGTGTTTGGTCCGCGAGGGCTATTTTATTCCGCTCAAGTCCGCCGGCAAGCCGGTTAGGACCCCCTATCCGCCACCTGGGGCGCGCCACGTGAGAGTATCACCTCTCCCCCTCCTACGCCAGCGTAGTAGGTTCGTGCGATTATTGTTTAGAGAGGAAGCACAACTAGGCAACCATCCTCTAAGAAGAAGGTCATCATCATCATCATCATCATCATCATCATCATCATCATCATAACCTTGACGTCGATGTGGAAGAGTGTGTACTTGTGTCAGCTCAGGTTTACCCATGCTGGAATGTCCTCGGTGTAGAGACAGACCAACAGGTGTCCCCCGAGTTACCTGAGAGTTCTCTGTGTTCTTCTTGATTTCTGTTTTAACGTTGAAAACATTTCTTAGCAGACAAAGTAGGGATCCCCATACTGCGAAAGACGTGAACTTAAGCAATTTCCTAAATTGTGCAGAATGTTGAGGGGTTAAACGGCCCGGAAAGATTTCAAATTGTGAGATTTGGAAAGCTCTGTCAAACTACAAAAACCAATTTCGAAAATAACTTCCGGCCTAAATGTTCTGGAAGAAACAGTATAAAATCGCTTCTTCCTTTACTCGTTTTCTTTTCGATTCAAATTCTAGCCAAATTAAATTATTAACACAATTATTTTTAATGTGCTCTTTTGTTCAATACTCTAAGGCTTTTTTTTATTTTTGAAAAATGTCCACACCGAATGTAGTTATAAGGGCTTAAGTGAAACTCTGCACTGAGTCATATTAGCGCTCGTGGTGGTGATTAAGTGAAACAATGCATTGACTAACATTAGGGCTCGTTGTGATAGAAAAAGGCAAACTGCTAATCTAATCGAGGGGCTGCCTGGCCGAGGCGGTAAAGGCGTGCTCGGTTCGCCCGGAAGGACGTGAGTTCTAATCCCCGTCAGGAAGTCGTAAAATTTTAGAAATGAGATTTCCACTTCCGGAGGTGCATATGGCCCTGAAGTTCACTCAGCCTACACCAGAAATGAGTACCAGGGTAATTACTGGGGGCAAAGGCGGCCGGGCGTAGAGCTAACCACTCTACCCCATCAAGTGCCGAGGTTACGGATAGTGGAAGCCTTTACCTTCTACCCCTCCAAGAGACTTCATGGCCTGTACGGAGATGACTTTGCTTTGCTTTGCTAATCTAATCGATCGGATAACGATGATTAAGAAAAGGATTGTATTTTTAGGAATAGTTAAGAATATATGCTCATACTTTATTATATTTTACTAATCTAAAATTCGTAGATCATATCCCTAGGATGTTTTCAACATTGACTTGATTGCATGAAGGGATTGTGGATTTTTTCCATGTCTATTCTTATCTCATTTAATTTTATTTTTCCTACGGTCAAGTCAGCCTCTCTGACTCGGTTGGAGACGGTATACGGTATACCCCGCCTGTCATAAGAGGTAACTGAAAGGGGACCGAGGGACCATGGACTGGCGGCCAGGTGAGTCTGTCATTGCTTCCACTTACTCCTCACTTTCATCTATCTTATTTGACCTCCCTTGGTCAACTTTTGTTCTTTTGCGACCCTCGTGGTCCTTCCCCTTCTTTTAACGATCTTTACATTTTAACGTAGACTTAGGTTCCTCGACAACGGGCACATGGAAAGAACAATTTTAATACGCTTTTAGTGTTTGGGTAGAACGCGTATATCGCTGAGAATATTAAACTTACGATTATGTTTGATAACTCCATTGACAGATAATAGAGCAGGCTACCTATTGCCAGAACAAAATTGAAAACCTGATACGTGGCTTTTATGAAATAGCGGTTCAAAGTAAGGCAAAATTTGTGCTAAATATGTAACGTCACACGCATACTCTGTTATAAGATGGCGCTGTGGTGACTCGCGCACTCAGCTGGAGGTTGTGAATACATCGTGGCCAATTGTATAGAATAACACATTTAATAATGGAAGAGAAAATGTGATTAGAATTCGGCAAAAATGTGCAAAAGTAACAGTTGAAAAGAGAAAAGTGAGTGATGAATAGACCTCGGATTTTTAGGTGGCAATAGGTTAGAATGCAAAGTAATTTGGTTTATAGGAAGTGTCATGCAACCCATTGTACCACAATGTAGCAAGAGTAACATAAATTCAAGGAGTTATATAGTTATATATCTATGCAAATCTCCTAGCATAACCGCTGTACGGGGTTGTCCGCTTAAGTAAATTTGCATTTTAACCTATCAGTACCTAAAAATCCGGACTCTAGTGATGAAGGACGAAAGGAGCATAATAGGCGTTGCCATGAGAAACGGAAACGGCGAAAACAATTTACAATAAGCAACTACAGTACCTTGAAGATGCATCTACATCAAGTGCGACTTTCTTAGAAGCTAAGAAAAGTTTACTCGTAATACTAATTCCGAACTCTTACATTATGCCTCACCGAGCTGGATAGCTGCAGTCGCTTAAGTGCGGTCAGAATCCAGTATTCAGGAGATAAAGGCTTCGAGCCCCACTGTCGGCAGCCCTGAATATGGTTTTCCGTGGTTTCCCATTTTCACACGAGGCAAATTCTGTGGCTGTACCTTAATTAAGACCACGGCTGCTTCCTTCCCACTCCTAGCCCTTTCCTCTCTCATCGTCGCCATAAGAACTATCTGTGTCGGTGCGACGTAAAGCAACTTTCAAAGAAACATAAATGATGTCTCTTATTTCTTATCTCACAGACCCATACTATATCGACTTGTCACTCACATTCCAAGTCCATGGCATTCTATTGAATAAAATTTATTATTCCTATTACATAAGTAGGACGGATCATCCTCATAAAGTAAAAGATAGATCGTGGAAAACTAACTGTGGTAAATATTCGTCTGTAAGTCGGGGAATTGATGACTTAAATACATTACCTGCAGCTGTCTTAGAGCCTTTTCCCCAAAATGTAAGATGCTTTAAGAATAGACTCCAGCATGCTGTAAATTTTGTGCAAATTTCTATGTGATGGAGTCATATTTTAATGCAACGCTCAATCCACTGTAAATTGTAGAATTAAGGCATCTGTATTATTTAAGGTACGTGTAAATTTGTATATGGCAGAGTTGTAATGTTAAGCTAGTAGTAAGCTCAACCTATAGTATTGTAAGCCGCAGTGTTAAGAACTAGAACTACTTAAATTGTGTGTGAATTTGTATATGATGATGCTGGATTTAGAATGTCAAAGTAGTAGTATTTCTCGTAATCATTTCTGTTCATGGAATTGCTTGTTGTTGTTGTTGTTGTTGGGTAATTTTGTTTTAACTTAACTTTATTATTACATCACTGTAAGGGATGTCCGACTCGTTGGCTGAACGGTCAGCGTACTGGCCTTCGGTTCAGAGGGTCCCGGGTTCGATTCCCGGCCGGGTCGGGGATTTTAACCTTAATTGGGTAATTCCAATGGCACGGGGGTTGGGTGTATGTGTTGTCTTCATCATCATTTCATCCTCATCATGACGGGCGTCATATAGAAAGACCTGCACCTGACGAGCCGAACCCGTCCTAGGATAACCCGGCACTAAAATCCATACGACATTTCATTTCACTGTAAGGGATCATTGCCAATTGCGATATATTTGGTAATAATAATAATAATAGTCTCTTACAGTGGAACCTCGAATCACCTCGGGAGCTAAATTTTTATTTCGACTTATCGAAATATCGAGATATAGAGAATACTATTTTTGAGAATGTATAGCTCATAATTGAATTATATGTGTCTACGGGTTTATACTGAATGTTTAACAGTACTTAACAATATACAAACAAACTCTATTTTACGGCATCACTTTAATTATACACTTATTATAGTAACTTTTTAGAAGACAGGACACAGTACATACAGTAGTGAAACGAGAAACATTGGAAAATATCCGTTAGTCTCTTCTGTTTGTTACTGTTAACCTTTCCTCCCTTCACGTTCAAACTTCTCGTCAATACCACGCAGCCGAGATTCGTAAATGAAGCTTGTCACCTGCGACTTTGGGGGGTTGCTTTCGTACGTGACCGGTACTTAATTCACACCCGAGAAACAGCGAGGCTTCCCCGATTTTCCGTCATTAGAAGTTTTAGTGTTTCGGTTCCCGTCATTTGAGCTCCCTTTCTTTACATTTTAACTGTTCCTCACAAACCACAAATGCCTTATGGTCCAGTTAATGTTGCAAAAAATTCGAGTTACAGAGTATTATTTTGCTTCAAGGGAGGAAATGTTTGGTTCGAGAAATCGAGAAATTCCAGTAAACGAATTTCGAATAATAGAGAAACAAATACACGGGAAGAATGGGACAAACGACCGGGAAATTTAAGTTACTTCGAGATATTGAAAATTCAAGTAATCGAGATTCTACTGTACTTCTAATAAGTCTACGAAACCGTCAAATAGTGACAGCGTAACGCCATTTTTTCAAAGTGATTAGTACTAATAGAGGATGGTTGCACAGTTGTACCTCCTCTTAAAACAATCATCATCACCACTAACGTTATCACTGTCCGTAACGAAACGGTTACACTGACTTCCTCTGAAGATCGATAACGTACTTTAACATCGAAAGAAGATTCCGGGCAAATGGATATCCTCAGTCAGGATCGAACCCGTTGTCTAGGAATAGTAGCCCACTGACATACCGGCTGCCCCGCGAGCGTAGCGGGTGGCATTTGTCAGGGGAAAGGAGAGAGGTATACATCAATGTTACGAGCGGTTTCTTCTTAGCGAATTCCATTTGAGTCACTGTTTTACGCTTGGGCACCCGAGGATATCCGATCTTGTGGACAGAGACGAGAGCTGCGGCGGTTTCATTTCTCCTCCGTGTCCCAAGGCGAGCTCGGTTCCTTCACCTTCATTTCTGTTGGAGTAGAAACTTTCTATTTCCTAGCGAGTGAAGTGCTTATCAGTACTACGGCTTCTCGTTGATTTCTAATAGCCTACAGTGTTCGATTTTCCTGCTGTCATTTCTTGATGGATACAGTACTTTTGCATCCATCTCTTGGCACAGGCCAGAGTAAAGTGTAGCTTCCACCGAAGTCCCAGTCAACATCCATGGCTGTGACAATATGGAAGTTGCTGGGGTATGGGTAATGCCGAGTAATGACATTCAGAGCATGACTAGTGCATCTGCGCGTTATGAAAGGTGCTGCTCATAGGGTCAGTCGTGCTGCAATAGTACTTTCTGACCCAGTGAGGAAAGCAATGGCAAACTACCTCACTCCTCATCTTGCCTAGTACGCCTCATTTTGGTGCTGCCATTGGTTTTTGGGGTTTTCTTATAACCGCATAACCTTTGGTGGTGCTATTTGAGGATCCAACCAGCCTCTGGGCTGATGACCTAATAGACAGACAGACAGACAGACAGACAGACAGACAGACATGATCTTCATCCCAATTGCAGCAGCATTCTTTGTGATCCTTTCTTCATCCGTTTACCTTCCAGGGTTGATTTTTTTCTCTCGGACTCAAGGAAGGATTCCACCTCTACCGCCTCGAGGACAGTGTCCTGGAGTGTGAGCCATTCGGTGGGGGAATAGAATTACGAAGGGGGACCGGTACCTCGCCCAGGCGGTCTCACCTGCTATGCTGAACAGGGCCTCTGTGGGGGATACGAAGATTCGAAGGGATAGGCAAGGAAGAGGCAAGCAAGCGACCGTGGCTTTAACCCTTTCCTGGCCAAATTATTTGGAAACGAATGTTTGGAAACTTTTTTTTTTTTTTTTTTTACAGTTTGCTTTACGTTGCACCGACACAGATAGGTCTTATTACGGCGACGATGGTTAGGAAAGGCTTAGGAGTGAGAAGGAAGCTGCCGTGGCCTTAATTAAGAAACAGCCCCAGCATTTGCTTGGTGTGAAAATGGAAATACACGGAAAACCATCTTCAGGGCTGCCGACAATGGGGTTCGAACCCACAATCTCCCGGTTGCAAGATCACAGCTGTGCGCCCCTAAGTGCACGGACAAATCGCCCGGTATCATTTGGAAACTAAACGTATTTTTATAGTGATGTCAACGAATCGGAACTATTTTTTTCTCGCAATTTTACATATGCTGGAACCATGAAAAAATGTGGGAATAAACATTTGGGACGCTTTGACCACCCACAAATCAGGCCTTGTAGGTATTTGGAGGCTGGCCCCGTGATGTAGGTGTAGCGTGCCTGCCTCTTACCCGGAGGCCCCGGGTTCGATTCCCGGCCAGGTCAGGGATTTTTACCTAGACCTGAGGGCTGGTTGGAAGTCCACTCAGCCTACGTGCTTAGAATTGAGGAGCTATCTGACGGTGAGATAGCGGCCCCGGTCTAGAAAGCCAAGAATAACGGCCGAGAGGATTCACCGTGCTGACCACAAGACACCTCGTAATCTGCAGGCCTTCAGGCTGAGTAGCGGTCGCTTGGTAGGCCAAGGACCTTCAAGAGCTGTAGTGCCATGGAGTTTGGTTTGGGTTTAGGTATTTTTAAGAGTGAATTTTTATTGTACACAGACAATTCATAGATCATTATTCTAATTTTAGGAATATATGTCTTCACTTCTGTGCAACGTACATGCAGTATATGGAATTCTTTGTCGATAAATGGTACAGGTTGGCAGAATCTTGTGAAGACCTTGTAATGCAACTCCACGTCTGTGATCGACTTTTGGATCCTTGATATCCCCTATACCCTACAATTTCTAGGAAGGAAACACTGCACTTAATGCCTTTCATGACAACATACCTGTGTGAGTGTACCTTTCCTGCTCTCACATAAATGAAAACAAAGTACAGAAACGGAACTAATGTTGAGACTGATCTTCGGTTCGGGTGAGTTCGCTTGTTAAACGCTTGGTCTTTGGAAAACAGCACCGTCCATCTCATTGATCCAACGACTGCACCAAGTGACTTTTGAGATCCAGATTGTTGTCATTGTTAGCCAAGTATCACATTAATTTCTATGCATATATAAAGTATATATATACATGAAGTTACGGGAACCGGGAAGTATGACACGATAGAAAAATGTAACTTCCGATGTTTTGTTACATATCTAAAAAATTAAAAGAGATATTTCCTTGAATAAGAGTAGTATAATTGGATGGTTCTGCGGCACCTCCGCCGCCGCCGCCCGCGGGAAATTTGAATTTTGGCGGGAAATTTGAATTTTGGCGCGAGATTTGAATTTGTAAACAAAGCCACGTGCTTTTTGACAGCTGTCATCGACAACAACGCATCGCTAACCTCACTGCTGCCATCTTGACGGGCCTAAACCTCACTAGTGCCAACTTAACCTAACTAGCATGAGGTAAACAAAGCCACGTGTTTTTTGACAGCCACGTGCTGTTTGACAGACAACAACGCATCGCTAACCTCAGTACTGCCATCTTGACGGGCCTAAACCTCAGTAGTGCCAACTTAACCTCACTAGCATGAGGTAAACAAAGCCACGTGCTTTTTGACAGCCACGTGCTTTTTGACAGATTTGTAAACAAAGCCACGTGCTTTTTGACAGCTGTCATCGACAACATCGCATCGCTAACCTCAGTACTGCCATCTTGACGGGCCTAAACCTTAGTGGTACCAACTTAACCTAACTAGCATGAGGTAAACAAAGCCACGTGCTTTTTGACAGCTGTCATCCGCCATCTTTAAACCACAGAGCACTGTGCTGCCCTCTTGCGTCACCTGTCATCGGCAGTGCTGCCATCTTGACGGGCCTAAACCTTAGTGCTACCAACTTAACCTCACTAGCTCGAGATAAACAAATCCACGTGCTTTTTGACAGCCACGTGCTTTTTTGATAGCTGTCATCCGCCATCTTTAATCTATAGAGCACAGTGCTGCCCTCTTTAGCTACTTACCTTTGAAATGTGGTGGCGGATAATTTGAAAAATGCTTTTCGACAAGCAGCCATCTTTAATCCAGAGAGAACAGTGCTACCCTCTATGTGGTGGCGGCAAATTGAAAAATTCTACGTGCTCTTGTTTGAAAACAAACTCACGTGCTTTTTTGACAGCTGTCATCTGCCATCTTTAATCTATAGAGCACAGTGCTGCCCTCTTTCGTTTGAAATGTGGTGGCGGTAAATTCCACGTGCTCTTGTTTGGAAACAAAGCCATGTGCTTTTTTGACAGCTGTCATCCGCCATCTTTAATCAACAGAGCACCGTGCTGCTATCATGCGGGCAATTTCATCACCTATCACCCGCCATCTTTAATCTACAGAACACCGTGCTGCCCTCTTTATGGCTACTACCTTAAGCATGTAGTAGCGGGCAATTTGAAAAGTTCTGTTAGCTATCATCCACCATCTTTAATCAAGAGAGCACCGTGCTGCCATCTTTAGCTAGATACCTTTGAAATGTGGTGGCGGCAAATTGAAAAATTCCACGTGCTCTTGTTTGGAAACAAACTCACGTGCTTTTTTGTCAGCTACCATCCGCCATCTTTAATCAACAGAGCATAGTGCTGCCCTCTTTAGTTTGAAATGTGGTGGCGGCAAATTCCACATGCTCTTGTTTGGTAAACATAGCCACGTGCTTTTTTGACAGCTGTCATCCGCCATCTTTAATCCAGAGAGCACCGTGCTGCCCTCTTTATCGTAGTAGATGTAAATTCGTCACCTGTCATACGCAGTGCTGCTATCTTTAGCTAGATACCTTTGAAATGTGGTGGTGGATAATTTAAAAAGAAAAATTCTTCAGCAGTCCTCTCTCGACGCTAATTGCATAAGATGGCGGCTATACATGACTCCTTAAGTGTGCTTACGCAAGATGGCTGCTATACACAGGTTCTTATGTGACGCCCTTGGGATGCTTGCGCAAGATGGCGGTTATACAAGGCTCCTTATGAGACGCCCTAGTGATGCTTGCGCAAGATGGCGGTTGCTCTTATGAGGCGGCTTAAGGGTCCTTGCACAAGATGGCTAGAGACGCCCTAAGGATGCTTGCGCAAGATGGCGGACACAAGATGGCGGCTATACACGTCTCCTTATGAGACGCCTTAAGGGTGCTTGCGCGAGATGGTTGCTACTCTTAGCTTAGAGGCTAACGTGTCGTGATAGTTCGATTCATTAAATTTAGGGCTTAAATGCAAAATGTTAAATATATCGAAAACGGTGCACCGTAGAGCAAAACGGACAAAATTTTTCTGCCTAATACCTAGGTTCGCAGTATGAGGAACAAGAAAATCATAGTCTAATGATGGGATCAACGGTTCGGTTCCTACTTAGGCCCTTTGGCATTTGCTCTGTTTTAGCTTGTATTGAAGCGAGTCTTCGTAACATGATCAGGTCTAGCTATGGTAGAGAGTATAACGTACCGTGCAGGTTCGATTCATTAAATTTGGAGGCTTAAATGCAAAATGTTAAATATCTCGAAAACGATGCATCGTAGAGCAAAACGGACAAAATTTTTCCGCCTAATACGTAGGTTCGTAGTATCAGGAACAAGAAAAAACATAGTCTAATGATGAGATCAACGGTTCGATTCCTACTTAAGCCCTTTGCCATTCGCAGCTATCTATTTCTACAAGATGGTGGCTGCTCTTATGAGAAACAAGATGCCTTGAGACGTCCTAGGGATGCTTACGCAAGATGGCAGACACAAAATGGTGACTATACATAGCTCCTTATGAGACGGCCTAGGGGTGCTCGCACAAGATGGCGGCTACTCTTATGAAGAAAGCTAGCTTAGAGGCTACTGCGCAAGATAACAGCTGCTGTTATGCATGTGGTGGAGGGCAATTTGAAATTCTATGTGCTTAATCAACAGAGCACCCTGCTGCCCTCTTTAGCTGAAATGTGGTGGTGGATAATTTGAAAAATTCTTTTGACAGCTATCATCTTTAAACAAAGGCGACTATACATAGGCTGTTAAGGCCTTATCATTCTCCTCCTCCTCCTCCTCCTCCTCCTCCTCCTCCCCTCCTCCTCCTCCTCCTTCTCTACCTCCTCCTCCGCCTCTTATGTCAAGGCATAGCTTTATATCGAACAAGTTTAAACCTGCATCGCGAAGGCAAGCGTGTGCAGCGATAACATTATTGTGCATGTTTAGACTTTCGAAACATAAGAAGAGTAGAATCAAACGCTGTACTCGATACGACATGTGATCAGAACATTGATTGATGCGTTCAGAAAACAAAATAAGTGATCAAGACTAGAATCGAACAATGTACTCAATACATCATGTGTTTAGAATATGTCAGGGGATACGCTTGTTCTAAGAAGATCAGATTGAAACATAACAAGACTAGAATAGAACACTGTAATCGATGTTGTTAACTTCAACATGTGATCAGAACATTGATTGATGTGTTCAGAACACAAAATAAGTGATCATGACTAGAATCGAACACTGTACTCGATACAACATGTGATCAGAACATTGATCGATGTGTTCAGAACACGAAATAAGTGATCAAGACTAGAATCGAACACTGTACTCAATACAACATGTGTTTAGAACATGTTAGGGGGTACCCTTGTTCTAAGAAGATCAGAATGAAACATAACAAGACTAGAATCGAACACTGTAATCGATGTTGTTAACCTCAACATATGATCAGAACATTGTTTGATGTGTTCAGAGCAAAAGTACAATTTTGATGATTTGCGCAGCTAACTCGCTCGGTAAACGATATAGCCAAAGTATATCTTCAAATTATTTACCTTCCATCATTCGTCTTGTGTGTAAAAATCAGTCGAACAAGTTATCGCATAAACATGGCTGAAAAAAAATCGTGAAAGGGTATGGAACCCAGGGGTTACATCTTATCAGAAGGGCAAAAAGGATGAAAGGACTCTTCCTCCTCCTTACCGCACATTCCTTGGCTAAAGGGCTAATGGGCTAAAGGGCTAATGGGCTAAAGGGCTAAAGGGCTAATGGGCTAAAGGGCTAAAGGGCTAAAGGTGCAACAACCTCATCGATCGCTATCAGCAAGAACGCTTGTACTTTGTTAAGTGTAGAAAATTAATCTTTATTGGTAAATGGTTTTATGTTCAGAACAAGGAATGGAACCTAGGGGTTACGTCTTACCTAATAAAATCTCCGAGGTGCGATGAGTTACGTTTTTCGAACTAGTGTTTGGAACACTGAACTTTTCAAGATGGCAAGAGTGAGGTTAGCAATGTTCTGTTGTTGGATTTTAAATTCCGCGCTACAACATGCATAAGGTGGCAGCCCTTGAGGTTTACTCCCGTAAAGATGGCAAGAGTGAGGTTAGCAATGTTCCGTTGTTGGATTTTTAAAATTCCCCGCTATAACATGCAAAAGGTGGCAGCCTTGAGGTTTACCGCCGTAAAGATGGCAGCAGTGAGGTTAGCGACGCTCCATTGTCCTTCAAAGTGAGGTTAGGGTTCGTCAAGAAGACAGCTGTCAAAAAAGCACGTGGCTATGTTTACCAAACAAGAGCACGTGGTCGTGACGTCACGGTCACGTAATCAATCCTTAGCTCGACGTCGCTAAGAGCAGCATTAGGATTAGCTATTCTTAAAAGTCTTGGGAACAGAGCAGCAGTATGAATTGCTATGTTTCAAAGCGTGTACACATCACCTATCGATTTTACATACATCGACCATCGAACTAAACTTCAACCGCTAGATCGTGCTGCTATCTTAGCATGACTTTAAAGTACAATGAATAGCCATGTTTCAAAGCGTGTACACATTACCTATCGATTTTGCACGCATCGACTCTCGTACTAAACTTCTTCCGCTAGATTGTGCTGCTATCTTAGCATGACTAAGATGCATGAACTGAAAGTACGAAGAATAACCATGTTTTAAAGCGTGTACACATTACCTATCGACTTTGCATGTATCGACTCTCGTACTAAACTTCTGCAGGTAGATTGTGCTGCTATCTTAGCATAACTTATACGCATGAACTTAAAGTACAGAGAATAGCTATGTCTCAAAGCGTGTACACATTACTTATTGATTTTGCATGCAACAAATATCGTACTAAACTTCTTCCTCTAGATTGTACTGCTATCTTAGCAAAACTTATACACATGAACTTAAAAGTAGAAAGAATAGCCATGTTTCAAAGCGTGTACACATTACTTATTGATTTTGCATGCATCAAATATCGTACTAAACTCCTTCCGCTAGATTGTGCTGCTATCTTAACACAACCTATACGCATGACCTTAAAGTAAAAAGGTGTGTACACATCACCTATCGATTTTGCATGCATCGAATCTCGTACTGAACTTCGTCCGCTAGATTGTGCTGGTATCTTAGCATAACTTATACACATGAACTTAAAAGTACAAAGAATAGCCATGTTTCAAAGCGTGTACACATCAACTATCGAATTTGCATGTATTGACTCTCATACTAAACTCCTTCCGCTAGATCGTGCTGCTATCTTAGCATAACCAATACGCATGACCTTAAAGTAAAGAGAATAGCCATGTTTCAAAGTGTGTACACATTACCTATCGACTTTGCATGCAACAAATATTGTACTAAACTTCTTCCGCTAGGTTGTGCTGTTATCTTAGCATAACCTGTACGCATGAACTTAAAGTACAAAGAATAGCCATGTTTCAAAGCGTGTACACATTACCTATCGATTTTGCATGCATTGACTCTCGTACTAAACTTCTTCCGCTAGATTGTGCTGGCATCTTAGCATAACTTATACACATGAACTTAAAAGTACAAAGAATAGCCATGTTTCAAAGCATGTACACATTACCTATGGATTTTGCATGCATTGACTCTCGTACTAATCTCCTCCCGCTAGATTGTGCTGCTATCCTAGCATAACCTATACGCATGACCTTAAAGTAAAAAGAATAGCCATGTTTCAAAGTGTGTACACATCACCTATCGATTTGCATGCAACAAATATCGTACTAAACTTCTTCCGCTAGATTGTGCTGCTATCTTAGCATAACTAAGATGCATGAACTGAAAGTACGAAGAATAACCATGTTTTAAAGCGTGTACTCATTACTTATCGATTTTACATACATCGACTCTCGTACTAAACTTCTTGCGCTAGATTGTGCCGCTATCTTAGCATAACCTGTACGCATGAACTTAAAGTACAAAGAATAGCCTTGTTTCGAAGCGTTTATACATTACCTAATGATTTTGCACGAAACGACTATCATACTAAACTTTTCCCACTAGATTGTGCTAAAATCATGTAAGTGTGCTGCTATCTTAGCATAACCTATCGATTTTACATGCATCTACTATCGTACTAGACTTCTTCCGCTAGAGCATGTAGCAATCGCTTTTGTGTATCCCTAACCCATTTGCACGAACTTAAAGCATAAAGATGAGCTATGTTCTAAAGCGTGTACACATCACCTATCGATAATGTATGTATCGAATATCGTACTAAACTTCTCCTGCTAGAGCGTACGAGTATCGCTTGTGCGTGCACGAACTTAAAGCATAAAGAATAGCAATGTATAAAAATCTTGTAAACAAAGCAGTAGCATTACGTATAGTCAAGATTAAATGCGTGCACACATCATGTATCCATGACGCACACAGTACTAAACTTATTCCATTAGAATGTACAAAGTTCGCATGTGTTTGTGCTGCTATCTTAGCATAGCCTATGTGAATGAACTTAAAGCATAAAGAATAGTGATGTATAAAAATCTTGTGAACATAGCAGAGTGTTAACTACGTAGGTGTAGACATTGAACTTTGCATGCTGAGGCAGCATACTACGTGACCGTGACGTCACGACCACGTGCTCTTGTTTGGTAAACATAGCCACGTGCTTTTTTGACAGCTGTCTTCTTGACGAACCCTAACCTCACTTTGAAGGACAATGGAGCGTCGCTAACCTCACTGCTGCCATCTTTACGGCGGTAAACCTCAAGGCTGCCACCTTTTGCATGTTATAGCGGGGAATTTTAAAAATCCAACAACGGAACATTGCTAACCTCACTCTTGCCATCTTTACGGGAGTAAACCTCAAGGGCTGCCACCTTATGCATGTTGTAGCGCGGAATTTAAAATCCAACAACAGAACATTGCTAACCTCACTCTTGCCATCTTGAAAAGTTCAGTGTTCCAAACACTAGTTCGAAAAACGTAACTCATCGCACCTCGGGGATTTTATTAGGTAAGACGTAACCCCTAGGTTCCATTCCTTGTTCTGAACATAAAACCATTTACCAATAAAGATTAATTTTCTACACTTAACAAAGTACAAGCGTTCTTGCTGATAGCGATCGATGAGGTTGTTGCACCTTTAGCCCTTTAGCCCATTAGCCCTTTAGCCCATTAGCCCTTTAGCCCATTAGCCCTTTAGCCAAGGAATGTGCGGTAAGGAGGAGGAAGAGTCCTTTCATCCTTTTTGCCCTTCTGATAAGATGTAACCCCTGGGTTCCATACCCTATCACGATTTTTTTCAGCCATGTTTATGCGATAACTTGTTCGACTGATTTTTACACACAAGACGAATGATGGAAGGTAAATAATTTGAAGATATACTTTGGCTATATCGTTTACCGAGCGAGTTAGCTGCGCAAATCATCAAAATTGTACTTTTGCTCTGAACACATCAAACAATGTTCTGATCATATGTTGAGGTTAACAACATCGATTACAGTGTTCGATTCTAGTCTTGTTATGTTTCATTCTGATCTTCTTAGAACAAGGGTACCCCCTAACATGTTCTAAACACATGTTGTATTGAGTACGGTGTTCGATTCTAGTCTTGATCACTTATTTCGTGTTCTGAACACATCGATCAATGTTCTGATCACATGTTGTATCGAGTACAGTGTTCGATTCTAGTCATGATCACTTATTTTGTGTTCTGAACACATCAATCAATGTTCTGATCACATGTTGAAGTTAACAACATCGATTACAGTGTTCTATTCTAGTCTTGTTATGTTTCAATCTGATCTTCTTAGAACAAGCGTATCCCCTGACATATTCTAAACACATGATGTATTGAGTACATTGTTCGATTCTAGTCTTGATCACTTATTTTGTTTTTCTGAACGCATCAATCAATGTTCTGATCACATGTCGTATCGAGTACAGCGTTTGATTCTACTCTTCTTATGTTTCGAAAGTCTAAACATGCACAATAATGTTATCGCTGCACACGCTTGCCTTCGCGATGCAGGTTTAAACTTGTTCGATATAAAGCTATGCCTTGACATAAGAGGCGGAGGAGGAGGTAGAGAAGGCGGAGGGGGAAGAGGAGGAGGAGGAGGAGGAGGAGAATGATAAGACCTTAACAGCCTATGTATAGTCGCCATTGTTTTTAAAGATGATAGCTGTCAAAGGAATTTTTCAAATTATCCACCACCACATTTCAGCTAAAGAGGGCAGCAGGGTGCTCTTTTGATTAAGCACATAGAATTTCAAATTGCCCTCCACCACATGCATAACAGCACCTGTTATCTTGCGCAGTAGCCTCTAAGCTAGCTTTCTTCATAAGAGTAGCCGCCATCTTGTGCGAGCACCCCTAGGCCGTCTCATAAGGAGCTATGTATAGTCACCATTTTGTGTCTGCCATCTTGCGTAAGCATCCCTAGGACGTCTCA